>NC_142873.1:4829000-5447500 GCF_051225735.1 Oryctolagus cuniculus | reverse complement strand
TGGAAGATGGCCCAAGTGCTTGGGCCCTGCACCCGCATGGGAGACCAGGAGAAGCACCTGGTTCCTGGCTTTGGATTGGTGCAGCGCACTGGCTGTACTGGCCATTTTGGGGGTGAACCAACAGAGGGAAGACTTTCTTTCTGTCTCTCTCTCTCACTATTGTCTAACTCTGCCTGTCCAAAAAAAAAAAAAAAAAAAAAAAAAAGTAGCTGTGTAAAACCACGACATCTCCCTTGTTCAGCCTTCAGGATTGTCTGTGGCATAAGGAAGCCAAAGGTCCCTGAAGTCACTTAGTGTTCCCTGTGCCCCCACCCCCACTGGTGGCCACTAGGCACCGTTAAAGAAGAACAGTTACTGATAACAACTTCACATGCCTCTTCTCTGAGAGGCGTTTGCATGTAACAAGAGAAAATGCTGCAAACCACTGGACAGTGAGCACGACTGGTGGGTTCTTGCGATTGCCTCACTGCCCTTCCTGTGTTGAGACAGGGTAGAAGCAGGACTCTCAGAATCAGGTCCAAATGAAAAAAAAAAAAAAAAAAAAAAAAAAGGCCGGTGCCGCGGCTCACTAGGCTAATCCTCCACCTTGTGGCGCCGGCACACCGGGTTCTAGTCCCGGTCGGGGAGCCGGATTCTGTCCCGGTTGCCCCTCTTCCAGGCCAGCTCTCTGCTGTGGCCAGGGGGTGCAGTGGAGGATGGCCCAGGTGCTTGGGCCCTGCACCCCATGGGAGACCAGGAAAAGCACCTGGCTCCTGGCTCCTGCCATCGGATCAGCGCGGTGCGCCGGCCGCGGCGGCCATTGGAGGGTGAACCAACGGCAAAGGAAGACCTTTCTCTCTGTCTCTCCCTCTCACTGTCCACTCTGCCTGTCAAAAAAAAAAAAAAAAAAAAAAACATAAACAAATCAGGTCCTCCCATCCCGGCTGTATCCCTCTCCCGACCTCACTGTGTATCCATCTCCAACTCCAAGCCAAGCAGAAGCAATGAGCATCCAACCCCTAACAGTGAAAGACCTCAGGCTGCCTGTGCCCATGCCCGGGTGGTCCCAGGCTGCTGATGGGGTGGTCTCAGCAAGCAAGCCTGCTGCTCTGAGTGTGTCATGTGCTTGAGAAACACCAGTGCCTGCACAGAACATGGGGCAGGGAGCCTCAGAATCCCACGTGCTGAAGGGGCAACACCAACGCCTCCTCACCCGGCGAAAACCCCCAGCCTGCTCCCCCCCCGAGCCAGTCCGTGGAACTGCTGCCTGCCATGCTGTTCTCCCTCATGCTCGCGCATAAACCGCAGCGAAGCTTGTCTGAGTTGCATGTTGGCATCTTGTCAGTTGCCATTGCAAGGGAGTCAGAGACTCTCAGTCAGTGTCACTGTGATAGATTTAAACCACGGTGTGCCGGGGCTGTTGGCATGGGCTCACGAGAGCCTGTTATTAAGTTTCCGTAGCACCATATGTCAGTAGCTTGAAGTAGGGCATGCTGGGAGTAGTTACACCAGGGAAATCAGCAAATGCTCTACGTAAACCCCTACCCACACTCCAGAGGAGCGGTTTTAAAATATTAACACATCACTGGATTTAGGCTTCAAACATGGAAATTATATGAAGAAAATACGAGGTGTATTCTTTTCTCTCTGCCTTCATAAAACTCCTTTCAGCAACAAAATAGAACAAAGTGTTTTATTGTTGGCATAAAAAAAGACCAAAAACATTCTCTTCACAAACATTTCTGCATCTTTTACTCTGCCAATTCTATCAGAAAATCCCAACTTGGAACTCATTTCTGTCTCTAAAAATTCTTTATTTTATTTTAGAGGCTGAAGGGAAGACAGTGAGTGAGGGCTCCTGTCCACTGATTTACCCCGAATGCCCACAATAGCAGGGCCCGGGGTGAAGTCAGGAAGCAGGCACTCAATCCAAGTCTCCCTTGCGGGTGGCAAGCACCCAATTATGTGAGCCGCCACTGCTGCCAACCAGGGTCTACACTAGCAGGAAGCTGGAGTCAGGAACCAGAGGTCGGAATAAAACCCAGGAGCCCCAGGGTGGAATGCCAGGGTCTGACTGCCAGGCTAAATGCCTGCTCCCATACTTGTCTCTCCATCATTTAACACGAGGGTTCTAGTGTATTCCAACTGGGAAACCATGGGTCCGACTGAGCAGCTAGCGAGTCAGCACCCTTCGGAGTAAGTGCAGGACTCTCAGCGACGTGAGGGTGACCAGGTGGAGAGGACTAAGTTCTGCCTCAGGGGTCAGAGGTGGGCCTGGGTGGACGTGATCCTTTGTAACTGCCTTCCAACGCGACTTGTCTTGTTTGTGGAAACGAGGGTCAGGACAGCTGTTTCAGGGTGTTGTGTATACCTGATGACCTGACACACCTCAGTGCTCAATCCGTGAGAACAGTTTGTCTTAGGAATTCTTTTTAAGAATGAAGCTTACAGATAGTTCACCCTACGACTTAGGGTGTGTCTTTAGGTTGCCCCCTGCTGGTGCCTCCCCTGTAAATATTTCCAGTTATGCACCAAGCCTCACCAAGCCTCACCAAGCCTCACCAAGCCTCACCAAGCCTCACCAAGCATCACCAAGCCTCACCAAGCCTCACCAAGCATCACCAAGCCTCACCAAGCTGCTACCTAAAAGGAACTTCCAAATAGGGGTGACTGAAATATCCATCTCTTAGGGCCATAGAGCAGCCACGGCCCTTGGCCTGTCTCTGGTGTAGAATAACCTCTGAAGGCCTCTGCTACCCTCCCCGTAAGCCCAGGAGCTGAGTTGGTATTTACATTTTAGTCCCGTCCGTTCTGTGGAATGGTTGGAGGCCCTGGGGAGGAGCCGTGACTGAGAAGGGTGCTTGATGTCCTTAGAAGCTGTCCGTCTGGTCCCCTAGCAGGCAGGACGCAGCCTCTGGCCAGGAGGTGGTGACAGGATCCACACCCCTCTGATGCAGCCAGGGTTGTGGCTTTGTGGGTGATGAAGGAGGCCTGTGAACCTCGTGCTGCTTTTTCTCAGGTCGAGGGTGGAGGTTGGGAGGTTTTACTGCAAGGATGTCATAGGTACACAGGGGACTTTGTTGGCGTGCCCACCGGCCCAAGGCTGTGGTAGAAGGAGTTATTTTCTGAACTTTCAATGGAGAGCTGCGTAGACTCCCTGCTTCATTGGTGAGGGTTGCGGTCATTTATTGACCTTGGTAAATTTTTTTTTTCTTTTTGACAGGCAGAGTGGACAGTGAGAGAGAGAGACAGAGAGAAAGGTCTTCCTTTGCCTTTGGTTCACCCTCCAATGACTGCGCTGATCCGATGGCAGGAGCCAGGTACTTCTCCTGGTCTCCCATGGGGTGCAGGGCCCAAGCGCTTGGGCCATCCTCCACTGCACTCCCTGGCCACAGCAGAGAGCTGGCCTGGATGAGGGGCAACCGGGACAGAATCCGGAGCCCCGACTGGGACTAGAACCCGGTGTGCCGGCGCCACAGGCGGAGGATTAGCCTAGTGAGCCGCGGCGCCGGCCGACCTTGGTAAATATTGACTTGGCTGCCATTCATCTTGGACCTTCTTTGTCCATGGTACCAGTGATCCATCCTTTAGACTCATCCCAGGGAATTTCAGAAGGGCCCAGGAGCAGCCCAGAACCCTGATGCTGAGGGAAGCAGCTGTGGCTGGAGCAAGAAGGGAGGCGGATGGCAGGAGGTGCCGTGGGCTCTGATGGTGCAGGAGGTTGAATCATCTACCCAAGGCTCTGGATGAGGCTGTTAGAACGCTCACAGCTGTTAACAGGATCGCCGTGGGGATAAACTCCCACCTCCTCCCCAGATTTAGCACCAATAGGAGGAGAATCTGTGGATATTTTACCATGGTTTTAGTGAACTGTTTACTTATTTATTTATTAGGTGTGTGTGCCTCATGCATTGTGCCTCTTTTTGAAATGCCTGCCAAGAGAAATGTTAGTTCTAGAAATGAACTACAGAAAAGACCTGTTTTTGCACAACAGCTTGGGACCAAGGTCATTCCATACAGTTCTGGCTTTCCTTTTTAAATGGAAATTAGCAGTTTATCTTAAGAAAGTTGTTGAAAAGCCAGTTCATTTATTTGCATAATGATAAAATGTGCCAGAATTTCTCCTCTTGCTATTATCAATGAATAGAGACACACAAAACCTCAGTAAGAAGACATAAAAGGCACCCAGGCATTCTTTGGATCTCCATTATGAACCAGTCATCTTCACCAAATGAAAGTAGCACTTCTGTGAAAACACATTTCTATAAAAATCTCATGTACATAATCAATAAACGCCTGTTTAATGCATGCTAGGTAGTGCGCCGTCTCCTTCTTCTTGTGTGGCATCGGCTGATTGTGTTATCGTAAAACACAGAAACACACTCCTCCTTTCCCCTCATCCGCATTCACTCTATAAACAGAAACCCCCGCAGGAACGGCCGATGCTGACAGCTCGCTGGTGTGGAGGCTGAGAAAAGGGAGAAATGCAGGATGACTTCCTCGTTTCTGGTTTTGGCGTCTAGGAAGGCCATTCACTGAGATGGGAGAAAATCCTGGACTCCAATTGCCTTTTTAAGTTAAGCCCCTTCAGCACAGAGCAAAATCTCCACAATCGCTTTTCGGATCTCATGTCAGACCGAGCTAAAATAATTTGTTAAATATTTTCTAAAGCCCAGACACAATGGAAATAGCTGACCCCTAATAACAAGTCTGTACCCTAAGTCTCAAGCGAGCCTCTTTGATTGGCAACGTTTCATGCTGTTTCGTACCTTGCTGCTGGGAGAAGTAAACTCACGCATGGGGAGGAGGCATTGGAGGCTTACGCCTGGTTTCTTCTGGACTTCATCCCATGCCTCTTTCCTTTTAGTGATTCTAAACTGCATCCTTTTGTTGGGCTAACTGTAGACATTACTGTCACTCCTCTTCTAGGACCTGTGACACTGCTAGTGCTGTGTCTCAGGGTGATCTTAGGGAATCCTGACCCAGAATCCCAGATGGAAAATGTGGATGGAGGGGTGGGCGCTGTGCCATAGAAGGTTAAGCCTCTACCCGTGGTGCTGGCATCCCATATGAGCACTGGTGCAAGATCCGGCTGCTGCATTGCCAGTCCAGCTTCCCGGTAATGTGCCTGGGATGGCAGTGGAAGGTGGCCGAGGTCCAGAAGCCTTTCTTCTAGTTTCTTCTAGGAGTTTAATGGTCTCGAGACTTACCTTTAGGTCCTTAATGCATTTTGAAATGATTTTTGTGTATGATATAAGATGAGGGTTCAATTTCATTCTTTTGTATGCAGATATCTCGATTACCCAATGCTGTTTTGTCTTTATTTTATTGAAAATTGTGACTAACACATGTTACCTGTGCATCCTTATGGGACACCATGGGATATTTCAACAGATGTGTGCAATATAATCTGATGAGGTTAGACAGACAGCATCCCCATATCCCTGCCCTTCCTCCATGTCGGTGCTTACAGCTCCTCTCCTTCAGTTCCTTACTCAGTGTGTAACTCGTACTGTGATCTATAGTGCCCCCTGTGTTGTGGAACCCTAGAACATGGTACTTCTGTCTAACAATGCCCCAGCACTATTTGTTGAAGGGACTGTCCTTCCCAGGCAGAACTGGAACCGATGCTCATCTGGGATGCCAGCATCGCAGGTGGTGGCTTAACCCGCTGTACCGTAATGCTGGCCCCTACAGAGAACCTCCCCCTTTTTAATATTTGTGGATCTACATTCTTTTGCTATTGTCTACTTCTTGAATCTCAGCATAGCTTTTCCACCCTCCAGAGAGAACTTACCAAGTTCTAATGAAAGACAGTTTCAGGATTGGGCCCATCCTTATGTCTTGGTCTAGTCAGTGTTCTTTCTCTCTATGAGTTAGCACTCAACAGTGTAGAAGCCACAGAGCTCACCTGCCCCATACTCTACTCTAGACATAGCTGTTTCAAAGCTGTTTAATTATCTTTAAAATGTGGCATATAATTCCTACATAAGGTTTATTTATTCTTTTAAAAGACTATTTATTTGAAAGGCAGCGTTACAGAGAAGCAGAAGGAGAGAGAGAGAGAGAGAGAGAGAGAGAATCTTCCATCTGCTGGTTTACTCCCCAGATGGCCACAACGGCTGGAGCTGCACTGATCTGAAGCCAGGAGCCAGGAGCTTCTTCCAGGTCTCCCACACAGGTGCAGAAGAGACCATCTACTGCTGTCACAGGCCATAGCAGAGCTGGATTGGAAGTGGAGCAGCTGGGACTCAAACCGGCGTCCATATGGGATGCTGGCACTGCAGGTGGAGGCTTTACCTGCTGTGCCACAGTGCCGCCCCCCCCCCCCCAACGTAAGTTTTAAGGGAGAAACAAGGTAAGACAGGTGTAAGCGTCCTGTAAGCTCCAAAAAACCAGTGTTAATCATTGCAACATATTCAGGAGCCCAATAGAATGGTGAGTGTGAATAAGGGATTTAGAAGTGAAGTAAACAACGGATTCCAAAGGGTTTGAAGGAAGTATATGTGAAGCTCAGACAGGAGCGCTAGACACATTAGTCGTCTTTTCCTCATTTTAGGAAGAGGGAGGGAAGGATTCTGGAGATGGCTGCTTGAGCCAAGTTTGGAAGGCTGGGCAGGACTTAGAAATGCAGAGATGGGTGGGAAGGAGACATCCCTGGGTATGGGACAACATGAGCACCACACGGAGACACGATGAGCGCAGTGTGTGTGAGGCAAGCGAGTGGCACAGATGGGCTGGGCCAATGGATGCACTTTGAGAATTGTAAGAGGTCAGTGAGGGACATGTTGTGGGGATAAGTATGGATGGCTAAGGTGGTCCTTAAGGGATAGGTCATGAGACCCCTTCAAGTTTGGAGTGACCCCAGATCATGAAACTTCAGATGGAATTGAGGGTTGACTAGGTTTAATTTTAGGATTTTACATGTAGGAGTGAGGGGACAAATGCCCAGATGACCTTGGTTGATCAGGTAGGCATGGCAAGCTAAGCAAGAAGAGGAAGGACAAGAAAGGACAGGAGGCATTTACGAACTGACTCAACTCGGTAGCCAGGGATAGCAAGGGAGGACGAGAGGCCGGGAAGGCCAGCATCACAGGCGATCTAAAATCTAAGTGAGGTGAAGACGACATCAACAGAAACCCGGATGTCCCTAGGTGACACGGGTTTTCAAGAATAAGTAATAAGATCCCAAGCTAGGCATTTTGAGTTTTAATTCAAAGGTGGAACATCTAGCTGCAAGGGTCCCATCAGCAGTGGGAGTGAGAAGGAGAAGGAGCAACTCTGAAATAGAGAGCTGGGCAGCCATCCATGGGAAGGGACTGGTCGTCCAGAATAGCCACACATCCCAACACGAGAGGGTGAGCGCCACCTCTCTTAAGATAGTTCCAAGAGGAAGCCTTTGACAATGATTTTGCACACACAGGCAGAGTTCATTCAAAATAAGGACCACCAAAGCTCCTGTTGAATGTTGCCACTCTTGCTGAGTCTCTGGCCTCGAGTCTGCGTCCCTGTGAGGGATCCAGCAGAGAGAAGCCAAGAGAGGAGCCAGCTTTCCAGGTGGGCATTCATGCCTCCAGGCAGAGGACTGTGTGTGAACAAGCATTCTCCCAAAACAGGGAGAGGGAGATGCAGGATCTTAACTGGGAGAAGAGGAAGAAGGAACGCTCGAGTCAATGGGGTGGGAGGCTTTAAACGCCACACCGCTACTGCCTCCAGCTGGTAACTCCCTGCCCTCCAGTGTGGATCACTCCCTGCACCGCCCTGGGCCACTGTCACTGGGCAGAGAGGGTGCACCTGCCTTGTGGGAGGGGCGGGGAACGATGGGCAACCTTGGAGGCCTGGAGTCTGGCAGTGAGTCTTGGGGAGGGGATAAGAACAGCGCCACGGGCTTACAGCAGGGTCTGCCAAGAAAGGGGTCAGGGATTCAGAAGAAAAGCCACACCGGTGGGAGGCTGGGCGAAGGGGGTGTTTCCCAAAGGAGGGTGCTGCTAAGCCTGCCCATGCAGAAGGGACAAGAGGTGAGGCTCTGCCACAGTGGGAGGCAGTCTCTGGACTGGCTGCCCCACTGTGGTTATGCAACCACCTAAAAATTCACGTCTGGGAAAACAAGACGTGTTCTACATAATGTATTTTATGCGTTGGTTATCCAGGAGTTGATCTTCAAGAGGGTTAAAGCATCTTGCTGAAAAGTGGTTGGTTTAATGACGGTGTGGAACGGCATCCTCAATGAGCAGAAAAAGAAATCAATGGGACAGAAATGAAGTATTTTCCATTCATTGATTGCGTTGCCCTTCAGAGCCACCACCACTCAGTTATTTGCACACTTTTTAGGCTCCTCGTGGGGAGTCCTGCCAGTACTGAGGGCGTGAGAGAGAGCAAGGGTCATGGTTCTCCCAAGAGAAGGCTCCAAGCAGTCTCCTGGGCAGCTGGGTGTGTTGCCCACATCTGGCCTCCCGGCATTTTCAAAGAGAAAGCGCGTGCCCGACTTTGCTGCTGTTCTTCCCTATCTCATTAGCCCCACTAAAGCTGAACTCCCATCATCCCCAGCTGTGTGTGTTCCCTGTCCCACTATGCATGTGCTGCATAGCTCTGGGCCACTGCTGGTTCGTGCCCCTGTCTTCACCTGGGTCCCCACTGCACTCCCCGGCAGTCCTTACTGCTTTTGCATCATGGCTCCGTCACATGCGGCTCTCAGTGGCTATTCCACGTCTCTCCGCTTCTGCGTAAGCTCCAGGTCTACTCCCAGTCTGTGTTCTTGGCTTCCTATGCTCTTGAGGAAACCAGGACCTTGTCCTTGCTCTGCCTTCTTTCCTCCTCCGTGTGCATTTCCTCTCATGTTTTAGCGGGCAAGGAGACTCAGGTGCGTTGAGTGCAATGGCTCCAAGTCATGTCTTTCCTGTATCTGCGCCCCTTGCAATGCAATGTGGTGGCTCCTCCAATCCCCCCCTCTCTGAAATCTGGAATGGCCTTGAGACCTGCCTAGACCAGGACTGTACAGCAAAAGGAATGGGTGCCAGTTCTGGACCTAAGTCTCAAAAACACTGGCAGGCTCCTGCTGTTTCTCAGAGCCCCTCTCTGCCGTGAGAGCAAGCCCAGGCCAGGCCGTTGGAAGACGGGAGGAAATAGAGGAAATAGGAGCATCCGCAGCAGAGCCATCTCAGGTCAGCCACGTCCCTAGCTGACTGCAGATCTGTGTGCAAACCTGGCTGGCTTTGATCATAGCTGGTCCTGAAAGCAGAGCAGCTCAGCCTCTCCGTCAGCTATGGTACAACTGGAGCTGTTGCCATGCTGAATTGTGTGTGTGGCCTTGGTTAGGGCCCAGTACTCAGGTAATCGGTCAAACCCATCTGGACGCCGTGAAGGTGTTTTTCGGATGAAATGAACAATTGAAGCGGTAGACCAAGTAAAGCAGACGACCGTCCACAATCTGAGTCTTGCGCAGTTAGTTGAAGACCTGAAAGATCCTTAGAGCTCCCCCACAATGAGGGGGTTCTGCCAGCTGACTGTCTGAGCGCTGGCATCAATACCGACTGTGTGCCGAGTCTCCAGCCTGCAGACCTTGGACTTGCCAGGCTCCACAGTTGCATGAGGCCATACCTTAAAATGAATCTGTGTCTTCCTGTAGCTGCAGGCACACACACATGTGCACACACACACATGATTTCTTGTTTCTCTGGAGAACCCTGATGAAGCAGTGTGTGGCGCCACTGGGTGTGGGGGCTGTCATGCAGCAACAGCTAAAGGAGACAGGCCCTCTTCCCTTCCCAGTTTTCCCCTTCTCCATTTCTGGCTCCCTCACCATCCTCTCTAAATGCCCCCTTCCCTCCCGGGTGCCGCCTCAGCCCTGCCTTCGGGGTGAGACGCTCCTTCCTCTATTCCTGCAGTCCTTGCTTTCTTCTTTCGATGGTGGAATGTAGTGAGGTAGGCGAGTGCTGCTCTCTCAGGTTTTTACCCTGGTCTCTGCACGTTGAATTCCTCTGCACACATCACTAACAGAAGCTCCCAGGGGCCGTGAACCTGGCCACTCTCTCCCCCGAGGACCCACCAGGTCTGTTTCCGGGAGGGAGTCTAAACACCTCTGTGTGACACTGGGGCAGCCCTCACCAAATTGCCTTCTCTTCTATCTCTGGCCTCTCTTTTCCTCCCTGGGCCTCCTCCTTCTCTGACTACTGTGTTCCCTCCACTTCTGCAGCTGCGGGGGTCTCCCACATCATCTATCACACGCTTCCTCTTGCAATTTCGTGTCATTAAGTAAATGACTCTCTCACACAATTTCAAGTCCTGGCCTTGGATCCCATCCCGCCATTTTAATGGTCTCATTAGGCACTTTCGCTCGTCCACACGCCTATCACCTCCGACTCAGCACTGTTGGAGACGATCTTGTTTTCTTCTTTGAAACCACATCCCTTCATCATTTCTAGCACTTTCACCATCATTTTCCCCATCAGCCAAGCTCAGAGTCTTTGATTTATTTCCTCCTCTATGTCCCACGTCTGTACCTTTGCGGAGGGGCACTCGGATAGCTTCGCTTTTCCCACCCTCTGCACATCCGCCTCTCACCCAAGTGGTCACAGCTTCTTGTCTGTCACTGCAGCTGGCCAGCGCTTCTCCCTACACCGTCTCTTCACCAGCACCGTACCCTGGCCTGGACCAGATTCTTCTACTGCAGCATCTCTTTCACACGTGACCACTCCAAACTTCCAGAACTTTCCATAGCTCCGATTTTTCCTTCTCCACTGGGAGAGCTACTTGGAGCTGTATTATTGGGGCCCTCCCACTTGGGAATGCAGTAAGATGTAGGCTGTTCCAGCATTCTTTCCATGGGCAAGGTCAAGCCCTGGAGTGTTCTTCCTGGAGGCCATTCCCACTGTGAGAACCTCAGCCTCCTGCCTCTTCCTCATGTCCTCCTCTGATACAGGAGAATGCTGTTCCCATGTCCTCTGCACACACTCTTGCTGGGCTTCTGCCTTTCTGTCCCTGTGGTCTGCCAGCCCCCAAGGTCCAGACCGGACTCCCTGCACTGCCACTGTGCAGCCCGTGGAATCACAATGCTCCCATCAGGATTCCCCTCCTTTCCCAGACGTGTGAGTTCTCATCACTCTCTGACCCTGACAGCCATCTGCAGAACGAGCTCATTTCATGGGTCCTCACGTGGTCCTGTGGCGTCAGCTGCCTTGCTTCTGCCCTGTGTTGACCCAGATGGAGAATGCGTGTTGTTGCTTCTATTCCTGCTCTTTGTGGAAAGCAGACTTCGATGTTGATTTGGAAGGGAGGTGGGGAGAGGCCGTTTACGCGGCAGCAGACTCTCAGCTTCATAGCGAACGGCATCCATCTCTGAGAGGCTTCCTCCTACCCCTCAGGCCTTTTCAGAGGCTTCCCCGCCCCTGTCTTGTGCACATCCTCACCCCATCTCCATCCAGACTGGGCTGCTGGACCTTTATGCCTTCCTGCTCATTTATGGGGGCTCAGATGCAAGGTACAGAGAGAATAAAGGCCCTCTCCCGTGTTATCCACATCCCTCGGGTGTTTTCGTGTCATCAGACACTGCCTCCTAAAATTGTGGTGGTCAGTGCCACCTCCCCCCAACCCCCACAATGCTCCTAGTTCTTCCCTAGCTTTGGGATACTCTGCTCCTTCCTGTTACCCCCGTTCTTGATCATCCCCACCTGGCTGCCACTGTGGCTCGGAGAGTTATATCCTCTGCCTGCCTTCCCTGCTCCTGCCAGTTGTGAGAATGTTGTCAAAGTCCAGAACTTCTGTGCGAACCTGGGGATTCGGCCTCCAGGACCTGTCCCTGCTTCTGGACCCTGAACCTTTCTGAGTCCAGCTTGCTGGTGGACAAGAACGTGCAGCCTCAGGCACAGTTCCCTGTGGTCCAGCTACTGCAAGGTGATGGGTACGTGACCCCCTGTCTCTGGCATCTGATGTGCGTGTGTCCTTGGCAGTGGGCTCAGAACGTGAGCTCTCACTCTGTGTCCCTGGGAGTGCTTCTCCCTGGAAATACAGTGACCAGTGCTCTTTGTGGGCTGGCTGCTTTCAGAGTGTTCTACAACACAAGCCTACATATTTGTCTTGGGTTCAAATCAGACATTACTTGGATGAGTTCATTTAACAAATGGACATAGTCTTTTTTAAGAAAAGCAGCCATCTAATTATTCATTGAGGACTGACAATAGTGACAGAATGTGATCCAGTGGAATCTTCCGTATTTTCGTTGCCTAAAGTTACCTCAGGTCCTTGCCTTAAAATGAGCATTTCTGGGCAGCATATATTTAGGAAGTCGACGTCGGCTTTGCAAAGTGAAGGTTCAGCACGTTGGACAGAGTCACACAGGCTGTAAATCTGACCTAGAAACAGCAGGCACATTCTGTTCTGGGCACAGAAGTGGGAGCGGGGGGTAGGGGTTGCTCCGAGACCCTCGTTCCTCTTCCTTAGCTCACCAAGGCTGCTGGGAGCTCCAGACAGATCAAAGGCCACCTGCACAGCCAGCCTGCTGTCTCTCCACGCTGTGAAAAGGGTGGAGGTGTCATTCTCCCAGGTCCTGATGTGTGAATCTGTGTTTTGTGGTTTGTTTTACCTTTCAGAGCCTTTGATGCTTATTCGAGGATCTAAAATAAAGGATCATCAATGGTGGAGCGACAGGGCACGCACTGGGTTTTTTCTCAGTCTTTTTAAACACAGCAAAGTGATACAATTGGTCTCTGAGGTCAGGGCCTTCCCAGCTAGTAGAAGTGTGAGACAGATATAGCTGAGGTATTATCCTGCTTGAGAGCTTCATTCACAGGAACCTGGGCCCACCAAGCTGAATGGGAAGCAGGCTCAGGGAGCGCCCATGTAGACAGGGACACAGGTGGCTCAGGGATCACTACCACTAACACAGGTGCAGTGACCTCACGGACAGTGCTTCCGTCAGAGTAGCTGGGCAGGTTTAGCAGGTACAGTGAGGTTAGTTTAAATGTTAGGGGTGAAATGTGCTTTGCTAACAGAGATTCTACCAGCAGAAGCAGCATGTGCAGAGTTGGGGAAGCCTGTTGGCCACCAATAGCCTCTGGGGAGAAGTAGAGAGAAGGAGACTGGTAAAGGCCTTGCACTTCATGGGGGCAGAGAGCAGGCGATGAAAGGGGACAAAAATCAGAGCTGCATTTTTGAAGGAAACTCGAGAAAAGGGTAGGGAGAATGAGTTAGTGGGGTGAGGTGAGACACAGGAAGGAGTCTGTCACAACCACCTGGGCAAGAGACGACGGAAGAGGAGGGGACAGATGGCAAAGATGCCCTTGAGGCCGAGCCCATGGGCTCTTTGAATCCTAGCTGTCTTGGAGAGAGAGGGCAGTGGTGGGGGGCACAGGTGCGGATGGCTGAGTAGCTGAGCAGAAGCTTGGAGGACAGAGAGTGTGGCACACTGAGGCAGAACATGGAGCATACAGAAGGCCCGTCTCTGGGCTGCGGCACAGGGTGGGAGGGGCTGTGGCTGGAGAGCAGAGAGGGGTGGCTGTGGAAGGCTTCACTGTGCTCTATTAAGAGTTACGATGTTCGTTCTTCAGGCTTTCAAGTGCCACTGGAGAACTTTAAGTAGGAGAAAAATGTGAATGGGTTTGTGTTTCTGAACTACCACTGAGTTTATAGGTGGCGGTGGGAGGGACTGTCCAGGAAGGGATGTAGCTGGAGGACGAGGGTCAGAGACTGAGCCTCATGAAGCCAACGTACCATGGGAGGCTTGGGAGAGAAAAAATAATGCGAAAAACAATTGAAATTCTAAAGTGGATGGCTCTGAGAAGGGGAGGGGAATGTGGGTTGCAGTAGGCAGCCAAGATCTTATGAGTAGGTTGGACTTGAACCATGAAGGGATACAGATGTAACAGGTGCTTTGCAAGAGAGGTGGGGTGAAGTACTAGCTCAGTGAGCTGGCTTCCTGCTCTGTGAAAGAGGACACAGGAAACCTTGGAATCCGCCTCCCAGCAGGGTTGCCCTGCCTGTGAGATGGTGGCTAGGACTCAGCAACAGCAGTGCCCCGTGGAGCACTGACGGGGGAGGACTTCGACTCCTCCCCTGGGGTCCTGTGTGGCTCCTCTACAGAAGCCCCTCCAAGCCCCAGCACCAACACTGAGAGATTTGCTGCACTGACCTCTCGTCTGGGAAGACTTTGGAGAGCAACAAGGAAAGACCCATGGTGAGACGAAGGAAATTCTAGTTTCCCTTCAACAGACAGGGAGCAGCGCTGGGGACCGTGGGAAGGCTGGGTCAGCTGTCCTAAGGCTCGTGCTGCTCCTGGGCCGTGTGTGCTTTGGCCTCATTTGCCACTGTGTCAGTGTGACCTGACTCCCAGCTGGCTGTGGGTCACTGCAGTTTCCCTGGCTTCGCTGTGCAACAGACAGTGATGTCATAGGCTCTGCTTATTTTTAATGGCTCCTTAAAATTCTGGCTCCATATCAGCACTTACACAGCTATTTCTGCAGAGTGCTTCATCAGTAGGGCCAAGATGTGAGCCGGGGCCAGGCACAAAGGAGCAGGCCCACCTGCTGGCTTTTTGTAGGGGAGGTGGGCTTCTGTGTGCCCTGTGCCAGCCCACCCTCTACCTACCTTCCTCTACCTCAGCAGGAATCCAATGTAGCAAATGTTTACCAAGAACTGGCTAGTGCCGTGGCTTGGTGCTAAAAGTGGGCCTGATTTTGTTTGTCAGAAAATTGGAGCCGGGGCTGGGAATGAATAACACAGCTGTTAGAAGCACTGACTGTCAGGCCCCCAGGCACCGTCCGTCACATTGTCACAGGCTGCAGTGCACACAGAGCATGACTTTGTGGGTGGCTGGGCATGATTTTACATGATTAAAAAAGTGTATGCACACACACACACATACACCATATACTACATACTGTTTTTCTCATCCAAAGTGAACCGACTGCAGAGAAAATGTTGTTGGGCAATAATGATGTTAAGCCAGTTTGCCACGCTAGCTGGTTTTCACATTGAGAGCAGATTCCCTGATCTTTGGAGGCAGAGAGCCTCATGTCCCAGCTTTACAAGTTATCAGCTGTGGGACGTGGGGCTAGTGATATGTTCTTGCCAAGTCATACCTGCCAAGCAATGATCACTTTTTTTTTTTTAAAGATTTGTTTTATTTATTTGAAAGGCAGAGTTACAGAGGGGAGGGGCAGGGGAGGGAGAGGGGAAGGGAGATTTTCCATGTGCTGGTTCACTGCCCCAAATGACCACAATGGCTGCGCTTGGGTCGGGCTAAGCCAGAGCCTGGACTTCCTCCGGGTCTCCCACATGGATAGCAGGGGATCAGGTCCTGGGCCATCCTCCTCTGTCTCCCTAGGTGCATTAGCAGGGAGCTGTATCAGAAGTGGAGCAGCTGGGACTCATACTATCTCTCACATGGGACGCCAACATTGCAGACGGCAGCTTAACCCCCTGCACCACAAGGCAGGCTCTGCAGTGACCACTGTTATGAACGCTATACCCAGCCTTTGCATTTAATCCTCACAAAAACCAATCAGGGTGAGCCTACATCATTTGCTACATTTCCCCCACTGTCAATTTTGAAATATACTTAGTTAACTAAAGTCACCCTACTGTGCCCTAGACTACCAGAACTTGCTCCTCCTATGTAACGATAACCAATGACTCAACTTCTCTTCCTGGCCACTCTACCCAGTCTCTTAACTCCTATGACAACTATTCCATGTATGACTGAGACCATGTGATACTGTGTGTCTGTGCGTGGCTTATTTCACTTAACATAATGACCTCCAGTTTCAGTCATGTTGCTGCAAAGGACAGGGTTCCATCCTTTTTGTGGCTGAATAGTGTTTATTGGGTATACAAACCCCATTTTCTTTATCCATTCATCACTTGGCAGATACTGAGGTTGCTTCCATTTCTTGGGTGTTGTGAATAGTGGTGCAGTGAACACAGGAGTGCAGATGTCTCTGACAGGCTGATTCCATTCTCTGGGATATGTACCCGGAAGTGAGATTGCTGGATCACCTGGCAGTTCTAGTTTTCGTTCTTTGAGGAGCCTCCATTCTGTCTTCCACAATGACTGTACTAATTTACATCACACCCACAGTGTCAAGGGTCCCCTTTTCTCCACATCACAGCAGCACTTGTTATCTTTGGTTTTTCTGATAATAGCTAATCTCATTGGAGTGGGGGGATATCTCATTGTGGTTTTGATTCGCATTTCCTGGGTGATTAGTGGTATTGAACATTTTCTATGACCCGTGTGTCATTTGTATGTCTCCTTTGGAAAATGTCTGTTTAGATTTATTGTCTATTTTTAAATTGGATTTAGTGTGGGCGTCCCCCAACACTGAGTTGTCTGAGTTCCTTATATATTCTGGTTATTAAACCCTTGTAGAGGTGGAGTTTTCAAATCTTTTCTCTTATTCTGTAGGTTGTGTCTTCTGGGCAACTTTCTTAACCTATTTGTGCCTCAGTTTCTTCAGTGAAATAGGATAGAATTTTCCAGCCTTCAGTAGATGAATTGTGTGGATTACACACACAACCAAGCAGGACCCAAGGAAGCATGACGTTTATTCAAGCCCCTTTTATGTGAAGCTGTGTAGCTGTCCAGCCCATTTTGGATTGTGTGGGATACAGAGAAATCTAAGGCAGGATTCAAATGCTGTTAGGTCTGAAACCACCCCAACCCTGGATCATACATGGCGCGTGCACTCCTGAGGGTTTTCCTAGGGTGGGCAGCCTTGGGGGAAGTGGGCAGCTGCTCATGGTAAGTTGTCCTGAGTGGCTTCACTCAAGGGTGCTTCCTCTCTCCTTGCCCATGGTGGACTCCTTCCAGGAGTGCTTGGAAGTTCAACCTCAGCTTTTCAGATGAAGCGCTCTTTGTGCACCAACCAGCTGCTGTCAGTTAGGAAGTGGGGAAGTGAAGGACTTTTGTCCCAGGGGTGGCCTTTGCAGATGAGTGAACCCAGCAGTGCTGGAGTCAAAGCCACTCCATGCCTGCTGATCTCTCGACTGCCCTCCCTACAGCACTGAGGTTGCCCTTCTTCCAGTCACCTGCCGGTCAACAGTTGGGCACATTTTTCTTATCTCAGAAAATAATCTCAGACTCTCCCCCTCTCCTCTTCCACTCCCTCCCCTCAGCACATGTTCTAGGCACCCTCCCAGCTACTGGCTTTTATCACTCAAGGTGAAGAAGCTACTGTTGTAATTAGAGATGGGAGTGCTAGGACGCTACCTCTGGTCCCAAAATTAGGTAACCGTGGAACTGCATGGAGGCCCAGTGGCTTGGTGTCTATGATGTATAAAGAGGAGGTAGGCACAGGGGCAAAGGAAATTCTCATTGCTTTCACGTTTCCATTTTTCTTTCTGGATGGTTTTTCTTTTGTCTTGATTTTCCTTCCTTGCCTAAGGAAAATTATCCCTTTGTTCCCTTCCAAGGACTTACTGCATTTTCTTTGCAGATTCTGCTCTGGGGAAGTTCAAGCCAGCCTTTTCTCCTTTCTTATCGTAGGGGCCGCAATCAGGGGCACTAAATATTTTTGGTGGGTGCAGTCCTGTTGTTCTCTCACTTAGCACCCATTCTCTGGATCAGATGTGAAATGAAAAGTTCTAGCTCTAGTTCTGGGTCACGATTTCACCCAGATGCAACTCGCAAGGGCACATGGCACTTGGAAGCTTCCTGTGACATTACTGCTATGTTCCAGGAGCTGGGCTAAGAGGTGGGGACACAGAGAAGAACAAAACACACTGCCTCCCTCCTTGGATTTATAGACACACACATACAAGCTCATCACTTGCATAAAGTATGGCAGAGGCCTCCCCTTAGAGATTGAGTTAGCTAGCCACAGAAAGGGAGAGGTTGTGGAGGGCAGCTAGGGGCGCTGCCATCTTAGCTAGTGCACTGGGAGATTTTTACACTCACTGCATTTGAGTAGCACTGCTCAAATGGCTGGGAAGGAGCTGTCATTCAATTCTAATTATTTTTCAGGAAAGAATTACACATAGGTTCTTTCTTTGAAATGATGAATGTTTAAGCTCTAAAATAATCTCCAAATATAACAGTAGTGCTAGCTGTTCCCGCACATTTACCATGTTCTAGGTCCTGGGTAACATGGTTTACTTTCCACCTCAGTTCATCCTACCAATGATTCCATGACGTAGATTTCAGCTGATGAGGCTGAGGGGCTTGCTAGCAGCTACCCCGCTCACATCCTGCTGTAACCCTGAGCAAGGCATGAGTCCTCCCAGTGCTCCTTGCGTTGGTGCTGCAATGCAGGACAACCATGCCTCTCTGTTCTGCCCAAGGTCCCCCAGGGGAGGACACAGTCATGAGGCACGTGGTTGGCTGTGCAGTGGCAAAACAGCAGCAGGAAGCAAGTCTTCCAAGAACCTGGTGTGCGGCAGCAGTGGGCTGGAGAGCAAATGCCCGCAGCAGCCGTGGAGAAGGGAGCCTGGGCCCTTGGCCTCCCTGTTTGCTGTTTGCATTCCACCTTACAATTAAGCAATCAGCTTTTTCTCTTGATTATTCACAGCCTCAGCTGGCAAAAGTCACTTGCTCCCTGGCTCCAAGCCTTCTGGTGAGAATGTCACCCGACACATGTGCAAATCATCAGAAACCTGCTGGCCTGCTTGGCCTGCTCCCTCTGCCGTCTCTTCCCAGAGAGCAGGCCTGGTGGGTTTAGTCCAGATCTGCCCATGCCCACTGGAGCAGGAGTGGGGGTGGCTGCCTGAGGGACATCCAGCTCTAACCCCTGCACATAGACAGAGCCCCCTGGGGAGGGCTTCTACAGGCCGGGCTCTGACTGGCAGATCCTTGAAGAACGTTGTTGTTAAATGGCACCAGACACAGCAGTGGAGCTGAGGGCGCCACAGCCCCTGGGAGCCAAGTTCGTGTTCACCCTTGATGTTTATGTGGTGGCTGAGTCTGCAAGCCCAGAGCCTTGAGCTTCGCACCTGCTTACTAAATAACTACAAAGTGGAGGGTTTTAAAATCCACAAACTACAGGGTCGCAGGACGGCAAAAGCTGTCCTTGGTTCCAGCTTTAACTTCTCTCTCCTCTTCTTACCCATACGTTTCATCCTCCTCTTTATCAGGTAGTCAGCGCCCATCTCCGCGTTTTCTGCTCCTTCATAATCACGTCTAGACAATCCCCCAGTCCTTGTGTAATCCGGCCGGGCGCTCGATTCGGTTTCCCTGTCATTCACAGGTGGCGGTGTCAGAATGCACTCAGGGCCTCGTGATTCATTGCCTGGGCCTTCGTAAGCTCCTTGAGGGCACGAGTTATTTCTCGCTCGTTATGTCTCCTCCCTTCGCTGCCCTGTCACTGGCATTTCATGTGTGTGCCTTTAACTAACAAGAGGGCAGATGCAGAAACAAACTGGAGCTCAGGATGCCTGTTACTGGCAACTGGAATTTGTCAACTCGAAAAGAAAGTGATTGGATTGGGCCTTCCAGTGGTCCTCGGGCTTCTATTACGTCTGAGGCCGGAGGCTTGGTGAGCAGAGATGATGGTGGGAATGGGATCATTTCCTGTCCTAGGCATGGCGCCTCTCTGCAGCTCCCAGAGACGCGTCCCACATTCTGCTGGCATCTTCAGCCAGGGGCCGGGATCCGCTTTCAGCAAGCCCCTCTCCCATAGTATCGATGGCCCTGTCCTTGAAGCAGAAAGGAGGAGGGCAAGGAAGTGGGGGAGGGCAAGGTGAAGCGGGGGGCGGGGTGGCACGGGTGAGTCAGAGCACAGTGCCGGGGCTCAGAGGGAAAGCCGGGCACTCCTCCCTCGTTGGAAGAGAAGAGAGAGCCAGTGAGCAGTTCAGCAACATCTGGGATGAGGGGTCTTCAGGAAGTTCATGGAAAATGCTTATTATGAAAAAATTGTGCAAGTAGCTCTAAATTTTTTGCATCAAAATAAACTTAGCTTTTAATTCCACTCCCTATGAACTTTGTGAAGTACCTTGTATGGAGGAGAGGGCCAGAGTGGGTTCGTGGCAAGTACCAATTCCACGAGAAAGGGTGCATTCTTCTATTTTCAAGGAGTTCCTATAACTAAATAGGTGAACCAGGACCAGCAGATACTTCAGGGGTCTCCTTAAATAAAGACATGGAAGTGGTTCGTAGTCAGCCTGATCCTGCACAAGAACCGTTTGAACAGACCTTCCAAGGTCAGGGAGAGCACTTGAAAACTGTTGTTCCTTACACAACTGAAGTATCCGCCCTGCAGTTTAAAATCCCGCATTCTTGACGTCTGAATGAATAAGCATTTTGAGCTCCCAGCTTCCAAATCTGCCATCGCTGGCAGAGTGGAGGAGGTTGAGCCAAGAGCAGTCCCAGGGAATGGGTGGAGCTGCGCCTGGCTCCCTCTGACCCTCCCCTCCCCTCCCCTCCCCTCCCCTCCCTCTGCTGCTCCTGCCTCAGCAACAGCGGGGCCTGCAGCAGGGCTAACGTGGGGATGAGATGTGGGGCCCTGCACCTGGCTCCCCATAATCAAGGACGTCCGTGCACCCAGGAGGGGGACTCTGCCCCCTGCCCCTGCTGCTGTGCAGAGAGCGCCCGGCTGAGGTGGGAGAGGAGCAGTGCCATCTGCATGTGCCTCTACATGACCCACCCTGCCTCCTCGCTCTTTCCAGAGAGAGCTGGGGCGTGACCGGAGCAGGTGCGATGCAAGGAAGTCTCTGCGGGAGTCTTTGGGTGCACAAGAAACTCGCAGACCTCTAGGATCCTGGTGTGTGACCCCACATAGAGACTCCGCCCCTGGCAGTGCTGGATTCCCCCACGCTGTGCCCTGAGGGACTTTCAGGGATGCTTCCCGTTGCTGGACTGGCAGTCGCAGCTCCCATATCTGAGGTTTGCTGTGGCGCCTTGGCCTCCTGGGGCAGGCAGACGTTCCTCGCAGGGAGCTCGGTAGTCGGTCACCTGATCCTGGCAACAGTCCTGCTGTGTGTTCTCCCAGCTGCAGACCTGGGGCCGCAGTCCCCAGTGGGTACCGTCTCCGGGTTAACGTGTCTGAAGCACTGATGACTGTCTCCTTTAGCTGTAGGCATGGACACTAACCTTTCTCTTAAGGGATCCAGGAGAGGAGGCCACCAACTGGTGTTAGGATTCCATACGCCCACGCACCAGGCTCCAGTTGGGAATGAAGGGAGCTACAGGAAGTCTGAGGCTCGTTCTTACCTGAGCCCTGCAAGGAGCGTGCGGCCTATTTGAGAAGTCGAAGTGCAGCCTGCCAAAGCTATGAGCACGACGCAGGGCCCTGTGCTGCCAGCAGACGTGTGCCTGAGTCAGAGCTGGCTCTGGCATGAGGGAGTAGCAATCCTGGGGGCGGTCACACTGCTCTGTGTGAAACAGCTGTGGTTGGAGGCTTCCCTTGTCCTTTAAATCTGAATGAAATTGCTTTGAATAAGCCCCAAGTCCACAGACTGGGCAAGTTCAAAGCCTTTTCAAGATTTTTTTTGAAGATTTATTTTATTTATTTGAAAGTTAGAGACAGAGAGAGAGAGAGAGAGACAGAGAGAGGTCTTCCATCCGCTGGTTCACTCCCCAGATGGCCGCAACGGCTGCAGCCGTGCTGATCCAAAGCCAGGAGTCAGGAGCTTCTTCCGGGTCTTCCAAAGACTTGGGCCATCTTCTACTGCTTTCCCAGTTCACAGCAGAGAGCTGGATCGGAAGAGGAGCAGCCGGGACTAGAACTGGCGCTCATATGGGATGCCGGCGCTTCAGGCCAGGGCGTTAACCCGCTGCGCCACAGCACTGGCCCCCAAGATTTTTACTCATCTCTGACACAGTTGGTGGCTGGACTTTCGGCAAGGTGAAGTCTGCTGCTCTGGGTTCCTCTGCCTCTCGGGTTCCAGCTCTCTTGAGTATAAGCTCCGTGCTGATCTCGGTGTAAATCAGCCTTTTCTACAGGCCCTTCTCCAACAATAACAACAACAAGGGGCCGGTGCCGCGGCTCACTAGGCTAATCCTCTGCCTTGCGGCACCGGCACACCGGGTTCTAGTCCCGGTCGGGGCGCTGGATTCTGTCCCAGTTGCCCCTCTTCCAGGCCAGCTCTCTGCTGTGGCCCGGGAGTGCAGTGGAGGATGGCCCAGGTGCTTGGGCCCTGCACCCCATGGGAGACCAGGAGAAGCACCTGGCTCCTGCCTTCGGATCAGCGCGGTGCGCCGGCTGCAGTGCGCTGGCCACGGCGGCCATTGGAGGGTGAACCATCGGCAAAGGAAGACCTTTCTCTCTGTCTCTCTCTCTCACTGTCCACTCTGCCTGTAAACAACAACAACAACAACAACAAGGTACTTTTACTGAGTGCTGTGCTCTGAGTAGACTGTATTGAAGATTCCGCAAAAGCCAACAGCGGGGACACAGACTTCTGCCATCTCGGGCGTTCCCTCCCTCTGCCCCCTCTTCCCAACTCAGTTCTCACTCCCTGCCTCTGAGGGCTGCCGTCCCCGCTCGCAGGCTCGTCTCCACTTCCCTGCAGACCGGTGTCGTTTGATTCCCATAAGCTCTTCTCAAACTCTATTCTCAGCAGAGACCGCGCTCCTGTGAAGATTTTTCCCACCAGCCGGTATGGTAATATTGATTCCGCACTTTGCCTTCTCATGGTTGGATTCGCTTTGAAGGTCCTCCATTGTTTCACCATTGAGGAAACTGAGACTGAGACCATGAAGAGAAATAGGTCACCAGCCTGCACAGACCAGCAGGACGAGCGCAAGTCTGGGGTCCGAATTCCAGCTCTGCAACTTACTAATGGTATGACCGCAGGTAGATTGCTCAGTCCTTCTGAGCTTCGCTTTGCTCTCCGCAGTCCCCCCAGCCAGATAACTGGGGAGAAGAACTAAGGTCATGTACAGGAGACCGTCTAGTCCAGTGCCTGGCACACAGCAGGAGCTTGGTCCATGTTGCACTTGGCCCGGGATGACCCATGTCTCCTCAGGGTCAGCCAAGGAAGCACGGCCATAGGAGGTAAATATTAGGCAATCTTTAAAAAATTTGGGAGGCAGAGTTACAGACAGAGAGAGGGAGAGGCAAAGAGAGAGGTCTTCCACCCGCTGCTTCACTCCCCAGATGGCTGCAATGGCCGGAGCTGGGCTGATCTGAAGCCAGGAGCCAGGAGCTTCTTCCTGGTCTCCCACATGGGTGCAGGGCCCAAGCACTTGGGCCATCTTCTGCTGCTTTCCCAGGGCACAGCAGAGAGCTGGACAGGAAGACAAGCAGCCGGGACTTGGACCACTGCCATTTTAGGATGCCAGCACCACAGGTGGAGGCTTAACCCACTATGCCACTGTGCCGGCCTGGCAATTTGTTTGTTTTTAATTGTAGGGACATGTTGGGAATGAATGAGGTTGACTGTGGGAAGGGGCAGGCTGGAATCCTTGGACAGAGAGGAGCTGCTGGCCACAGGTGGACTGTACTTTACAGAAAGCCCAGCCCTGTTCCTGAGACGGCGTCGACGACTGGTTCAGGTCTGCCCAGATGATCTTGGATAGCTTCCTTACTTGAAACCTACTGATGATGGACTTGAGTCACACCTACAACGTGCCTCCATGGCCACACCTCGAGTGGCGTTTGCTCTAACAGCTTAGCTTCAGCCTGATCCAGGTGACACCCAGCTCACACTGACCAGCATAAATACCAAACCCTGAGCTCCCTGAGGGCAGGAGCTGTGACCCCGTCTCTCCACTCAGTCACTTACAGAGTGGATGCAGATCAGTGCATTCAGATTCGAGAGTCCCTTGAAGGTTCTCCTAGGTAGGCTGAGCTTTAGAGGCCATGGGGGCTCACGACAGAATCTTGGGCAGGAGAGTAGAAGGGGTGCAGTTGCTGCTTTCTCTGATGAACCCGGGCTGGCTGATAGCTTCTGTCTGAGAAGGGGAAGCAATGGCTTCTGCTCCCCACATCCCTGTGGGTGGACGGCTCTCTGCAGTTCTCTCTAAAGGGTAGAGACACCCTGGGGAATGTGTTCCAGACAGGCTGCTAAATTTAGTCCTCTGCCATTTGCAAAAGCAAAACCAAGCCTTGATAGTTTACCCTAAAATTATGCTCCAGCTCTTGTGGGGAGTGAGTCTGCAGTATGGCTGGGGCAGGAGGGAGCCTTTCAAAGCTGACTCTGGGAGGGTGGGTGCTCGTGCACTGAGGCAGGGAGGTGGGTGGACCGTTCACACTGGTGGTGGATGGTGGCTTGGCCAGGGCAGCCAATGGATGTGCAGGGTCATGTGCACAGCAGAGGTGAGCGCAGAGGCCGGCCCTAGTGACGCCCCTTCCCTGGAGCCCTCCCCCAGAGAAATCAGCCATCCCACAGAGGCATGAAGCACGGGCTCACCACATCATGGCCAGATGACAAGGAACAAGATGTTTGATCGATTGCTGTAGACCCAGCTTCCCGTGCACAGGCCATAGCGTCAGAGCAGCAGTGCAACCCCAGGAAAGCCCTGTGCCCAGGAGACTGAGGGGTGGTCTCAGAAATCTTTGAGCCAGAGCCAGCTCCTCTCGGCCTTCCTGCCAGAGATCCCACCCACGCCCCCTCCCCGCCAACACCACCAAAAGGCAAAAATCATTTTTGCCTTTGAAAGGATTTAATAATTCTTTCAATCACACCAGTATTATGATCCTTTAAAATTTTTTTGAAATGTATTTGTTGATTTGAAAGGCAAAGGGAGAGTGTGCACATATGTGTGTGACAGAGAATTCTCCCATTCATTCGTTCAGCTACTGGATGCCCACTACTAGCTGGGAATAAGCCAGGGAGAAGCCAGGATCCTAGGACCCAATCTGGGTCTCCCATGTGGGTGGTAGGAACCCAAGTACTGGAACCATCACCCGCTGCTTCCCAAGGCAATAGCAGGAAGCTGGAATAATAAGCGGAGCAGGGATTTGAACCCAAGTATATGGGCTGCAGATGTCCCAAGTGGCTTCTTAATCACCATGCCAAATGCCGCCTCCATTGCTCTATAATTCTTCATGAGATTTCAGTGGGGGTGTTTCCTGTTGCTTTGGGGATTCCTCGAGTCTAAAGACTCATGGAATATTCCAGCGTATGATCAAACGGGACTCTAAGGCTATCAAGGGTAGTGAGGTCAGTCGATCCTACAGTCCTGGGCTGTCCCACACTCTCTGCTGAGAGACTCAACATGGGTCAAGAGACCTGGGAGAGGAGTCCAGGGCTCCGGGCAGCCCTAAGCCATGGGTTCCCATACCAACCACACTTAGCACATTCTACTGGAGTCACAGGAAAACAGAGCCAAGCATCAGGTCCAACAGGTCGTATGTGAGGGTCTCAGCTCTGGATTTCTCCAAGACCGTGAAGAGGCCGCAGCCAATAGGAAGAAGCTGAGTCTGCACTGGGAAGGGTTTGCTTCATGCAGACATAATTTCACAGCATCAGGTATGGTGCTTCCATACAGAAACAGTCCGGATCCTCAAGGCCTGGTGATCCATCAAATACGTCTCGGGGCTTGTACTCACCTAGATCAAGGGCACGTTGTCTCTCACCTGGACAGCAAGGTTGGTCTCCGGTTGTCTGTGGTCCTCCTGTCTTCTAAAACATGATAGATCTTAGTGAAAAAATAAGAATGGGATTAGGAGAGGGGGGAGGAAAAGGAGGGAGGGCAGGTGTGGTGGGAAGAGTCACCATGTGTGTAAAGTTGTAATTATGAAATGTATGAAGTTTGTATTCCTTAAATAAAAGGTTTCTGGAGAAAATACAATGACAACAGCAACAAACGTGCTTCTGTTTTCCCAGATAATGGCCAAGATGTTTGCCATGGGGTCCCTTGCCGGTGCCTCCCAGCTGCAAGTTCTCTGCCGGCCCCTGGCTGTTCTCAGCTGTGTCTTTGTCCATTCCCTCTGTCCTGGATGCCCCGTTCTCTTCCTGTCACTTCCTCCTCTCCTTTCCCTGGGGAGTCTCACTCATCCTTGAGACTCCGTCCTATGCTTCCCCCTCTCCAAAGGCTGTCCTCACCCTTCGAGATGCATCTGACACCTTGAACTCACCTGTACCCTTGCCTGAGCATCCCATGTGGTTGCTGTGGAGGTCTGTCTCCGCCTTGCCAGTGGTCCCCGAGGGATGCGAGCCATCTTCACGTCATCTTTTCAGTGGAATAAGAGGAGCTAATAAGTTCTGGTGGAACTGATTGGAACTGAATTCACTTACTCTCCTGTGTAATCCAAATCCCTCTCTCTTGTCCCAAGTTTGGCTTCTCAGCAGAGCCCTGTGCTGTCTTAGAGGAGCACACCCACTGGTTCCCTCACGGTTGGCGGGAGCAGGATTCCACCAGATGATTAGCGGTGCTAAACTGGGGCGCAAAAGCCCTGGATAGCATATGTCTACAAAGTTCCGGGCACGATGCAGGCCAAGTCCTTATCCTTGGTGGGCACCTGGTTTCCTCAGCTGTCAGTGGAGCTAATAATACTTTCACTGTGTGATTCGTCCTGGAATCTGGTAGTCTGTGCCTGGCAAAGGCTCTGTGCCCAAGGAGTAGGGTTAGTCATCCACCACGGGCTTCTGGGGCCATGAGAAGGATTATCTTTACTTATGTTTGTTTTTTTAAGAGAGGGAGAGAGAATCTTCCACCCAGCAGTTCGCTCTGCACACGCCCACAACACCAGGGATGGCCAAAGCTAAATCCAAGAGCCCAGAATTCAGTTCAGGTCTCCCACGTGGATGGCAGGCACCCAAGCACTTGCGGCATCATCTGCTGCCTTCCAGGGTGCCCGTTAGCAGGAAGATGGACAGGAAGCCGAGGAGCTGAGACTCGGGCCAGGTTCTCTGGTATGTGTTGTGGGCATGCTAGGTACATGTGAGCTGCCGTGCCGGTTCAGCCCCTTCTCCTCCTGCTCGGGAGGCTGTGGGAGTGAAGATGAGGGTGCTCAGGCGAAGCCTCCGACCTCTTACATGTCCTCCCTCTCCAGACAAGGGAAGAACAAGGAGCGTGCTTTTCCTGCTGTTGGTCTCCATTCCTGGGGATGAGACCACGGCATTCTGAGCTCATCCGCCCTGCACCTGAGGAGGTCCAGCCTGCGCCACCTGGAAGGCACCTGCTTAGTCCATTTTGTGTTGTTGGAATATCTGGGCCTGGGCAGTCGGTGGGGGTAGAAAGTTCTGGAGGCTGGGAAGTAGAAGGAGCTTCATCCGCTGCACTTGCCCATGGTGGAAGGCGGAATGCGCACGTGGGACAGGGAACTCCTGCGTGTATCAGGAACCCACGTTGGAGGTGAACCTACCCACGGTAATGGCACTAATCGGTCCCGGAGGGTGGTGCCCTCACGATCCAGCACCCCACCGAGGTTCCACCTCCCAACCCTGTCGCTTTCCCTGTCTGATCTCTGGAGGGCACATTCGGACCATGGCAAGGACTCACCCTGTCCTCAGGAAGCGGTGGAGGGTGGCTGGATACGAAGCTGGTCCTGTCGGACGTTCATGGAGGCCCGAGGCGAGCAGCTGCTCATCTTCCCCAGGAGGCAAACGGCGAGATAACAAGGGAGCTGAGGCGCTTAGTGCAGCTGCACACAGCGAGCAAACGGGGCTTCGGGGGGTTTGCGGAGGAGCTAAAGCTCCTTTACATCGCCAGGAGACATTTTGACAGCGAGGTGGGGCCTTCTCTCGAGGACACCCAGCCTCGCTCCCGGAGTGTCCACTTGCCCTCACCGTCCGTGGGTGAGAGCCCGTGGACGGGGAGCATTGTGCTGGTCTTGGAGCCAGGCCCGTGCTGCCCTTGGCATTCCAGTAGAGGCAGGAACGAGAAATGTGGCCGAAGCCGAATGGGATTCCACCTCCTCGCCCTGGAAACGCGGCCACACCTGCTCTTGGAGCTCGCACACCCTTGAGCCTGGGGTGCCCTCGCGTAGGCGGGGCAGGGATCAGGGCTCTATCTCCATTTTAATTACTTTGTTTAGTTTTTAAGGTGAACAAATTTCATATATGTCATGTACACAGATTTGGGAACATGGTAATATGCCCCACTCCCTCCTCCTTCCTTTCTTAAATTTTTACAATGGTCTACTTTCAGTTTATTTATACTCATAGATTAACCCTACACTAACTAAAGAATTCAGCGAATAGTAAGCAGAAAACAACACTGTTCCTCAACATAAAGACCAGGGCTGTAAACAATCAAGGAGTCTCAGAATGTCAATTTTGCTCATACACATTACATTTTTTAAAAAAAGATTTACTTATTTATTTGAAAGGCATAGTTACAGAGAGGCAGAGGCAGAGAGAGAGACAGAGAAAGAGAGGTCTTGCATCTGCTGGTTCACTCCCCGAGTGGCCCCAATGGATGGAGCTGCACTGATCCGGAGCCAAGAGCTTCTTCCAGGTCTCCCACGTGGGTGCAGGGGCCCAAGGACTTGGGCCATCTTCCACTGCTTTCCCAGGCCACAGCAGAGAGCTGGACTGGAAGTGGAGCAGCCAGGACTCGAATCTCATCTTAGTTCACATAATCTGGGCCATTTCTATTTATACCAAGGCCCCAGTTCCTAATCAGTTTCCCAAAGCAAGGACTATGGCTACAGTAAACACATGCAGAGTGCTTAGGGCAGGTGAACCAGAGAAAGAAAGCAGAGACACAGAGTTTTTCTTCGGGCTGTTCCTTTAGCTGCGTATGACCCTCTGGTTGGCCCTGTGCTGTTTGCTCCTGGGCCTGCCATTAAGCTAGACTTTCATACCTAGAGAAACACATTTGAGGCAAACTTGAGCTCTGTCGCAGGGACACATTAGGATTTCTAGCTGGAGATTTCTCCAAGCCTGCTCTAGCAATCAGGCCTGTGAGAAGTCCAGTGAAGGGCAGCTCTCAGGGTCCTGTGGACCCCTAGGTGGGCTCTGACTCTGAAGGGGCTGAGGACACAGGCAGCCTCCCTAGACCGCAGGGACGGTTTGAAGAGAGCCCTGGTCTTCTCAGAGCACCTTCATTCATGCCCCATAGTCCTGTGCTTGAACCCCAGGGTGGGGAAGTTGCCCACAAGACATATAAATGCTCCAAGAGCGATCCCTCCATCATCCAAGGAGCACTGATCCACCATCCAAGGAGCACTAGTCCATCATCCAAGGAGCCCTGGTCACTCATCCAAGGAGCACTGGTCCATCATCCAAGGAGCACTGGTCACTCATCCAAGGAGCACTAGTCCATCATCCAAGGAGCACTGGTCACTCATCCAAGGAGCACTGGTCACTCATCCAAGGAGCACTGGTCCACCATCCAAGGAGCACTAGTCCATCATCCAAGGAGCACTGGTCACTCATCCAGGAGCACTGGTCCATCATCCAAGGAGCCCTGGTCACTCATCCAAGGAGCACTGGTCCATCATCCAAGGAGCACTAGTCCACCATCCAAGGATCACTAGTCCATCATCCAAGGAGCACTGGTCACTCATCCAGGAGCACTGGTCACTCATCCAAGGAGCACTGGCCCCTCATCCAAGGAGCACTGGTCACTCATCCAAGGAGCACTGGTCCATCATCCAAGGAGCACTGGTCCACCATCCAAGGAGCACTGGTCCATCATCCAAGGAGCACTGGTCCATCATCCAAGGAGCACTGGTCACTCATCCAAGGAGCACTGGTCCACCATCCAAGGAGCACTAGTCCATCATCCAAGGAGCACTGGTCACTCATCCAGGAGCACTGGTCCATCATCCAAGGAGCACTGGTCCATCATCCAAGGAGCCCTGGTCACTCATCCAAGGAGCACTGGTCCATCATCCAAGGAGCACTAGTCCACCATCCAAGGATCACTAGTCCACCATCCAAGGAGCACTAGTCCATCATCCAAGGAGCACTGGTCACTCATCCAGGAGCACTGGTCCACCATCCAAGGAGCACTGGTCCACCATCCAAGGAGCACTGGTCCATCATCCAAGGAGCACTGGTCACTCATCCAAGGAGCACTGGTCCACCATCCAAGGAGCACTGGTCACTCATCCAAGGAGCACTGGTCACTCATCCAAGGAGCACTGGTCCACCATCCAAGGAGCACTGGTCACTCATCCAAGGAGCACTAGTCACTCAGCCAAGGAGCACTAGTCCACCATCCAAGGAGCACTAGTCCATCATCCAAGGAGCACTAGTCCACCATCCAAGGAGCACTGGTCCACCATCCAAGGAGCACTGGTCACTCATCCAAGGAGCACTAGTCACTCAGCCAAGGAGCACTGGTCCACCATTCAAGGAGCACTGGTCCACCATCCAAGGAGCACTAGTCCATCATCCAAGGAGCACTGGTCCACCATCCAAGGAGCACTAGTCACTCAGCCAAGGAGCACTAGTCCACCATCCAAGGAGCACTAGTCCACGATCCAAGGAGCACTAGTCCATCATCCAAGGAGCACTAGTCACTCAGCCAAGGAGCACTGGTCCACCATCCAAGGAGCACTGGTCACTCATCCAAGGAGCACTGGTCACTCATCCAAGGAGCACTGGTCCATCATCCAAGGAGCACTAGTCCATCATCCAAGGAGCACTAGTCCACCATCCAAGGAGCACTGGTCCATCATCCAAGGAGCACTGGTCCATCATCCAAGGAGCACTGGTCACTCATCCAAGGAGCACTGGTCCACCATCCAAGGAGCACTAGTCACTCAGCCAAGGAGCACTGGTCACTCATCCAAGGAGCACTGGTCCATCATCCAAGGAGCCCTGGTCACTCATCCAAGGAGCACTGGTCCATCATCCAAGGAGCACTAGTCCACCATCCAAGGAGCACTAGTCCATCATCCAAGGAGCACTGGTCACTCATCCAAGGAGCACTGGTCCATCATCCAAGGAGCACTAGTCACTCATCCAAGGAGCACTAGTCCATCATCCAACGAGCACTAGTCACTCATCCAACGAGCACTGGTCGCTCAGCCAGGCAGCAGCGTAGGGACTGGGGGCTGCGTGTGGCTGCAGCTTTGCTAACAGAAATTGCAGGTTTGGACGAAGGTGCTGCCTCTGTAGGAAGCAACGCTGGTGACAGTGGTGGTGGCCTTGGTGTGTGGCTTGGCCCTGGCAGCTCTCCTGCGGGAGTCAGTGATGCAACAGGGAGGACCAGTGTTGGTGGTGGCATCTTTAACTTTCTTTTTCTTTAATGTTCATTTATTTATTTGAAAGTTAGAGTCAAAGAGAGAGAGGGAGAGACAGAGGTATATCTTCCAACCACTGATCCACTCCCCAGATGGCCTCAATGGCCACAGCTAAACCAGGCTGAAGCCAGAGCTTTATCCGGGACTCCCACCTGGTAGCAGAGGCCCTGATACTTGCATCATGCTCCACTGCTTTTCCCAGGTGCATTAGCAAGGAGCTGGATCAGAAATGGAGTAGCCGGGACTCAAACCGGTGCCCCTATGGGATGCCAGTGTCACAGGCGGCAGCTTCCAACTTTAGCTTTAAGGTGTCAACAGTGACATATCACTTGGGGGGGGGGGCTGGGGGACATTAGCAGTCATGTGACATGAACAGGCATCACGGTGCTGGACGGGTACAGCCCCCCACCCCACGACTAGGAGCCAGGGGATCTTTGACGTATAATAATGTGCTCAAAGAAGGGCTAAGCATGTCGTAGCCACGTGGCTGGCCCAGCTGTGGCCTCATCAGTACTTAGGGGGAATCATTTTCTCTCCTTCCCCAGCCTTTGTTCTTCTCTTAACACATTCCCTTCTCTCCGCTTTCCAAGGCTAAAGCAATGTCGGCACAATTTGCTCCCCACAACTCAATTTAGTTTCGTTCTGTTCAATTCGACAAATATTTATTGAGTGAGGCAGTCCTGCACCTGGATCTAGAAAACACACAGGAGTCAGACACTGTTCTCATTCCCACGAGGGCTGTAATTTGCAGAGGATGGAGGTGAAATAAGGCAGGTGCCCATGTATCACCCTCACACACACGGAGACACTCACACCTCCTGTTAAAGGGTTAGCGCCTCTGAAATAGCTCGAGGAGGAGCAGGCGCGAGCGAGGAGGCGGCCGCTGCTCTTCTGAGCAGCTCTCAGGAGCCGCCGGAGGAGAGGGTGGGCGGTGGCTGCACCTGTTTGTTCTGTCCCTTTTTCTTCACACACACTACAACCCAAGACTGGACGGGTTGATGGGTTCAAGTGTGCCTGCCCAAGCACAAGCTCAAAGCCTAACCCGTGCTACTTGTGAGCATGATCGTATTTGGAAATAGAGACTTTTTTTTTTTTTTTGACAGGGAGAGTGGACAGTGAGAGAGAGAGAGAGAGAGAGAGAGAAAGGTCTTCCTTCCATTGGTTCACCCGCCAAGTGGCCGCTACGGCCAGCGTGTTGCGGCCAGCGTGTTGCGGCCGGCATGCTGCGCTGATCCGAAGCCAGGAGCCAGGTGCTTCTCCTGGTCTCCCATGCAGGTGCAGGGCCCAAGGACTTGGGCCATCCTCCACTGCACTCCCTGGCCACAGCAGAGAGCTGGACTGGAAGAGGAGCAACTGGGACAGAATCCGGCGCCCCAACCGGGACTAGAACCTGGGGTGCCAGTGCCGCAGGCGAAGGATTAGCCTAGTGAGCCATGGTGCTGGCTGGAAATAGGGTCTTTGCAGATGGAATCGAGTCCAGAGAAGTCACACTGGGTTGCAGCAGGCCCTGCCCCAGTGCTCATACCCTCACGGCAGACACGACGGGGGAAGGCCACAGCAGTGCGGCAGAGGTGGAACTGCCAGGCTCCGAGCCTCGGGGGGCAAAGCGCTGGCAGCAGCCCCAGAAGCTCGGCCCCTCCAAGTGTCAGAAGGACCACAGCACGGCTGACACCTTGACTTTGGGTTTGCAGACTCCACCATGGAGTGGTACGCTGTGATGGCAGCCCCAGGAAATGGACTCAGAGGGGATGACCCCACACAATGGGAAACTTAGAGCTGCAGCCAAGCCCCGTTCTCCACCCAGGACCCCCTCTTGCTTCACCCCAACCCCTGCTCTCCCTCCCTTCTCGGGACTGTGTCTCTGTGAGTGGTCCTCCTGGTTTATTATGCTTTTGTAGACGGCTCTGGCCTGGGGGTGCTGGGGAACACATTCACGGTGCACAGGGCCCCTTTGGGGTGCCCTCACTGGTGCCTGTGGGAGACCACTGCCCCTCCCCACGACACACACACACACACACACACACACACACAGAGTCAGTAATGTAGAGGCCATAAGTTCTCTCCACTAAGGTCACAAGCTCTAGGCTTGAATTATGTATGCAATGTGATCTCTCAACTTGTCTGAAGCCTGGCATCTCTGACCAGGTGGGTTAGTCTATAAAACAAAGGACAGGTGGTGACAGATTTGGAATGTGACCTCTTGAGAGTAGAGGACTCTTTAAAACCCACAGTGGCTGTCGGCTCGCATATTCCTTCCCCTCCGCAAACGTGAACTGAGCAGGTGCCTGGGGTCAAGTGTCATTAAGTGAGCGATCTTATTATTGGGATAGTGACCTGGAAATCGGTAGAAATGAAAAAAAATTAAAAAAAATGCTAACCACAATTTCTGTTTCCGCTCCCTCAGGGATGGCTTCCCCCTGACGTCACCGGCCGCAGGGCACCTGCAGTGTGCCTTTCTCGAGGAAGCTCTTGCCGCAGTAGCAACCAGAACGGGAGGTAGACTGTCGACTCCCTCCCCCCCCCCAGAAGGCTGAGCAGTCCCCGTGGTGGTCCTCTGTCAAGGGTGCAGGAGAAGCAGACGCCTTGCCCCCCAACGCCGCAGCTCAGCTCTGTTCAAACATCTCACTTCCTCTCCTGAGCCTTCTTGCGAAGCCTCGTTGGCTTGCCCTTTCCCTCTCCCACCTGTTGACTGGCACGCTCATTGCACCCAGAATTTCCCACTCCACGGCCCACCTCTTCCTTGCCTGCACTTAACTATCTACTCAGTTCCTCTTGATACCAGATAATTTAGTTTTTGATTGTGGGGCATTAGATGGATCTAAAGATGTCATTTTATAGCTTTTTAGATTATAGTCCAACCCTCTTAACATCCCTGTTTATGCACAGAACACCATGTTGCCATTCAGCGGTACCGTCTCTAGAGGCGCCGTTGGAGCTGCCTGGCTGCCTCTCACGCTCAGACCCCTGATTGGCTCCACACCAGCGTTTGCAAGCTGACTTTTCTTGCCTCTTGTTATGAGGCTTAAAATGAGAGTTGGGAGACCCAGGAAGACACTGGACATTTCATGGAAATTCTGGGCTTTGGTTTGGCCCCTTTTTGGAGTGAAGATTTGATTACGTGTTTGATCAGCTAGAAAGCAGTGAGGGCAGTGAGGGGAGGAACGTTCCGCTTCTATTTGACGGTTCTGCAACAGGGAGCTGTGGCTAGATTCCATGAGCTGAAAGTCCTGAACAAAGTATGAATATTGCTATTTTTTTAAAAGATTCATTCATTTATTTGAAAGGCAAAGTGACAGGGAGAGAAAGAGAGAGAGAGAGAGAGAGAGAGAGAGAGAGAGATCCTCCATCTGCTGGTTCACTCCCCAAATGGCTACAATGGCCACAGCTAGGCCAAGTTGCAGCTGGGAGCCAGGGACTCCATCCAGGTCCCTTATATGTGCCGTAGGGGCTCAAATACTTGGGTCTTCTTCCACTGCCTTCCCCTAAGTGCATTAGCAAGAAGCTGGATCAGAAGAGGAGCAGCTGGGACTCAAACCAGATGTGGGATGCTGCCATCGAAAGTGTTGGCTTAGCATTGGGTCAAATATCAGCCCCTGTGTATTGCTGTTTGAATATGGTTTTGTTTTGAGCTTGTTTATCCTGTGTATCCATCAGTATTCTAATCTGTATAAAAGGCTGTTATGCAGAATGAAAAAGGATAAAGGAATATACATGTTGAATATGTGAAGGGAATGTACATACATACACCCATACACCTACTATATATGTCTTTATATATAAACATATATGCACATAGATACACATGTATTTTATAGCTTAGAACAACATTGTAGGATGCCTGGTAAGCGCTAAATAAGTTATTTGTGACTGTGTTACGAGGGAAACACACACCTAGAGATACGAGACCTCAGGCTCTATATCTTATTTATTGTTTGAATATAGTCACTTATTTAATACTGTGTTGTTATCATTTGTTAGTTATATTAAACTTGTATTTTAACAGTGTTATTATTTATTATCAATTGCTTGTTATCTATGAAGCAGCAGAACCTCACCGGGCAGCAGGGCTGGGAATTGATGCTCTGTGTTCTGCATAAAGGACAGATGAGATGTAAAAGGGTTGGACAGTGCGAAGGGATTGGCAAATGCAAGGTAGCGGTGGTCCTGGCTGCCTCAACTGGCCGGGGAAGCAGTGCCCAGACACCCAGCTGTGTGGATGCTTCCTTGTGCAGCCACCCCTCTGAGCTCATCTGCGGACAGTGGCCCTCTCAGTAGCCATGAATACTTACAATCTACTAGGACGCATAGAGTACTGGTAAGTGATGGTGGTCAATACTAGTATTGACGAGTATTCCTACAGGAAGTGAAGAGAGGCACTGGCATTGAAGCTTTTAACCAGTTGTGCCACATCGGGGACATTGCCTCCCTGCTCTCTAATTGGTGGAGTTGAGTCAGGTACCACGTGGGCTCTCTATCAGCTTGAATGTTTGTGAGTCTAGTGTTCCAGGGTGCACAAGCACATTCAAATGGCAGATGCCACTTCTGGCTGTCTCAGTAATGACACTGGGGCCATGCTGCAGGATGAAGCCGTAGGCTCCATGAGCAGATGCGCTGGGAAACCAGAGACAGCTGGATTGGTCAGCTTGGTCAGAGGCAAAACAGCCCTAGTGTGCAATGAATGGTGCTGGTGGTGACGGGCCATGACCCATTCATAGGCTAACAGCTGAATACAAGAAGTACGTATGTGTGGTAGTGAAGGGAAAATGAGTCTTCAGTCTGCAAAACATGGGGGGGTGGTGAGGTCACTGTTAGATTTCCAGAAAGATCTCTGGACAGGGAGCAGACACCGGGTATGCGCAGCTGGCGTGCACGGGGCTGGGGGCACACTCAGCGGCTTTGTCTGAGAGATGGAGCGGATGGTGGCTGGACAAGGCACGTTCTGAGGCTCTTTGCAGCTCTGACATTCTACAAGTTCATTATTTCCTTTCTTCTGGACACCTCTGGCGAGCAGCCCAGACTAAAAATGGCCTCCGTGTAGGATCCTTTTACCTACTTTCTTACCAGGGCTTTTCATTCATCTTCATTCTCTAGTACAGGATAAATGTGTGCTCTCAGCTGCTTAGAAAACTCTCTCCCCCATTTTTCTTTGGAGCATTTAAATAAATGGAACCTGGTGTGTAAAGTGCTCAGCACAATGCCTGGCTCATAATAATGTATTCATATGTATAAGGGTGTGTGTGTATATATATATATATATATACTCCTAATACGTCTTCCTCTGATGTTCTCCTCTAGCCAAAATATCTGTGTCATTTGAAATACTTAAAGAAAAATCCAAGGCCACTTAGCGTGCATTTGGGATTCATCCCCTGGCGGTGCCTGCACGGCACCATGGGCCCCCAGCACTTTAGCAGATTCTGGTGAAGGCGAGGCCTTGTCTTCACGCTTCACAGAGGCCCCAGGAACGTGTGTTTTGTGGAACTCCAGCCCTGGCCCAGTTCATCTGTGGCGTTGGGTCACTGACACAGGAAGTGCCCCCATCCATGAGGTCAAAGACGCTCAAACTCTCTGCCTTTGAGCCGCTGAGTTGACATCTCCCAGCAGGGCTGTTCCAAGCAAGAAGATGTAAGTCCATGTCAGCCGGGGCTTAGGCTGAGGAATCTGGGCTGTCCTTATATTTGGAAAAAAAAAAAAGTGTGGGCCGGCATAGTGTTGCAGTGGGTTACAGCCCCAGCCTGCAGCGTTGGCATCCCGTATGGGCACTGGTTCGAGCCGCAGCTGCTCTGCTTCCAATGCAGCTCCCCACTAATGTGCCTGGGAAAGCAGTAGAAGATGGCCCAAGTCCTTGGGCCCCTGCACCCACGTGGGAGACCCGGATGAAGCTCCTGGTTCTTGGCTTCGGCCTGGCCCAGCCCTGGTCATTGCAGCCTTTTGGGGAGTGAACCAGTGGATGGAAGACCTCTTTCTCTCTGTGTGTCTCTCTACCTCTCTCTCTAACTCTGCCTTTCAGATAAATAAAATAAATCTTTTTAAAAAAATATAGTGAACTGGACTCCCTCCAACACACACCACCGCCACGTGGCCATGTTAACAGCAAGGCAGGTGGGATGGGTTTACAGGTTGTTTCTGAAGCCTGTGCCCTGCCTGATGCCCAAAGCCTATGGCCTCATAGTGGCCCTCAGAAAAAATGCTCCAAGGAGTGCAGGCCCGAGAGGAGAGATTCTTGCTCTCACTTTTAGCAGGAGCAAAAATGCAAACTCAAGAGGTGATAAAAGCGTAATGAAGCCTGGGGGACTTCGGCAAGTTCTTGGTTGCACCAAGGTTAAAATGTGTGTTCTGTGAGCCACCTGTGTGCGTGTGGTTTGCAGAAGTCCAGGGAGTAACAGATGGGCGGGGCTGAGAAGACTGAAATCGCACCAGCCTCTACCAAGCAACCTGGGTTCCTCCTTTCAGACGGCCCGCACTCATCCTAACCATGCATGCCTAGGTGCTTACTAACAAACAATACAGAGAGGATGGTGGTAGGTTTTCACCCAGAGCATTCACTCTGAGAGCTTGGGTAGGGATAATGGGGATCCCCCTGGGCCAACGGTGTCTCAGTGACATGGGCCTCACAATGATAGCCATCCACTTCCTCCCATACCTAAATCTTGGCATCTTTCCACATGCTGTCCATCCGGGGAGAGGACCATGCAGGCAGGTGGGGAGCCACCACTGTGGCTCACTTGGTTAATCCTCCTCCTGCGGTGCCAGCAACCCATATGGGCGCCAGGTTCTAGTACCGGCTGCTCCTCTTCCAGTCCAGCTCTCTGCTGTGGCCCGAGAAGGCAGTGGAGGATGGCCCAAGTGCTTGGGCCCTGCACCTACATGGGATACCAGGAGGAAGCACCTGGCTCCTGGCTTCGGATCGGTGTAGCGCCGGTGGACATACCTAACAGCTGTGCCCGGCAATCAGCCGAGCGGACACTCCTGGCTCTGGTGGGGAGAACTAATGGGGTTAGGAGCCTGTGACGGTGAAGCTTCCAACCTGTGACTGAAGAAAACAGGGTGCAGGAGGACCCACAGTGTGGCTGGGACTTTGAGCAGTCTAGTGGGAGACGCCACAAGCTTGGGGGCTCCTGCCTACCTGCTGAGACATCCCAGAGGAATCTGAGCTTACACTGAGGACTGCACAGGTCCTGTGTGTGGTCCTTGGGACAGGGCAGACGATATTATACCCACGGGGGCTAGCACTCAGGCACTGGTCTCATCGAGGAGAGGCGCTCAGCTGAGCAGAATATACCTCCCTTCTGATTAAAAAATAAAGCTTTATTAAAGAAAAAGAGTGTTAGGCCAGAAGATGAAATGAGATCCTGGAGGTACATACTATAGAAAAGCCAAACATGAAGCCAAACTGCCACTGGGTGCTGGTGACACCTTTGCAAAAACTGGAAAAATGTTCCTTTGGCCACTCTGGTGCCTCTGGCAAAATTTGTTCCATATTTGTGGCACTTGAGCTAAAATAGTGGCCGACCCTTGCTGTAAAGGGTAATAACTTCTAACGCTGATCCAGATTGCTATAGCCAGCAGGGGCTCAGTGAGACAGGTGCCCTGTGGCTGAAGGATTAGCAGGATTCTCAGCATGCTAGCCTTAGGGAGGGAGGAAGCAAGGGAGCGGGGCAGGTGGGGCAGCTGCCAGACCAGTAGAGGGAGAGCACTTCGGTCTCCCCTCCTTCATTCGTTCATACCGCAAGGACTTAATGAGCTCCATCTGTGAGTCCATCGCTGTTCAGGCGCCGTCATCGAGTTACTCCACAATAACCAAGCCTGTGGCATAATCCCTCTATTTCACAGAGGAAAATCCAGGAGCCCAGAGTGCATTTATTAAGGCAGAAGAGAGAAGGTTTAAATTCTGCTCTGCCTGGTTCAGAGATGTTGCTGCTTGCTGTAAAACATGCTATGAGGGAACTCAGAATGAGTAGGGTATAAAACATGCTCTTGAGTGTGGTCATGTTTCTGGAATAGGTTTGCATGGGCTGGGTGTGACTGGGGGCACGACTTGGGCAGAGCCCTGCTCTCTGGGAGAGCAAGTGTGCTGGAGGATTGGACACTGAACTAGAAAAGAACCACTGGGGTAAAGGGGCGTGAAGAATGATGTTGGAAGGGCCTTGGCCTGTGGTGCCAACAGTGGACAGTAGAGTGAAAGCCCTCTCTGGGCTGGAGGGTTCAGGCAGAGAAGGAGCAAGCTCAGGCAGGTGCAGACAGGTGTTCACAGTCAGCAAACATCTGTGCCGTTTCTCCTGTGGTGCCCGCATTGACCCTGAAACCCTCCTACATTACTCCATTTGATCAATGTACCTCTCTTTGTCAATTTAGACAGGGAACTAAGATGTGCAGAGAAAAGTGACCAGCCAGAGGCTGTGCGTCTTAGACGTGGCTTCCCAGAAGCTCAAGCTCAGATCTGCAGGCTTCAGGCTCCGGGCTTCGCTTCCGTCAGCACACAGGTGTTTCTTGGCAGAACCTGATGAGGCCTCCAAGAGCCGAAGGCTGAGATTCTTACTAATGTTCAGGCAGAATCCAAGTAAGAAGCCCGGGGCAGGTGCTAAACCCAGAAAGAAATTTTACTCATGAAGTCAGGACCAGCCATGTGGACAGCATGGGGAGGGTTTGGAAAAATGCATTTATTTAAAAGGGTTGACTAACAGACTGTGTGGATGCAGCATGCTGCAGCTAGGGCTGTCCTGGTGCTGCCCATGGCTCAGCTCCCAGAACCCACACAGCTGCCCTGTGCGTGGGACGCTCATGTTCTCCAGTTTACAAGGGAGACAGTCGGGGAGAGAGGTAGGTACCCCTCACACCTTAGCAGAGGGGCCGGGCCCAAGCCTCAAACCCAGCAGGTCAGTGCAGGAAGCCATCTTCCCCCACCTGCAGTGAAATTTACAGTAAAGAGGGAGGCACCAGTCAGGCCATCAACAGTGGGCGGGTTTCAGCCACTGGAACCCAGGCTGAGATGCAGAGGGGCTTGGGAGGTCACAGAGTGACAATGACAAGCTGGAATGGCCCCCAGCCCCTCCATTCCTTTCTTAGTCTGTGTCACTGTAACCAAGTGCTGGAGACCGCGGAGTTTATAAATACAGTTGTGTGCTGTGTAATGATGCTTCGGCCATCGATGGAGTTCACATAGGATGGTGATCCCCCAAGAGTGTGTCACCCAGTGACGTCATAGCCATCTTGGTCTGCGCTAGCACACTCTGTGATGTCCACACGGTGAAGTCGCCTAACAGTGCACTTCTCAGAACGCAGGGGGAGCAGTTGGAGAAGCGAGGAGCCAGTGCCTCAGACCAGAGCCCTTCCACAGCAGGGTGGGCTCAGGAAGGAAGAGTGGGTGAGACAGGAATCTGAAGCTTCTAAAATGGGCAGCACAAAGGAAGATGAGACCCAAAATGAAGGCTCTTTTTTTTTTTTTTTTTTCAAAGGCCGTAGGAAGTGGATACCAGCTCTGAAAACAAAATGAGTAAGTTTGTGGAGCAGTCAGGGAGGGGAAGAGCTTGGGTTGTGGCATAGGTGACGTAGCTTTGGTCCCAGCTGCCCAGCCGTGGTGAGGTCCCAGAACAGAAGATGCACCTGCCCTGGGTGCTCACACTTGCTACTTATCTGTGACATCAGGGGAAGGACGCTGCCTCTATGCTAGCTAATCCATTGCTGCACTGAAGGGAGACAGCTGCCTTGCTCTTGCTAATTTAGTGTGAGAAGCCTGGCTCACTCGGTGTAGATAACAATTCCCAGTGGTTGGCAGGAGAGCTGGGGAGCCAGGGGCTCCACTGCGTTCCTCCCTGGCTAGCATTCCATCACCCAGCCGCCCTCCTTCCCCAGGTGGCCTGCAGGTGGCCAGGCATACCCGATGCAGAAGCTTGAGGGACTGGACAGGGGGAGGACCAGGGTTCCTGCCTCAGGAGAGATGGTTCAGGCTTGCACACATGGACTCAGGCTTGCAGCTTCTGCAAGTCTGCCCTTGTGATTGCCATCCTCACCCAGGTGGGCATTCTACAAAGCAGGGCAGCAGAGCCCCTGATGCCAGCAGTAACGGGTCCCAGTACAGTATCTTTCCATCTGGAAAGACACAGGTAACCACACTGGCTTCATAATAAGTGCATGCCCCATACCTCCCATGTTCCACCGTCTTCTACAGCAATAGCTGCCTTATCATCTCACTAGACTTTTTCTCTACCCTCCCCAAGAGAGTACTTGAGCCTCAGTACTCACTCTCAGTGGAACAAGGAAGAAGGAAACATTGACTTTCCTCCCTAAAAGCCCCATTCAGTCTCCCCTCTGACTCCTGTACCCATGCCCCAAGCAACTATTGATCCATTGAGGTGGCGTCCACCTAAGGGGAATTTGAATTTTCCCAGGAAATAGAGACGGTTCAGACGTTAAGCTGGCTTCAGCAAAACCCAACACACGTTGACTGAATGAAAGCAGCATTTGTTGGCTCATTGAACTGGGAGTGCTGGGCTGGGTGGGTCTAGGGGTTCCCTTTATCCCCATGTTTGTCATTGTTTTCTGTGGGGTGTCAGCATCACTGTTTATAACATTGGGTGGGATGCCTCCATAAAGCCAGGGAAGAGGACTTTGCTGAACTCTAGGCTCACAGAGCTGCTTTTTGGCAACCCAATCAGAAAAGGAAACCTGCTTCCCCAAATCCTGAGAGAGATTCTCATTGGCCCTGCTAGGCACACATGCCCACCTACGACCCATCCATCCCTTTGTGTACAGGAATAGAGAACCTACATGGCCAGTGTCCTAGTGTTGGGGTTGGAGCCTGGGTTGGGGATGGGCAGTTTCTGGCTCTAGAAAAAGAAGAACAAGGTAGGGAAGAGGGCTCGGCAAGGGAAATAGTAGATACTGCAGTTTACTGCAGTGGTGCTTAGCACCTGCTGGCTCCAGAGTAGGAGACAGATTTGGGACAGGGATCCCTTCCTACCTATCCCACTACTACAACAGGCAGATCCTGGCTCTTGGATGGGCTGACAGCTGCTTGCTGTGTCTTTCCCAGCTTGGACGAGACCTGGTTTACAGGCCTTTGTCTTCTCCTAGGCTCCCTCTTCCCATCCATGCTCTAAAAGGCCACTTCCTGAGGACCCCCCCCCCCCCCCCGGTGCTTGCCTGTAATTCTGGCCTGCCTATCTGTGGCAGTCAGCTAGCTGTCCAGAACTCCTCCCAGACATCATCCCTATTGTGCAATGAGGTCACCCAGTCCTGCTGAGTCAGGCTGGGACAGAGCCCAAGCCCTGAGCTGGCTGCAGGGAGACACAGCCTCCTCGGCTTCCTTGTGGGAGTGAGCATCTTCAGCTTCATGGTCTTCATGGTCTTGAAGACTTCCTCCCTCCACTCCCCAGAAAAGGAAATGTCCTTTCTGAGTACATTGCTTAGCCCTGGGCCAGTACCATCCTACCTTCCACCAGCTGGAAGGGAACGGATGAGTCATTCAGCAATGCTTGACTGTCCCCCACAATCCTCTACCAAGAGGCTGTCCTGCCTTAGTAGAACCATTTTTAGGAAGTCCCCATGACTGGACCTCTCTGACTTGGAAGTTTGCCCTCTCTGCTTTTCTCTTTCTTCGCGGACCCTGGAAGCAAAAGGTAGTGCCCAAGCCCTCACTTTAAAGGATCCAACTTCTCCAGGATGGATCTGATTCTCTGAGTCCTGGTGAGTTGCATGGTAGGTGCCAGGAAGACATGAGCTCTCTGCCATTGTAGACGCTCTCTAGTGCACACACAGTCAGGGGCTGTGGCCTGGGAGTGGGTGCAGGGCTCCAGAGGAGTCTCTGGGACACTGTAAAACAGTCTTGTCTTCCCTCCTCCAGGACTGGGACTCTGACAAGGCTAAGACGCTTCACTACTTTGGAGGACTCACTTATTTCTTGGGTCACTGGGCCTCACACCCCTCAGCTCTCTGGGTACAGAATGCAGCAACTAATGTCCCTTGAATGCACACAGTAGGCAGCTCTAGTATGGAGTAGCAGAGTTTCCTTGAAGACTGAATGGAAGAGCTGGTGTCGTTAAGCCTGTGATGCCAGCATCCCATATCCGTGTGCCAGTTCGAGTCCTGGCTGTTCTTCCAATCCAGCTCCCTGCTAATGTGCCTGGGAAAGCAGTGGAAGACGGCCCAAGTGCTCAGGCCTTTGCCACGCACATGGAAGACCCAGGTGGAGTTCCTGACTCCTGGCTTCAGCTGGAGCTGTCCTGGCTGTTGGGGCCATTTGGGAAGTGAACCAGCAAATGGAAGATCTTTCTCTCTCCTCTCCCTCTTTCTCTGCCCATTAAACAAATAAAACAAATCCCAAAGGACAAAGAAAGGAAAAATATACAGGGAGCCCAGCCTCTCACTTTTGTTATGAGTAAGGAAAATGAGAGAGGAGATCAACTCCCACACACTATCTCCAACTTGGAGGAACCTTAATTCAGTCCACTCTGCTCCCTCCCTTGAAACCGCAGACTGACTTAGAACCTCTCTTTCTCTTCCCCCACCTCCTCCCTCCTTCCCTGTTTCCCTAACAGTCTCTGTCTCCTGGGCTCATCCCTGGAGTGGAAGTGGACAGAGTCCACGGTGCACTGGTAGATGCTTCCTGAAGGTACGCCCTTTTCTGACCTTCAAGGAGGAAAGAGCCATACTTCACAGTCCTATGTAACTGTAGCCAGGTAGACAACTACTTTGACCAAGGGCGGAGGCACAATTAGAAATGGGGTAGGGGTGGGTGTTGAGAAATCAGATGTCTTGCTCTCTGAGACATCCCCGGAAAAGAAGAGCTTTGGTGGTGATTCATTTCCTAGATTTCATCTGCAGCTCCTCTCCTCTTTTTTCTTGGCCAGAAGCCCAAGGCCATTGCATGTCTTATCTGATATTTACAGCAAAGTTCCTTCCTTCCTGTGCTCCTTGAAACCGTGGTACGATGTGGGCGTGGGTCAGCCTGGGAATTGAGGACTCCCCTTGGTTGTGGTGGACTTGCCACATTGCAAACCAGAGTCCTGAGTTTCCTTCCCTTTCCTCTGTAAAAGCTACAAGCTGCACCTTCTGAGCCCCTATGTCCAAACCTCAGGTTCTGCAAGGCTGGATCCTAGTGTCTTCTGGAATGCCCGTATCGTAGTTCAGACTTTCCTTGGAACATCACAGCATGGTGGTTGATCACACTGTAACTGCTGATTCTCTGGAAACAGCTGAGTGTCTGGCTGCATGGATGGACAGTTAATGTGGAGAGAGTTTGGGGACTGAAGTGTGACGTCAAAACCAAAGCTGCAGGGGCCAGTGATTGTCAGTTTCTACAGGGAAACTATGACCAAGGGGCCTTGAAGCTAAGAGTGAGTCAGAAGCCAGTGAGCTAACAATTAATCTTAGTCCCAATATCACCTCCAACCAATATTTTTGGGTTGTATTGTGAGCCAATGAATAAGTATTTTGTATATAGCTCCTGGGCACCAAGCACTTTGGTCATAGGATGAAAAGGAAAGAAAAAACTTGAGGCAGGGATGAAGGAAGTCAAGTCGGAATGCTGTCCTCAATCTCCCTAGTTTTCTCTACCATTGATCACCCAGCAACTATCACCACGTTCACGTACATGGGCTGCCAACTCCTATATCATGAACTCCAGATCCCTCTGCAGAGTTGCAGAGACATAGCGCAACCACTCTGTACATCTCTGTGGTATATATTTGCTCCTTTCTAAAACTTAGCATGTTCACAACCAGATTCAACCATCAATCTCATTTCCCACCCACCTCTCCCACACGTGTCCTTCTTCCAAAGTATGAAGAGCTATACCTTTTTTCTGCCTGTAACAGTCTTCTACTCTCCCTTTAATCACTGTCCAATTAGTCTTCGAGATGGCTCAGATCTCATGTTTTCCACACATCATATGTCTGCATATGATGGAGCACCATCTCCTGGACCCACCTGCCTTTAGGGCTGGATGAATGCCCACCGCCCTTGTAAAGTCTCCCCTAATCCCTTCTGGGTAGAAGGACTCTCCTGCTCCCCTGGGCTTGCATAGAACCTGACCTGATATTCCCTTTTAGCCCTTCCTACATTCGTCCCTCCTTTCAAATGCAAATCTCTAGTGACTTTGTACTTCTGAAATATTCCCACTTTCCCTATGTTTAGTGCTTTCACACCCACCAGAAACAGTTCTGCTACCATAAATTCCTCCTGTTTTGTACTGACTAGTGCCTTCTTGTGGCCTTCTTGTCTAATAGGAACTGGTTACACATCCATCTAGCACACATCTAGCGTGTGCCCTTCTCAGCGATGAGAAACGCTGTGGTGCTTCACAGACAGGCTGACTTTAGAGTCTGAAATATGCATTTGACTCGGGATCTACAGGTGCCAGATGTGTGCCTTGGGCAAACCACTGAACTCCCTGAGCTGCCTTGAAAGGTGCACTGTTCTGTCTCAGCTCCAGGAGTTTGCACCTGCTGGGCATTCAGCTTAGCGCCCTCGCCCACCCGAGACTGTAATAACATCTCCCTTTTCAAGCCTCGGCTCAGATGTTCTGCTCCTAAGGAAGTTAACTGGCCCTCAGAGACAGAGTTAATTGTCTCTTCCGTGCCCTCACTTAATACACTGCATCTGTTCATGTCTGGGCGCTTGGCCCCTGGACCATAATGATCTGTGTCTTGCCCTGCCTCTCCTCCTTTGGGACCGTGATTTGTTAACCATCATGGCCTGTCTTTGCCCTGTCCCATTTACCATAGCTCCCAAGAAAGAAAGAGTAAGCCAGATCAGAGTAGAAACGCCACAACTCTGAATATGGTGTCAGTCTCTCACTGAGTGCTTGTCGCTGAGTGTTCGTGAAGCTGCTGGCTCCATCCTAGCACTGTGTTAGGAACCAGATAACAAACTGACTTCGGCAGGAAATTGAGTGATGTGTTCAGTTAACTATTGAGAAAACCTGATATCTTCCAATTTCATGAGATATGTAACTAGTTTTGAATATTTGGGAAACTACCCAAATCACCGAGAACTAGTTTGCTTAGGGGATTTGTGTTGGTAATAGCAATGTCTATAGCTAAAGTTGTAAATATCTTATTTTTATTTACTGTAAATATTTTAAAAACTAAGCCACATAAAAATTAATTTTAATGATCTAGGAACTTTATTATAAATAAAGACAATGATAATTATGGTGCTGTTTTGTATTTGTTTCAGATGTTGTTACTGCCTATGGTGATGAATAGAGGAGGTCCGGGGTGGGATGACCTCTGTACCAACCCTACCCCTGCTATTCTTAATGGTGTGATCTTTGGTTATTTCATTCCTCTGTGCCTCAGTTTCCTAGTCTATGAAATGGCAATAATAACATTTGAATGTTAGCATTACTGTATGGATTAAATGACCTAACACATACAAAAACCCCTAACAGCACCTAGCACCCAGTGTAGGTACTCTGTACGTGTTAGCTATTATTTGCAAGGGTTGAGCAAACACCAGAAAAATGCTTGGCTGAGATTACCTAAGTGCCTTGCCAGGGTTCTGTTTTTCTGTGTCATTCCATTCCCTCAGCATCTCTCTTCAGTAGGGAGGGGGCAGCATTACCCACATTTTACAAATGGTGGAACTGAGCCATGGAGAAGCAAGTGGCAATCCGGAACTAAGACCTAAGTTTGTAGATATGAGGAGGGGTGCTCTTCCAGGAGACCATGAGACCGTTCACTGGAAGCAGCTAGAGAGCCCTTGTGAGGCTGTCAGCAGTGACCCCTGGAGGCCGCCTCTTGGCCAAGTTTCGCCACGGATGCTCAACAAGGTCACGGCTGTCTCTGACTCTGAGATGAGCTCGGGCTATGTCTTCCTGGGTATTTTTCATACCAACTCTCGAAAAAGCCATATAATGGGGTGAACGGGTTGCCAGCCAGAAACTGTCCCTTTGGCTTTCTACTCGCCCTGTGTCTTTAAGCCTGGGGTGTATTGGATATACACCTGAGTCACCTGGTGCAGGCCTTTCTTCTGCTGAGCCAGGGCCATAAAACATTTGAGATCTCCAAGATCTTGTAAAGCATCTGTGTCTAGCCACTCCCCCAGCCTATGGCACCCATTACTTCTGCAATCGTGGGCAAAAGATCTACAGAAGTGCCTCTCCCTCACTGCCTGTCTAAGCTGGCCAGGGGGCAGATTCTGTTCTCTTCAAGACTGGCTGTGCAGGTGCAGCTCACAAAGAGTTCCTGGGTGCCGGGAGTATTCCGCTGCCGGAATCTGGACTGTTCAAGAGGAATCGGGATTGCTTTCCTTTTCTGTCCACTAGAGGGCTGCCAGAGGGGGATGGAAAAGGCAGAGCCTTAAAAACATACCATGCTGCTGAAATTTCAGCAAGAGGGGAAAAGAGAGAGCGCGTGAGAGGAGAGAGAGAGAGAGAGAGACAGCAGAGCAGTCCCAGGCTTCCTCCTCTCGTTCACGTCAGAGGCAGGAACCGACTGTGCTAAGGCTGTTGGCTCAACATGCAGAGACGGAGACAGGGGCAGACGGCGCGAGAGTGAGAGGAGAGGGGGTGCTTCCTGACCCAGGGGATTGCCACGAGTGGAGCAAAGCCACCTGACTTTTTGATCTCTTCGTTTGCCTCTGCTGTCTCCTTGCACTCGTAGCCCTGCCAGCTTGGGTTTCGTTTCTCCCGTGAAGCCTCCTCTCTTCCTCTCAGAAGAGGAAGGAGAGGAGAAGAGAAGGGAGAGAGGTGGGCTCTCTAGGTGAGCGCATCAGCTGCTTCCAGCCCCAGCAGACAAGAATCCTCTTCCCAGGAAGCTCCTCTCGCTCCCCGGCCGCCCACCCCCAGCCCCGGTAAGTCCAGAGCACTCGCTCCTCCGCTTTCCTCCCCAGCGTGATTTCAGCACCAAGGAGAGCTATGAGATGCGTTCTGGTCTGTGTGTGTTTCCTGCCAGGCGTCTGGCGCTAAGGTTACATCTCTCTCTCTGTGCTGCCGGGGGAGCCGGCTTCTGCGTAGGGAAAAGCAACGCACAAAACTGTGTCTGCTGAATTGAAGGGGGATGATGTGGACGCGGGCCTTGCCGGGTGCGTGTGTGTCTGTGTGTGCTGTTGCATAAGACAGGTGAGGTCGGAGCTAAATTGCTGGTGGCTTCTGCTTGTCGCTGTGTGTGCAGCTGTTCTTTTTGTATGTAGATAAGAGAGAGGATGGGGGGATTTAGTCCTGCACCTTCTTTAACTCTTTCCCGACGAGCCCTCTGTGGTGGGAAAGTGTTGCAAAGGAAGTCTGCCTGGGGGAGAGGGGCTGGAAGTGGCGGAAGAGTTAAAAGTTATGCTTCTCTGGAAGAGCTCAGAGGAGGTGGTTCTATTAAATGTCAATTTCCCCAGGATTCTCTGGGTTCTTGCTGTGGAGAGAGCCCAACTTGACCTTTTACTTTCTTTCCTGGTGTGAACCCCTGGCAAGTGAGCAGGTACAACAGGTGAGCCTTGGGCTGGGGCAGCATGAGGCGCTGAAGTCTCTCTGACTTCATGATGGGAGGAAAATAGCAGCATCTTGAACTGTGCAGAGATTGGCCAATATGGGCTATTCTACATTGGCAAGGCGGCAGGCGGTCTCCTCCACTTTCTGTCATCCTTGGCTGTGTATGGTTGGAAAGAGGACAAAGTCTGTCCTGTTCTGCTTTCTGGGGCACCTGGCACTGAAAAACAGCTCATAGAAAGGTTTGTCTCCACATAGCAAGGGAGCCAAAACTGGACGTAGACTGGCTCCTGGCTCAGAAAGGCTAGAAGTGGTGCTATGTCCTCCAGTACCGAGGGGCTCCACCAACAGGAGCTCATCACTGTTACTACATCATTGCTACTACTTTTTGCAAGGTACTTCTTTTTCCTCCTCCCTGACTCCCTGAAGTACACTGTATCAATTCTCTGCATCTGCCTTGGCTTTCCTGTGGAGACACTATTGGCCTGCCCCTTCCAGACCTGCCCAGAGCTACTTGAGTGGGTCCGTTCAACAAGTGATGTCGGGGATTTTCTTCTGTTGCCTGAGTCTCTCTGGGTTTTCTCCAGCATCCCTAGCCCCTTAGGGGTTTTTGAAAAGATGTGGCCTCTTATAAGAGCAAGCCCTGCCTTGATTTTGCTCCTAACTTTTTATGGGTCTGGCTGCTATCTTCAGGTGTGTCCAGGCAGGGAAACACAGGCTGGGGGTTCACTCTTTGCAACCCTGAACCATCCCTAGTGGGGTGTTTTTTTTTTTTTTTTGGTCTTGCTTTGAATTCCACACCCTGGACCCCTCCTCCAAGATGAAGGAAATATGCTATCACTGGCTGGAGATTCTTCTGGTGAAAGACAGAGTTTTCCTTTTTACAATGCTCGGCATCAGATCCAGAAATCTTAGCATCTCCCTAGAATGGCAGGAAGTAGAAGGCAGTCAGCAAGAGTGTGAAGTCAGAGGTTATCACGGTAGGGAAAATGATTGAAACAGACAAATGCAGAGCACCAGAAACCAACACTGACTCATTCATATTTCAACTGCTCCTGTCCTTCAAATTCCCCAGTCTGAATGAGGGAGTAGATGGATTGCTGCATGATATATCTATCTCTCAGTGTTTTTTGTTTAAAAAATCATGCCCTTGCAATAGGCGCTGTCCAGCGCTACTGTGTATTACTGAATATGCGGTACTCATTATATATATTCATAATAGTGGTCATTATTTCATTAGTGCCCCTAAGTTTTCTCTGAAAGAAGCACTTAATGACATTATTGAGCCCATTTTATAAATGGAGAGGCATAGAGAGACTGCTAGGCCTCAGGGCAGCAAAAGCAGAAATAAGACTCCTGATCCACTAACGTGCAGAAGTGCTCATTGCGGAAGAGCAGGGATGGATTGCTCCTCGGTGAACAGCTTTGCAACCAAGCCTTTCAGATAACTCCATGTGGGGCAGGGGCTTCCGCCTAGTGAAGAACGAGAATCAGGCTAGAGCCCCAAGGTGCTGTTGACCTTTAGCTCTCAGCCAAGAAGATGGGTCCAGGAGCAGAGTGAAGGCCAAGAGGTTGGTGACCTCCACGCTGAACTGATGCCATGCTCTGGATAGCGACACTGACCTTGCCCCAGAAATCGCAGAGGAAGACACTTTTCCCATCACACACTGCCGTAGATATCATGGTTTGGGATGCTGGCTAACTTTTCTCTCCTGTGACCCTTCATCGAGTCCTCTGTGGATCAGAACATAGGGAAGGTGCCTAAAGAGCAGGAGCAGGAGATGGTTGGGCTCCAACCATGATAGAAACCCTACAAGAAGGGTGGGAAACTGGAACCCAGCCCACATACAAACCCAGAAGTCCCAGGCCTCACAAATGGCCAACATTCTGGGAAGGAAGGCACTGGGCTCTGCTATGCAGCCCTCCTTCACTGTCAGAGGCTGTCCTGGGGTGCCTCTGGGATCCCAGCGGATGGGAGATGGTAGAGAACGGGAGGTAAGGTGAAGGCCAGCACCCTGCCCTGTCCTCCACAGCCATGCTTTCCCTGGAAAGGGCCTCTGTTGCTTTTTTTTAAAATCGATGTATAATTTGAATCTAACACAATGTACTGGTCTTAAGTATCCAGATTAGTAAGCTCTGAGTATTGTGTACACTCATTTAACGTCTACCTCAAACAAGATCTACAAAAGTTCCTTTATGCTTCTTTCCAATCAGTCTTTCCCTCCCCTAACCCTATCACCTTCAGACTTCTACCACCATAGCTTACACTGCTACGTTATGTGGAGGGTATGCATTGCTGAATTTATTACTTAACAGACATGTAATGTAGACCCTAGACTTTTAAGAGAACATCTCAGAGTTCTGAGGTTATTCTTTTTTTTTTTTTTTTTTTTTTTGACAGGCAGAGTGGACAGTGAGAGAGAAAGACAGAGAGAAAGGTCTTCCTTTGCCGTTGGTTCACCCTCCAATGGCCGCCGCTGCAGCCGGCGCACCGCGCTGATCCGATGGCAGGAGCCAGGATCCAGGTGCTTTTCCTGGTCTCCCATGGGGTGCAGGGCCCAAGCACCTGGGCCATCCTCCACTGCACTCCCTGGCCATAGCAGAGAGCTGGCCTGGAAGAGGGGCAACCGGGACAGAATCCGGCGCCCCGACCGGGACTAGAACCCGGTGTGCCGGCGCCGCAAGGTGGAGGATTAGCCTATTGAGCCACGGCGCCGGCCTCTGAGGTTATTCTTATCCTGATACCTTGCCTGTTCAGTTCTCTTCTACCCGGTATCTAGTTGAAGGATCACTGGGTAGAAATGGGACATGTTGTGTACAATTTGAGCAGGGAGTCCTCAGCCAGGAAATCAGCGTTGCTGTCCGATTAACTAGCAGATCAGTCTTTAGTGGACTTCAGAAGGTGTCCAGGTAGATCACAGACTTGTTCATGTACGTACTCAGCAGGCAGCCATGTCCTCCACCTCCTCACCCAGGGACTTTGCCTTCACACTTTCTCCCCAGGCTTTGCCCTTTTCTGGGTTGGCCTGCCTCAGAGAGTGTACCAGCCAGCTCTTTCACGAGAAGGTGCCTGAGTCATCTCTCCCAACTGGGATCCCACAGAGCTCAGTGTAGGTCATGGCAAGTTAAAAGACAGCCAGCATGAAGAAATCCTAAGATCTAGGGAAAAGTAGGTATGGAAATACCAAAGCCAAGTGACAGTCCGGGGGCCAATCCCAGTGGGTGATTTGACAGAAGTGCAGAGGTATGCCTTTGCCCCATCTCACTTATGGGCTTTATTAATAAAGATGAGAGTCCCTGCCTAACTAGAGTTTCATCTTCTTTAGAGCAGTTCTAGTGGGGAAGGGAGACTTGGAAGAGAATTGTCTAAAAGCTGTTTCCTATCATCTGTGAGAACACTCATCTTTACCTTGGAATATGACTGTAGACCAGAACTATATTGACTTATTTTGAACACAGCAAGTAACCAGTGTGTCAGTTGGCAAAGGGAATTCAATAGCCTTGCTCTTTTCTTCCATTTCCCCCATTTGCTGTTTGAACCGTTTTTAGGTGTACAGTTCAGTGGCATTAGAGCATTCACATTGCTGTGCTACCATCACCACCACCTGCCTCCAGAACTCGCTTATCTTCCTAAACTGAAACTTGTACCCATTCAGCAATAACCTCGTTTCTGTCTCTCCCCAACCATGGACAGTGAACACCACTATTTTCTGTCTCGGACAATCTGCTCTCAATGTCTCATGCAAGTGGGGTCATTGAGTGTCTGCCTTTTGTATATAGCTCATTGTACTTAGCATCATGTCTTCAAGGTTCATTGTTGCAGTGCATGTCAGGATCTCTTTGTTTTTACAGTTGAATAATATTCCATTTATGTGTAGATTACACTTTGTTTATCCATTTATCAGTGGATGGGCACTTGAGTTGTTTCCTCTTCCTGTCCTCTAATTTCAGCCAATTGTTCCGGCTTTACTTTCCAGCAAAAAGGGAAGGGAGACCCTCTGGGCATGGCTCTCACTTGCGTTGAAATTGTACCCTTTTCCCAGGAAGCCCAAGCAGGCGGCTTCCTGGAGGGAAATGGAAGGGGACACATGGGCTTGACACACATGAGTGAACGGATCCATCGCCTGCATGCAGACCTCACTGTTAAAGTGCACAGCACACACCACCTCAGTGAATCGGGACCTGCTCCGTTCCCCCTGAAGTGCCCCACTCCTATCCCAGAGAGGCAGCTGCAGGCGGGGGGAGAGGCACAGCCCGCATGAGGCGGACACATCTCCGGGTTACACGTCACGGGTGACACGCCGTCATAAAGGAAGGAGTTCCGGGTCAGTTTACTGAAGGTTCAGCCCTGATGCCCTAGGGACCACGGTCTCTAAAGCAGAGCGCTCCCAGGCTCACTCCAACAGCTTCTCTAATAACAGCTCACGCTCAGCGACAGGTGACTCAGTGAGAGGTTGTTACTCAGACCCAGAAGGGATTCACAGTCCCTTTCAGCTGATTGGGTCCTTATCCTACTGCATGGAACAGAGGTGACAGAGTCCACAGCGTTGATCCTGCGACAGTGTCAGCCCAGGATGGCTGGCATTTGGATTTTGGTCTTTGATCCTCATTCCCGTAAAAGCCCTGGTAGCTTGGATGTTTCCGTTGTTCAGCGATGGTGCCAGCCAACATTTGCTGAGTGCTTCCCAGGACGTTGAGCCAAGTATTTAGCACACAGAATGCCCTTCACGAACTGTGTGCTTTCGTTACTACTAAATAAATACCTTAAGCACTTAATATCACGTAGTGGCTAAAACGTTACGACATCTACTATTATCCCCATTTTACAGACGAGGGAGTGGAAGTCCCATGCTGCTAAATGACCCGCCCGGCTGTTTGCAGCTAAGCAGTGGGAGTGCTGGGACTCAGTCCCATTCGGAGGCTGCGTCTCCCTGCTTGTTTGTGTTGCCTTTGTCATTCGTTTGGCGCTAGGGAAGCATCCTCGTGACTCATCTCAGGCTTCTTCAGAGGAACTTGACGCCTGGCACTGCTGCTCCTCTTTCTGGGTGAAAACTTCTTGCTGAGATTAGGGAGTCTACCAGGGACCGGCCCATGGTGGGGCTCAATAAAAGCCCAGTAAAAATAAAATAATAATAAAAGCTCAATAAAAGCCGCTGCCAGCCTCGCGGAGTGATGTGAACCTCACAGCCACAGAGCGCCACATTCCTGTGGATGGTCTGCTCTGCTCAGCCGAGTGCAAGAATTCCCATGTTTTCAGTGGTGATAATAGTAACAGCAGCTATGTTTTATGTGCACTCCTGATGTGTCCAGCTCCGCGCCAGGTTCTGCAGTGAGTGTCTCACTTGGTTCTCACAAGGATGGGTGAAGGAGCTCTCCTGTTTTTTGGTGGCTGCTGTATGAAGGCCCTGTGCTGGTGTGGAACACACACTCTCTTAGTTAACCTCCCAACAACCCAGAAGGAAAACCTTCCCCGAAGTGAGAAAGGGAGACCCTGGTCAGGTGCAAACATGAGCTGAAATAATAACAGGTGTTCCCCAAGAAGATCTAGAGAGAGGACACACAGATGGGAAAAAACAAACCTTCTGAAAGGTTCAGAGAGGTTAACTGGCTTGCCCCAGGTCACACAGCCAGGAGGTGGAAGGGCTGGCTTGAACCACATCTGTCTGAAACAGCCCAAGTTCTTCCCCTCCTCTCTGCTGCTGTCTCTCAGGCACAACCTCTCCCACTCTGGGCGCCACCCACACAGGACCCGCAGCGTGAAGGCAGCAGGAGCGGGGGCTGTGAGCAGGAAAGGGAACTGCAGAGTCCTGCTGCCCGTATGCTGGCTCTGGGACTTAGGACAGTCACTCAGGCTGAGTCTGAGGCTCCCCTCGTCCCCATCAAGGAGGCCATGAGTTCTTGAAGGGGTTGTGTGGGAATTAAGTGGGGCATGAGCACAGAGTGCCCCGGACGGTGCTGGCCTGGAGCGTGTCCGCTGTGAGCCGCCGTGCCCCTTTCTGTTTAATGTGGCCTGGGGACTGGATGCAGCCTGGGGTACTTGGCACTTTAACAAGCTAGCAATTAGCTGGGCTGACCTGGATTTTATGTGCTCCTCAAGAACTAATGGGTTGGGCTGGCCCTTGTTTTACATCACCTTGATTTTAGGAGCATGTGTTGGGCTATTTTTTCTTCTACTCTTCGAGCACCAAGAGCCTGACAGGCCAATATTTAAACATATCTGAAAGATGCCTCTTGCCAATTAATTACCTGGGAATTGTACCAGACTGAAATTAATTCAAGCCTTCGGGAGACACTGGTTCTGAGCACGCACCAGGCCACCAAGAACCTTTGCCGTCCTCCTCTGCCTTCCCCTCCCTTCTGCTCCTTCCACCGTTCTGAGTTTTATTTATGAAACATTTCCCCTTCCTTTATAATTATGTTTTCCATAAGAAGAACATTTAACAGCCACCTCCTGGCCGGGCTAGAGTAATTGTCTGAATTTTTTGACGGCATGCAATTTCGAAGGCCGGGGTTTATATGGATTACCCTGAGTTTATCTCCGCAAGTGCATCAGGAGAGAAGCCGCTGCCAGCCTCGCGGAGTGATGTGAACCTCACAGCCACAGAGCGCCACGTTCCTGTGGATGGTCTGCTCATCCAAAGGCATTTCTGTAAAACATACACCTTAACGAGCCGTGTCTGCCGGCCTGCCCTGTTTAAACACCTCCTGACGTTCCCCGGTGAGCTCTGTCGATTGCAAGGTCAGCAAAGGCACCTGAGCCACTAGACAGGTGTGCAGAGGAAATCAGCCGACAGCCCCGTGCCCCCTCCGCTTCTTTCCGGCAGCCCAGCCAGCTGTGAGCCAGGGGCGGAGGGCAGCTCTGGCGACAGAGAGGAGGGCAGCGCCAGGGCGGAGAGCCCCTGTCAGCTCGGGTGCAGGGGGCGAGCGTGGCCAGCCGGGCAAGGGGACAGGGCCCTGAACACTGGAGACCTACAAAGGGCCATGTTGAAAAGGGCAGAAGCCACAGTGGTGTGCAGGGGCTGTCCCCGCACAGTGACCCCAGCTGTGCCGCAGAGAGATGGAACTTAGAAAAACGCAGCTGTAAATCCTGCCCTTCAAAGCCGTATATATTTATAGAGACATGAATGAAGTTTAATGCCGGTGAAACTCACTATAAAGGAAAAGACTTCATCTGTATCTGTAGCTCAGGTGCGGATCGGCGCGGGGCCTCCTGCCTGCCTCAGCCCCGAGCCCTGGGCACCGGCGCTATCACGTGCAGCCCAGCAGCCACTCGGGGCGGCCCCCGGGGGGTGGGAGAGGCAGGGTTCTCTCCAGCGTCTGCAAGCGAGGGGCCCGGCTCCCATCTCTCCCCTTATCTCCCAGGGCTGTTGAAAAGCAGAAAGGAAAAGGGAAAAGCAGTAGCAGAATCCAGCGGCTTCAAACAGTCAGGAGTCTGGCTTTAAATAAAACGATTTGAGGAGGGCCGGCTCTTATCCGCCTCGCGGGCTGCCAGGCGCTGCTCCTCGCGGCTCCAGATGGGCTGTGACTGCAAGGCCTGTCTCAGCAGCCACGTGCCCCATGCCATCCCTGTAGCCCTGCCTTCCTTGCGGCCCATGCCAGGCAGGCAGACACAGCTCAGGAAGCCCCGCCCAGCAAGTCTGAACCCTGGCCTGCCACTCCCCAGCTAGCTGTATGGCTGGTGGTCATCAGGGTGGGAATGGGGAATTTGCTCAACTTCTCCGAGCCTCCGTCTTCACATCCATAAAATGGGCTAAGTAGTTCCCACCTCTCCGAACTGCTGTGTGGTTCAGTGGGGTGTCGTCTTCCACGTGACACACAGCGGGCCCTCAGCCCATGGTGGGCGTGCCTGTGGCAGAAGGGTGCCGTCTGAGTGTGGGAATCAGGAGTCCCAGGCTGCTCCATGGATGCTCTCCCCAGGGGCGGGGGAGGCCCCGGGGGGCCGAGACTGGCTGCAGGGGCAGGAGCGTTCTTGAGAGAGGCCTGGAGCCTGCCTTTTGCTTATATTGTCCCCGGCTCGCCTGGGGGCTGCAGAGGCCCCAGCTGGAGCCCTGGAGCAGCATCTCAGAGATAAGCTTGGCCATGCACGCGAGCTAGGTCTCCACAGGGCTGGGCCTGTGCAGGGACCTGTCTGCGTCCCTGTCCACCGCTCCCGGGGAAGATGACAGCTGAGGCCCGGTTTCCCTGGGGCGTGTCTTAAGGCGACTGGTACTTCCTTCTTTACCCTAAGAGTCAAGGAGCCTTGCTGGGGGCTGGAGTTTCGTCCTGGGTCACCTCCCTCCGAGGGAGCGGCCAGTGGAATATTCTGGAGAGGGAAGGGTGCTGCTGCTGATTGGGTGCTGATAGGTGCTGACCAGAGGTCAGGAGACCACCATCCATCTATCGCATATGTTTGAACAGTCTGAGGCCAGTGTGTTATTAAAATGCAAAGTGAGAGTGCACCTGCCCTCCTCCCGCTCCGCCCTTTTTGGCTTGGTGTTTTAGCAGCTCAGTCCAGTGGGAGGGGAAGGCTCAGGCAGCTCCCCGCCCAGGCCGGGAGGGAGAGGGGAGGGAGAGGGGAGGGAGAGGGGCTGGAGCCCCACAGGGCCCTCGCGGCTTCGCTCCAGCCGCAGGGGCTCTCCCTGCAGCCTGCAGCCACGACCTGCTTTGTGACTGGCAGCTCAGAAAGCAGGCAGGTGCTGGGACCTCCGAGCACACACCTGTTCCACTGCCTGGTGGGGTCCTGGGGGCCTCTGGTGGCCGCCGGGTCCCTCCGGACACCCCCTAGCTGCAGCGGTGGGAAGCCCAGGAAGGAGGCCTGCTCCCACTCCTTGGAGCGTGCTGCCCTTTTCCTTCTAAGTTTTTAAGGTCAAATGTTGCTTAAGGGGTTATTCACCAGAGGCAGAGCCTGCCAGAGAAGGAAGATAGCATTTTCATTTTTGAAGTTTTGCATCTCATTCAGGTGTCCAGCTCAGCAGCCGGCCTGCCCAGACCCGGTCAGTGATGCAGGAGGACCAGCAGGGAGCGGTTACCCCAGGTCTGCCTGGAGGGTGATGAGGCTCTCCTGGGCTCATCCAGAAGCAGCTCTGTGTCTCCTGCTCAGTAGCATGATAAGCCCACATGAGCAAGGAAAACAAACAAAAAAAGAACCTAATGTCCGGCCATGATCTACATACTTCACAGACAGAAACTACCTGATCTATATTGTCACCTTTGGAGGGCGGGGCTACTACTGTTCCCATTTTACAGGTGGAAAAACTAAGGCTCAGAGTATAGAATTTGCCTGCAGATGCACAACAAATGGCAGAGCATGGATTGGGCCCAGGGACTCTGCACTTGGGGACCATGCTGTCCCCATGATCCCCGGTGCCCGAGGTTGGTAAAGGACACGGGGGAGGGGTGGAAGTCAGTGCAACTGTTAAGATGCTGCCTGGGGAGCCGGTGCCCTGAGTCAGAGTGCGAGGTTCGAGTCATGGCAGCTGCCATCGCCTTCCTGCAGTCGCACCCTGGGGACAGCCCCTGCCACCCGTGTGGAGGACCTGGATGGAGTTCTGGGCTCCGGCTTCAGCCTGGCCCTGCCCTGCTGTTGCGGGTATTGGGGGGGGGGGTGGGGGGCGAGAGGTGACCAGTAGATGGGAGACCTCTCTCTCTTTCTCTGCCTTTCATATAAAGTAAAAATAAATAAAATTAAAAATTAGTAAAAAAAAAAAAAAAAAAGCTGGAGAATCCCAGTCCTCAAAAGCACCGCTTCGGTTACTGAGGTCAAACCGAGAGTGAGACCACAGGGGTCACCCTCCTCCCCCAGGGCCCAGTGCTGTGTTACTGAGGTCAGAGTGAGATGGGAGGGGTCACCCTCCTCCCCCAGGGCCCAGTGCTGTGTTACTGAGGTCAGACTGAGATGGGAGGGGTCACCCTCCTCCCCCAGGGCCCAGTGCTGTGTTACTGAGGTCACTGAGAGTGAGACCAGAGGGGTCACCCTCCTCCCCCAGGGCCCAGTGCTGTGTTACTGAGGTCAGAGTGAAACAGGAGGGGTCACCTCCTACCCCAGGGCCCAGTGCTGTGTTACTGAGGTCAGAGTTAGATGGGAGGGGTCACCCTCCTCCCCCAGGGCCCAGTGCTGTGTTACTGAGGTCACTGAGAGTGAGACCGGAGGGGTCACCCTCCTCCCCCAGGGCCCAGTGCTGTGTTACTGAGGTCACTGAGAGTGAGACCGGAGGGGTCACCCTCCTCCCCCAGGGCCCAGTGCTGTGTTACTGAGGTAGAGTGAGAGTGAGACTGGAGGCGTCACCCTCCTCCCCCAGGGCCCAGTGCTGTGTTACTAAGGTCAGAGTGAGATGGGAGGGGTCACCCTCCTCCCCCAGGGCCCAGTGCTGTGTTACTGAGGTCAGAGTGAGATGGGAGGGGTCACCCTCCTCCCCCAGGGCCCAGTGCTGTGTTACTGAGGTCACTGAGAGTGAGACTGGAGGGGTCACCCTCCTCCCCCAGGGCCCAGTGCTGTGTTACTGAGGTCAGAGTAAGACTGGAGGGGTCACCCTCCTCCCCCAGGGCCCAGTGCTGTGTTACTGAGGTCAGAGTGAGACTGGAGGGGTCACCCTCCTCCCCCAGGGCCCAGTGCTGTGTTACTGAGGTCACTGAGAGTGAGACCAGAGGGGTCACCCTCCTCCCCCAGGGCCCAGTGCTGTGTTACTGAGGTCAAGGTGAGATCGGAGGGGTCACCCTCCTCCCCCAGGGCCCAGTGCTGTGTTACTGAGGTCAGAGTGAGATGGGAGGGGTCACCCTCCTCCCCCAGGCCCAGTGCTGTGTTACTGAGGTCAGAGTGAGATGGGAGGGGTCACCTCCTCCCCCAGGGCCCAGTGCTGTGTTACTGAGGTCACTGAGAATGAGACCAGAGGGGTCACCCTCCTCCCCCAGGGCCCAGTGCTTTGTTACTGAGGTCACTGAGAGTGAGATGGGAGGGGTTACCCCCCTCCCCCAGGGCCCAGTGCTGTGTTACTGAGGTCAGAGTGAGACTGGAGGGGTCACCCTCCTCCCCCAGGGCCCAGTGCTGTGTTACTGAGGTCAGAGTGAGATGGGAGGGGTCACCCTCCTCCCCCAGGGCCCAGTGCTGTGTTACTGAGGTCAGAGTGAGATGGGAGGGGTCACCCTCCTCCCCCAGGGCCCAGTGCTGTGTTACTGAGGTCACTGAGAATGAGACCAGAGGGGTCACCCTCCTCCCCCAGGGCCCAGTGCTGTGTTACTGAGGTCAGAGTGAGACCAGAGGGGTCACCCTCCTCCCCCAGGGCCCAGTGCTGTGTTACTGAGGTCAGAGTGAGACTGGAGGGGTCACCCTCCTCGCCCAGGCCCAGTGCTGTGTTACTGAGGTCAGACTGAGACGGGAGGGGTCACCCTCCTCCCCCAGGGCCCAGTGCTGTGTTACTGAGGTCAGAGTGAGATGGGAGGGGTCACCCTCCTCCCCCAGGGCCCAGTGCTGTGTTACTGAGGTCACTGAGAGTGAGACCGGAGGGGTCACCCTCCTCCCCCAGGGCCCAGTGCTGTGTTACTGAGGTCAGAGTAAGACTGGAGGGGTCACCCTCCTCCCCCAGGGCCCAGTGCTGTGTTACTGAGGTCAGAGTAAGACTGGAGGGGTCACCCTCCTCCCCCAGGGCCCAGTGCTGTGTTACTGAGGTCAGAGTGAGATGGGAGGGGTCACCCTCCTCCCCCAGGGCCCAGTGCTGTGTTACTGAGGTCAAGGTGAGATCGGAGGGGTCACCCTCCTCCCCCAGGGCCCAGTGCTGTGTTACTGAGGTCAGAGTGAGATGGGAGGGGTCACCCTCCTCCCCCAGGCCCAGTGCTGTGTTACTGAGGTCAGAGTGAGATGGGAGGGGTCACCTCCTCCCCCAGGGCCCAGTGCTGTGTTACTGAGGTCACTGAGAATGAGACCAGAGGGGTCACCCTCCTCCCCCAGGGCCCAGTGCTTTGTTACTGAGGTCACTGAGAGTGAGATGGGAGGGGTCACCCCCCTCCCCCAGGGCCCAGTGCTGTGTTACTGAGGTCAGAGTGAGACTGGAGGGGTCACCCTCCTCCCCCAGGGCCCAGTGCTGTGTTACTGAGGTCAGAGTGAGATGGGAGGGGTCACCCTCCTCCCCCAGGGCCCAGTGCTGTGTTACTGAGGTCAGAGTGAGATGGGAGGGGTCACCTCCTCCCCCAGGGCCCAGTGCTGTGTTACTGAGGTCACTAGAGTGAGACCGCAGGGGTCACCCTCCTCCCCCAGGGCCCATTCCTCCTCCTGCTCCACTGGCGACTCCTGGTTTTTCCACAAGGCTGCATCTGATGCCTTCAAGATGGGAAGGAATCCAGTCTCAAAGCAAGTGAGTTTTCTTAAATGTGTTTTCTGTCATCCAGTCCACACGGGAGGGCCAGTTCTCTTCTGTCCACAAGAGCCTCGCTCACTCTGTGGTTTAGTCACTCTGGGGATTATCTGGACGCAGTCATCGCTGCCCACTCACTGTGGGCACCACTTTTGTCTCTGGTTGGCCATCGCACAGAGGGGTTCCTGTAAGGGACTCACAAATGCATGTTCTAGGGGAGCACAGGAATGGGAGCCCAACCTGCTCCTTATGGGGGTTCATTGTCCAGCTGTGGCGCTCTGAGCTGAGCTCCAGTGGCAGCCAGGGCCATGGGACGATGAGAGGGGAGCCATGTTAGGGTCGGCTGGGGGCAGGGCTCAGCTCAGTGGCAGCCTGGGCTTCTCCCATCCCTGGAGTCAGAGATGGAGACAGCAGCAGAGTGACAGCAGTAGAAGCAGGTGGGCGTGGCAGGCTTTAGAGCCACCCACAACATGCCAGACCCGGTGCCACCTGAGCCAGGAGGCAGACTCATGCCAGGGGAGGTACAGCGCGGGGAGCAGGCCCCAGCACCCAGTGGGGGCTTGGTTAGAAGCCAGCGGTTAGTTCTTGCGTCGGGTGCCGAGCTGGGATGCTTGGGGGAGGCATATCACAGCTCTGGGAGAGGGGAGTCCAGGCCTTGAATCCGTCCTGGGCTTACAGGAACTACCCCGAGGGGTAGGATGCACAGTGAGAGAGAAAGAGCATGAGTCTGGAGGCAGTGGCCTTGAGCTTCCCTCCCAGCCCCGCCCAGCTGTGCCCTTAGTGACGTCTCCTAACCTCTCCAAGTTCTCTGTTTCCTGTCTCTGACATGGGGATGATAGCAACTCTTGGGAATTCTGTGAAAATGGGAAAAGGCAACATACACAGGGCTCCTGGCGCTTGGTAGGTCCCCTGTAAGTGTTGATTTCCTTTCTCCTAGGAGACATAATAATTTCTCACATTTTTTTCTACTTCTTACTTATCGTGGTACCACATGTGGTCTGAAATGCCACTGGTGAAGGTAAGCAAAAGGACTACAACTGATGACTCCCATCTCACAGATGGAAGGATAACTATAGAGTTACAGGGAGTTACTCAAGGCAGCACGGGAATATGCGATAAGCCCGAGATCACAACCTTACTACCTCGTGCCTTGCCCCTTGGCTGTGTCGTGATGGGGCTTGCCACTGGGATCACAAACGTCAAGCAGGCACTGCCCAGATGCCCTGGGGGCAGAATCAGCCACCGCGGGCTCTGCTGAGCCTCTGCAGATACAGGGACAGGGCCTGCTGTCTACAGAAGCTTTGGCACCAACCGCTTGAGCCATTTCATGTCTACCGTGTGTTCTGGAGTGGTGCGCCCAGCACACTGGTGGTGCGTGCTATGGAGGCCAGGTTCCCTGGGTGCCAGATAACCTTGGCCTTCCCATTTCACTCAAGCCAGACAGCTTGGTGAACCTGAGTCGCTCAACTCAGCCACTACACGGGACCCAGCTCCTGCCTCTTTCTACCACTAGTGAAAAGCATAAAGCCTACGGCAAGCAGGTGCTGCCGCCACACAGCTGCTGGAAACAGCTCTCCTCATCACTCTTCCACCTTATTTTTTTGTTTCTCACAGTTATCACCAACCAAAATAGCATATGTTTATTTGATGTCTTCCTTGTTGTCGATTTCCTGCCAATAGAATGCAAACTCCGTGAGAATAAGGACTTTGTCTTATTCACAGCTCCATTCACAGCCTGGAAGATGGTTGGTGTCCAAGAAATATTGGTTGAATGAGCGAGCAAATGAGTCTTCATCCAATAGCCCCTGTTCCAACAAGCGGGTGCTAAAGACTTGTCCACGCTACTCATTTCTGGAGCGGCTGGATGTGGGGATGAGTGAGACAAGGCCCCCCATCTTTGAGTTTCCCCCAATCTGGTTGGGGTAAGAAAAGGGGGCAACTGCCTCACTGCATAATGAAATGATAACATCTAAGGATCCGAGTGAGTCGTTCCACTTGGAGGATCCCATTGAGCTCCATGAAGATGGCAGAGGCTGTGTGTTAAGGTGCATGGGACTTTGTCAACCAGAGTAGAGAAAGGGTTCACTCCGGGTGGAAGGAGCCGCCTGTACAAGGGCTTAGGTCATAGACAAGGCATAGCAGAAGGTAACGAGAAACGGGATGCCTCTGAGACATGAGCACTGGTGGTGCTGAGTGTGGCAGTGAGTATGGCGGGAGGCGCTACTGAGGACGGGAGCTGGAATTTGGCCTCCGTTAGGGTGTCCAAGGAGAGAAGCAGCAACTGCTCTGGGCACTTTGGGAATGAGATCTTAAGAATGCAAGCTGGTTACCTCTTTCATCAGAGAATTAAAGCCACAGCTTAACCAATTTTTATCCACTATTGAGATACTGTTTTAAGTTGACCACATCTTCTACTGCAGGATTGTGAAGTCAGAAAGCAGGGGTGTGGACCTGGGGCAGATAGATGGGAGCTGCAGAGTCTCTTGGGCTCTCGTCTTTGATGGAACACTTGGGATTCTCTCCTTAGTAATAACCTGAGACCGAGTCTCAGGCACCCATGCCCAGTCCTCTTGTTCCTTCAGAAAAATGGCATCACCCCGTCAGAATACAGAGGTGAGAATACCTAGTGAGAATGAAGGGCGCAGGGAGGGAGAAGGAAAGAAAGGAGGGGGGAGAGGGGAGGGGGAGGGAGGGAGGGATGGAGGGATGGAGGGACGGACCGACCCTGAGACCAAAACTCTTGAATGCTCGTTCTGTTCCCTTTAACTGTGGCTTGAGAGACTTGTCTGTTCTGCTTCCTTGACTCCTTTTCTGGAAAGAGGACGAGGCTGGGAGGCTCCCAGGCCAGGGCTCCACTCTGGGGAAAGTGCTTCCCTATTGATTTGTGTGTCAGCAATTCAAGTGAGGGTATTTATACTGTGGCTGCATACCTAATAAAAATTTAAATTATCATTTAAAAAATGGAAGAAAGGCAAAAGATTCATCAAGGGGTAACCCCCTAAGGAGAGTAGGAAGCAGTCAAAGGCACTGCACAAGGGCCTTGAGTCTTCCCTCCTCCTCTTTTTTTTAATTTATTCTTTATTTTTTATTTTTGACAGGCAGAGTGGACAGTGAGAGAGAGAAGACAGAGAGAAAGGTCTTCCTTTTCCATTGGTTCACCCCCCAATGGCAGCTGCGGCTGGTGCACTGCGCTGATCCAAAGCCAGGAGCCAGGTGCTTCTCCTGGTCTCCCATGCGGGTGCAGGGCCCAAGCACTTGGGCCATCCTCCACTGCACTCCCAGGCCACAGCAGAGAGCTGGCCTGGAAGAGGAGCAACCAGGACAGAATCTGGAGCCCCGACCGGGACTAGAACCCGGGGTGCTGGCACCGCAGGCGGAGGATTAGCCAAGTGAGCCGTGGCACCGGCCTTCCTTCCTCCTTTTGAATGCCTCTCCCTCACATCCAAACAGCTCTGGTTTCAGACCTTGGCTTTACTCTTGAGCCGTAGAGCTTGAGTAAGTCGCAGTAAAATTTCTCTCTGAGCCCTTCTGTTCCATAAATAGGAAGAAACATGGCATCTCCAACTACCGTCATTCATGCAAAGCTCTTGGACACAGCCTAGTGCACAATAGGTACCTGACAGATGTTTCTTCCCTACTCCTACTCTCTCCACAGGCTCCCATAGTCAGGTCCTTCCTCAGAAGTCATACCTGGTAGCCTGTTAAAATCTGATTGCAGCCCATGGCTGCATTACTTGAAAGGCCACTAAATTGCACCTATGCATAAGTGATTGATAAGGAATTAATGGATCAGGTGGTAGCACTATGGGAAGCAGAAGGCAAAACTAGAAGGAAGCTTTCACAGGAGGATGTCAGAAGCCAGGGAGGGATACTGTGGGTGATGGGGCTTTGGCAGAGTCCCTTAAATCATGCCCTTAGGATGCCACCTCCCAGGGTCACCTGTAAGGACATGAGGTCAAGAAAGCAGGGAGTGGGCATCTCCAATCTTACTACCAGCATCAGAGGGCTCATCTTACCGGTGCCGTGTTCTTGACCTTGACAATGCCCAGGAGCCATAGGGAGTGGGCATCTCCAATCTTACTACCAGCATCAGAGGGCTCATCTTACCGGTGCCATGTTCTTGACCTTGACAATGCCCAGGAGTCGTAGGGAGTGGGCATCTCCAATCTTAATACCAGCATCAGAGGGCTCATCTTACCGGTGCCATGTTCTTGACCTTGACAATGCCCAGGAGTCGTAGGGAGTGGGCATCTCCAATCTTAATACCAGCATCAGAGGGCTCATCTTACCAGTGCCGTGTTCTTGACCTTGACAATGCCCAGGAGTCGTAGGGAGTGGGCATCTCCAATCTTAATACCAGCATCAGAGGGCTCATCTTACCGGTGCCGTGTTCTTGACCTTGACAATGCCCAGGAGTCATAGGGAGTGGGCATCTCCAATCTTACTACCAGCATCAGAGGGCTCATTTTACCGGTGCCATGTTCTTGACCTTGACAATGCCCAGGAGTCATAGGGAGTGGGCATCTCCAATCTTAATACCAGCATCAGAAGGCTCATCTTACCAGTGCCATGTTCTTGACCTTGACAATGCCCAGGAGCCGTAGCTTCTCCAAAGTACTGATTCGGGTTTCACACCTTCTACTCCAGCACTCTTCCTCTGGCTCTAGTCCTCCAACTCCAGCAGTTACACAGTTCCAGCCTCTGGCCCTGCCTCTTTCTAGCCACCCACTGCCCCACTCTGACCTCTCCTTACCAGGCTTAACACACTACCACCCATCAGCACCATTAATCCCTTGCAAAAACCTCTCCGGACTTCTTTTCTGGTGCTCACCTGGCAAAACCTCAACCTGGGTAAAGCCTGTTATCGGCCTAGCCACGCTTGCATCTGGACAACCAACTGCACATTGCTGGAGAAAACAGTAATGACTGTGATTCCCAGATGAGTCCTAGAAACAGTTCAGCAGTCTCCCCGCGCTTCTCCAGTAAGTTCCCTTTCCACTCTCCACAATTTCCTATCCTTTCCCCAAAGACCACAGCCTTAGCTTCCTAGTCTCCTCCGAGCTGATGGCCAGTCGTCCTCGCGTGCTCCAGGGACGTGCATCAGCAGTTATCGCCACTCTTCTCCTGGGTCTCCAGGCCTCACTACGTCATTTACTACTTCATTATCTTATAAATGTGCTCCCTCAAAAAAAAAAAAAATCATGAAAGCCTGTCTTGACACTACTCACCTTGCAGTTCCTACCCTGTTCCTCAAATCCCACTGAAGGAAAGCCTTACTGAAAACGTCACTGCCCCAGTTCCCGTCCATTCTCTCTCCACCCACTCACTCAGGCTTCCATCCTCTTGCCGGGACCCCATGACCTTCACGTGCCACATCTCCTGGTCATTTGTACTTGACCTCTCAGCAGCACCAGGCACTTCTTCCTTCCTTTAAACGCCTGTCTTCCCTTGGCTGTGGTGGCAGGCACTGCTCAGGTCCCCCTGCCTCCCATTTCAAAGGCCTCTGCTTGGTGGGTTCCTCTCACTGCACTCAACCTCTGAAAATTAGATGCTCTAGCATTTGGTCGTGGGCTCTTTCTCTTCTCTTCTTTCACCTGAAGTGACTTTGCATCACTCACACACCACGGACTACCAAGGCTGTACCTTTAGCTCTGCATCTCTCAGGAACTCAGCCCAGACATCTCAACGCTCCCCTCTGGCATCTCACTTTGATACTTAATAAAGCTCTTCAACTGAATGTTGCTAAAGAGAATTCTTGATTCATTGGCATCCTAAGCTCATTCCTCTTCTGTCTTTCTTCTCAGTAAAATGTACGACGTCTACCTAGTTGGGCAAGTAACACAAACTGGAAGTGACTGAACCCCACCTCTACTGCTGTCACCCTGAGTTCTCACTCAAAAGCTGCCAGATACTCCCATGATTCCACTCTTCCCCTGGAGCTAGTAACTAACATTAAGGTGACCTATTGAAAATTTAAATCTGGTTACATTGTATTGCTTCCTTTCCTTTTTTTTTTAATTTTTCTTTTTATTTTTTTGACAGGCAGAGTGAACAGTGAGAGAGAGAGAGAGACAGAGAGAAAGGTCTTCCTTTGCCATTGGTTCACCCTCCAATGGCCGCCGCAGCCAGTGGGCTGCAGCCGGCGCACTGCGCTGATCCAAAGCCAGGAGCCAGGAGCCAGGTACTTATCCTGTTCTCCCATGGGGTGCAGGGCCCAAGCACTTGGACCATCCTCCACTGCACTCCCTGGCCACAGCAGAGAGCTGCACTGGAAGAGGGGCAACCAGGACAGAATCCGGCGCCCAGATCGGGACTAGAACCCGGTGTGCCGGCGCCGCAAGGCGGAGGATTAGCCTAGTGAGCCGCGGTGCCGGCCTCCTTTCATAAAAATCCTCTAGTGATAAAACTGAAGTGTTTTAGCATGATCAACAAAATCCTACATACCTCATTGACTCCATTGTATATCTCTCTCTGCCCATAAACGTGGTTCTATTTCCTGCTTTTCAAAATGCCAGTCTCAGGCGCTGCAGGACTTTTGCCATATCTGTTCCCTAGAATTCAGAGCAATGTGAGGCAGCATCTAATTCAACTCTCCCGTTTTAGAGACAAGGACATCAAGGCTAGAGACGGGAGGTCTTACAGCAAGTCGAGTCTCTTGCCTGACAGCACAGTGAGGTGTGTTGAGTGAGCCTGACCTGAATGTTCCATCTTTGTTTCACCTTGTGAATTTCCATCACCTTCACCTTCAGGGAGACGTGGGTCTGGGATTTGGTTGAATCTCAGCTGTGATTTTAAGGAGGGTCTACCAGGTCGACCTTACCTGCTGTTGTAGAAATTGCAGTCCGTGAAAAGTATTATGGAGAGATTTGGGATTTGAAAAGAAATAACTTATTTGTTTCTTCTATTTATTGGAAGAGGGTAGAGAGAGAGAGAGCTCCCGTGTTCTGATTCACTCTCCAAAGACCCATGGAGCCACGAACTCAATTCAGGTCTCCCACATGCACGGCAAGGACCCAGCTATTTGAAACATCACCGCCGCCTCCCAGGGTATACATTAGCAGGAAGCCGAAATCAGGAGTGGAGCTAAGACTTGAACTCAGGTACCCCAAAGTGGGATGCTGGCATCCCAACCGGCATTTTAACTATTAGGTCCAACACCCACCTCAGGATTTTGGATTTTTAAACAAAGCTCTGAGGATACAAAGTTTCTGGGCAGTAGGTAACTCCCTAGACCAACATCACCCCCTTTTTTTTTTTGACCCCACATGCACTGTTCAATGGATAACAAGGCAAGTGGTCGTAAGAGCTGCCATGGTGCCTCTTAGGCCCCTTACGAGAGCCTGGCCCCTTTCCCTGGCACTGTCCAGGAGGAGCTGGGTAGAGAGGAACTTCACTGTGTCTCCTGTTAATCTGTGGACTCTCTATGCCCTTGTTTCCACTTGGCTGCCCTCTTGCATGCCACATTGGGGCCCATTCAAGCTGGTTTCCTTGGCCCTGCCCACTCCCACCTCTCTGCTGATTTGCCTATAATCAAGGGTTATTTGTCCATCAAGATTTACTTCACTGAAAAACAGCTATTACTTTGAAGGATTTCATTTCATGCCACCATATAAATTATTCTGAAAAAAAAAATAACAATATTTTAACAATACCTAGCTTTTGTGATAACTTGTGATCACATTTTTCTTTCTGTTTTTTCCTTTATATTCTGTATTGCTAGCCTGGCTTTGGGCTTTAAAAGTCTACACCTCCAGTGCAGATCCTGCTCAGCCATTTGCAGACTTGCTATCATCAGAAAGGGTGTTTGCTTATTCACGGAGCATATTCTGCTTTGCATATGTGCTTTCTCGGAACACAGACAGGAAGGTAAATGTCCTTCCCAGAGAAGACTCCCTGGACGGTGTCCCCGGACTCTGATTTTACTACATGTACTTTAGGACATGGAAGAGGGATATTTGGGGGGCTGTTTGCCTTTCATATGGACACTCAGCCCATCTTCAAGATGGAGCACATCCTCAGTCGATTTTTTAACTTAAACAATTTTAAGCAGGGGTCAATGTTTTGTGTGGTGGTTGGGAGACCACATTGGACACCCCTATCGCATATCAGAATGCTTGGGTTTGAGTCCTGGCTCTAATCCTGACTCATTTCCCACGAATGGGTGCTCTGGGAGGTAGAAGGTGATGGCTTGTTTATGTAGGCCCCTGCCACCCATGTGTGCAGACTCAGATTGAACCCTGAGCTCCTGGCTTTGACCTGGCCCAGCCCTAGCTGTCCAGGCCTTTGGGAAGTGAATCAGTGGATGGGAGGTCTCCTTCTCTCCCTCTCCCTCTCCCTTTCAAATAAAAAATGAAAATAATTAAACACTTTTTAAAACATTAATCATCTACATCTGGACTTCATCCTACATCTTCAAACACCCCCCCCCCCCAATCATACTGTTGTCGTTTATTTCCTGGCCTCGCACAGCAGGCAATGTGTAGCATACAGTAGATGCCAAAATCATCTGTTTGAGTACAGATTTGTTGTCTGGTGTGGGTTTGACCTTTTATTCTGTATCTCAGTCACCATTGAAATGTTCTTGAGGATTGATGCTTAGCCTACTCAACAGCACTAATAGCCTTATACATTCTCCTTATATCATATTTGCTATCATATATATAAATAACCCATTTTCTTCTTCAGTTACTTGCGCATCCTATGGAAGAAGTGCTGGAATCCCCGTGCTGGCTCCCAACCACTCTAAACTCTTTGTCCTCGTTGCCTGTTTTACGTACTTGGCGCCTTAGCAGCTTCCTCCCATCACTCCACTTCTGCCTCCATTAAACACTCTGCAATGCTGGTTCCACACGACAAGCCCTCAGGTGGGAGGCACTGATGTTCCAGCACAGCCCTGGGTTCTGATATCCTGCAGCCACAAAGGCATCTGCGCTCACCAAGCTTACTTTCTAGAGGAGACACACAGCAAATTCATCCTCAAGCTCACTTGACTTCACCTCCTTAATTTCGCTTACATCTGTCCATTTACTCCCATCCCCACCCTGCTGGATTCTTATTCAAACTGCGGTCCCATCGCTCCTCTACTAGCTCCACCCCACACGCTCTCTTGCTTTCTTTTCTTTTCCCCAAATCCTGATGCTTTATTCTCTTTTCAGTGAAGAGTTCCAGAGATACCGAAGTCATTGAACAAGTGTGGCCACGTGGATGTTTTGGGAAGCACCTGTTGTTTGGGGAGTAGACTTTAAGGTGGTGGATGTCATATTTATTAGGAACCCTGATGATGCTATTTTGAACGTTGCTGTGGGTTTCATAGTGGTGGCCGCCAGTGCTGGAGATGGAGGCAGCTGTGGTTTCACATGGGTGAAAGGCACGTGTTGGAAATCCTAGTTTTGGACTGGGAAGCCCAAGATCCAGGTGCCAACACATTCCAAGTCTGGCGAGGGCTCACCCTCTGCCTCACAGACAGTGCCTGCCCACTGTGTTCTCATGTGGTGGAAGGGAGGGGCCTGTGGCTTTTTTCCAGTCTGGTCCCTGCACTTTTGTTGGAGACCTCATCCATATGTTTATCTGACCACGTTACTGCCCTCCTAAAACCTCCAAGCACTTCTCATTTCTCTTTGGACATAAACACAAACCTTTTTAAAAAAAAGATTGATTTATTTATTTGAAAGAGTTACACAGAGAGAGGAAAGAGAGAGAGAGGTCCTCCAACTGATGGCTCACTCCCCAACTGGCTACAATGGCTGGAGCTGCACCAATCCAAAGGCAGGAGCCAGGAGCATCCTCTAGGTCTCCCATGTGGGTACAGGGGCCGAAGGGCCATCTTCTACTGCTTTCCCAGGCCACAGCAGAGAGCTGGATTGGGAGTGGAGCAGCCAGATATCAAACTGGCACCCATATGGGCTGCTGGCGCTTCAGGCCAGGGCATTAACCTGCTGTTCCACAGCGCCGGTCCTAACAAACCTTAAATGAGGCTCTGCCTGCTCCAGCCCCCGCCCCTCTAACTTTGTAGCTCCCCACTCAGCTCCAGCCACACTGGGGTCCCCAGGTTCTGCTCTACCCTTACTCTGCACTCCCGCCCTTCGCTTCCCTTCCGTTCCACACTTTCCTTCCTCATCTAATTCGCCTGCACCTGCAGATCTCAGCTCCGATGCCCATTCTAGCAGGAAACCATCCTGGATCCTCAGACCCAGTAGTGTCACTTTGGTTCAGCTGTGCGCTCCCAGGGTCTTGCCCAGTTCCTGGGGGAGTGGCAGATCCTCAGTAGGCCTTTGGAAACTAAATGAATCGAGGGAATGCCCAGGTGGACTCCAGATAGGTGTGGCCGGTCATTATGAGGACTGCCCATCAAAAGGGGGTTGCAAATTAGGCAGCGGGCTTGCGCTGCCTGTGGCGAGCAGGTTCCAAAGCATCTGCCGCTTTCTTCCCCAAACTTTAAACAAAGGAGGTTGAGCAAGCCAGGCGAGGAAAAGATTATGTTTGTATATCTGTGCATTTATCTATTTATGCATCTAACTGTTCATTTATCTATCTACCCAACCATGTAATAGAATATAGATATACCCCTATTAAATATTCTAGAAAATAGAGCATTGTGCAAGAACAGGGCGAGGAAAATGGTTCCTGTCTCATAAGCAGGCATCAGTGTTGGCCTCTGTTCATGACCTACAGGAATAAACCCTGTCCCTGTCAGCAACTTGGACGAGAAGATGGTGAGAAAATAAACTGTGTCTCGGGGATTTGATTCATGAGGGAGAAAAACCGTGGCAGGATCATGGAAACACATGAATTATTCACAATTCGGAGCGAGCGGGGAAGTGGGAGGAGGAGGAAGAGAATGACCAGGGAAGGAACACCAGGAAGAGAAGCTCTCAGGGGCTGGGGGTGGGCGCAAGTGGGAGCAGCCTCCCGGGGGCCAGCCCAAGGGGCAGAGGGACAAAAGCCACCTGTCACTGGCAGGTGAATGGAAAACACCTGGGGGACGTGCGCATGGCCTGGCCGTCCTGGGCTGGGTAAACTGAGGGAGGCTCCCTGCTTGTGAACCGCAGTTTGAGCTGGAGTAGCCTCCTGCAGCTCATGATTGAGTTTAAAAATAGACGCTGATGCTGGCCCGCAGCTGTCCTGTGATTGCAGGAGCAGGGACAAGTACAGCGGCCTGGGGTGGGGGAGGCTGGGCTGTGGAGGTGAGAGAGAGGCTGTCACCCGCCGGGCAGCGTTTGCTCCCCGTGTGTTTGTGAGGAGGGTGGGGGAGACTTCGACAGGAAGAGACAGAGGGGCAGGTGAAGATGGACATCAGGCTCTGAGTAATGCAGAAGCAGGCTGGAGAGACGCCCAAGTTCATGTCAGGAATGGATTTGCAGCTACGTTGCGTCCATGGAGTCAGTGGGAAGGCAGCAGGTGGAGTGTGGGCGGATCTGGCTGGTTTGCACACCTGGGTGGAGTGGACACAGCAGCACCTATTCGGCTCCCATGTAGATCCCTGCACATCTCGGGGTGCCCACGTGTGCCCCTTACTTACTGTGTTTCACGGGACTCATAGAAATAGGTCTGCAATCAAAGAGCTTACCTTCTAACTTGAGAGAGAGAACAAACTTGTAAGCGAATAATTACGTTTGAACATTTTAAATACTGAAAAGTGCTAGGAGGGCAAATAAGGTGCTGCTTGTGTGCTGGGTGGTAGGGAAGGGGCTGCTTTGGGAAGGTTGGCCAGGCAGTGGGATAGAAATTGAGCCCAGAATGAGCAAGAGCCAGCTCTGTGTAGCTGGGGGAAGACTACAGCAGGAAGCGGCAGAGACACTGGATGAGCAGGAGACGATCCCAAGTCCAGGTCCCCTGCTCTCACTGAGCCTCAGTTTCTCACCTGCGGCATGAAAGCCCTGGACAGAATGATTGCTCTGGCCTGCTCGGTGTGTGCCAAGGTGTCAGGAAGTCTTCACGGACAGGGTGGGACTTGAGCTAGACCTTGAAGGAAGAACCTCAAAGCACTAGGGAGGTGGTTTGAACCTGCACCAAGGGTTTAATGTTTCTGAAGCCTTGGAGAGAGCACAGTGGGAATGCAGTCCCCCTTCCTGCATCGGGCAGGAAGCTCTGTCCCGACGCAGCCACGCTCAACTCCGCTGCTTCTAGAAGCGTTGCTGCAAGCTAACAAGTACCTGCTGCTCCCATTGCGAAATACCTCTTCGGCCATTCATCTCATTATGTCTCTTAAGATGGATACCAAAGCTACAGCCTACTTCCACATATGCTTCCTGTGCTTGTCTAGAAACGTCTTGTTAGGAGGCAAGCAGCAAGTGCAGGGCCAGGCTTTGGGAGGTGTCCCGGGAGGTGAAAGGATCTAACAGGTTGTGGTTGGGTCACTGCCTTTGTCCACTAAGACTGACGTAAACAAAATACCTTGGTCTGGGTGGCTTGAAGTTAGGAATTCATTCCTCACTGTTCCAGAGGCTAGAAGTCCAAGATCAAGGTGCCCACCAATTAGGTGCCTAGTGATGGCTGCTTCGTCACCGGCAGAAAGCCCCGTTCCCTTCTGCTTGTTGTAAGGACACTGATTCTCTCCAGCCAGGGTTCCCCTATGAGGACCTCACTTACTCTGCATTGCAGACAGCCCCTGAGTAACAATAGCTCGACTTGGTGTGACAGCCGTGCGTTCCGTGGAAGCTGTTCGTGGAATGCTGGGTTTTGAGGCAGCGCCATGCAGTCTGATGCTCTTCTGTGGTCCCAGGCAGTGGCAGCTCCCAGTCAGCCCTGCCATCCATCATGGGGGGAAGCAACCCCCACTCTACCGTGTGCTGTGATGCTGAGCTGGGAGGCATAGGGGGTCAGGCGCCTCCCTTGCACTTTGGATGTGTGACATCTTCTGTTTTCAGTGGGCTTATCAGGCAGGACAGAACCCCACTCTGCATTCCATGAGGTCCTCACTCAAAATAGTCACCTGAGCGAGTTAGGGGTTTACTATGTGAATTTGGAGACACCCTCAGTCCACAGGAGTAGGTGAGCGAACCAGATAGTCCTCTCTGAGCAGAAAGGTGACGCTTGGCGGAATAGTCCTGCAGAGGCAGCAGTGAAACCACCTGCTAGGCAGGGCCCTTCTGCTGCAGAAGCTGCTGTGAGAATGAGAAGACTTGGGGGAGCACTCTTGGCTCCACTGGGACCCTCGCAAAAGACCCTCATCAGAGCTCCAGGTGCAGCGAGGGTTGGAGGGAGGGGCACGAGGTGGAGGAAATGAAGGCGCCCTCGGTCTGTCTCCCAGCAGGGCTTTGGTGTCCATCTCTGTGCCGGTCATGGGCTTTCCGGTTAGGGATGCTCGGGCTTGGACCTCTTTACCGCGAGAACATACTCACTTCTCGCAAGCAGCCAGGGGCCAGGCAAGAACAACAACAGAGTTAACGGACCGGGTTTCCAATACTTATTTCCTCCCAGGCCTGTTCTAAGTGCTTTTCAAGCATTGACTTCTTGCATGCGCATGTGGCTTGCTTCACTTGATGGGGGAGCTAAGAAAGGTGAAGGAACTGCCTAAGGAAGATGATGATCATGGCAGCTGTGCACCGACGTAAACCATGCAGTCAAGATCCCAACCACTGCACGGTGCTGCCTCGGTGCAGGCTGTTCCCGATGGGAGTGCTACAGTGGGGAGAAGGCTGAGCACCTCCCCCCAGCTAAGTTGTCTAGCTTGGGCTTCTTAGGGCATGCCCCCTCCCCCGGGCACACTCCTGTGTGCAGCCTTGAGGTGGGCCACAACCTGGGCCATACTGCCACCTCTTCTGAGGTTTGGGGGCAGTGGGCAGGTTGGCTGCTATCGTCTCCAATCCTCCCTTTAGGGCTTTTCCCCACACGGGCTTCTGTAGGTGGGGAGCCAGAGACACGGAGGGACCTGGGATCAGAAGAGGACGGAGAAGGAGAAGATGAGGCCGAGAAAGGCATGAATGCCCGCTGTGACAAAGTCACCTTCGGCCTCACAGAGCCTCCTTGTCTGCAGCAGGCAGGCCACAGGGGGGTGGGTGGACAGGATTGTCCTTGCTGATGAAACGCAGAGTCACCGTTGGTCAGGAATACGTTGTGTTCCCCTCAACTAGACTGTGTGACGGTGATGGAAACCATGGTCTCTGCTCTGGGTATGACGTGTGCATCCCGGAGAACCCCACACATCAGGAGACCCGAACCTAGACCAGCAGTGGCATGAACAACCTGCGTAGCCTTGGACAGATCATAGAGTCTCCTTGGGCTTTTGTTTGAATTAAGTGGCCAGGTGACAGCTCTCTGAGGTCCTTCCAATGTCTGGGGGGCTCTGGGCCCTTGGGGTACTGGAATCTAGTTTGTCAGTGATGTAGGATGAGATGAGAGTCTTCATAGCCCATCAGATAGAGTATTGAATCTCCACGACTTTGCCAACCCTCGGGGCAACTCAGCCTCCTAACCTGCCCAGCCTGAACACAACACCAAGCGCAAGCACTGCGTGTCCCACCTGCTCTGCCCTTGCTGCTGCCCAGCTGTGACCTTGGCCACTGCGCTTTCCTATCCAGACCTCCAGGTCCTCTACTTCAAGGGGGTCAGGGGCAGTTCCCTGTGGCCTGCCTTCCTCTCTGGGGCTTTGTGGGGCTGAATAGGATAATGTTTTCTAATTACTTTGCACTCCTCAGAGTACAAGTGCTGTGAGTCGGGATAAAGGATTAATCTAGTTTCTTTCGGAGATTATTCATCCAGAAACATAAATGAGCATGGAAATGAGAGCACAGGCTGGGGCAGGCAGGCCAGGGCAGGGCAGGCCAGCGAGGGTGGCTGGGGAAGGGCTGGGCAGAGCCCTCGGGAGCCGCTTGGCAGGCATCCTCTGCGCTACATGGTTCTCTGCCTGACCCATGCTCAGCCCCCAGCTTCAGCCTCCTCTGCTCCAGATCCATGCCCTGACCTCACAGACCACACTGTATTAACCCATTCAGTGGCTATGCCAGCAGGGCCAAGCTGCTAGCAACTGGCGGTGGGGATCTGTAGTCTCACAGGGACAGAAACATCTGCTGTGTTGCAACAGGCATTGAGTGCAGCCTCCAGGCTCAGGAGTTCCCTGGAGTGCTGGTACCGAGACTGTTGGTGGGGGAAACCGCTTCCTTCCTTCCTTCCTTCTTTTTTTTTTTTTTTTAAAGAGTTTATTTTCTTATTTGAGAGGTAGAGGTAGGGCTACAGAGAGGAGAGACAGAGAGAAAGGTCCTCCATCTGCTGGTTCATTCCCCAGATGGCTGCAACAGCTGAATAGGACATGAACCAGTGCCCATGTGGGATGCCAGCACTGCAGGCAGAGGCTTAGCAACAGTACCAGACTCTTCTGTCTGCCTTCTTTTATTATTTGAGATGCAGATGAACAACACAAACAACACACACACACACACACACACACACACAATCTTCCATTCTTCCAGTTGCCGACTTATTCCTCAAATGTCTACCACAGCCAGGAACTCAATCTAGGTCTTCCACACGCGTGGCAGGGACCCGACTACTCGAGGGAACACTGGTGCCTTCCTGGGTCTGCATTAGCAGGAAGCTGGAATCAGGAGCTGGAACTGGGACTCTGAAATGAGACACCAGCATCTTAACCACCAGACCAAATGCCTGCCCCAAGCTCGCTTCCTTGATTATGCAGGTAAAACTGTTAACTGTGTGTGTGTGTGTGTGTGTGTGTGTGAGTCTATCTTTGTATATGTGAGTGTGTGTGCATGCTCACTTGTGAGGCAGTCTGCATGGAAACACAGAAACTGTGACGTCTGTGCCTTTGGTTCTGACACCTGACAAAAGGACATGGTTTAAATGCCACAGCAAGGACCTGTGACAAGGGTAGTTAGGAAGCAGATGTCTCTGTGACTGATTCCACTGGAGAGAGGGCCAGACCCCCGAGCCCAGGTGCCACACTTAATGTATTGATTTTTTTATTGGAAATCATTTTCGGGAGGAATAAAATAAACTACAATATTCTTTCTTTCATTCAGCACCCACTTAAGTGCTTCCTTTGTCCAAGCTACTCTTAAACAGCATGAGGCAAACTTTTTTGTTAGATTACTACTAATTATTACTTGCGTGAAATAGGCAGCAATCATGAATCCCATTTTTTAGAACAGGGAATTGAGACTTTAAAAATTCCACTCAAAGTTTCATAGTCAAAATTTATTCATGAGGCTTCAGAATACAAACTTGGCTCTCCCGGTCACATGTCAGATGCCTCATGAAGTGTCTGAGTCTTTTCAAGGAGGTGAGAATTACATCAAGACCATATGATATGACCACAGACCGTGCCCGGGGAAGAGCAGGCCATGAGTGATGTGTGAGTAAGTGCGACAGGGCTTCGGAGGGTGGACCCAGGAAGCTTCCATAAATGGGGTGATGTTTGGACTGGGCTTGGAGGGGTGGGGAGCATTTTAACTGGGGGTTGTCCTAGGCAGGAGGAGGGATGGGGCAAAATCACAGGACAGGGGCAGGCCAGAGGTGTTCTCACACAGCAAATGGTCAAACTTGGCCTGAGGACAGGTACCCATCCTGGTTCTGAACCAGTCTTCTAGTTAGTCATTATTAAGATGACCAACGCCTGGGTCCCACAGCCACCTTTTCTGGTATAACTGGTTCTCATCATTAGCACAGAATCTCTCTGATCCTGTTGTGTGGCTTAGATTAAGACCCATGGGCACAGGGGAGGGACCTGGGTGTTCCAAACCGAGGATCTCATAGGCACCCAGGTTCAAAATAATGTGGCTTTGGAAAAGGAAGAGGGGGGAGAGTCCTTTCTCTTAGAGAGGCAGAACCTCTAGGATTGAGTGTCCAGGAGCCTGCGTGCACAGATCATTAGGACCAAGAGCTTGAGCCTGGGCACTGTTCATAAGAATGGAGGTTTGCAGATGGAAAACCACACGGTGGGTTCAGTGTGGGGAGAAGGGTTTTAGACCTCTTGGGTTTAAGGGCAACAGTTATTGGGCCACCAAGCAGAAATGCTTAGCAAGTGATGTGAGGTTAACTCAAGCCTGGGTGAAGAATGAGGGCTGGAGGGTCCTGAGGACTCATCTCCATGGAAGTGCAGTGAGGCTGAGGGGTTGTGTGCGCTCTGAGAGACAGAGGAGAAAGAGCACGTGTGGCCAGGTGGGAACACCCATGGGAAGGGGGCAGAAGGTCAAAGAGAAGCTTAGATGAAGTTCCTAAATGGGGAACTGTTCCATTTGCATGAGTTAAGGCCAATGTCTGGGGGTGGGGGTGGGCAATGGGCAGCAGAGTCGTTTTTCATGGGTCTGGCTGCCTGCGACTGGGAAATTGATCAGCCGAGTCAATAGCTCCGTGCTCAGACAGGAAACCCAGGCTGATGTATGCAGGAAGTAGGACAGCTGCAGCCAGCTCTCCCTCCCCAGCAACGCAGCCTGCTCGGGCTGCTGGCAGAGCCGTCAAGCCCGCTTTGCCGCCATCGTTGGCCTGTGGCAGCGTGAACCCCAGACACACAGCTTCGGACTTCACCCGCCACGAAGCAGTCCTTCCTTCTGAGCTATCCGAGTGGGACGTTCTGTCCTCCTGGGGGAAGCAGTTCAATCAGCCCCCCACTGTTTAAATCGAACCCCATGAGCGCATTTCTTGTGACACCCCAACATCACTGCCTTGAGCCCACTGAGCCCCGGGAGGAGCCCTATGGACTGCCCAGCTCCATTCTCGCACGGTCCCGGGAGCTGAGGGCACCGCAGCTTTAGGGTTTGAAGGGAAAAGGACCCTGCCTCTAGGCAGAAGTCTACTCAGGCTCCTTTGAAAGGAAAAAAATTCCAGTGTGAACCAGCTACCTTCAGACCCTCAGTTTACCTACCTTGGGGAGGAGCTGCAGAAGTAGAGGGAAAAGAACGCGCATGCTGTTGAGAGAGAACAACTAAGGGCCCTTCATGCCCTAAGACAAGCCTTTAAAGAAGCCCTTCTGGGCGGCGTAACTACCGGCAGGCTTCGAATGATTCTGCAGACACCGGCCAACTCCCTCCCAGCCCCAGCGAAGCAAACACCACCAGGTTGTATTTTATCACAGTGCTTCTCATACTCAAACGTGGGGAGTTTGTGCGGTGCAGAAGCTGACCCAGTAGCTCTGTGCTGGGGCCTGGGCTGCCCTGCACCTGTTTCCTGCAGGATGGTCTTCGCCTGCACCTGGAGTAGCAAGGGTTTAGAGACTGAATCCAGAGCTGGGGGAGAAGCTGAAGGCCGGCTTTGTGTTCACACCACGCCCCAAGCAGTTCTGCCCTGAGACCGCTGCCCAGCGAAGGGGCCTTGGAAGGGGGCGACAGGGAGGCGGGCAGGCCCTGCAGGAGGCTCCTCCCGGGCTGGGCCGTGAACTCGGGGGCTCTCACGTCGTCTTGCCCCGTGCCCGGTGCCTGGCTGTCTCTCTGTATTGGCTCCCGAGGCTCCTGGCTCAGGCAGAGTAATTACAGTTGAGGCCCTGATGAATTGGGGGCCAGTAATTAAAGCGCCTATTGATTTTCTACTTAGGAGCTCCCTGTAGCTGGAAACGGGCGCGGGAGGCACAGTCCGGGCAGAGCAGTTGAAAGCGGAGGATGGCGGGGCGGGGGCCGGGCGTCATCGCCGATCACTGGCCCATCCGTCCCGAATTGGAGGATCGATCCGCGACTCCGTGGGCTCCTGGGGCCCAGGGCCAGGGGAGGACGGGAAACCATGAATCTGCCTCGTTTCGCTGCTTCCTTTGCCTTATTTTAATTATGCACTGAAGCGGCCGCCTTGTTTATATCATCTGCCTTCATCAGGCAACCACGGGCTTTCCATCACTGGAAACCGAGCTGCGGCCGCCGCCAGACACCGGAAGGCGCCGGTGCAGGCGAGGGGCATGCTGGGAAGGAGACGGTCCGAGACCCGGGCCCGCAGAGGCTGCTGGGAAGGAGACGGTCCGAGACCCGACCCGCAGGGGCTGCTGGGAAGGAGACGGTCCGAGACCCGGGCCCGCAGAGGCTGCTGGGAAGGAGACGGTCCGAGACCCGACCCGCAGAGGCTGCTGGGAAGGAGACGGTCCGAGACCCGGGCCGCAGAGGCTGCTGGGAAGGGGATGGCGGCGGGAGGGAAGGGGGGTTTTAGGGAGAGTGCCGTCACTGGAGAAGGCATTGTGCAAGCCGAGCAGGGGGAAGAACGTGGAGAGGGGACGGAGCCGGGCCTGGGACAGCAGCAGGGCCCGCGAGGGAGAGAGGCCACGGAACCGGAAACCGGAAGAGGGCCTTGGGCGGACACACAAAGCGCATTTCAGTCTTCTATAAAGATTGCCCGGGTTATTTTGGTGCCTTGAATTCCTAATTCATTTTCCTTTCGCTGAACTCATGTGAAATGTGAAAGAAAAACTAATGAGCAGAGGGCCTCGCTGGCAAGTGCGGCTCCGCCCGCTCGGGGAGCGCGCCGGCCTGCGCTCTCGCTGGGTCACTTGATGGGAGATGATGCCTTTGTTTCTCAGAAAACCTCGCTCTTCGGAGCCTTTTCCTCCTGCTGCCCGCTCTCACTGCTGCAGCTGCCTAATGACGCTGGAGCTGGATCCGGATCTGGGTTTTGATAATGATGGGAGCTGGGCAAGGGGGAGCGGCGTTAGCATAATGCATGTGGCAGCACAATTACCCATTATCCCAGACAGGGCAGACAGTGGGGGTGATGGGGAGTGGGGAGCGGTGGAGGAGGAAGCGGGCTGTCACTTAGTGCAAGTTGGATTCAATAAAAACCTATAGAAATAATGGATTTTTATTCAGCGTATTCAACCTAATTGTACAATGTGCTTGCACCTGAAAAAAAAAAAAACCATCTGCAAGCATGCCCAAAAAATGGCAGGAGGAGGAGAGAGGGGGCGAGAATGTCATTTATTGTATTCAGTGGCTGCTATGCATAGGGGGCTGAACCGGGCACAGCGCACAGGAAACGCGGGTCCTGCCCTCACAGAGCTTGAAGGACCGCAGGGCTTGACTCTTCCATGCTACTGCGTTTAGCTGGCTCGAGTCTTAATGGCACCCTTGTCTGCAGAGTTAACCTCATAAAAGGCATCCTTGGTTGGCCATGAGTAGTGCCATCCACCCCTTTCTCCCTGTGCGTGCCCATTCTCCTGGGTTGCCTGGCTCAGGTAGTGGTACCGTTCTCCAACCGCTTCCCCCGTCTGGGAGCCCATATGCAGCATGGCGTTTCCCTTACGCGCTCGCTTGCTTGGGTCCCTAAGCCTTGTCATGCTCCCGCGTAACTCTTGGATTTCTGCACTTGTGGCCTGGGCTCATCCACATCAGCTCCTCCCTGGACTCCTGGGTTTTGCAGTGGTCTCCTTCCCGGCCAGCTGTGCTGGCCTCAGGACAGTCCATCCAGACTGGACACTCGACACTTACTCTCCATTTCCTAATGCGCCTGCAGCACACAGTGCTTCCCAGCTGCATGCTTGGGCAGGAGATGCGAGTGGTGGAAGCCCAGAGTTCTCATCCATGAAACCAGGGGTTATAACGTGTGTTTTGAAAGGTGTGTGAGAAGCAGATGAGGCAATGGGAGTGAAATAATAAACTGTGTGGCATACAGACATGACCAGTTGTTGGGGGGTGGGGACAGTGCTGATGCTAAGAAGACGAGTTGTGGGCTTTTGTCCAGGATCCCATCCCCCCCCCCCCACCTCCGCTGCTCCTGCTGTGCCCTCCTCCTTGCTGTGGCAGTCCTGCTGGGCTCAACACCCTGGGCTTCACCCCTGCGCCCTTGGCCCTGCCTCACCCCTTTCTGATGTACTGCCTTCCCAGCAGGCAGCGGGCTCATCCCTCTCCCCACACCTTCCAGGGGTGCAGTTCCAAGCCCCTCTCCCTGACGCCACCCCCCACTCCCCATCATTGCTCTCCCTTCCTCTGCCACTGCCCCCACCTTCACTCCGCTGCAGTCAAGCCGGCCTCCTTTGCGTTCCTCCAGCAGTCAGGCGAGTGCGGCCCGGGGCTTGTGGGCTCGCTGCTCCTTCTGCCACCGGCCTCCGTCTGTCCTCTCCTTCAAGTCTTTGTTCAGAGAACCCCTTCTCAGCAAGCCTGCCTTGGTGGCCTTGTATTCAGCTGCAGGCCCCAGCACTGCCCATCTCCTTACTGTCTTCTGTGAGCAGGTGTCACCTACGGCTTAGTATATAATCCACTTAGTTAGGGTGTTGCGTATTGCCTTTCCTTAGTGTTTAAGTTCCATGACAGCATTGATTTCTGTCTGCTTTGTCCACTGTCCTGTTCGACATCTAGAATAGTACTCAGCACATGGTAGCTGCTTCATACATCTTGTTCAATGAGTCTCTCACCACTACACATGCCAGCCCATTCTCTATAGCGGGGAACTCTGCTTTGTGTGTAGCAGGGCATATGTTTACATCTTATAGCTCCGTGGGACTATAAGCTCTGTGTCCCCTCCAGGGCTGGCTCACAATGCTACACTAATGTTTGTATACATATTACTGATTGATTGACTCTAAGTAACTGGAACTTTTAAAGATGCTAATGGAATTTCCTTCCGTAAAGTTCTTCCAATGCAGACAAATGCTGTTTGCCTGAGATGGTTGGTTGGTGACTGAAATGCTTCCGTCTTAAGGTCCAAAGTGTGTCTCCCCCATCCTCTCCCCCATCAGGCTCATGGCTCACTTGTCCATCAGCGCTGCAGCAATGGATCTTGGAGACTGGGGGGAGCCACTGTCGGGAGGTAGCCATCTTTTCTGAGTTCAGAGGCACATCCTTTTATCCTAGGCACCGTGAGTCCTTGCAGCAACCCTCCTTCTTGCAGTTGGAGAAGTGGACAAGGCAGAAGTCCCATGGCTTATAAAAAGTCCCATGCATCACCCTTGAGGAAGAGCAGGAAAAATAGAAGGCAGCAGGTGTGTGTCCTGGTGGGCTGAGGCTATTTATGGAACACCATGCATTTTGGGTAAACTGATTATGCTTTATTGAGCAGGGAGTGGGAAGACGTCAAAGGTTTTGGAGGGAAGAGTCACGTAACAGAGTCAAACCTTGGGAAGATGAGTTTGGCAGTGATGAGAAAGATAAGTAGACTCATGAAACCAGGTTATTGCAGTCATTGTGGGAAGTGGTTGGGACCTAGACTTGAAGGGTGGGAGAGGGAGCAACCCGGGGTGTAAGCCAAGGCTGGTCATCATTTACAGGGCTGGTAACGGGGGTGCAGCAGGCCCCTGGAGGGCTGGGTGCTGAGGCTTCTTTGTTAGTACTCCACACTCTCCATGGTGCACTCCTCCATTCCCATTGATTTGGATGCCACCCATGCTGCCACAACTCCCAAATACGTCATCCCAACCCAGATCACTCCCTGCCCGTAGATACTCTTTTTAATTATTTATTTATTTGACAGGTAGAGTTAGAGAGAGAGACAGAGAGAAAGGTCTTCCTTCTGTTGGTTCACTCCCCAAATGGCCGCCACGGCTGGAGCTGCTCCAATCTGAAGCCAGGAGCCAGGAGCTTCTTCTGGGTCTCCCATGCGGGTGCAGGGCTCAAGCACTTGGGCCATCCTCCACTGCCCTCCTGGGCCACAGCAGAGAGTTGGACTGGAAGAGGAGCAACTGGGACTAGAACTGGCGCCCACACAGGATGCTGGTGCCGCAGGCGGAAGATTAACCAAGTGAGCCATGGTGGCGGCCCCTTGTAGATACTTCTTAGCTGCTCTCCTGGGAGACCTCACTGGACCTGATCCCTAGCATGCACAGGACAGAGCTCCTCCTCTTTGGTGCTTACAGCCTGCTCCACCCGCAGCTCGGGAGACTGCACTGTCCAGCCAGGAACTGGAAAGTCATCCCAACTCCTCCTTTCCTCCCCATCCCCACTCACTCGCCAAGTCCTGCCAGTCCTCCGATGTACCTATAGAATCTGTCCGCTTCTTTCTCTCTCCTCGGCTGCCTCCAGGCCTGGCGGCCATGCGTTCTGTCCTAGACAATTGCATACCGCCTACGTGATCTTCCAGTGGCTACTCTTGCTGCCCTCCAATCTGTTCAGTATAATGATGGTTAATTAAATCATTTTAACATAACCTGAATGATCTTTGAATAATGCAAGCCTAATCACACTTTTTTTCTACAAAAACTCACCCATAGCTTCTCATTGTCCTTAGAATAATCCACTAAATCCTTGATTTGACTTCAAAGCCCTGTCATTGTAATCTCCACCCACATCTGTCTCATCCTCACTGTGCCACCTGATAACCCGGGAGGTCTCTGAAGGTGGGGATGGTGTCTGAACACCCAGCAATCTGCCTGGCTTATGGGTGGTGCTAAAGAAGCTGCTGAGTGGCGCACTGGGGGTGCTCTGCAGGATTAACAGCTGCAGAGAGGCCAAAAAGGGTTGAGGAGAGCGTTGGAGCTGGCATGGGGACAGAAAGCAAGTCTGCACCACAGCACACTGTCCAGGCGCAGAACAGGGGTTACTGAGGAAGGGAGACCTTAGTTACTTGGCATGTTAGAGAAGTGCTCATTCTGGCCAACTGAGGTGAAGATCCAAACTTTTTGGTTAAAACCTTTGCTGGCAAGATTGTTTCTTTCTGCAACAAATGTGTTTACTGTCCTGTCTTTAGGGATTGTACTGGAGCCACTAACTACAGAAACTAGGTTGTGGAGGAAGTTCTGGGGCTTCCGATTCACCGGAACAACGGCCATGTATTCCTGAAGCCAAGGTGGACAGTGTGCTCTTGGCAGCATTTTTTTTTTAAGATTTATTTATTTATTTGAAAGTTAGAGTTAGCAGAGAGAGGAGAGGCAGAGAGGTCTTCCATCCGCTGGTTCACTCCCCAGATGGCCGCAACAGACAGAGCTGCACTGGTCCGAAGCCAGTAGCCAGGAGCTTCTTCTGGGTCTCCCATGTGGGTACAGGGGCCCAAGGACTTGGGGCATCTTCTACTGCTATCCCAGGCCATAGCAGAGAGCTGGATTGGAAGAGGAGCAGCCAGGACTAGAACCGGCGACCATATGGGATGCCGGCACTTCAGGCTGGGGCGTTAACAGGCCCCATCTTGGCAGCGTTTTGAGTAAATTCCCTATTTCTCCTTGGGAGAGGAGTGTTGAGTGTGAAGGCAAGGGAGGGAGCCCTATTTTGGCTGTGTTAGAAAAAAGCTACAAGGCATTGGAACATCGGTCTTTGTTTTCTCTAGGGTGGTAACATTTGCAGCACCACTGTTTTGGGGTTGTCATTTGGATTATGTGAGATAACACACTTGAGAGACCCCACAGCCCACTGCCTGACCCATGGTAGATGCTCTCTTCCTGTTATGTGACTATGAATCTAAACATGTGGATAAAAACATTACAGGATAGAATATACCCTGGTAAGATAGAGGTGCCCAGTGAGGTGAACCCAGGTTACTTTCTTGCTTTTACAAATCCAGGGGCAGGCGGTTGGTCTAGTGGTGAAGACTGGTTAACACATCGGTGCTTGGGGCAGGTGTGGTTCACAGCAGTTAAGCCGCCACTTGAGACGTCATATCCAGAGTGCCTGGGTTTGGGTCCCACTCTGCTTCCAACTCCAGCTTCCTGCTAATGCACACCCTATGAGGCAGCAGCTGATAATCAAGCACTTGGGTCACTGTGACCCTTAGATGGAGTTCTGGGCTCCCAGCTCTGAGGCCTGGCTGGCCCAGCTGTTGTAGGCATCTGGGGAGTGGGCCAGCCGATGGAAGTTCTCTCTCTATCCCTCCTGCCTTTCAATTAAGTAAATGAAAATAAGGAAATAAATAAAACTTTTCTTAAAAAATACCCGTGTCCCATATCAAAATACCTGAGTTTAGTAATTGGCTTTGACTCCAGCTACCTGCTAATGTACACCCTGGGGAACAGGAGTGATGGCGCAGGGGACTGGGTTCATGCCACCCACGTGGGAAACCTGGATTGAATTCCCAATTCTTGGCTGTGGCTCCAATTCAGCCCAGGTTGTTGTGGTCATTTGGGGAGTAAATAAGCAGACAGTTTCTCTCTCTCTTTCTCTCTCTCTCTCTCTCTCTCGTTAAAAAAACAAATCCAATGATTTGCATTTTATTCCTGAAAATTAAGAACAAAGCGACAAAGCCCAGGTAATTAAAGTTTTAGCTAAGCCACGCTTTCCTTTTCATGATTTCTCTCCGCATAGTTCTAGCAGGAAAAGAGCCTTTGTCTGGAGGCGGGAGGAAGCTCCAGGAGTGATGTCATTATCCTGCTCCTCTTCACTCCAGGAGGGCAGGGACGGCTCCTTGGTGGCCTCACCTTGAGGGCCAAGCAGTCCCAGCCTTGAGCTCAGGGCTAGCGGGGACCCATGGCTCTGGCTCTGCCTGAAATGGGTTTTCTGTGCTGACTCTGTTAATGGGAAATAATGAGTTACGCTGTGCTAACACTTTCCCAGGCTTGCTGCTCTGAATAAGCTGGAAAATGATACCTAGGTTTAAAAAGGAAAGAAAAACACATACAAGGGCTCTTTGTACCTGTTCTTGGTCATTAAAAATGTGTTTCTCAAGTGCTAAATTTATAGTTAATTGCACAGTTAATTCATTATGTAACAGCATTTTTTCTCTGTGTAAAACACCAAACTAAAGCGAGCCCAACCAATTACTTGAAGTCTCAGAGATATCACAAAAGGAATGACTTAATTTAGTAAATAATTTTAGCTTAAATAATTATTTACTGAGAGAGAGAGCTTGCCGAGTGCCTCAGGAGATTCCTTACTATTGGCCTCATGAAAAAACACTTCCATGTAATTCCTGATTAATTACTTACACAGCAGCACTTTATCTACTTGGAACAAGTTGGGTTTTTCTGAAGCAGTTTTGGGATGTCAATGCCAGGGCAGCTCTTCTTGGTCTTTTCAAGACTTGTAGAAGACAAGGTGGAGAGCGGGTTCCAGTTCTGTCCACCCAGACTGCCTTTGCAACAGCCTAGACCCCGCGTTTCTCTACAAACCAGGGATTTTGCCCCACATTAGCGTGTGGTCAAGCCCACCCAAGGTTTTAAGATGTCATACATGGATAAGGCACTCAATAAATATCAGATAAATGGAAATATATGAGGGGTCTACAAAAAGTTCATAATATGCATTCTATGAAAAATGTGTATATGGATTTCAAATCATTTTGCACCAAAATAAACTTACCTTTTAATTCTACTTCCCATGAGATTTTTGTGGTATCCTTGTATAGCAGTGCCAGCAGCATTTTAAAAAATACAAAGGGTTGTTCAGATATGGAATGGGACTCATCATAGCATCCAGAAAACATTAAGAAAATGCAAGATAATTAAAATAGTTTGTAAATACAAGAAAAATGGTAAAATGAGCCAATGACTTTAACCTGTTTAGAATGGTGAACTGGAATTTTGATAGTGGTTCTTCAGGTACTCTAGCATATGTTTGTTTTTGAAATTAATGTGAACTAAAGAGTGTTCTAAGAATTTTGAGTAAACTAGAACTACCCTAAAGTATCAGAAATGACCCACGTTCAGTCATTGCTCTGATCTTTCAGCATCTTTGGGATCTAAAGGATAGGCTGGGGGCGATGCCAGTAGCATTCAGCTGCCCTAAGTGTCCCACTTCTCATTTTGGCTTCTGACCTGTGCAAGGAGTGAAGAATAGCAATGTCTTTCACCTCTGGGACATATGACCCAATAACCCTGGTGGTCAGTCACAAACGGCGTCTCGAGAATTAGTCTTTAAAGCATCCCAGCTTTGTCTAGAAAGATTTTTTAAGGGTAGTCATCCATTCTCTCGGCTCACCTGTAGGGTTATATATGTAGAAGGGGGATTAGCATTGACCAAAGAGCTCTGGGATGCTCAGACCTGGACCAGTGAACAGAAAAGTCATTGAGAATAAGATTCCCATCTGGGGCAAGGGTGACATTTCCTACAGAAGCTGCAGGAAGTGGGCTCCTCAGGAGATGGTGTGCTGCTTTCCTACCATGGTTAAGTAAAAAGAGGTTACAAAGAGCATCCCCCGTGCAGAGACGCTGCAGAGCTGTGGGGCCTGGGGGCTCCTGGGTGACATCTGGATCCCTATCCCATACCTTTGAGCTGCCTCACCACCATTTCTTCCCTCTTCTCTGGATGCTCTTGACCTTGTTGATGACCCTTGGATGGTGCCCAAGGCATTGAAAGTTCAGGGCAGAGAACTGAGTATGCCCTTTGATATGGACCTGCTATTTTATTAACACAGCCTAGCCTATATCAAGTTCTCCTCTGTACCCAAGCTTGACATCTGCCATTAGCTGTTTTATACTGAATTTAAAGTTAATCAAATCCCTGTGACTTTGTTATCTGACCTACCATCAAGATAAATCTCTGAAATGCTGACCTTATAGAATGAATTTGTTTAAAAATATAAAACGTTATATTGTTACATTTTATCTCATTCGTTTCAAACTACCATGCTATTTATTGACTTGGGGTGGGGTGCAAGTAGCATGGGTAATCGTGAAAGCTGATCCTAGCTGCTAGGCAGTAGCTGTGCCCTACAAATTTGATCTGTCCTGGCTCTGCCAGCAGGTCTCCTTCATTTTTATCCAAGTCAGGACTAAACCTTGACACTCGGGCACTGTCTCTTGGGACCACCCTCTGGGTCATACAGTAACAGTTTAGAGAGGTGGAGAAGACCTTAGTGGAGATCTAAGTCTGAAGGTGAGGTACAAGTAAAATTAATAACCTTGGGACAAAGTTGTACAGTCAGCTGTATTTTTTTTTTTTACAAGCATACCTTTCCTCACTCCCGCCCTCTCACCCGCCTGCTTCCTTTCTTGTTCACATCGAGAACTTGTCTATGAGGCAGGGAGGGGCCGATAATAGCCTGTATTTGTTAATATCCTGACCACGCCTTTCCATTTTGTCCCAGAAACATTATTTCAAAGTGTTGCTGAAAGACTTCATGGAATATGGTATGAACAGATTAAACTACAGCATTTACTTAAGACCTGTGTAACAACTTCAGCCAAACACACACACACAGCCACGAACACACACCATTGGTTTGGTACCTATTTTGATCTTATTTTGGCTTGATCAGATCACTTTTTCTTTCCGAAGACTCCTAAGCCTTGTCTGTGTCTTTCTGGAATTCAGATCGGGCTTCAGTGTAGAGACTACTGTTATATTTCACTTTCGTAAATCTTAGAAAACACTGAAGCTTCCGGGTCAGAGTGCTTCACTAATTCCTTTCTCTGTAATTTTTAAGCACTTTCCCCCAAAATAAGACAAGACTGAAGTTCAATTTAGAATACATTTTAAAATTTATCCTAGAATCTGGGTTCTAGAGTGGCTTTATTTTGCCTTCCCAGATTTCCCAAAGCCAGTGGATCCTTCTCTAGATAACTCGATTTCCTATAGCAAGGCTCCCATGTCAGACTGGTGGAGAAATGGGCAGTAGAAACCATGCAGCTCCAGAGTGCATGAGTGTAGGGAGCTGCCCATCTGCAGAGCAGGTGCGCCCTCTCTGTCTCAAGGGTGGGCTCAGCACTGATGGTCAACAGCTGAGATCTTGCAGCTTCCCCAACTTGAAAAGACTCCAGATTCTTGCTCCCGCCCCACCCCCGTTATCCTCTTTGCATTGAGGCTTTCATCTTGTTGAGAAAACAACACAACCTCCTGTGCCCCCAACTTCCCTCCCCTGCCCAGACACACTGCACAGGAACCTAAAGGAAATTATCCAAAAAGAGAAGGAAGCCGTTGATCACAAGCCTTCGTGGGCGTCTGTGAAGGCACACATCATCTGAATGACAGGTTTGCATGTAAACAGCCTCAACTCATGAAAATAGTTTTTAATCTACTTGAAAGGCATATTCTCAGAAGGAAATCAAGTTCCCTCCAGGTGCGTGGATGCTCTTTGAAAGAAGAGCTGCTGCAGCGAAAACGCAAGCCGAGATGAGATGCTGCTTCTGAGGACCCATTCCCTTCCTTCTGCCTCCTCTCCCCAGCTTCTCCCCCCAAGGAGCCTTCCTGGAGGGTTTTGACTGGAGAAAGAGGGCATGAGGAGCCACAGGGATTGTTCTCTCTTTCCTGGCAGATCAAGGCCAAGGTCCATTAGCAGGGCACTGCTTGACTTCCCACTGAACGTCTACTGAATTTGGTTTCTCGTTTTTTTTCCGAGAAGCCCTTTCTGAGCACACAGCCTCCAAGTCACGCCATGTTCTCCATCATCCAAGTCCTGCATTTCTTTTTTTTTTTTCATTTGAATTTATTGGTACTTATTTGGGAAGGAGAAGGAGAGAGAGAGAGGAGAGAGAGAGAGAGAGAATATCTTCCATCTGCTGGTTTGCTGCCCAAATTCTTGCACTTGGAACACCTGTGGCTAAAGCAGGCCAAAGCCAGGAGCCTGGAACTCAGCCTGGTTCTCCTACATGGGTAGCAAAAACCCAAGTACTTGAACTAGCACCTGCTGCCCCCTGTGCAATAGCAGGAAGCTGGATTGAAAGCAGAATAGCTGAGAGTGAACCTAGGCACTCCTATGGGAGGTGAGCATCTCAGATGGTGGCTCAACCGCACACCATAGTGCTCTCCTCTCCTGTGTTTGTCTAAACACTCAGTTTAAATCCCATTGGCTTTTGTACTCTATGGCACAGACGAGAGTTTTGGGGTTTTTTTGTATCTGGAAGTGAGGGAGAGTGACAGAGAACTCCCACCTACTGGTTCACTCCTCAGATGCCCACAGCTGCCAGGTGTGGGCCAAGCTGAAGTCTGAAGCTTCGTCCAGGCCTCCCAGGTGGGTACAGAGACTGGAGTACTTGAGCCAGGACTGCTGCCTCCCAGGATGTGCTAGAATCGGCAGCAGAGCTGGAACTCACATGCAAGTGTTCTGATATGGGATGCAGGCAACCCAAGTGGCATCTTAACTACTGTGCTAAATGCCCACCCCAGCTATTTTTAAGTGGACAGTTTAGTGTACCTAATAGCACATTCACATTGGTGTCTTTAAAAAGGTTTTATTTATTTATTTGAAAATCAGAGTTACAGAGAGAGAGAGAGAGAGAGAGAGAGAGAGAGAGAGAGATCTCCCATCCATTGGTTCACTCTCCAAATGGCCAGGCTGAAGCTAGGAGCCTGGAACTACCTACTATGTGGGTAGTAGGGGCCCACGCATTTGGACAAGTTCCACTGCTTTCCCAGGTGCGTGAGCAGGGGGTTGGATTGGAAGTGGACTATATAGAACTGGAACTGGCAGTCGGATGGGCGCAGGCATTATAGGCGGCAGCTTAACCCACTGTGCCACAGCCCCGTCTCCAGGACACTCACGTTATTGTGCGGCCACCAGGACTCCTCATTTCCAGAAGTTGTCACCCCGAGCTGAAACTCTGATTCTCCCTTCACACACTGCTCACTGCACAACTAATTGAGGAATGATTGTAAGACAATCAAATAATACAAAGAAAGTCCTCTTTGACTACCACACCCATATCAATACCTCTCTAATGCAGGTTTCACACAAATCACATCACAACTGTGTGTATCTTATGGATTTTACTGCTTGCACTCAACCCAGTGTCTTGCAGATCATTCATTGTCCGTATCTAAAAACTTACCTTATTATTTCTTGGTGTTACTTAGTTGTTGAGGTCATAGTTAGCCATTACCCTATTTAGTTGTTCCCGGATATTTTTTGTTACATATAATGTTGAGGTGAGCATGAGAATGAAACAAAAATACAAAGGAACGTCAAAAAGTTCATGGAAAATGGAATGAAAACATTATTGTATTGTGGTGCAAAAAATTTTTAAAAACCTGAAGTCCATGCATACATTGATGGAAAATGTGTATTATGGGAAAACTATGGGGCCAGTGCTGTGGCACAGCGGGGTAAAGTCCTGGCCTGTGGGGCCTGCATCCTATAGGGGCACTGGTTCAAATCCCAGCTGCTCCACTTCTGACCCAGCTCTCTGCTATGGCCTGGGAAAGCAGTAGAAGATGGCCCCTGTGCTTGGGCCCCTGCACCCATGTGGGAGACCTGGAAGAAGCTCCTGGCTCCTGGCTTTGGATTGGCCCAGCTCCAGCCATTGCAGCCATTTGGTGAGTGAACCAGCAGGTGGAAGACTTCTCTCTTTCTCTCTGGCTCTACCTCTCTCTGTAACACTGTTTAAAATAAATAAAAGAAATCTTTTTAAAAAAGAAAAGCTATATGCACCAAAATCAACTTATTTTTTGCGTCAATGTAAGCATGTGTGAGGGTTCATACATACGTGTAAATCGAGAGTGGATATGCAGAAGCAGATCCAGGGTTCTAGGACATGCAGGCCTTAAGTGGAAGTCACTGATTACCTACCAAAGTACCTGTATGTCTGTATACTCCAACCAATAATAACAGAGTGTTTGTGTGCTGCTATTCCTCAACTGCTGAAACTAATCATTGCTAACCTCATCAAGTGGTTGCTTTCTGCCAGGTGTAGTTCTGGCTGCTTTATGTACCTGAACTTCAGCACCCGATAGAGTAGGCATCCAGCATGAATACGGCCTTCACAGGCCCAGAGAGCTTAAGCATCGTGTCCTGCGTCACACACTCGTAGGTGATAAAGCTGGAAGCTGGACTCAGCCTAACTTGGGAGCCCAAGTCCTTACCATCTATGCAATTCTATCTAATTGTTGTCTATCTGATGGGTCAAATGCCAGGTCTTCTGGGTGTTTTAATTTGCATTTCCCGGATTTCCCTTTAGGGGGCGCATCTTTTCATATGTTTAGTGGTCATCTATATTTTGTGTGTGTGTGTGTGTGTGTGTGTATCAACTTTTCATACCTTTTGCTTGTTTTTCTATTGTTTGGCTTACTGATTAGTAGTTTAAGACATGATTCTGTTTTGACTTTTTTGTGAGAAGCATCATTATTTATACCTTAATTAAAATGATCAGTACAGCCTAGTGGTAACCAAGTCTAGACCCTACCCTAGCTGGAACATGTAGGATTATGAAATTCAATCATTTTTGTAGCATTTGGGAAATTTTCATAGAAACATACACATTGATTAATTCATTCATTGAATTGTTTTTAATTTAATGAAGTGTTTGAACCAGGCATCATTCTAAGCACAAGAAAAACTACGAAAGTTTGCAGAGTGCAAGGGAACATCATGGCTCACAGAAGGGTTGGTAGAGATCTTATTCCAAACAAAGAGCTATTAACCTTTGCAAGAAATTGATCTGTAACACATGCATTACTAATTGTTTTCACCTGCTTTTGCCAACCGCTTTCCCCTAGAAATATGCAGCGTATCAATTAGCTAACATAAAAAGCTGCCAGTGTAAATGTTTTCAAATTTTATATATTATTAGCCTTTCAGAGCAGAGACTACCCTCAAAGAGTATTTATTTTAATCTTCCTTCCCTCCTTTTTTTCCCCTCCCTTCATTTGTTTAAAATTTTTTCTTGGAACATCAAAATATGGTGCTCCGTATAGAGCAGATGCTAAGAATTATGGATGGATATTTTGGATAACTATATTTGAGCAGGGAGCTGTCTGTGGTAGCAAACTGAAGAATTTAGGAAAAATTGTGCTTTTTAAATGAAGGCAGAGCCAAAGCACTTTATGTGTTTTGGGTGCATTTTTATCCTGAGCAGAAAGAAGAAATCTACATCCCAGTTTGGTATTGATCCAGAATAGCTCTGAGATGCAGGACATTTGACAGCGCCAGATGTTTCTCTATGTGTGTTGGGCAGGTGCATCAGACCCCAAACATCATGGAACTGTAGCGCAGACACGGCCATTCAGGTAGAAACATTTTCTTCCCGGAATTCTTTTCTGGTAACCACTCCCTATGTAAACACACCTGCTGTGCCTGAAGGTGGGGTTGTCGGCGTGCATTTCTGACCTTGCCTCACTTCAGCAGTAGGTGAGCAGGTACTGGCCTCTCGCACAGTGCTGCTCCTGCCCATCACCCACCAAGAGGCTGCGCCAGGTGCTCTTCTCCCTGTCTGTGGGTCTAGAGGTTGGGGAGGTCCTCAGAGACTCACAGATGTTCTTGGGACTCTTTCTATAGATGACAAAGAATGCTGGAGAGGTGACAGCTGGAGGTGGCATGTCAGTCTAAGAATAGCTTTGGGCACCCTGCAGGGGTGGGACAGAGCTCTGATTTGCCTATATTTCTTCTCTCCATTTCTTACAATGTGGGCTGCAGTGCAGATTCCCGGCATGTGGTCACTTAGCACCTACGGAAGACACAATAGCCACAAAGTGTGTTTTGCTGTCACCCTTAGAGTATCTTCCTTTGGTAATAAAGAAAAAGCCCTGGAAAATGAGCACTTGACTTGCCATTTATAGGAGACAAAAAATAATTAAGGGACAGGACTGTTTAATCAGTCTGTCAGTAAATAAAATTGATTTAGCATCTATTGTGTTGCAGAAAGCGCTCCACTCCACTATAAATTGACTACCAAATACCTGTTTCTGCTGCCTCTGTTCTAAAGTTGGGAGGTAGCATTGAGGCTCTCTGGGCTGGTGCTCCTTATATTTCGAAGTACCTACAGATCACCCGGGGATCCTTTCACAATGCAGGTAGTGACTCCACAGTCCTGGGCAGAGCAGACTCTGTTGTCTCTAACGAGCCCCCTGGTAAGCCATGCTCCTGCTGCCCCAAGACTCGGGTCCCTGAAGCTTATGTTAGCACTGGTGCTGCACTGCCCTCTTAATGGGGGCCAGTGCGGGTGCCTTTGAAAGGATAGCAGGTTGAGTGCCTCTGTGTCTGGGTTCTAGCTCTGCCACCCATTAATGAGCCACGTGAAGAAGCCTCCTGTAGAAACCACACACTGGGGCTTGAACCGCATCCCTTATTTCTTGAGGGTGCAGGCACTGCGTACTGTAGCAGAGTTGGGGCTGGGGAGGCAGGACTTGTTGGAGAAGGCTTTGCTGTCATTGGCCCAGCCTTTGATCGTATTAGGTGGTTTGTTTTTGGAGAAGACAATTTTGAAGGTCTGGCATGGGAGCCTTCGTCAAGGCCAGGGTGAGAAGCAATGCTTGGGGGGGCAGGCAGTGCGGGTGGATCTGGGAGATCTATTTTGATGAGGAGAGAGGAGAACAGGGATAGGAGTCAGGAGAGGCAGGGCTCAGGGGGCGAATAGCAGGCAGGAAAGGAAGGAAGGAGAGTTTGAAGGCCAGAGACTGCAAAGGCATTTAGCCAATAGATTGTGTTAGCCAAGGAGAGGAAGAAGGGAGCCTGAACCGGTGTTTTGGCAGCAGGCATAAATGGGCAGGGACCGACTTGAGGGATCCTGCCGGAATGACCTGCCAGATGGTGGTGTGGGATATGGAGTGAAACGAGGGGCCGAGAAATCACAGGTGTGTTTTATGGGGAGGCTTCAAGCTGCCGGAGGCTGGAGGTGAGTATTTATTTGGGTGGCAGACCTGGGAAACCAGGCTGGGAGGAAGGTGTGTAGCCTTTGAGGCGAGGTTTTGTAAGGGCTGAATTTTTAGATCTCAATGAGGAGGACAGAGGGAACAGAGAATCTGATGGGACATGACGGGTGTCCAGTGGCGAGGAGAGCATGGCCCATCACTGGGGAAGGACTCTGCTGGTGTCACCAGAGGAGTGATATGTGGCAACCAACGAGGCCCCAGGCCCACCTCCTCGGTCACTTTTCCTTCATCCTGTTCAAGTCCAGCTCGTGCAAACCCAGTGCTCACGCTCATTTTGGCGTTGGTGACTGGACATAAACTTGGCCAGCATCACGCGCAGTGCACCCTCCTCCGTGTGTGGAGGATGTCAGGAGTCTGCTCTCTGTCCACAGGAAGATGTCAGCGCCCAGATCCCAGCCCAGGGCAGAGGGCGCGAGGTAGTGAGCTTGGGGCAGTGGCTTCATTCTTGAGCTTGGGCCCGTGGCTGGAGTCACGTGGAGCCCATGAGGATGTGCTTCCTGGAACCCCAATTTTGGATGGCGTAGCTGACCGGGGGTCCCTGCTGCTGGGCTTTGCAGTGAGCTCTGAATTCGTTCGAGCCCATGTTTCCCATGGACCGCAGCCAGGACCAACTGCGGCCAAGGCCAAGGCTGAAATGGGGTCTCTGACAGTACCTTCAGCTAGAGGCCTCCTCAGAAGCCTTGCTGAAGCTTCCCTAGACTGTGCGGCTCTCCGGGCTGCCTCCGTCCCAGCCTGCCGCCTCTCCCCTCCCCTGGGGTCAGGCTTGCATGGCGGCCAGCCCGCTCCTGCCACACCCGTTTCCCCTCATGAAAGTCTTGTGTGTGGAACCCTTCTGCTCTCAGAGGACCAGACTAACACACCAGTGGGGCCCGACAGAGGCACGGGTGGGGGATGAGTCAGATCTGTACCCATTCATGAAACAGAAGCTAGAGGGGATGGGATTCCTGGCAGTACACACGAGCTGGAGAGAGGGGAGCTCCAGGGGCGGGTAGCAGGGCGGTAACTCCAAGAATCACTCACACCCGCATCATCGGTTGGGCCTTTACTAACAGTTCTGTACCGATCCACAGTCCATGCTGAGGCCTTTCAGTGTCTGACCACCCATGCCCCTCCTGACCAGCTGGCCCACTCCTCCCACTCCCCACTGCAGTCAGTCTTCCTACCTCTCCGTAATGCACAGAACCCCCCCCCCCCTTTTTTTTGACAGGCAGAGTTCGTACTGAGAGAGAGAGACACAGAGAAAGGTCTTCCTTCCTTGGTTCACCCCCAAAATGGCCACTACAGCCGCCGCTGTGCTGATCCGAAGCCAGGAGCCAGGTGCTTATCCTGGTCTCCCATGGGGTGCAGGGCCCAAGGACCTGGGCCATCCTCCACTGCCCTTCTGGGCCACAGCAGAGAGCTGGGCTGCAAGAAGAGCAACCGGGACAGAATCTGGCACCCCGACCGGGACTAGAACCCAGGGTGCCGGCGCCGCAGGTGGAGGATTAGCCTAGTGAACCGCGGTGCCGGCCAATGCACAGCCCTTTAATCCTGCTGCCAGCTGCTGGCTGCTCCTCTTTTCTCACCCCCTTGCATTGCCAGGCTTCCTGTCACTCCCCCCTGCACACGTGCCTTCCTTCCCCTGCCCTGTCCTCCCTCGAGACCTTGGCTAAACCCAACTCACCTTCTGCACACTGCCCAAATGTGACTTAAACAAAACCAAAGGCCCAGCCACGATGTCGCTTCAAATTCAGGGCCACCAGGCTCACGTGGCGACTCAGCTCTGCTGGGAAACCCCACCCCGTTTCCTTGGTCCCCCACTGTCCTTCCCCACCACTGTTCCCCACCGCCTCCCTTCTCAGCCACCTGCTCGCCCTCCTCCTGCCTCTGACAGCCCCGTTCCTCACCGTCTCCTTCTCAGCAGTGGCGCCTCCATTCACCCCATCATGCAGGCTGAGCCTTGAGTTCTTCCTTCATCCCTTCTATTTCTCACATCCTACATCCAAGCCATCAGCAAACCCTGCGACTCCTGCTTCCCAGGAAGCGACTGCTTCCCGTCCCCTCCCTGCCTCCCCAGCCTGCACCTGGGTAACCAGGCGCCTTCTCCCTCTTCCACCTGCTTCCCACCTTGCCTGCTCACGCCCAGGCTCATCCTGCCACAACAGCCAGAGGGGCCCGCTCAGATGGCAGCGTTCTGCAGCTGGCTGCCTCCCTTCGAGAAAAAATCAAAGTGGCTGCTCAAGGGGGCCTGGATCTGGGCCGCCTCTGGCCGCCGACCCAGTCTCTCACCGGCTTGCTTGAACCTTTCCGTTCTCTCTAGCTGCACTGTTCACTGCTCCTGGGCCTGCTGCCCTGCCACACTGCCCTGTTCTCTGTTCCTGCCTCACCAAGGACCCCAGTCCCTTTGCACTCACTGCCCCTCTTCAGGCTCGCTCTTCATGGTTCCTCTCCCTCTCCCCGCCCGCTGCGCTCTCGCCTCCATGCGCTGCTCTGTCTCTTCTTGAGCACGCAGCACTCGCGGGACGCCTTTGCTTGGTCATCATCTGTCTTCCTGAGTGAGAACGGAAGCCCCTCTGGGGTGGCTTCCCCGCATCCCACTGGAAGTGTTCAGCGTGGAGTCGTGGAGTTAATGAATGGATTACAGCCAAGGGAGGGAACGCAGTCCAGCGAATGGAGAAACACAGGGGGAGATTCCGACCACTGAGGAATGTTCTCTAGAATGCTTTGATGGGGAAGGGGACACATATGGAGAGAGAAGACCAGAGGGCCCATCCTGGGGCAAGGCAGGGCTGCCCCTGGCGTTGGGGCTCCTACGAACACAGAGCTGTCCCTTTGCGCTTTAGCCGCTTTGTCTGCAAAGCCAAGAAGGCAATTACTTAGCTCTCTGATTATGGGGAGGCTTGAGCGAGAGTGCCAGCAGGGGCTGGGTGCTCACCAGGGCTGTTGGTCCTGAATCAGGTCCTGAGCCCCACCCCAAGTGGAACCTAGGCTGAATGTCAGTCACCATTGTTTCCCCTTAGAAGTATTGCTAAATCACGGACAGCCTTCTCAGGGGAAAGGAAGAAGCTGTGTCCCTGGGCTGGAGAGCTGTGGGGTTTGCTCTCGGCCGTGGTGGAGAGTGAGAGGATGGGCCAGGCGTGAGATGGATGCCCATTCAGCCTGCCCAGCACCGGGCTGGGCTTTTCTATCCTGGGTCTGCAGCCAGAGGAAGGAGCAACCTTAAGGGCAAACAAGTGGTGATGTATTTCTGTATTCAGAACGCTGACATCCCTCCAGAAAGAAATGAGAAGAGATTATGCAGAAAGGGAATTGAGTCTGTCAGGAGCGTCAGGAAAGAAAGGGAAAAAAGATGTAGAAAGGAGCTGTTTGTTGCTCTTTGTTCAGGTTTTTATCTCAAGAGCCTGTTTATAAAAATGTTCTCTCTTGCCCAGTCTCTGTGACTCAAGCCTGCTTGCTCTCCATGCACCACCTCCCTGCCCTGCTCCTGTTTGAGTTAAAGCTCTTTCCTTGATTAAATAATGAATAAAAGCTCTTCCGAGCCTGGCTTCCCTGGTCCTGGGGAGAAATTATGGATCTGTATACATACATATACATGCAAAATAGCTTGAGACAAAGAGGCTCAAGACAAACAGGTGTCTGGCATTTTTCTTTCTTGTAAAGCAATGTCATTTCTAAACAACAATTACAAACACCACAAATTGAGACGAGGGCAAATCTGCCCAAGTGTGGATAAATAGGCTCCAAAGAAGTCCTTGGATTTAAAAGCATTTATTTTTCTCTAAAAGTATGATATGTACTTTCAGAATGGCTCTGTATTGCCAGGTATAGAGCGGCACATGCTATTGCTGATACTAGGGAGGTCCGTCCACTTCATAACTGATGTTTCCATTTGGTCTTCTTCTTCAAGGCTCATCAGTAAAGGGAAAACTGTTTGCAGTGCACCATCTGCACAGCTGCCCTGTCTCCAGACTAGAAGAACTGGCTTTGCACATTCCTTGCATTTATTTATTTCAGAGGCAGAGTTATGGGAGGGGGGCAGGGGGACAGGGAGAGGGAGAGAGAAATCTTCCATCCACTGGCTCACTCCCAAACGGCTACAACAGCCAGGACTGGGCCAGGCTGAGTCCAGGAGGCTGGAGCTCTGTCTAGGTCTCTCATGTGGGTAGCAGGGACCCAAGTGTTTGGCCCATCCTCCACTGCCTTCCTAGGTGCATTAGTGCAGAACTGGATTGGAAGTGAAGCAGCCAGGACCTGAACTGGCACTCATGGTAGTGATACCCCTGGGATATTGTGCAGTCCTTCCTTCTAAGACGGGAGACAAGTCTGGGTGCAATCCAAGTCCAAGAGTCCCTAGCAGAGATGTGGTATCTGAAGAGAGGACATGGGTGAGACCAGACAGGAACCCAACATGAATAAGAAGAGAAAGGGGCCTGGAGCTAAACCGGAAAGAACTCCAGGGCACACAAATGTTGGATTTTTAAGGTCGATCCTTGCATCATTTCCATGGACTGGATCAAAATAATTAGTTATCTAGGTCTGTATAGAACTTGATAAAAATACATACAAGAACAAGTGGAAAGCAAGTGAGCAGGCCAAATGCACTGAACCGTGGCCCACGATTTGGTTTTACAAGAATGTTTCTGTCCATGTCCCCTCGTGCTGAACACATGAAGGATGGAATGACGCCAGCTTCTCCATTGTGTGTGTGTGTGTGTGTGTGTGTACACTGGAAATGACACGTGATCAAAGCATTCTCATTGCTTCTGTATGGCAAAACCTTAAATAGTCACTGTAGATGCACAGATAAGAACACAGTGTTCGGCTCATCTGCCATGTCTCTTCTGGGTTAGAAATGACCCAGGGAAGGGAGTGTATGGATAACGGGACAGAGATGACTCCTAGGAGACCTAAGAGGAGAGGGAGGGAGAGAAACATAATAGGAACATTAGCTTTCCTCTATTTCCCTGAATTAGAGTAAGTCTCCTTGGAGAACCACATCTGCCATGTGTGCCGTGGGGCAGGGCTGGTCTGTGGAGATGGGGTCCCAGGAAACCATGCACAGGCCATGTCAGAAGAGGCCTCTGCTAGGGGACAGTTATGATGTCAAACTGGGGTGGCCAAATCAGTGCCACTTGTGACTGAGCACCTTTCGCGTGTCCAACTGATGTTCAGTGCAGGCTCTGGGGGAGGCAGGTGGCTGAAAGCAGGAGGAGAGTGTTTGATGGAGCGGGGGACGACGAGACCCGTGGCAACTCGGATCTCAGGGACGTGTGAGACAATGCAAGCAAGCTGATTGCATAGGATGGCGTCGTATTTGAGATAATGCACACGCCGGGAAAGACAGTCTCTTGTTTTCTCTAACAGTGTGCACGATTTACGGTTTATTATGTGTGCAATTTGTTGTCTCAGTCCCATCACTTGAATTACCCCCTCCACAAGTGCCGAGTGTATTGCAAGCACCTCGGTGTTTTGCCTGCACAGGGTGGGTTTGCAGGAACTATTTTTTTGGATGAATGAACGAATGTTCTTCAGAGTTCTGTGAAGCCACTGATAAGGGTCTCTGTGCACAAGCTGATGACTACAGGGCGTCACCTGCGTGTAGAGCAATGTGTAGAAAAACCTCTTTCCCTCATTTATCCCTGTTAGTGCATACGATGGAGGCAAGTAGGGGCTGCTTGCGGCTGTGAGGTTCCTGACACTCTTCCCACACCTCGCTCTGCCTCCCGAGAAGCTGCTTCTCTGACTTCAGGCTGCTTCCCCTTACTGCCCCTTGGTGTGGCCGACTTCGCACTGTGTTCTGTTGTCCGTGTCCCGGGAACTGAGCCTACTTGTTTGTAGTTGCAAAATTAGAGGACTTTTTTTTTTTTTTTTTTTTTTTGAGTGTATAAATGTCAGAGCCTAAGCAAATGAGAAGATGGATTACAGGTAGGGAACTTGGCGCTCTCTCACATTATACCGAGTACTGCGACAGACAGGTTCCGTGTGCGAGTTTATGTGGTCCACTCCAGATAGAGGTGACAAGAGCCAGGTCAAAGGGACACTGCAGTCAGGCTCACTTGCCAGATGGCCCTGGCTCGTCCTCTCCGGAGGGCCAGCCGGGGCCATGTCTAACTGCACAAGACCACGTCCCAAGCATTTCTGGGCAAGGAGCCCAGGCCTCTTCCAGGCCCTAGATGTCCTGACCCAGCTCGTCCTCCCTAGCTGTCCTTGATGTCCCCTGCTCCTGCGTGCCTCTGCCCCAAGCCTTATTGACATCTAGTTCTGCCCTGTCCAGCCCCTCCCCTGTGCCCCCAGGGCTACATTTCCCTCCCCCCAGTGTTGGCTCCACCTCCGGCAGTAATGGTTTTGACAGTGAAAGATGTCACAGGAGCCCTACTGCTCTGCCAATCCAAACTGAACCTCATTGAGAGCAAAAATGAATTATATGTGAAATAATTTCTGAGGATTACAGAGAGTCGCCTTCTCAGGGAAGCCCCGCAGAAGAGGCGAGAGCTAGGTGAGGCCTGGCAGGGAGGGGCCGCGCGGGCGTCCTGCACTGGGCTCGGCAGCGGGGAGAGGCTGAGCAGGAGAGAGGGAAGCGGGAAATGTGATTACTCTCCCCACTGCAGCCTGCTTGTCTGTCAGCCAAGCTAGGAGGCTTCCCCTGGTCTGGGCATTGAAACTGACAAAGAGATTAATAAACCAAGTGCAAGCCTGAAAGAGGACAGGACCTCCCAAGAACTCCGTCACTACCTGTTGGGGGCTCGCGAGCTGATTTGTGGGCCCAGCAGGAACTGGGTGGTGCTTCTGCCATGAACGCGAGGGGCAGAGAGAGCATCTCACTATAGAGTAGCTGACTCGGTTGTCCCATATAAAATGGAAAGAACAACAGCAGTCCCTTAGGCTGTGAGAATTCAGTCAACTGCTAACGCGTATGAAACGCTCAGAACTGTGCCTGGGCCCAGCAGACTCTTACTGGGCGGGAGTCGGGGAGTGCCTTCCAACAGTTCATGGAAAATGTATATCATGACATATCCGTGCTTGGATTTCAAAGGATTTTGAGCCAAAATGAGTTTTCATTTCGTTTTCCACAAACTTTTTGAAGTGCCCTTGTACTGCTACTGCTGCGTTGTCTTCTCGCTCCTCCTGCTCCTTTTGTTGTTGGTGTTGTTCTGAAACTCTTGGCCTCCTAGCTTCTTCACCATCGCCACCGCCAGGTTGTCTCCCTACCCTGCTTGCCCCTTGGTCGCTGCCTGCTCTGCAGAGAGCCCCTCCTCCGCTTTACCCCTGCGTGCTAAGGCGTGGGCAAGGATGGAGCGGGGCCCCTCCTCATCTGGAGCGTGCACTCCCCACGTGACAGCCAGCTACTTACGTTGTGAATGTCCTATTAACCCCTGATCTTTAAACGGACCCAAACAGAACTCTTGACTTCCAACTCCTAACCCTTCAACAGATTCATCACCCAACAGCCCCCACTGGCACAACTGGTGTTCTCCTAGCTGCTCGGTTGCAAACTGGGAGCCATTTTTTTTTAAGATTTATTTATTTGAAAGTCAGAGTTACACAGAGAAAGAAGGAGAGGCAGAGAGAGAGAAATAGAGAGAGAGAGAGGGAGGGAGGGAGGTCTTCCATCCACTGGTTCACTCTCCAGTTGGCAGCAATGGCTGAAGCTGCACTGATCCGAAGCCAGGAACCAGGAGCTTCTTCCTGGTCTCCCATGTGGGTGCAGGAGCCCAAGGATGTGGGCCATCTTGTACTGCTTTCCCAGGCCACAGCAGAGAGCTGCATCAGAAGAGTAGCAGCTGGGACTCGATCCAGTGCCCATATGGGATGGGCACTGGAGGTGGTGGGTTTGCCTGCCACGCCACAGCACCGGCCGCTCGGGAGCCTGTTCTTGACTGCTCTCTCCTCTTACCCTCCAGGCACACTCATGAGCAGGTCTAGTTTACCCTCCCCCTGAACACGCTGAGACTGTGGTTGGTTGACTCCTCCTCTCAGTGACTCCCACCCTCCCCCAAGCCACCACCGGACTGACTTGACCTGCTTCTCCGTGTGTTCCACGTGACCGTGTCTCCACGGAGCCAGAGGGAGCTTTGGGAACTTTAATTAGATCAGATGAAGTCAGTGATCCCTTGTCACCATCAAGTGTAAACCAAATGGCTTCCCCCAGAGCATTAGCCTGGGGGGTCCAGCCCTTGGCGGCCTCTCCTGCCTCATCTCCCACCTCTCGCTCTCTCAGCTGCTCCGAGTCTGCTCGTGGGGCTCCCAGCCCCTCCCCAAGCCCACCCAGCTCATCCCCACAGGAGCGCTAGCTGTGCCAGCTAAGTGCTGTTGTGCACCGGGCTCCCTCATAGCTCAGTATGAATGGCTTCTCCTCAGGACGATTTTCTTGGTCATCTCAGCCCAAACTGGCCGTCCAGTCCTTTCCCTCTCTTACCCATCTCCTAACTCTCTGCGCACTTAGCACCAGGGAGTATTTTCTTGCTCATGTATTTTTTTTTAATCTAATGATGGGAAGATGCTGGAACAGAGCACTTGTCTGTCTGAACTACTTTAGCATCCTCAGAGGTTATCATAGGACCTGGTACACAGCAGATGCTGTAGTAACAGTCACTGCGCGTACCGAGGTGTAAGGATGGAGCCAATGTAATTGAGTACAAGTGCATTGAATTTGGTTCAATCTTATGTCAAAACCTTGGTTTTTCCAGTGTGACCTTGTTGTCCTGCCTGTAATCCTAGTTACAGCGAGCGATCTTCAGCTTTCTTAGCACCTCTCTGAGCCTTGATTGATGCATCTATTAAATAGCAGGACCACTTATCTTGCTGAATTTTGTGACAATTGCACGAGACGGTGAATGCATGGAAAATAGTGTGCCTTTCCTATTAGGGTTCCCTGGCAAATTGATGTGAAACCTCTGGGCAGTAATAGACAATGGGGCCTCAGGTATCAAGGAGAGAGAACCCTTCTGCCCCTAGATTGAATAAAATCAGAGTGAGGGAGAGAGAGCCCAGCCTGCAGTCTTCCCTCACTCCCCTGGCCGGCCACCCTGTTGTAATGCTGCTGTTGGCTGTGCCGTTAACAGGTACATAAATATTGGCGGATTCTAATGGGACTGGCATCGAGGCCCATAAAGGCAATGAAAGGCAAGGTTATTGATGTCTGTCTAAGGGCCTCCATGGGACCCAAGCCAGAGCTGTTTCAAGGATCCAGAAGTTGCATCCAGCCAATTGATTTCCCTGTCACCGCAGGAAGACACGCGTTCAGGGGAGCTGGCAGCCCGGCCAGCCACAGCCTGCGTTAATGAAAGCATGCAAATGGCCCTGCTCCAGCATCATTCTCCTCCCTGAAAGCCTGCAGGCCTCCCGTCCAGCAGGTATTTGCTGTCTTGGATTTATACTGATGAAAACAACAGAGGAAAAACCAGGGTGGGCACAGGTTTTGGCCGCATTAGCTGACGTCTCTGTGGAAACAGGAAGCCTTTATGACATGTGATAGCAAGAGGGAAGGTGGTGGGGAGTCAGGGGGGCACTGCCTGGGGTGGCCCTGGATGACCAGGCATTGCAGAGCCTGGTGGAGGGCAAAGTGACCCAGGCAAGAGCCAGGAGAAGATTCCAGACTTAGGCCTGTGGTTCTCGCTGGGCTCAACACGTACCTGATGCCCACAGGAATAAGCTCCAAGACCGTGTGCACCTCATCTTTGCACGGACTGGGAGTCCCTTGAGGCCAGTACTCGTGCTGCCAGTGCACGCCAGGCGCACAGGTCACCCCACTGTGTCCGCTGAGAAAATGAGGAGACTGGCAACGCCATCTCTGTCTCCTCCCAGATGCGACTCTGGGCTTGCAGCATGGGAAACTCTCTCTCCGAGGGGAGCAGAAAGGGGGGCTGCAGGTCACTTGGACAGAATTGGCAGGGGAGGCCTGGCGTTGTGGAGCAGTGGGTTAAGCGGCTGCTTGCCATGCTGCCAATATTCCAGAACGCGGCCCAGGTTCCAGTCCCAGCGGCTCCACTTCGGACCCGCTCCCTGCTAATGCTCCTGGGAGAGCAGCAGCTGACGACGTAAGTACGCGGACGCCTGCCACCCGCGTGGGAAACCTGACCTGGGTGGAGTTCCAGGCTCCAGACCTCAGCCTGGCCCAGCCGCAGCTGTTGTGGCCATTTGAGAAGTGAACCAGCTGAAGGAAGATCTCTCTCTCTCTCTCCCTCTATTACACTGCCTTTAAAACAAATAAAGTAAGTCATTTTGGAAAAGAGGGCTGGCCAGGGAGTGGGGAATGGCTGGGGAGTGTGAACTGGAGCTGGGGCCGGCCCCCACTACCCCCTGACTTTATCAAACAGTGACAAACCCTCCCTGCTGTGCCATGATTCTATGAGGTTCCGCCAGCTCTCGGGATTGCTGGTAGAAAAGGCAAAGCCTCACAGGTCTAGCCACTTCCTTTTCCTCTAGTGTGTCTCCCTCGGCTCCCCAGGTTACTCAGTGAACAAAACCAAACCAAACTTGGGTCTATAAAGCCAAGGCACTTGACGTCTTCAACAGATTCACTTACTTCCGTATGCATCCATCCACCCATTCGTTACTCAGCCTCCGCTTTGTTCCGGCACAGAGACCTCCCGGGCAGGTGCCACGGAGGGACCAACAGGCCTCCTCGCTATGGTTACTCAGAGAGCTGTCCCCTACTCACTCAAAGGCGGGGCTCTCTGGGAGGGCCCAAGAGATGCAGGTGGGCTTGGCTGCCACTGCCTACCCCTGGACCCGGCTCCTCCAGGTACCAACCCAGACTTCGCTGGAGCCTCAGCACCCAGCAGAGCCGAAGGCTGATTTGGCTCAAGACCCGTGTGTCCTGGTCACTAGGACATCAGGAGGTACAGCTTCAGAGTGGGCCTCTGTTGATGACACGTTGTTCTCCTGTCTTGGGGAGGATGGCAGCTGGTGGCTGAGACCTCTGCCCTCTGCCCGTATAATTGAGTTGCTCAGTCACGGCATGGTTGCGGTTAGTGGGTATTGTTTGTCTTCCCTCTTCTCACTCTCCCCACTCCCTGGCTGCTTGAGATGGCTGGTGCATCCTCACCCGGCTTGTTGGAAGATTTGCTTGCACCCTGGGGGAGGGGAGGGGAGCTGACAGTGAAAGATGGGGAGGGCGGGGCCGTCTTCAGCCCGTGCCATATGGGATGCATCTCGCTGGAAGCGTGGGATCCTGACAGGAGCATCTGCCTTGCACGGCTTGTGGCTCACGGAGCACAGGATGCGGCTGTGAGTGCAGTTCCCACCGTCATCTTCAGGAAAGAGGAGGAGGAGGAGCGTGGGGGACAAGGCTGGACAGAGGCACTGCGTTCATGTTCACCTGTGGGGGATCCCAGACCTGACCGAGTCCAGCAAGGGTTAGAGATGGGGACGGGGCAGCTGGACGTGGCTGGGACAGAGAAAGGAACATAAAAGAAGGAAGAGAAAGAAGATGCCACTTTATTTGGAGTGCTGTGGCCTTTCTATGATAGCTCGCTTCCTTTCAGTGGGTATAAAGAACGGAGAGCGCTCATGCAGGCCGAGGTTCTGGAGAAACAAGACCAGGATGGGGGACAGAGCGGCTGCTGGAGGTCGGGCTGGGTGCAAGGGTCCCTGAAGGAGCACAGGGCACCTTGGGGCTCTAAGAAGCAAGAGCAGCGGCCGGAGCGCCGGCTCACTAGGCTAATCCTCCACCTAGCGGCGCCGGCACACCGGGTCAGGGCGCCGGATTCTTTCCCGGTTGCCCCTCTTCCAGGCCAGCTCTCTGCTGTGGCCAGGGAGTGCAGTGGAGGATGGCCCAAGTGCTTGGGCCCTGCACCCCATGGGATACCAGGAGAAGCACCTGGCTCCTGCCTTCGGATCAGCATGGTGCACCGGCCGCAGCGGCCATTGGAGGGTGAACCAATGGCAAAAGGAAGACCTTTCTCTCTGTCTCTCTCTCTCACTGTCCACTCTGCCTGTCAAAAAAAAAAAAAAAAAAAAAAAGCAGCGAGAGAGGAGTGAGACGGTGCCGGTCAGGGCCAGTGCTCCCGTCCCCTTTCTGCCTCTGGCCAGGGTTTGGGAGGAGGGAGGCAGGGCTGGCGCTGGCAGAGCAGAGGCCGAGGGACTGGAATGGGCGGAACCCTGTCCTGGTGTCTTGGGGATGCCTGGGGCTGGGGGTTAACAGAACTGGGCTCTAAAGCCTCTCCTTCCCGCTGGGGTAAAGAATCAGCGACCCCTGGTGGTAGGAATCCCTGGTGGTGGGGGCATGGGTTTTGCAAAGGAAGAAGGGCTGGCAGTTCTGTGCCTCTGTGTGAGTGTGACTGATGTTTTCTGTGATACCTGTTAATGACTGTGTGTTAGGAGTGCTGTTTGCCTTGTGTTTTTGATATTCCCAGGTGTTTGGGGGAAGCAGGAGAGATAAGCAGCGTTCCATAAAAACAGTTCCCCCCAAGGATTCCAAGAAAGCTTAGACGGGTAGAAGAGTCAACTTCCGAATTTTCTTCTCTGCCTTTGGAAAAACACGACACATGTGTGGGTATGTGCGTGTGTGTGCGTGCGTGTGTGTGTGTGTGCGTGTGTGTGTATGTGCAGTCAAACCCGAGATCCAGTCTCACACCTGGTGATGGCAATTTTCCTGCAAAAGGGACCATCTTGCTGATAATCCTACTGCTGACTGGTGAACATTTTTTAAGGTCACTTCCCTCATTTCTTCAGGTCCAGATGAAATCTCTGGGTAACACATGTGACCACAGTGTCAGGGGGAATAAAGAAATAAGACAGTTAATAGAAAAAACATTAGGCTCAAGTAGAAGGGAATAAAAGACAAATGTTATCTATTTCCTGATGAAGTAATCACCGGGTTTTGCAGAGGGGGATGGCTGGGGGCCGGGCAGAGCTGGGCGGAGGCAGACAGGGGCAGCTGACTGCTTGGGCAAACTCACCCGGCGGTGCCTCTGGTCCCGGGGTATGGACTATGATTTTTTTTTTCCTTTAGAGATGAAAAATTGGAACAAGTCAGACATGCTGTCTTATTTTGTCCCTTTCATGCCCAAGGACACTTGCTTGCATGAATTTGGGCCAGGATTCAAGGTCATGGGCAGAATGAAATTCATGGGCCCAAAAAGAGGTCAAACGTAAGGACTCAGCCTCATTCCCACAGCCCTGTAACCACTGGCATTGACCCGCTGACGTTTCTGGGAAAGTGGGTGTTGGCATGGCCTGTCCACCTGTGTCCAGCAAGTACTGTTAGAATACATGAAGGAATGTTAGCTACAGAGCAAACCATGATGGAGAGAGGTCATAGGTCATATTGGACTTGTGTTTTATTCATAAGAAGATGATTGGGGGCGGATTTCAAGACCTTTGCTTGACACCTAGGCAAAAGCGAGCTTGAAGTAAATGAAGATCAATTACTGAGCGACAGAAAGAAATGAGAAGTTCTTAGAAAAGGGGTATCCAGAAATGTAGAGAGCGTTGAAGAGTTGACAATGAAGATTCAGATCTGATATAAATTAGAGGAGGAGAACCATGACTCCTTGGGGGAAAAAATACAAGAAAAAGCCAGCAAGGGAAGGCGGGAAGTCTGCAGTGACCAGACCTGTGACGAGTGGCGACTTCCCAAGGCACGGAGGAACATGAGTGTGGTGTCGTGGACGTGCTGCGTAAGTCATGGGGCTCTCACGCCCGGGCAGTTTGGGACACGTGGGTTAAAGAACGATGAACGATCCTTCCCCTTGGCGTCGGGGCCTCCAGTCAGATCATGGATGCTGTCACCTCCAGGAGGGAGACACGGGGCTGCCAGTTTCCAGACTTAGCTGATCAGAAGGTTTATCTCACGGAGCGTTTGACAGCCTGGGTATTCAGAGAGCATACTTCAGAAATGTTGCCTGTGCTTCCTGCATGCGGGGCCTTGTGGATCGTGACAGTGTGGTGTGGTAGGAAAATGGCTACAGAGGGAGTGACAGGGCAGCCGTTAGGTGTGGCCGTGAGGATGCCTCTCGGGGACGCCAGCATTCTGTACAGAGTGTCTGGGTTCCAGCTGTGGCTCCACTTCTCACTGTTAATGTGCACCTTGAGAGGCAACAGGCGATGGCTCAAGTCCTTGGGTCCCTGCTGCCCACAGAGACTGGGATTGGGTTCCAGGCTCCTGGCTTCAGCCTGGCTCAGCCCTGACTACTCAGGCATATGGGGGCGGGGGTGGACCAGTGGATGGCATCTCTCTCTCCCTTTAAATAAATAAGAAGAAATGAAAAATTTTTTAATTTAAAAAGGAGACTAGAGGAAAGCTGTTTTGAAAATGTTAACTTAAAAAGAGAGGAGCAGTAGACTGGAGATTCTGCAGCCCTAGCTCTTGCCACTCAGTTGTGGTTTGATTTGGGACCAAACAACCTCTCTGGCTCTGTCTCCCCATATGTCAATGGCACAGCGCTAAGCAATGTTGATGTCTTGTTTTAGCCTCTATCATTCTAATCCGGAACCAGGTGCGTACTTTGGGATAGCTGGATGAAACCCATCTGTCACGTGGTTAATTCTCTGCCCCCCTCAGTCAGCTGTGAGGGCAGGGCCTGTGTCTGTTTTGTGTGCTTGTCAGAATGCGTAACGCCTTACACAGGGCCTGAGACTCGTGAGCGCGCGACACCTCCACGGAACAAATGCCTGAAGGGGGCTCCACGCCAGGCCTGCTGGCAGGGCACAGCAGCGCCTTCGTCTCGGCGGCACACAGGGTGCCATAAGGATGATCTCCCAGGCAGTGCAGGCCCACCCCGGGGTGCAGAGCCCCCTCGAGCTGGATGGGTGCTCTGGAGAAGGGAGCAGCCCCCCCCAGGAGCAGGTGGCTCCTTTCCCAGGGTGGGCACGGCTCCTTCCCCAGGGTGGGCACGGCTCCTTCCCCAGGGTGGGCACGGCTCCTACACTCTCTTGCTGGTGCAGGAGCTCAGAGCTCGCCGATCGCCTGCTCGCAGGCCTGGAGCTGCCTGGACACAGCCCTGGCTGCTCGTCATCAGCTACTGCAGACCTCGTGGCTGGCTGTGAGAATCCATTTTCTCCCACCAAATTAATCGCTGTTGGAAGCTGGCCTCCTGGGCTTCACACATACACACACACACACACACACACACCCTCAACACACTCTCACACTCCCTGCCTCTGTGCTCATCTGTGTTTTCCCTGGCCGGTCTCTCCCTTCCAACCGCAGGTGTGTGGGCTGAGGTGGGAGACAGCCAGACGCGTGCAGGCCTGGAAACCACACAGGTCTCTGCGTGAGTCCAGCTTGGGCTAGGAAGGAAGGGGAGGTGCAGCCGCCTACCTCCTGCTGGCGGGGGGGTGGACAGGCGTGCAGCTTAGAAGTCCAGATTGCCGGACTGTGGCCCATTTGGATATCCTCAGAGCCTTCCCTGAGCGGTGGCAGCAGGAGAACCGCTCCTGGAGGACCGCTGCTCCAGTAAAAGCAGATCTGACGTGGAGAGTGTGGGCTCGGGCACACCCTGCCCAAGCGGACCAGCATTGTCACACACTGTCGCCTGCTGCCTGACTTTTCTAGGACAGGCCTTTGCTTCCTTCCTCAATTAGACCTCTGTGAGCTCTTTAAACTCTTAAGGAAATAAGCTTTGTGTGTGTGTATGTACACGTATGTGTGTGAGTACATGTGTGTGAATATTTATGTGGATATGTGTGAGTGCACGTGACTGTAAATATGTGTATGTGTGTATATGAGTATGTGTGTGAGTCTATATTTGTATATGTGAGTGTGAGTGTGTGTGTGTGTGTGTGCGTACTTAGTAAGGAGAACAGGGCATGGAGGCTTGTTCTAAGTAGACCTTCCTTGGGCTCTGTTAATCACTTTATGAAGTCACCCAAGGAGACAGAGAAAGAGGCTGGGGCTTTGTTGCACACAGAACAATGCTGGCCTCTCTATCCTGTGGGCTTCCGCTGCAGCTCCAGCTATGCTGGGAGACTTCCTGGAGTGGTCAGATCGCAGACCTTGGACAGTGAGAAGAGGGAAATGATATCCTTCCACCGCCTGCCTGTGGTGTAGGGCCCAGGGGTGGAGGACCCACGTTCCTGCACCCCTTCCTGAGCCTGCTCCCCCGACCCACACAAGTCCAGAGCAGTCAGGACGGAGGGAGAGGGGTCAGGCTCTTTCCAGACGGACAGTGGGAAGGGCTGGTACTGTGGCACAATGCCACAGTGGGATAGAGTCTGAGCCCATGCACAGTGCCACAGTGGGATAGAGTCTGAGCCCATGCACAGTGCCACAGTGGGATAGAGTCTGAGCCCATGCACAATGCCACAGTGGGATAGAGTCTGAGCCCGTGCACAGTGCCACAGTGGGATAGAGTCTGAGCCCATGCACAGTGCCACAGTGGGATAGAGTCTGAGCCCATGCACAGTGCCACAGTGGGATAGAGTCTGAGCCCGTGCACAGGGCTGTGGGATAGAGTCTGAGCCCGTGCACAGTGCCACAGTGGGACAGAGTCTGAGCCCATGCACAGTGCCACAGTGGGATAGAGTCTGAGCCCATGCACAGTGCCACAGTGGGACAGAGTCTGAGCCCATGCACAGGGCTGTGGGATAGAGTCTGAGCCCGTGCACAGTGCCACAGTGGGATAGAGTCTGAGCCCGTGCACAGTGCCACAGTGGGATAGAGTCTGAGCCCGTGCACAATGCCACAGTGGGATAGAGTCTGAGCCCGTGCACAATGCCACAGTGGGATAGAGTCTGAGCCCATGCACAGGGCTGTGGGATAGAGTCTGAGCCCATGCACAGTGGTGTGGGATAGAGTCTGAGCCCGTGCACAGGGCTGTGGGATAGTCTGAGCCCATGCACGGTCTCAGCTGAGTCCCCCCTCCACAGGGCTGGAGGGAGTCATGAGTAGGCACTGCCTTCCGGTGAAACTGAATTTAGAGGAGAATCAAGGAAACCCGTGCTCCTTAAGCAAACCCAAGGTGGGCTTAGACACAGAAGCAGTGGAGGCTCTGGGGCCCTGCGACCCCAAGAGTGCCCCCCACTCTGGACCTGTGTCCTTGGCATCCCTGGTCCCCGGGGTCCTTGTGAGGACACTGGAGCTTGTGGATATATATGCAGCTGGGCCCCGGGGAGCGGGCAGAAGTGAGAGCTGTAATTGAAATATGCATAACCACAAGTACACATTGGCAGTTTGCAATTAATACATTTTGACTTTTCCAATGTGTCCTCGTGTTTGTTGCTCCAGGTCAATTCCAACACCATGAGCCTGGTTCTGCAAACATGAAGCCTGCATTTTTCTCGGGATTCAAGCCTTCCGTGGGCTACTGGGAGTCGCACCTGGTTCAGGAGCCATCCCTGAGGACAAGAGCTGCTCACTGAGCACCACCCACTAAGCACAAGGCATTGCTCTCAGGCTGGCCTTGTCGCTTGCACAAACAGCAACCCCCCCTGGTGGAGGGCAGAAGGAGAACAGATCTCCCCTCCCTCCCTCCATGGCCTCTGGCTGCACCAGAAGTAACAGTCAGCTCAGGTGTGTGGGGCTGCCATAGGCTTCTTTGGAGTCTATATTGGCACTGACCGGATCTTCCTCCTCCTCCTCACTCCTGACTGCACTGGCCTGCTGTGCTGAGGCATGGCCAGGAGCTGTTCCTATCTCACGACCGGAAGCCTGGCTGCTGACATTAGCGCGATTGCTTCTCCCTGTCCCTCCACCCTTCCTGTCCCCTCTGTGCTGTCTGCACCTGCAGCCTTCAAAGGTCTTTTTCTGTGCAGGTGCTGTTGCAGGAGCTTCCCTGATATGGACAGCAATATTTAATCTGCACAGTGGTGCTGGCGTTAGCGTCGCTGTTACCCCCATTTGGGCAGAGGGGAAACAGGTTCACTTTGGTTCCCTGACTTCCACACTGTCAAGCCTTTAGAAACTGGAAGCACCAGGATTCAACCCCAGGTGGTCTTGGCCCAGAATCCACATTGGTAATATCAGGTTGCATGGTTTCTTCCCACAACGACAAACACAGGGCAGAGGATGCCACCCTGTGTGTTCCAACACACACTGGAATTTCATCTTGACCCCCAGCCCCCACCTGCTCCCTCCCTGTCCTGTCTGTGCCAGCCCCTCCTCCTCACCACCCCTCACGCCATCTCTTCTCCCGTAGCATCTCCCACTCCTTGCAGCCCTCCGCGTCCCCCTGAACCTCCACAGCCCTGTGCCTCATCTCTGGATCTTCCTCCTAGTCCCCCCATCTCTCTCCCCTCCCTGGCCGGGTAGCTTCCCCTGCTGTCATCCTGCCAGCCTCTCTTCTCTATGTCTCTGTCAATACTGCTTTCTCTTACTTCCCCTCTGGCCTCTCAACACCTCGGCCCTCCTCACCCCTCTCTGCCACGCTTCTCTCTGTCTCCCTCTCTTGTTCATTTATCACAGCAGGGCTCCAGCAAGAGCATCTCTGTCTAGTCTCTGCCCCCCAGCCGCCGCCTCTGAACGACTCAGCTGCAGATGGGACCCGTGTTCAATATGAGCCCTGTTCATTGCCAGAGAATAACGATGAACTCAGGAGCCACGAAGGCACAGAAAGAACATCTCTGTATTTCAAGAGACATCCCGGTCTCTTGGGACAAAATGACTTCTCTTGGTTTATTTATAAACTCGGGGGCTGGGGGGTGCCCTGCATACAGATGGCGCAGCTGGCTGGTGGTTGGGTTCTGCTGGGGGCCTACGTGGTTCCCAGCAAGTGCGTCTTCTCAAAGCCAAGGCCACGCTGGGGATGCCCAGTCGCGAGATGTCCAGTCTGTCAATGCCCCCAGCAGATTTCATGGTGGACACTGACTCGGGTGCTGTCTCGGCAGTACTGGTGTCACCTATGCTGTGGTACACGGAAGCCAGAATGAAGAGGGGCCTCATCGTCCTTCTGCGGGGGTCTCTGTTCCTTCACAATGGTGCATGGCTGGGGTTACACGGAGCTCCCTGGCCTCTTGGTCTTCCCCATGCATTTACGTGAGGGGCCTAGAGACCCACCCCCACTCGCTCAGGCCTAGCCTCTTCCAAGAAAAGTTCACTAAGTCCAGCTCACTGCAAACTCTCCTGTGCTCAGAACCTCTCGCGCAGCCTTTTGTCTTTGGTTCTTACCTTGCTGGCCTTGGTCCATGGCACCATCTCTGTGGCTGGGGGACAGCACCCCACGGTAGGATGGACACTACTAGACATGTTGCCCCTCCCCTCCCCCCATCGGAACTGCCTGTATTTTAGGGAGAGAGTTCAGGTCTTCTGTGCACGTGGTCTGCCCCACTTCTGCAGCTGCAGGAAGGAGGAAGTGCCCCCCCCCACCCAGTACCAACTCCTGCAGAGGAGTCGGGCGACCGCAAGAAGGCAGCCACTCGCAGACTGTCCCGTGTGACGGGAGGGGCATGAGATAGGGCAGTGGTTTTCTTTCTTTCTTTCTTTCTTTCTTTCTTTCTTTCTTTCTTTCTTTCTTTCTTTCTTTCTTTCTTTCTTTCTTTCTTTCTTTTGACAGGCAGAGTGGACAGTGAGAGAGAGAGACAGAGAGAAAGGTCTTCCTTTTGCCGTTGGTTCACCCTCCAATGGCCGCTGCGGCCAGCATACCATGCTGATCCAAAGGCAGGAGCCAGGTGCTTCTCCTGGTCTCCCATGGGGTGCAGGGTCCAAGCACTTGGGCCATCCTCCACTGCCTTCCCGGGCCACAGCAGAGAGCTGGACTGGAAGAGGGGCAACCAGGACAGAATCCGGCGCCCCGACCGGGACTAGAACCCGGTGTGCCGGCACCACAGGCGGAGGATTAGCCTATTGAGCCGTGGCGCCAGCCGGGCAGTGGTTTCCAAACTTGACCTTGTATAAGAACAAACTGGGACAGCTTTAAACACACACAGACGCTGGGGTCCCACCTTGGAGACTGGAGTTCAGGACAGGAGGTTCAGAGTGGGGCAAGAGAATCTCTTTAAGATGTCCCTTCTCCATTCCGTGCCCCAACAAGGCAGACCTGTGTCTGGGGAGCACAGAATGATCCCACTGCGCCCCCCCCACCCAGTCCCTGTGCAGCTTCCGGTAGGAGCTGTCACCCATTCCCCCTCCCTCATCCTCAGCAGAGGCAGGGGCATTGCTGGGATGGCTCCGATCACGGTGCCACCAGCTAACTCTGAAGTCTCATAATTGATGCCCATTAGGAACAGCTTCTCCTTTGTGATCTCTAGGAAATAATGCACCTGCTTAGGTGCCTAATGCATTTCTCCGCGGGAAGGCACTCATTTCCGCCGGCACTTACTCTCAGCCCTGTGCCTTCTTCCTCCTCTTTCTCTGTCACTCTTGATCTTCCTTCTTCTACTTAATAAAAATATCGTTCTTTTACCTTTCATTTCTGTAGCTCTTTACGGTTTTCACACCTCTTTCCTGTGTATTATTTCTAGCCAACAAGAATGCAGTCAGGCGTGCAGAGAATTTTAATTCCCTGACAGTAGGCGCAGTTCAAGAATGTTTAACGACTGGGCTAAGGTCACTGCACCAGGAAGCAGCGGAGACGGGCTGTGTTCTAACCCGGGCTCTGGCTCTCCGGGACCTGTTTCTCGTCTTCCTTCCCCACCCCGCCCGCCGTGGCTTTTTTCCTCCTGGGACGAGGTTGTCCGACAAGCGACTGTGAAGAGGTTTTTCTGCTGTGAGAGGAGGCCGGCGATGTCGTGAAAGGGCCCACAGAGAGGCTGGAGGGCCGAGCTCCGATGCGCGGTCCCCTCCTGGGGCTGTCTGCAGCAGCTGCAAGAAAGCAGAGCCACAGAGACAGCGAGGGAGAGCGGGGGCCCAGAACTATTCAGACCCCACGGGGGGAAAGCTAGGAAAGGAGCCTGGGGGCCCAAGGGCAGGTGGAAGGGACCGGCTGGGAAGGCCTCCCGGAACGCCCCTCCCGCCGCTCCGGCCCCATTGGCCCACAGCCTACCAGCCTGCTTTCTCCCCTCTCCCACACCCTTGCCTTTGCAATGGAAAGGAGCACAGCATTCCGTTGGGAACCCACACGCCTGACCTCAAGTCCCAGCTCAGCAAGGTGGGGACCATGCGAGCGCTAGGTGGGATCAGGCAGAGAGGCGCTGGCTGTGGTGTGAGGCCCCGGGGGATGGGGTTCTCCCTGGGACGCCGCCTTCCTCCAGCTCCAGGTGCCCACGAGGCCCAAGCGTTCACCAGCACCTCACGTGTGCGTGCCACACGGGTGCCCCGAATAGTCTGGAAGAGTTGCACATGAGGGGCGGGCACGCGACGGGGAGGGGGGCTCTTTTCGCTCCCGGCAGCTGTTCCTCCTTTCCAGCTTTTCTGTCTTGTGGACGAGGCCCTGGCGCTGCCAGCTGTGAATCTCATCGCCAGCCTAGGGAGACTTGCCCTTTGCTGCGGTCCCCAGGACAGCAGCCCTGACAGCTGTCCCAGCCCCTGCACACAGAGCCAGGTCCACGTGGCCCTGATGCTCGCCAGGCTGGATGATGTGAGATGCTCCAGCTCGTCACAGACCACCGGGCCTTGAGTTGGCTGGGAGCTGGACATGGAGGCGACAAGTGCTCGCCCCAGAAAACCCCCGTCTCGCCCTCCACCCGCTGATGTTCCAGACCTGCCTCATAGGTTTGGTTTGCCTTGAGGCTTAAGGCAGACAGTGGGTGGCCGAGCCCCTGGTGAGATATCAAGTTGCTGGGAACCGCTACATCACAGCTTTCTTGCCCTAATCTTATCACCTGCCATTAAGGATCGGAATATGAAAGGCTCTGCTCAGGGTGCTCCTTCCCCAGCAGCTACTGTAGGAGCTGCACATCAGGGATTTGTGTTCCCCAGCCCAGCCCTCCCGTAGTTAACCCTGCCTTTCACGGGCTCCAGGATCAGCCAATGCTTGGAGCGTCCAGTGTTGCCCAGAGTGTCCAGCATCCAGGCGCCTGCCCCTCCTGTGCACGGGGCCACCTGGCAGAACACAACAGTAGCCACCCCTCCTCCCCCGGGCGAGAGTCGCAGTCCCGTCCTATCTGGGAAGCAAGCGCTTAGACCTCAGGAGAATGGTGGGATGTCCCAGCTCAGGCTGGAGCCGGGCGGGGATGGAGGGGCGCGCTGTGCACCTGCTCAGGCTCGGCGCTTCCGCGGGTGCTTACAGATGCGATGCTTGCACACTTCTGTGCCGGGGATTCCATCTGTGTGCGCGTCTTGCGTGCACAGGAGTGCATTGCTACTGTGCGGAGGTGCAGCAGGCAGACGCGGGTGAGCAGTTTCCAGGCGGCGTGCTCCCGTGATCCGGTGATGTGTGAGGGCGCTTGGCGTGGTTAAGGGGAGTCATGAATGCAGCCTCTATGTTCAAACTGCAGTCTGCCGCGACAGTGGGGTCTACATAGGGTTGAGGGCCCCCCTTGCTCTGGGGTGGCAGTACCAAGCCGTGCCTCCCTCTGCGAGGTGGGTTCAATAACGAGGTTTGTAACACTCAGCAGTTATGTCTCCAGCCTGCGACAGCCACAGAGCCCGATCGGCCAGGCATTGCTAACAAGCCGGCAGCAACAAGTCGACGTGCACGATGGGATGGAGCGAGAAGCTGAGCAGAGAGGCCCTTGTCTGCCTGGGCTGCTCCTCAACTTGCCAGCATTTAGCTTCCCTCCCGCAAACTTCATGCAGACTGTGTTCTGTGTCGGGAATCACCCCACCCGGGACAAAAAATAAAGCTCACCAGTCATTTTGCAACCCCGACAGCCCCCACCTCCCCACATCCCACTCCCCCTTCTCCTAGTCTCTCTTCTTTCTTTCTGAGTTCCCGCTGAATTAGATTAGTCACATTCTTAATTAACTGTGCTGGTAAGAGCTCTATTAGGTATTAAATGTTTGTCACAATCCAATTAAAAAATCCATCATGATACGACAGGTTTTCTGATGCTGGGGGCCTGGTGTCCTCTCTGCTGTGGGATGGGAAGACAGGGCAGAGCCCAGGAGGCAGGATGAGCAGGGCCAGGGGCTTTTCAGGGGGGCCACTGGCCTGGAGCTGGGACCCTGGGACATCCCTGCCTGCGACCCTAGCACCTGGAGGTCAGGGTGTTGGTGCAGCCAAGCCTCACTGATCGCCAGGGCTGCCTCCCTTACAACAGAGTGTTTGGTCATCCTTGTTTGCAGCTCCATAGGGTGGTGGGATATGGCCAGTGGTACACGTGCGCGTGTGTGTGCGCGCGTGTGTGTGTGTGTGTATGTCTGCACATAGACACTCAGGGGGTGAGGTGGGCTGGGCTGGGGAAAGGCAAGATTGGCAGCTTAAACCCCCTTGGGAGACTTTCCGGCTCAAGCATGAAGGATGGAATCGGATGGAGCCAGGCTGTGGTTTCCAGGGGTCCAGCTCTAGGGCATAGCTGCCATTCAGAACTGGCTCTTCTATTGCATTTTAGAGACTTGCTGAGGAGAGAGCTATCTCCTGGTCAGAGGCAGGAAGAGGAGCACTTAGCCCTGGGACCCCAGCCTCCGTCCTCATGCTGCTTGGCCCTTGCCCCTTTGTGTCTAACCATCTCTGGCCGGGATTCCCTATCTCACAGGTCTCAATGATTCCCAGCCCTCCTACACTTATCTGCCCCACTTCCTCTTGGCCCTCCCAGCACTGCACGCTGGGCCTTGGTGGGGGACTGAGGGGTGTCAGGCATGCAGGCCAGGTGAGCATGTGGCCATGTTACCAGCCAGCCTATGTTAAAATTAATATTTCAGGTTCTTGTCTTAAGCTTAGAGAAGCAGTCTAAGCTCACACACTAGTGATACAGACAACATGGTAACGTTCAGGATTTATTCGGGGAAGTGAGAGAACTACACCAGAACATGAGAGCTTTATTAAGGGAGAGGGGCCCAAGAAGCGTATACGTATACCATTCTTTTCCAGGGCCAGAGGCTGCAGGCGAGAGAGGACATGCGGGCGGGAGGGCAGCTAGAAATGGCCAACAAGAGGTGCAGGGGAGAGCAGGGCGGGCCCAGTGCGCTCCACAAAGGGGAATGGTTATGTAGTCTGATTGACAGGTGGGTGGGTACAGGTGGGATCAGGTGGGTTGGGGGCGTGGTCTCTAGCTCTTGAATCTGATTAGTATGATCCTGTCTCCTGCTGGGGCCCACATCGGCCACAATGATCCCAGTCCTCCCAGGTTTGGCCACATTGCACCCTGCATGGCTTCAGGGATCCCTGTGTGCTCTGGGACTCTAGTCCGGGTACATCTTTTGTGATTGCTTCTTAGGGTGAGCATGCCACTCTCAGTTCTTGGGAATTCAGCCTTCCAAAGGAGTGGGTCCGGATCTGAGTGGCCAGGACAGGGAAGCGGTTACTGCGCAGACTCCGAGGTCCCCAGGGGTAGGAAGTGTGACTCACTTCCCTGCACATCCTGAGCGCAGCATCCAGCCTAGAGCTTCCTGGGCGGCACCTCCAGGCACCTCCAGGACTCCCTTTTTCATCCTTCCAGGGCCCCAGATGAGCTTGCCCCTCTGCTTTTGCAGAAAGTAAACATTTAACTGTTTATCCAGCACCCGCGCATTGGCCTGAATGCTTCTGCATTCTCTGTCTGAGCCACCTTGTCTGTCTGAGCTTGTAAATCCCTGAAGGGCAGGACCCTGGCTGTTTAATTGCCTCCCCATAAGGCTTAGAGCCATGCTAATTCTCCGGACAAATGCATGCCCTTGGTGCTGCTGGCTCTTCATTCCTCCACTCTCTAGCCATCTATCAAGTGCTTCCTCCTGGGCCACCAGGAGCTGAGCTGACTTGAGGACAGGAAAGAGGTCACGTGTGTGTATGTGGGGGGCGGAGTCTCTCCCTCCAAGAGCTGGCAGTCAGGCTGGGGACGGATGTTCAGAGGAGACAGCACAGGAGCACCATCGAGGTAGACTTTAATGAAGGGCAGGTGGACCTGCTTTGGGAACTCAGACACAGGTGCAGGCCCTGTGGTTGTGGCGGCCCAGAGGATGCTCCCCAGCCTTAGCTGGAACTCCAACGAGGCCCGAGGGCAGTGCGAGGGTGGCATTTCCCGGCAGAGGGGAGTGCGCGATATAGACGTAGTCAGACGTGAGGGTGTTTGCTGATTGAGAGGAAGAGCGATGACCACGGCTCCACAGGAAGCAGCACTTCAGGACTGAAAGAGGAAGATGAACCAAGCCGCTGCTGCTGCCCAAGCGGATCCAGACCCCGGGGGCGGGGGGCTGCACCTGCTCCCTTCTCCTTGGAAAACCTGAGCTCGCTGGGAGACAGGGTCACGTTGAACGGGAGAGTTTCTCAGGGGCTACCAGCACAAGGAGCTGTGGGGTGTCCTCTGGCCTGGTTAGAGTTCACCTCTGAGTACTCAGGTTTTCTGCCTGGACAAGGTGTCTTCATAGAGAGGGCACCCAGACACTGCCTTTGGATGGGCAATGGCAGCTGTCAGTTAATAGGTATTAAATAAGAGAGACAGTTTGTCTTCACTTAGGGAGAGGAGAAACGGGGAGGATTTTCTTCCTCACTGCAGTAAAAGAAATAAAGTATCTGAGGTCACCATGTCTGTTTTGCTCAGCTCATAGGCCAGAGTCAGAGTGGCTACCGAGGCAGGGCGTCCAGCCCACGAGAATCTCCTTCTCGTCCGTGTCGGCTGTGGGTGGAAGGCTGAGGGTGAGAGCTGGCGGCTGGGAACGTAGTGTCTGCAGAGGCCCATGGTGTCACTTTATGTGAGATGTTCCGTCTGCTCTTCACAGTGCACCTGCAAGGAGGTTTCGTTGTCCCCATTTGACTGGTGGGGAAACTGAGGCTGTAGGCTCGTTCACCTGCCCAAAGTCACTCTGCTGGCAGAGCAGAGATAGGAGAGTGTCCACCCCTCTCTTTAATCGAATGCTGTGAGCCGGCCGCTGGTCTGGTGCCACAGCCTGTGCTGTTCAGTAGACACCCATGCCCGCCGGCGCTGTTGCTACCACACACACAGAGCTGCGGCTCACAGGCGTCCGTGACCAGGACAGCGCGGGCGGGGCCCACCCTGCCCTCTGCATCCAGCTCACGTTTGTGCTTTCCTAACTTTATGTGGCCTTCAAAGGTCAGCCCGGCGGCCCCCTTCTCCAGAAACCCCTCCCTGGCCGGGGCGGGGGGCGGGTTCCACAGGTGTCCCACTGCTTGTTCCCTCAGCACACTGGCAGGCTGGCCTCAGTCCCGAGCCGCTGGCACCCTGCCACGGGTGACTTTGTGATCTCATGTGGGGCTGTGTCTGACCCACGGGAGGCACTCCCGTGACAGCGTGAATACTGACGAGGTTGCCAGCGTCCTTCCTTGCCAACCCTCAGCTCGCAGGATGTTGTCCTGGTTGTTCAGAACCCCCCTTTATTCTTATGCCCTTCTGCCAGAGCCACCTGGTTTGCCACACAAGCTACACGTCCTGGATTTGAGGCCTGCAGACCCCAAGTGCCTGGACCCTAATGTTATTGAAATCCCCCAAATGGACTTTGGCAGCTCACAGGGGTTAATGAAGTAACTGGCCTCGTGGCCCGGGAGGTGGGAAATATTGCTGTGGCAGAGGTCGCCACGGAAGTGAAGTGAATTTCCTGACCTCAATCTGGTGCCTATGCACACGTTTTCCCTACTCCCCCAGCTCCGAGGGCCTCTGCAGAGACAGGAGAGAATGAGGAGGAGGCGCTGTGGCTCGCTACAGAGACCGGGGCCTGCATGCAGAGCTCCACGGGGTGGGAGACCCGGTCCTGTTGGCCCTGCGATGTGCCCCCTGCAAAGAGCTGGAAGCTGGATGCTGGGAGGGTCCCTGTTCCTGCCTGGAAGGTGCTCAGGAACCACACAGAGGACAGGCAAAGGGGCCGCTCTCTGCTGGGAATGGGAAACGGAGGTCTCACCTGGCTGCTCCGTCAGCTAGAATCTCACTCCCAGGGGGCAGCTCTGAGCCTCACATCAAAGACGTCCCACGAGGTGACACACTCTGGAAACCCTGGCTCAGTGCAGGTTGCTGTCTTTGGCGGTCTCCTAAGGCCTCTTTTCAGACCCTTGACTCAGGATTCCCCCTGGAAGCAGTCCCACTGGGTAACTGCATGCCCTGTGAGCCCAGCACCCTCAGTGGTGCTCTGGAAGGGGTCACGGTTGCATCCTCGTCCCTGGGGCAGAGGGCCCAGTGGAGATGTGTGTCCTCATTCCTGGGGCAGGGGGGCCCGGTGGAGACGTGCGTCCTCGTCCCTGGGGCAGGGGGCCCGGTGGAGACGTGCGTCCTCGTCCCTGGGACAGGGGGCCTGGTGGAGACGTGTGTCCTCATTCCTGGGGCAGGGGGGCCCCGTGGAGATGTGTGTCCTTGTCCCTGGGGCAGGGGGCCCGGTGGAGACGTGCGTCCTCGTCCCTGGGGCAGGGGGGCCCGTGGAGACATGTGTCCTTGTCCCTGGAGCAGGGGGCCTGGTGGAGACATGTGTCCTTGTCCCTGGGGCAGGGGGCCCGGTGGAGACATGTGTCCTCATCCCTGGGGCAGGGGGCCTGGTGGAGACGTGCGTCCTTGTCCCTGGGGCAGGGGGCCTGGTGGAGATGTGCGTCCTTGTCCCTGGGGCAGGGGGCCTGGTGGAGACATGTGTCCTCATCCCTGGGGCAGGGGGCCTGGTGGAGACGTGCGTCCTTGTCCCTGGGGCAGGGGGCCCGGTGGAGACGTGTGTCCTCATCCCTGGGGCAGGGGGCCTGGTGGAGACGTGCGTCCTCGTCCCTGGGGCAGGGGGCCCGGTGGAGACGTGCGTCCTTGTCCCTGGGGCAGGGGGCCCGGTGGAGACGTGTGTCCTCATCCCTGGGGCAGGGGGCCTGGTGGAGACGTGCGTCCTCGTCCCTGGGGCAGGGGGCCCGGTGGAGACGTGCGTCCTCGTCCCTGGGGCAGGGGGCCCCGTGGAGACGTGCGTCCTCGTCCCTGGGGCAGGGGGCCTGGTGGAGACATGTATCCTTGTCCCTGGGGCAGGGGGGCCCGTGGAGACGTGCGTCCTCGTCCCTGGGGCAGGGGGCCCGGTGGAGATGTGTGTCCTCGTCCCTGGGGCAGGGGGCCCCGTGGAGATGTGTGTCCTCGTCCCTGGGGCAGGGGGCCCGGTGGAGACGTGCGTCCTCGTCCCTGGGGCAGGGGGGCCCGTGGAGACGTGCGTCCTTGTCCCTGGGGCAGGGGGCCTGGTGGAGACGTGCGTCCTTGTCCCTGGGGCAGGGGGCCTGGTGGAGACGTGTGTCCTCATCCCTGGGGCAGGGGGCCTGGTGGAGACGTGCGTCCTTGTCCCTGGGGCAGGGGGCCTGGTGGAGATGTGCGTCCTCATCCCTGGGGCAGGGGGGCCCGGTGGAGATGTGCGTCCTCGTCCCTGGGGCAGGGGGCCCCGGTGGAGATGTGCGTCCTCGTCCCTGGGGCAGGGGGCCTGGTGGAGACGTGCGTCCTTGTCCCTGGGGCAGGGGGCCCCGTGGAGACGTGTGTCCTTGTCCCTGGAGCAGGGGGCCTGGTGGAGACGTGTGTCCTTGTCCCTGGGGCAGGGGGGCCTGGTGGAGATGTGCGTCCTCGTCCCTGGGGCAGGGGGCCTGGTGGAGACGTGCGTCCTTGTCCCTGGGGCAGGGGGCCTGGTGGAGACGTGTGTCCTCATCCCTGGGGCAGGGGGCCTGGTGGAGACATGCGTCCTTGTCCCTGGGGCAGGGGGCCTGGTGGAGATGTGCGTCCTCATCCCTGGGGCAGGGGGCCCCGGTGGAGATGTGCGTCCTCGTCCCTGGGGCAGGGGGCCTGGTGGAGACGTGCGTCCTTGTCCCTGGAGCAGGGTGCCTGGTGGAGACATGTATCCTTGTCCCTGGGGCAGGGGGGCCCAGTGGAGACGTGTGTCCTCGTCCCTGGGGCAGGGGGCCCGGTGGAGACGTGGGAAGGGGGGCACCGACCCCACAGCGTTGACCACTGCCCCACTGCCCTGCCCACCTGCACTCAGCACAACACGGAGTGGGACTAGACAGGCTTCGGGATTTTCATTCCCTGTTCATTCGGGGACCACACTGCGATTCAGGGACTGTGCTTGGCAAAGGGCGTTTCCAGCTTCCTGCTCCTGGTTCCAGCTTCCTACTCTTAGCTAAAGTAGTCATGATCACGGGTACTCCACTGTATCCACCAAGTGCATCACTATCATTATCTCATTAGCACTCATAGCCCCTTGTGACATAATTAATTATAGCTTACCACTATCTGCTAGGAGGATTGGGAAAACTGAGGCAGGAGTAGGTGCAGCTGGCTTCTGACTAAGGGGGGTCGGGGAGGGGGGGCTGTGGGCAAGCTCCGGTGTGGGGAGGGAAGCAGAGAGCCCTGACTGGAACACGCATTGCTGCCCTCCTGGGGAAGCTGTGTGCACCACAGCGGTGAGGGGTGACCAGCCCTGAGTGCGAATTTCGACCCATCCCTTGGCTTCCGTGTGAACGCACGTATGCGCTTGCTTCTTCTGGTCTCAGCTGTTCACGCCTCACAGGGAGACAGCGCTGCCGCCTTGCAGAGCAGCGGAGGTCATTAGAGAGAATGTGTGTCCCATTAGCACGGTGCGTCACGGCGGGCGTTCCGTCCACGGCGATCCGTGTGCTTGTTAACACCAGAGTCAGTCCCCGGCTCTTTGAGGTGTGGGTGGCAGCATCGTGACCGCTGGTGAGATTGGCTTCTCCCCTCTGCCCGGTGCCAGGGCGGCTTCCTGCCACGTTCCAGCAAACGGGTCTCAGCCCAAGGTGCCCTGGGAGGAGCTGGCTCCCTGCTGTGGGGACGCACGCTGCCTGCGGCCAGCCGAAGCCGATCCTGGGGCTGACGTGGGAGAGGACATCTCCCCTCAAAGCCTCTGAAGCACAGATGAGGTCAGTGCTCCTCAGATGTGAAGGGAGGAGCGTACGAGTGCTTGGGATCTTGTTAAATGCGCAGCTTCCGGTTCCGTAGGTCTCGGACAGGCCCTCGGACAGGATTCAGCATTTCTAGCAAGTCGATGTGGCTGGGCCACAGCCACACCAGGCGGCAGGAGATGGGTGCTGCACCTCGTGGCTCATTGACCGTGTCCTGTAGACATCTACGAGGCATGGTGTGGCCGGGGCATCATTGGGGCTGACTCTCGGCCTCTACTGAGGGTTCCCAGGCCCAGTAAGAAGACTCTGGCCACAGGGACTGTCGCCCTGCGCAGATGGTGCCAGGTGAGGTGCGTGGGGAGAGAACAGGGGCGCAGAGCAGTCTGGCTTGCGGGGTGAAGAAGAGGTAGGGGTTGTTCGCCTGGACGAACGCACAGGTTTTTAAAGGTTAGAGGAGGAGGGGGAATGGCACTCGGGACCTGGCACAACGCGGAGGAAGGTGAGGAGCTGGGACAACACTGATTCAAAAGCAGACCCCGGGGGCATCCAGAGTAGGGTTCCGGGGGTGTGGGAACTGGATATTCCACTGGAACAGTCCCTGCCCAGCCAGGACAGAGTTGGCCATGGCAGCACGGGCCGTGCCTCCTGGGGTCTCAGCAGCACGAGGTCAGGAAGACCAGGGAGCCCCCTGGGAGTTCGCTGGAGCCATCTGGAATGAAGACAAAATGAGGTAGCAGCCGACGGAGGACAGTGAGGAGTCACAGGCCTCGCTCCGTGCGCCGGGAGCCTTCTGCCTCGGCACATCTAGGAAGCTGTGCTACACAGCAGCGTGGGACAGGATGTCCTTGGCAGCTCCTCCCAGCCACTGCCAGCCGGTGTGTAAGAAAGAAGCCGCTGGGAGACAAGGCACCAACTTCCTTTACTTTTGGCCAGAGAAATGGAGTTTGCCGAGGCCCATCTTAGAAAGGGCACTGCAGACAAGAATTGTCCCAGTCCGTTTGGGGCACACAACTCTGAGTCTTGGTGCCCTCCTCTTGTATAATGGGTATAATGAACAATACCTACCTCTCATGGGTGTATGAAGTTTGGGTTCCATCCCACATGTGACATCTTGAAGACAGGATAGATACTCAGTGGGAATTTAATATACGGCCTCACGGTGAGCTAGGTAGGGGTCTGAAGACCCTTGTCACTGGTGCAGTTGTGGCATTTTGTGGTTACTCCGGAAACAGGAGATGCTGGGCTCCGCTCTCCTGGGCTCCTGATCTCGGGCTCCGCTGCCCCACTGGGGCAGCCACCAGGGGGGGCTCCTACAGCCGGACTTCCACACTGGCGAGAAACTCCTCAGGGCCAGGACAGGTACAGGGAATCCTTTATTTTATATCTCTGGTGTCCAACACAGTGCCTGATGCATGAGAGGTGCTCAAATGTTGCATAAAGACACAGGCAAGACGATGTGTAAAAGGCTAAGTGGGGGTTGTATATAAAGACATAGGCAAGACGAAGTGTAAAAGGCTAAGTGGGGGTTACATATCTCTTTTTCATCAATGGGATCATTTTCATTGCTTCCCAGACCAAACAAGCAGAGCTCTGGGTAAACGCTCTTATTAACCACCCGACGGGAAGACCCTCGCCTTGCAACAGCCCAAGGCACGAGAGAGATGATGAGAAAACCACAGCTTCCTCTTCTATCTCCCATGCTCCTCTGCCTCCCTCCGCAGCCCCGAGGTCACCCCGTCGGACACCAGCAGAGGGGCTCCCCCTGGCAGTGACCTCTCAAACGCACTGAGAAATCAATTCAGGGAGAACTGAGGTTTGAGCCACAGAGTAGAACACCAAGTGGCCTCATGCAAAACCCCAGCGTTAAGCAGACTCCCTCGGCGACACTGCAACTCTTGCAGGGTCACTGGAGAGAGAAATCGAGCTGCAAACATGTTTTCACTTCGCAGCAATGTCCAGCATTTAGAGGACCTACTGGACAATGTTAAGATCAAGTGTCAAGCTGTCTGCTAAGGTGAATCTGTCAGTCACTCTCTTAAGGTAGGCTAGGAAGGTACATCCACCCTTTCAAATATGTCATTCTTTTGATCATTTTATTTACAGATTTATTTCTTTTTATTTATTTGAAAGGCAGAGTGGCAGAGAGAGAGAGATTTCACCTTCTGATTCAATGTCCAAGTATCCACAACAGCTGGGGCTGGGCCAGGCCAAAACCAAGAGCCAGGCACTCCATCTGGGTCTCCCATGCGGATGGCTAGGACTCAAGTGCCTGAGCCATCGTGCACTGCTTCCCAAGCGCATTACACTGGTAGGAAGCAGGTGTGCTGGGACTGAGCCGGCTCTCCAGTATGGGATACGGGTGTCCCGATGGGTGGCTTGCCCTGCTGTGCCACAGCGCCTGCCCCTTTGGGCTGTTGTATGTTTCTCTCTGGAAGCTCCATCCACCTTCACTCAGCGCTCACTCAGATATCCATCTCTGGGCCAGGGCTGCACGTTTTCCCCTTCTGTTACATTTGCTTGTCTTTTGATATTTTGGACCTTGGTCTAAGAAATCCAGAAGTCCTTGATGTCTTCAGGGTAGCCAGCCACAGTCCAGGTTCTGACCCGACCACCTCACCTTCCCCTCCCTGTTTCTCTGCCTCAGAAAGGGACAACACAGCCATCACACCTGCTCCCAGTGCTCAGTCCTTCCCTCTACCCCCCCTGAGACAGACGCACCCAAGTCGCACCTGGTGCACCGGGTGTTCCACAAGTCTCCTCTGATCGCCTCTGAATGCTGTACCTGCTGCTTGCCGTTCTCTGATGGGAATTACTCCCAGCTGGACAAAGAGCCAGGTCAGCCCTTTCTGCCAGGGCAAGCAAGTCCAGGTCCAGGATTTTTGCCCAGAGGTAGCCTGGAGACAAACAATGTATAGAATCAGCCATGCGTTTTGTAACCACATGCTGTGGACTATCTTACTGGGCTGATGGGTTAAATGCTTTCCTTGGGTCCAGAGGATGGGTAATAGACAGCTCTCCAAGCCTGTTCTGTGTGACACCATGGTGGTAGGGAGATGATGGCCATCTCTGCCTGCCTCTGGGGTCTGCGTGAGACAGAATCAAGCGGTCAGTCACCTCCCATGTGCTCAGCACCAAGCCAGGCCCTGCCTGGTCACAGAAGCAGCACGAGGCTCAGTCTGTGTCCTACAGGGTCTCTGGCGGAGATCTGAGAATCACACGCCAGGAACAGCAAGAGAAGATGCCACCACAGTGAATTATCAGCAGCCAAACCGTGGGCGGGGGAAGCCAGTGCGGTAGGAATTAGCTCACCAGATTTTGTGGAGGAGGCGGGACTCACAGCAGGGCCTAATGAGCGGGTAGGCTGTACCGGGAGGGCTGGAGACGTTGGGGGAGTCCTATGAGAAGGGAGACAGAACACGTGGAGAAGAGTGCTGTGAGATACCGGCACGTGTGCGACTCAGTGTCACGTGACGTCGCCGTGCCTGTCCGTGCCCAAACCGGGTCTCTGACCCTGCCCTGGTATTGACAAGCTAGACTCCGCCTCCCCTCTGGCTCCATTGCAGTTGCTGGTTCTCTGCTTCCTTCTCCAATCCTGGCTGCTGCTTCTGAAAAGACAGAGACGGGCAAGTGGCAGGAGTCCAAGTTGTCCAGAACATTCCCCTCGGGGAGGGGGACTGGGGGTGGAAACAGGGGTGTCACCTCCTAGGCCTGTTGGAAGAAGACAGAGCCACTGTCCAGGACACTGAGGCTGCTGCAGGTGCAGTCGGGGGCAGGGGGTAGGGAGCCGGGCAGGACAATGAGGCCCGACTGGGGAGAGGCGCTTGCAGGGGCGAGGGGAAGACATGAGAAGGGAGGGGGGTGGATGTGCAGGGAGAGGACAACACACAGAGAAAATCAAGTCAGAGAGAGAAGAGGGGTGTGTGGTGATGGCAGCCACCTTAATCTCCTTAAATTTTTCTTCATTGATTAGGGATTTGCAGCCAAATCCCTCCTGTGGGAAGACATTTGCTTTACTCCGGCTCTGCTGTCAGACAGAGGCCTCTCGGTGGGTGGAGCCAGCAGTGCAGGGCTGAGCAGGTCTAGAAGGCCTTCCTCTCCAGGCCCAGGCTCAAATCCACAGCCTCAGGCAACTCTCGGTGGTGTCCCACGCTCCTCCAGTGCCCCAAGCCCTTGGTCATTCTCCATCGCACCAGAGTCTAAAGGGCTGAACACAGTCCTGGCTCCCGCATTTCTGGAGGGCTCTGGGTCAGGGAATTGTAGCAAGGACAGCTCCTGTCTGCTCCCCCAGGGATAGGCTGAGGCTTCTGGCGCCTGCTTGGACCGTGGACTGGGCTCCTGTGCTCCTCCACGTGGGACCGAACAGTGAAATGAAAGAACAGGACTGCTTGGAGACCCCAGGACCCTGAGTATTAAAAACCAGTGCAGGAACTCACACATCCTGACCGGCTTGGCCCGAGTCTGGGGCAGGCTGCCGTGTGCCGGGCAGCAGCCCCCACCTGCCGGGGCACTGCCCCATCGGGAGCCTCCTTTCCTGTGTCGAACACCTCAACTTTGGCTCTGCTTCTCCTGGAAGCCTGTGCTGAGTCAGCAGAGGAAGCGCGCCTCCTTCCCCTCCTGGGAGCTCACTGACTCAGCACTCCGGTGTTTGCCTGCTTCCTCTCTCGACTCGCTCCTGCCGAGACTCTCACCGAATCAGGCAGCTGTGGTCCCTGGGTTCTTACCCACCTGCCCCCAGCGTTTATGAGAATGCTTTTGAGATTCCCATAGATCCTGGGGGAACAGGAACCCGTCATTGGTGGAGGCCTTTGGCAGAGGTTGTTTTTTTTGTTTGTTTGTTTGTTTTGACAGGCAGAGTGGACAGTGAGAGAGAGACAGAGAGAAAGGTCTTCCTTTGCTGTTGGCTCACCCTCCAATGGCCGCCGCGGCCGGCGTGCTGCAGCCGGTGCACCGCGCTGATCCGATGGCAGGAGCCAGGTACTTCTCCTGGTCTCCCATGGGGTACAGGGCCCAAGCACTTGGGCCATCCTCCACTGCACTGCCAGGCCACAGCAGAGAGCTGGCCTGGAAGAGGGGCAACCGGGACGGAATCCGGCACCCCGACCGGAACTAGAACCCGGTGTGCCGGCGCCGCAAGGCGGAGGATTAGCCTAGTGAGCCGCGGCGCCGACCCTGGCAGAGTTTTTGTAAGCATCCTCTCACTAGTCCCTCAGGATGGCGTGGGCATATGCTGGGCACATGGGGCGCAGAATGCGGCTGCCCAAGGCCACGTGACTGGTCAACGGCTTCAGAGACATCTGCAGTTCCTAGTACCGTTCTCTTTCTGTTGGTCACGTGGGGGACCTTCCCACAGGGCCTCCGGTGATCAAGGCCCCCCCCACCCCGGGAAGGCCCTGGATCTGTGCCCAATCCACATGCGGGCCAGGGACTGTAGGAACTGCTTCAACAGCTGTGGTCAGTGTCACAGTTACGGATTTGCTGCTCTGTGTGCCTGCCTCGGGACCCTAGGCCGTCAGGAGGTCTGAGCCTCGTCTCGCCTTCGGCCCTTGTTGAACGCCTGCATTCTCAAGGCATGGGAGTGGAATCCCGGGCGGGAAGTAGACTGGCTGTCATTCGTGCTGTCATTGTCTCTGTCCAGTCTCACACTGTGCATCCGGGTTCACCCCAGATCTACTTCCAAAGTGATGCGGTGAAAGGAAAATGGAGAGTAGCAATGAAGCCCCCCACACACACGTGTGTGCACATGCATGTGCACACACACGGGGCCCCGCATACAGCCCAGGTGATTCCTTCCTCACACTTGCTGCCCCCTGGTGTTGCACCCAGTTGTCCACCCTGCAGCACGATGGTCTGTGCCTCTGTGGTCTCTGTGTGGCACCCGTAGAGTGAACCCCACCTCCATGGGCAGAGCCTGTGAGTCTGTAGCCATCAGTGCCTTTGGCACTCAGAGTGGACCCCTGTGGGAGGCCGAGCGGGAGGAAGAGGACGCTACAGAAGCAGAGCTTGCCTTGGCTCCTGGTCCTCTGATAAAGTCCTGGCTCCCAAGGTCCTACTGGCTTCTGGGTGAAGAAGGTGGGAATTTGGTGAGCCAACACACTCAAGCAAGCAAGAATAACGTTTTCTCTTTCTTTTCTTCTTTTTTTTAAAAGATTTATTTATTTATATGAAAGACAGAGTTACAGAGAGAGAGAGAGAGAGAGAGAGAGAGATCTTCCACCCATTGGTTCACTCCCCAAATGGCCACAATCACCAGAGCTGGGCCAGGCCAAAGCCAAGAGCTTCTTCCAAGTCTCCCACGTGGGTGCAGGGGCCCAAGCACTTGGGCCATCCTCTGCTTCTTCCCAGGCACATCAGCAGGGAGCTGGACTAGAAGTGGAGCAGCCTGGACTCAGACTGGTGCCCATATGGGATGCTGGCACTGCAGGTGGTGACTTTAACCACCATCCCATAACTCTGTCCCCAAGAATAAACTTGTTCAGTGGCCAGCATGCCTGGTCACCTGACTGTCACTTCTCCCGGTTCTTGCTGGCACTAGGGCCTCTGGATCTCTCTGCTCCTGGATGATTCAGCATCCTTGGCAGTGACCGTGGCCTTCACCTGCGCCCACGGTGAGTAGGCCAGGGTCTGTTCCAGCAGGGCTCGGGTCCACTGCTCCTCCCCTCCCCCAGTCCCTTCTGCTCATCTGGATGTCCCATGGCCCTGTCTTGTGGAGAACGCAGACTCTGCCAGCCTGGCTTACCTGGTGAGGGTGGTGACGTCAGAGTGCAGCCGGCTCTTCAGAAGCCGGTGGGCTGTAGGGGCAATGCTGATAGCAGAGTGGGGAAGCTTCCGCCGTGGCTCGGTCACGCCCACAGGACTGTCCTGGCGCTGGCCAGCCCTGTGCGCCCCTGACTCGGCAGCTGCGCCTCAGGGGTGCCTGGTATATGTGGGGTGTACCCGTGTGACTTCCCCACAGCAGGGCTGGCTGACCTCCTTGGAGTCTGAGCTGCAACCCGGTGGGCCCTTGTGTCTCCAGAATGGCACCGTGTGAACAGCACTGGAATCTGCTTACCTGCTCCCAGTAAGGTCATAGGGCAGCAGCACCGCCTTCCTGCGCTGTCCCAGCCCTGACCTGAGGACAGCTGAGGGCCTGGTGGGGCAGAGCATCTGGCTGTGGGCACGTGCGTCGCAGCCCCCTGCTGCACCGTTAGCATTCTTGCGCTGAACCTTGGGGTGTGGGGCCCTGCAGCTGGGGACTCCCCTCCCAAAAGGTGAGGCACCCGGGGAGGCTGTGTGTCCACTGCAGCTTCTCTGCCCATCCCCTCATCTGCCTGTGTGGGCACCAGGCACTTCAGAGACCCCCTCTGGGAAGGAATATTCCAGTCTTCCGCTTCTGGGAGCCATCCCCCCTGGCAGGCAGGCTGTTCTCCTTTCTCTCAGTTATTCCACTGCTTCCGCCAGCCTCTTCCCCCTTCCTGGCTCTCTGCTGTGTCTCTCTGTCTCTCTGCTGCACTCCATACACACGGCTTCCCCAGCAGACCTGGAGTAAACACAGCCACACACCTGCACACTCATGAGCCCATCAGCGCACAGTCGCACTTGCATCCTTTCGCACATGTGCAGCACACACACACACACACACACACAAGTGCACGGAATACCTAACCTCCCAGGAGCACAGCCACACACTCAGAAAACAGCCCCGTGGCCACAGGGCCCTCATCGCGCCTCTGCCGGCTGACATGACCGGCAGCTCAGTCCTTGATGGCTGTCACACTCTGGCATCGGCCGCGCCACCTCCGCTGACACTCCCACTCCCGCCTGAGCTAATTGGGCCGGGCGAGCACACAGGCGCTGGAGCGACACAGCAGCAGGCCTGTCCAGGTGTCTGCCTGAACGGAGCGCCTTCTCAAACCCGTGGCTGCACGCGCAGGAGCCGGGATGAGCTGCTGGCGTTAATGACGTCAAGAAGGTTCTACCGCGGGGGTCAGTGGTTCTGACCCAGCTCCTGTCAGCAGGAACTGAAAAATGTTTTTCTGACAGCTGATGGCTGCCCCGCCCCCAGCTGGCTGAGGGTCTCCTGCCCACTCCGCCGTGCAGGGGAGGTCGTGACTGGTCTGTGTGGTGACTCAGGGCTGGCAGTGAGCTTGGCAAGCTGATGGACGCTGGGGGCAAATTAGGAAAAGCTGCCTCCCTCCTCCAATCCTCCTCCTCTCTCCCTGCAAGGGCGGATTTTTAAGATGCACCCTGCTGGGGTAGATAAACTCATGGCTTGGCACTGTCCGTGTCTTAGGCCCTGCCCCTGGGAGGTACCCGGCCTGGAGAAGAGAGTCTTGGCTGGATTCCAGCCCCACTGGCCTCTGGGCCTGAGCCTTTGGGCAGCACGAGTTGCATAACCATTAAGCAGGCATCACCACATACCATCTCCCCCCACGGGCCCTGACGGGTCCTTGTCCTTTGGTGACAGCTCAGGGTCAAAGGAGGACAACCCGCCCACTCCCTTCCCTCCCAGGCTCGAGCTGTCCTTACTCAGAGAAGGCTCAGAGCAATTCCTTCATGTAAGGTCAAGGCTGGCTCTTTGCTAATGGCAGTAGGAGACATGGTGCTGGTACCGCTCACTGTCGCAACCATTGCAAATAATCCTTTACATTCTCAAAGTGCTTGTGCACACCTGTCCCAGCCTGGAGAGGGAAGGCACCCCAGGGGTTCCTGTAGCACTCACCAGCGTCACTGGTGTGGTGGCAAGAGACGGAGTGAGGAGCCAGGCAGCCCGCCCCTGCAGTCACTACCCAAGGGGCATGGATGGCCCTCTCAAAAAATGAGGCCAGGCTCCCTGCCTCACTGGCTGGTTGCAAAAAAGAAAGGAATTTTAGAGTTTGTCTTGGGGCTGGGCACAGGCTGAATGACTAAGAAGTCAGAAGCCCAAAGAGGGAGTTTATGTTCTGGACGGAGCAGAGACGCCACAGGGAGGGTCTGAAGAGACCGCATTGTGCTTCTAACTTAGCTCACAGAACATGCGCGGGGTAGCGCTGCCATCAGGTGCTGCAGTGTGCACGAGCCGTAGCAGTGAACGAGACGGGATACGATGCCAGTGCCCGCGACCCTCAGTCAGGCAACACCATCGCCACGAGCGAGGCCTGGGAGTCCAAGGGAGAAGAGTTCCCACCTGCCTGGTGGGAGAAGGAGCGTTTTGTTGAGAATGGAGGGAGAGATGCGCAGAGGTACATTTTTTTTTTTTGACAGGCAGAGTGGACAGTGAGAGAGAGACAGAGAGAAAGGTCTTCCTTTGCCGTTGGTTCACCCTCCAATGGCCGCCGCGGCTGGCGCACCGCGCTGATCCGATGGCAGGAGCCAGGTGCTTTTCCTGGTCTCCCAGGGGGTGCAGGGCCCAAGGACTTGGGCCGTCCTCCACTGCCTTCCCAGGCCACAGCAGAGAGCTGGCCTGGAAGAGGGGCAACCGGGACAGAATCCGGCACCCCGACCGGGACTAGAACCCGGTGTGCCGGCGCTGCAAGGCGGAGGGTTAGCCTAGTGAGCCACAGCGCCGGCCACAGAGGTACATTTTAAGAGGGCCTGGCAGATGGAGACTGGGCAGGAAGAAGCAGGGAGGCAGAGGCACCCAGTGTGGGGAGTGGCAGAGGCCACCGTCACTGGGTCGCGGGGTGCACATGGCGTGTTTATGGTCGGCACTGCCCTGACCTGTGTGGTCCCAGCCATGACAAGACGCCCAGTGGGAGAGAGGCAGGTGCCCTCTGCAGTGGGGACAGAGGGTGACGTTCTGCCCGGGTTTACATAGAGCTCGCAGTCCCCTTCTTTCCAAGATAGGGTGAGGCTCACCATCTCCACGTGCACACATCCTTCATGTTCTGAGAGGGAAATGCTACTTGTAAATGTTTTCCGGGCTTCTGGGACTTTGTGCAGCTGGAGCCAGCACCTTGTTCTTGGAAAGTCTGCTTTAAAAATCTTCCGCATGTACACGCCAAGGGGGAACTGGGTGTCTCGGGGCCATGAAAGGCAACACGCTGGAAGAACCTGGGGAAATACAGAGAAATATTCTCAAACAGTGAGGGAAGGAACAGAGGGCCTATCTAGATGTGTTGGGAGCATCGAACCAGGCCACCACAAGACAACAGCCAAATCTCTTGGGCAGGGAGGAGCCATACCGCAAGCAGTATTTCTCACACCAGAGTAGAGAAAGAAATCTATTATAGAAAAAAAATTATCAAGGACTCCTAATGTTATATTATTTTTATGACTATGGTACTTACATTTACATAACCACAAAACTAGGTATGTATATATATATATATATGAACTAGATATATATATGTAAATTTACTTTCATTTTATAATTATATAAAATTTCTAAAAATTTCTAGAAATTTTATATAATTATGAAAGTAAACATATAAATTACAACAAAGCTAAAGAAAGACCGATCTAATGTGATACGCTGTTCTGCTCAGCACACACCTCTGCGTAGGTCTGGCTGCTAAGTCATGTGGCGCTAGTTCCTTTGACTCCGAGTTCTCTGTGTGTGTCTCACAATGACCCACTGTCGCCAGCGCTGCCCTGTTGAGCTGCATCACGTCCCGGAGTCACCGCACACTATCATAATTTTTCAGTAGGAAACCATTCCCTTGAGGTATTCCCTCCCTCCCTCCACCTTCCCAGAGCCCGTCTATCCCCATGAGTCTGCATTTGAATTTGCGTCGTTGGACATCTGTTGTCTAAGTTTCGCTTTACAATACGGTAGATAATGTTGTAGTGTGGATTGGATTGAATTTACATAGACAACACTGAGCGACTCTTTTCAGTTGCTGCCATGTTTTTAAGACTACCCGTGCTGTGTTGCTGAGTGAACTACTACATATTGCCTCTGACTGTGCCTGCAATGTCATGCTATGCCTTGGCAGCATTTTAATCATCAGCTTCCCTGGGATGAATACTTAGATTGACTCAAATTTCCAGCTGCCTCAAATAAAGCTGTGGCAACTATCCTCATAGATTTCTGTGGAAGACCCTCTAGAGTGTCTCCAGGAACGGCCCCGGAGGTGGTAAAGCGCCTGCACGCAGACAACTTCAGGACAGCAGTCGCAGGGCCTCTTTCTACTTGCGGCAGGGGTACAGGAGGTTGGTCTGCCGCTTGCTTTCTTGCCAGCGGCCCCGGGAGCGTGTCTGGCTTTAAAGTGCTCACCAGCCTGATGTGTTGTGGATGTTCTGATTGACATTTGTTCCCAGCCAATGGTGAGTGTGATCATCTCGTCAAATGCTGGCCAGCCGGCTTGCTTTCCCCTGCTGTGAATCCCCTGCCCGTGTTTGCAGGTCCTAGGTTGGGTGCCCTTTATTTTTCATGTGTAGGAATTCTTTGATCACACAGATAATGATTTTACATTGGTCTGACACATTGGAAAAAAAATCACTGCCATATTTGTAACCTCTCTGAAATTTGTCTGCGGTGGCCATCCTGAACAGGAACGTTTACTGTTGATGTAGTTAAACCTATTCATTTATTCATTTTTCGCCTCCTCTTTTATGCTCCTGAAATCTTGGGAAAAAGTATTTTGCCAATTCAGGATGACAAATACATCTGTATATATACATAAATAAGGGATATTCACAAAGTTCATGGAAAATCAAATCAGTATTATAAAAAAAAACTATGTATGAGTTTCAAAAATGCTTGCACCAAAGTAGACTTGTCCTTTAGTTACATTCTTCCTCAAACTTTATTTTTTAAAGATTCATTTATTTATTTGAAAGTCAGTTACACACACACAGAGAGAGAGAGAGAGAGAGAGAGAGAGGCAGAGAGAGAGAGCGAGGTGTTCTGTCCACTTCCAACTCCCCAGTTGACTGCAACAGCTGGAGCTGCGCGGATCCGAAGCCAGGAGCCAGGCGCTTCTTCTGAGTCTCCCACGCAGATACAGGGGCCCAAGGACTTGGGCCACCTTCTGCTGCTTTCCCAGGCCATAGTAGAGAGCTGGATGGGAAGTGGAGCAGCCAGGACTAGAACTGGTGCCCACATGGGATGCAGGCCCTGCAGGCAGTTGCTTTACCCGATATGCCACAGCATAATGTAGGGATTATGTTTGAACATTTACTAGAAAGTATCTATATAAATGATCTAGGATTCTTTGAAGGGATTTTCGATTACTTTTTCAGTATCTGTAATATATATTCCATTATATATATATATTTTAACTTTTATTTAATAAATATAAATTTCAAAAGTTCAACTTTTGGATTATAGTGGCTTTTTCCCCCATAACCTCCCTCCCACCCGCAAACCATCCCATCTCCCACTCCCTCTCCCATCCCATTCTTCATCAAGATGCATTTTCAATTATCTTTGTATACAGAAGATCAATTTGGTATATACTCCATTATATATGTTTGAGGTATATTCATTCTGTTTTCAAACTTTATTGAAGCATTCATTGTTTTCTTATTTTTAAAAATCTCTCTTGTGCGCAAATCTCTCCTCTTAGGGCAAAAGCTCTCTGTGTTCCTCTCTGCATCCAACACTCCCTAGGGCATCCATTCCTCCTGGGGCCTCCTGGTCCCTCCCAGAGAGAACATGCAGGCCTCTGGGTCTGGGTGAGTCTTCTCCCCTGGGGCTCCATGACTTGGTCCTAAGAGCCTGGCCCTTTGGTGCTGGAAGGAGCGTTAGCAATGAGGTGGGTAAGATGAGGTACTGAGGAGGAGAGGGGTAGTAATGAGATGGGGACAGCCATGAGGAGGGAGAAGGGCTAGTGCTGTGTTGTGGCCGTTGCTACTTAGCCTGTGTCCACTGAGCTGGCCCTCCTTGTTGCCAAGGTTACAGTAAATAACGCAAACACAAACGTTGCAGTCACATCTGAGTACCTGGTTAGGAGGTGGAGCCGCACTGCATAATCAGGGCTATGTTTTCCTTAACTACTTTTTTTTTTTTTTTGACAGGCAGAGTGGACAGTGAGAGAGAGAGACAGAGAGAAAGGTCTTCCTTTGCCGTTGGTTCACCCTCCAATGGCCCCTGCGGCTGGCGCACCCCGCTGATCCGATGGCAGGAGCGAGGTGCTTCCTCCTGGTCTCCCATGGGGTGCAGGGCCCAAGCACTTGGGCCATCCTCCACTGCACTCCCAGGCCACAGCAGAGAGCTGGCCTGGAAGAGGGGCAACCGGGACAGAATCCGGCGCCCCGACCGGGACTAGAACCCGGAGTGCCGGTGCCGCTAGGTGGAGGATTAGCCTAGTGAGCCACGGTGCCAGCCTCCTTAACTACTTTTAAAGGCAGATATCAAGATGGAAGCAAGCAATGTAGAAATGCCCTAGGATTCTCTCTCCCGGTTTGGGATGCACTGATTTTTACAAGTTCTATTTGACTTCGTACTCTGCTGTATTCATTTTTAATATTAATTCTCTGTCATCTTAATACACATCACCATGGGGAAGTCATAATATTTTTCCAGCTAAAGCAAAATGAAGGGAAGGTCTTCCAGGCAAAGGAAGCAGCCCTGGGAGAGGGACTGGGGCGGGAGACCGCAGGGCAATGGTGAGAAAGACCAGGCAGAGAAGTTTCTAGACCACGTGTTTTAGGTGATGCCATCTGCCATGATGGAGCGTAAGGGGGGAACCCGGCTGGGAGTGCAGCGTTAAGATACAGAGAAAGATGAGCAAGCAGGAGGGCCGCAGGACGGTCAGCAAGGGGCAGTTCAGGCCCGTTTGAGGGCCGACATGCGTGGGTCAGGGGCTCGTTTCCAGGTGGGCTCTCTTGCACGTGCTGGGCCCTGTGTCTGCACCCTAGGAGCTGAGGGTGTGGTGGCGGGGACCGCAGGGTCCCCGTCGTTTCTGGTCACCCGGATAAGCATGGAGCAGGAGGAGGAAGGCAGCGGAGCCGTGGGACGGAAAGCACCCGTGGGCTGTGGTTCTTCAAGCAGCAAGTGAAGGACGTGCCCCGAGGAGGGGACAGTGAGGCCGAGTCAGTGACCCTAAGATGGAGAGGAGGGAGTGAGGAAGGGGGCAGGCGCTGTCCCCGACCACGGAGGGCCTCAGATTCGCCCTAGCTGGTGAGAAGCCGTGCGAAGTCTCAAGCAGGAGGAGCACGGCCTGTCCATGCTTCACAACCTCCCGGCTTTGTGCCGAATTGAGGTCAGAGGGCTAGGCAGGTGCTATGGTTCAGAAGAGGTTTAAGTGAGTTCGTGTACTGGGAACTTAGAACTTAACGTGGCCATGCTAACAGGTGGCAGGACTTTGAAGAGGGGCCTAGGAGCCATCATTTTGATGCTGCAGGCTAAGCAGGAGCTTGTGACACATCCATGTGAGAATCCCTGCTACTCTGCTTCCCATCCAGCTCCCTGCTGGTGCACTCGGGAAGCAGTGGACAGCGGCTCAAGTGCTTGGGCCCATCACCTACGTGGGAAACCTGGATGGGTTTCCTGGCTTCAGCCTAGCCCAGCCCAGATAATCATGGGCATTTGCATAGTGAGCCAGTGAAAGGTAGATGGATCTTCCCCCCACCCCGCCCCCCGTCACTCTGGCTTTCAAATCATAAATACACAAATTTACAAAGACGGAGCTGGTGAGATGTCATTAGGTTATTGGAGAGGTTTCCCCTAAAATAGTCCTCCCTGTAGGACCACAGAGAAAGAAAGTGAGGGGGAGGGAGGAAGAGAGAGACAGAGAGAGAGAGAAAAGAGAGAAAGAGAGAGAGGGAGAGGGAAGGAGAGAGAGAGAGAGAGGCAGGCAAGCAGGGAGAGAGGGAGAGAGAGATCTTCCAACCATTGGCTCACTTCCTAAATGCCTGCAAAAGCCAGGGCTGGGCCAGGCTAAGGCCAGGAGCCTGGAGCTCCATCTTCGTCTCCCATGTGGGTGCAGGGGCCCAAGCGCTTGGACCATCAACTACTGCCCCCCAGGAAGCATCAGCAGGAAGCTGACTCAGAAGCAGAGCAGCCAGGCCTCAAACTGCCGTTCTGATATGGATGCCTGTGCGACAGGCTATGACTTAACCCCTGGGCCACGGTGACGGGCTCTTTCTCAGTCGTATGGAAGAAGACTGAGTTGTTTGTTCCAGAAGGGGACAGGGCCCCTGGACAGGGACCGTTGAAGGAGCACCGTGAGAAAGCTGAGGGTAAGGGAGGCAGTGCGGGGGAATTATGGAGTGAGATCTCAGAGAAGCACGCTCCCTTCCCGTAGGTGCGAAAGGGAGAACATTCACAATGCTGAGAAGGGAAATTGGTGTCTCAGCCCCTTAGCCAAGATACCACGCCGCCGGTTGCAGCAGTTTGGTAGAGGTGAGAAGCGGCGGCACGCAGGTGACTTTAAAGCACCCGGGTGACCTGAGGCTGTTCCCTAATTAGCTCCCATTCCGCCTGGGTGATGGCGCACAAGCCTATCTCATTCCAGCAAAGCAGCTCCTCTTCTAAAAAGTAGAGTGCTACATACACTACACATGCCCCCAGTGCTTACTGCAGACGAAAAACCCCGCAGGTCCGAGGGCACAAACCTAGCTGAGGTATTGTTTCTGGCCTCAAGGAACTCAATCCGGTTAGGCACGGTCGCAGCCGAACCAGAGCTATTCAGCCAGGTGGAATAAAACAGGTGCTAGGGAGGACCGAGGCAACAGCTTGCAGTGAGCCAGGAAGTGAGACACCATTGTCCTGGGAGGAGGCGCCTGGATGGCAGGGGCTCCCTGGACTAGAGGGCCTGAGGATGGCTGGAATGTTGCCTCAAGGTGCAGGAGGGGAGGGCGTGCTAAAGTCCCCGGCCAGCAGCCCTGAACACGGGTCTGCAAGAGATTCAAGGGGGCAAAAAGTTGGGACATCAGGGCCTCAGCTGGAGGGGCAGAGCGCGCGCTTGAGCTTCGGAGCAAAATGACTGAAGGGCCGACTCCCCTGGGGCTCCTTTGGGACTTCTCAGGCCTGAGCCAGGTCCCTGGCTGCCAAGAAGTCGCCTGGCGGCCTGCGCAGGCGCGGTGCGGTCGGCCGTGAGGACCGTCTGCACCTGTGTCACCGTCACCACCGGCAGTGCGCACGCTGCCTGTTACCTCCTGGTGCGGAGCGGCTTGGAAATGTTCTGCCTGGGATTTCTTCACCTAGCCAGAGTTGCCCTCCTCCCCCTCCCCTCCCCCTCCTCCCCCTCCCCCTCCCCTCCCCCTCCCTGGCCTCTTTCTCCTAAAAGAGAGCCAGGAGACCATCAGCTTTTATTTTTCTTTAGTGACAAGCCTATTTTCAATTACCCTAACAAAAAGAGAGGCATTATGTAGTGGAAAGCAACGCTCTGAAAGAACTAAATAAAGCTCTGCTTTCCTAAATTTGAAGTCTGCCCCTCCCCCAGGAAAATGTGAGTGGGGTGTGTGTGTGTGTGTGTGTGTGTGAACAGTTCGCTGGTCGTAGGTTAGGAAGAGCTTTAAAGGAAAGACAATGCTGCCTTCTTTTGCATATGCCAAACATTTCACCCAGGGCAAAATCAGTTGCTGTTTTACACAAATTGATTTTTCTGGAGGATGCTGTACAATATTATTGCAGGCAAAGCTAGCCTGGGGCAAAATCATGTGCGCCGTGTGCAGCTTGTCTTTGGAGTGCTTCCGATGCCGCTCTCTCTTGTTCTGGCACCTGTCCCATCCTGCCTGCGACAGGCCTGGGATGGTGGGGTCAGCTCCTGGGTCAGTCTCTGATGAGATGCGTGGCCCTACTTTGGGATATAAAAGGAGGGAATTGGATCAAAAAGGATAAAAAAATAGCTCTCAAAGCATCACAGGATTGTGTGGGTCAGATACCCGGCAGGAGACAATAGGGAGCGGTGTGGACTGGGGCAGAGTGGAGTCTCCCTGCAGGGACTAAGCGGCATGGGCTAGTCCACTCTGGCTGACAGCAGCTGTAAAGCAGTACAAGCCCATTGTTGTCAGAACTCCTGGTTTTTACATCGATTGGCAAGTTTTTAATTCTCCATGAAAATCATAGTTTAAACTGCTCTTCAGGCCAAGTAAATTTATCAAACTAGTTTGGCCTGCAGGTGCTCAGCTTGTGATGTCTATGGCCCCGTGGTTTCTGTGTGCAGCTGGTCCAAGATTAACTGAGACACGTGGAAGGTGCCTTAGTGACCATGGGGTGGGAGTTTGTAGAGACCTGAGTTATGGGGGAGGAAGGGGAAGTCCTGCGAAGTCTTTGGTCACGTAATCGTACATAGCTGGAGTACGGTCATTTAACCTCATGGCCCCAAACACATTCACCCTTTAATGGACTTCCCAAACCTCATCTTCTTGCCTTGGGACCTGAGCAATAGGAATAATTTGGGCCTTAGTTGAGACAAACATAGTTGTCAGTTTTCCCAAGTTTCAGAGAAAGGCACCGACGTGGCACTGTCTGTGGGCTGACAGCTAAAGGATGAGACCCTTCAGTCGGCATCCTTGCATTTCCCAGGGCTCAGCACTAAGGCAACTGCTTTTGAGGTCCGGACAAAAGCTTCCTGGTGGTAACTGATACGTTTTGAGTTAGATCATTGAGCTAGATCAGAGTGTATGCCAATCATTTATTGCTTAATGTTTATTAAATTCTCCCCCGACTCTGGGCTGCTCAGAAAGCTATATTGCTGGGCCAGATTAACTTTGCGCCCGGCAGAAACATCTTCAGTGAGTCGTGCCGGCTCTCACGCCCGTGGCTTTTATGCAAGGCCGTTTTCAAAATCAGCCGAATGAAGAACACTTCCCATTTCCTCCAAAAACTGTTGTGGGTGATATTGTCCATTATATTGTTTAATGTTCCTGATACAATGATCCACATTATGAATTCCTCTTAAGATTTAATATCAGAAAACTGTTTGCTTCTCTTGAGAAAATAGAATGTTTCCTCCTAAGTGACCACGATGATGGTGGCCCTCAGAGTGCTGCCTTCCGTTTCCACTTCGGCCGCTGGGAATCCGGGTCTGTCTGCCTGTTGGTGATTTTATCATACCCCCTAAGTCTGGAGCATAATTAGCTTTCTGCCTCATTTTCTTGGCCATGACTTGTTGCTTTTCATTTTTTTTCATTTATCTATTGTATTGAATGTTGATTAAAATTGTTTTGAGAGTCAACAGTGGGTAAATTATGCATATATTTTGTGATCATTTAAAAGCATATATGATTTTATTACTGTTTTCAAATTACTTCATTTATATCCCTTTAATCTTCTCAGCTGGAATTGCAACTTTTTAAAAAAAAATCTTTGAATTGTACTTAACACAGAGCTCTGCACTCAGCCCTCAATAAAGGCTTGTTAATTTCTTTCCTTTGCCATCAACTAATGGCTCATTCCCAAGACGTTGGAAGAAGGAAAAAGCTTAAATTGTGTAAAGAATGAAAGTTTATTCATAAATATGAAGTGCAAAGACAGTTCTCACACACTACAGGGCATCTGACACAGAAAGCAGTGGTGTGGCTCACTCAATAAAGACCTGGACTCCAGTAGGAATACCAAACGTGCACACACGTGTGAAAACCCACAAACGGGGTGGGCGGGGGGCCCAGTGGTTAGGGTGCTGCTCGAGATGCCCACATCTCATCTCAGAGTCCCTGAGTCTGGGCCCCATCTCCTGCTCAGCTTCCTGCTAGTGCACACTTAGGGAGGCAGGCTGATGGCTTTCGTGGTTGGGTCCCCACCGCTCACATGGGAGACCTGGATTGAATTCTGGGCTCTGGGACTTGGCCTAGCCAGGACCCAGGGGGAATGAACCAGTGGATGAGAGCTCTGTCTGTCTCTCTCTTTGTCTCTCTGTTATTCAAATAAATAAAATGAATAGGAGTAGGCATATGGCATAGCAGCTTAAGTGACCTCCTGGGAAACCTGCATCCCTGTCACAGTGCCTGGTTCATATCCCTGCTACTCTGCTTCCCATCCAGCTTCCAGCTAATGTGCACCCTGGGTGGTGGCAGGTGACTGCTCACGTGGGCTCCCTGGCACTCAATGAGTTCTGAGTTCCTTGTGTCAGCCTGGCCCAGCCCTGGCTGTTGCAGTCATTTGGGGAGTGAATCAGTAGATGGAAGATCTTTTTCTCTCTGTGTCTCTCTCTGAGCCTCTGCCTTTCAAATACAATGTAAATAAATAAATAAAATTTTAAAAATATATATATATAAAGAGAATCATCAAATGGAATCTACTTCCTTTAAAATTTCTTGTAGTTCACAAGATGACTTGAGTACTAACTCTCTCCCTGGGAAGACAGAGTTGTGTAGTCTCAGAGGTTACGCAGAAAAACAGATGAATTTCAGGACCACTCATGCGCTGGCTCCAAGACATTGCCACTGAGGTCGCTTTTCCTTGGGAGTTACTGCTTTGGGTGAGAGGTGCTGTGGAATGATGACGGTGAGGAATCAGCCACTGGATGCTTTATAGCGTCTGTCCTCACACGGATCAGCATCTCTTCCTCTCGCGACCGTTGGCTCACAAAGTCCAACATCACAGTGTTCTTGACCCTTCTGCCTGCACCAGGGATAGAAAAATACAAACTCCTTACATCTGTGGATCATGATGAGGGGCACTGATTACATCTGCAATAAACTGAGCTGCCTCAGAGCTAAACAGTCTGCATTGCCAAGGAGCAACGCCATGTTGTTGGACGGCATCTCTGTTGATGCATTCTTTAAATAAATTGTTTACTGCCCCCATGGGGTAATGTTTCTACTCAATAACTAATACAGCCCATAATTTGTAGTAACAATCTTTTATAACATGCTTACTGTTAACACAGCAGACAAGACATACCTCTGCACTTTGATTTCATTTTTAGGAATAATATTCTTGGAGAAATAGGACATCATGGTTACAGTTTATTTCAAATGGTTTTTAGTAATTTAGCATGCATCTATGAAATTTTACTTAATCCTGGGTGGACTGTGTGCATAATTATGTTTTAATTTGCACGTAATTGCAGCTTCCATGTCACTTAAACAATCAGGATGCATCGAATGACTGGCTGTTGTCTTATAGCATTTTGCTTCCCCCTTTGGAGCTGTTGGAAAGAGACCATCGCATCCTACAACCATCTGCAATATCGCATGTGTATTGCTTAATATTGAGTAGATATTATGAGCATTGCGTTTGGCATCACTTCGGTGCTCATATTGCTGTACGTTTTTATATTGCCTACCGTAAAGAAAATGAAAAGGAGGAAGAAAATAATTTAAAAGTTCTCTTGGCTCTGCAGAACCGTCCTTGCCTTTCCAGGTCCCTCTTTTATTTTGTTTTTCCTTCCTGTAATAACAACAGCAGTATCTTTCCTTTGCGTAGTGTACACTGTCCAGCATCATACTCTATGAGATGGGAGACAGGCCTTGTGAAAAATCCATTGTACATTTGAGGAGACTGAGGCATGGAGAGCTGGTGACGTGCAGTGACATTTATCACTGTTATTCAGGACAACTTGGGAAGCAGGAGCCCCTGACTCCAATTCCAAGCACTTCTCACTCGATAGTGTTGCCTTCTGACCAGAGGCTGATGCAGTGGGAAGGAATTCCCATCACAGCTTAGAGGAGCAGGGACTATAGTTCCAAGATGTCAGGAAGGAGAGGCCAGCACCTCCCCGAAGAGCAGCCCCTGTGCCCGGGAAGACCATGAATACCCACCTACTGCTCCTTGTGGGCCCCCTTGCTGCACCATCCCCCATTAGAAATGAGAGAGATTGCTTAGACTCCTGTTCCTCACCTCTCGCCCGACAGACGACAGAGTTCTGCTACTGTTCCTTGGAGGCACCCCGAAGCCGCCTTCTGCCCCGTTTCCCCGTTGTCACCGTCCTGCTTCAGGCCCTGTGCTTTCTTACCAATGCAGTGTCACAGCCTCCTCCCGCGGCTTCACTCTCCTCCTCCTGCGTCCTGACTGCCGGCTGCCACCCTTCCGCCCCAGCTCCGCGAGGGGGACATAAGACATGAGTACGCTCACATCCTCCCCCACGCACACTATGTCACGTCGGTGATTCTCCGCTGCGTACAGAAAGCCCAAGCTCTTTTATGATCCAGCCTCTGAGTTTTCTCCAGATGACCCTCCTGTGACCTTTCGCCTCTCGTCTATAGACCAGGTCGCTTGCAGTTCTAAGCTCCCGTGCTCTGACACAGTTGTTCCCTAAGTTTGCCACCATCAGCACACATACACATGTCTGGCATGCACGTGGTGCCCATTCAACATGCTTGGGTGTGGGGTGGGGGCAGTGGAAGTGTCCCTTGAGATTCGGTTCACAGATCTTCTCCTCTGGGCTGCCATTTCTGACCCTTCTGGGCGGGGTTGGGGGCCTCCTTGCTGCCAGAGAGGCCTTTGGAGTTGACAGGGCCCTGGATTGGGACGATTGAGTCTGCCTGTCTGTTGCCTCTGATTAGGATCTACTTGAGAGTGGGGAAGGGTTTTATTCATCTGTAAGCCCTGGGTTAACAGCACTAACACATGTTAGGTTCTCAATAAATGTCTCTTGAACTGAACTGAAGTGAATCGGGCATAAACATTCCATTTTCTTCCTGCAGTGATAGACCCCAGCACCTTGGGTAGCTCATTTCTGCACCTCCCCATGAGGCTTTCCTGGTCAATAATTGACGAACACATTCTTCCTTCCTGGTTTAATACAAAGGATTCTTGGCACAATCCTAGAGCCTACAGCAAGCCCATTTGTAACCTGACTTCAGGAACAAAGAGGTACATTAGTAAAAGCTGTTTTCTATTCCGGTGTTAGACTTGGGAAAGACTTTCAAAATCCTAGCTGAGGGGCCAGCGCTGTGGCGCTCCAGCCTGCAGAGCTGGCAGCTCATATGGGTGCCAGCTAGAGGCACAGTTGCTACAGTTCCGATCCAGCTCCCTGCTAATGCACCTGGAAAAGCAGCGGAGGATGGTCCTAGTGCCTGGGCCCCTGCACCCACATGGGAAACTGGGAAGAAGCTCCTGGCCGCTGGCTTTGGATCAGCTCAGCTCCAGCCATTGTGGCCATTTGGGGAGTGAACCAGTGGATGGAAGAGCTCTTTCTCTCTCTCCCTCTCTCCCTCTTTCTCTCTTCCTACCTCTCTCTGTACCTCTGTCTTCCAAATAGATAAAATAAATTTTTTAAAGATTTATATATTTATTTGAAAATCAGAGTTACACAAAGGAGAGGGAGAGGGAGCGGGAGAGAGAGAGAGAGAGAGAGAGAGAGAGAGAGGTCTTCCATCCACTGGTTCACTCCCTAATTGGGCGCAACTGCTGGAGCTGAGCTGATCCGAAGCCAGGAGCCAGGAGCTCTTCCAGGTCTCCCATGTGGGTGCAGGGGCCCAAGGACTTGAGCCATCTTCTACTGCTTTCCCAGGCCATAGCAGAGAGCTGGATAGGAAGTGGAGCAGCCAGGTCTCAAACCGGCGCCCATATGGGATGCCAGCGCTTCAGGCCAGGGCGTTAACCCACTGTGCCACAGCACTGGCCCCATAAAATAAATATTTGAAAAAAAAAAAAAAACCCTAGCCAAAAGACAAAAATAGAGAAGAGGGTCACTACACTGTTGATCAGCCTCTTTTTACTAATGGCATAAAAACTCCTTGCCCCATGGGTTATTTTTGGAAAGATGTGTTTATTTATTTGAAGGGCAAAGTTACAGAGAGAGGGAGAGACAGAAAGAGATTTTCATCACTCCCAAATGGCCACATTGGCCTGGGGTTAGGACTGGTCCAGGGTGAAACCAGGAGCCAGGAGCTTCCTCCAGGTCTCCCATGTAGGTGTATAGCCCCAAGGACTTGGGCCATCTTCCACTGCTTTTTGTTGTTTTCCCAGGAACATTAGCAAGGAGCTGGATCAGAAGTGGAGCAGCCAGGACTCAAACGGTGCCCATGTGAGATGCTGGCAGTGCAGGCAGCAGTTTAACCTGCTACACTCGGCGATGGCCCCAAGCGTCATTCTGTTGCATGGTGCCTTTCCCAAGTGTGGGATGAGAGGTGTTGAGGACATCAGTCCTTACAGGACTAACTCTTCCCTCTGAGGGCACTTATGATAATTTATTCCATGTTCTCACTGGATATTTTTCCTGGACAACTTATTTATTTGCCAAAGTTGAGAAATTCATTTTATTTATTTTTCTTTTTAAAATTTTAACTAGTTTTTTTTTTTTACCAGATTCAACATAGTTCATAGATAGAATTCTAAGAATTTATTTCCTTCTTCCCTCCCTCCTCCCTCTCTTTCCTTTAAAATTTACTAATATGGGTGAAATGATCACTTTTTCCATTTGATTATTGATTATAGCTGTTGCCTATATTCCCACTGACCTAGGGTCTTTTTGCTTGTACAACTTCTTACTGAAGAAGCATTTAGGCTTTTTACTGCAATATAAAATTAAAATGTGTTATCTCAAAAGCTCACTTATTTTTATCTTAGAGACAATGAAAACCATACAATTGATCCTTTCATCTCTGTATCTATCCACTATCTCTGTTTCATGCACTTCTAGAAAACTTGAAATTAAACTAGTGTTAGTATGTAAGGCTTCAGAGGATGAATTTTGTTTGTGTGTTAGCCTCACTGCCATATGACTATTTTTTCTACTTTCTTTTCACTTTGCCAATTTTCCCAAATTTCATGTATTCTACTTTGCTTTATACTATACTATGCTAAAGTTTATACTCTCTTTATCAGCTGCTTTGAGTTCTTTTGTAATCAAGGTAAGCCATGAACATGTCAATACATATCACAGTAATTTAAGCGAGAACACAAATAATTTAGAAAACAGAAAGATGTGGAAGTTCTATGTCAAACTGGATTGTAATCCTTTTCCAGCTCCGCTAGGACCAGCTCTATGCTCTCATGTTGGAAGGGCATGAGTTTACAGCTTTTGTTTTGTAAGGCTAATTAGCTTATCTTTTGTTTCTGATACTTTATGGTAATTTAACCCTCCGAATCCCCTCTTACAAATATGCATATCATTGGTTATAACATACTGCTGATCAGGTGGAGTGGGTGGAGTGCTTATTGTCTAGATCTCTGCATCTAAACAGTAGCTGAGAACTCTGTCTTGCACCCAGAGAAGTGTGCACAATCAGTTCCCCTGTGAGCCCAGGGGAATCGAAAGGAATGGCAGTAAGCAGATCATAGTCCTTCCACCTGGTGAAGAACACTAGAGAGGGACTGTTAACCCAGCCTTTCGCAGTGAGCAGTGCAAAATAAGTTTTTAGGTGGACCTTTGCTGAAACTCTCTGCCTGGCACTGATGCTGGGGATATGGTGTCAGCTCCCAGCTTAACAACCAGCTGACCCAATTTCCTATATCACCTTCAAAATACGCAAGAAGCTTTACTTGACTGATTTTACTCACTCAGTCAATGAGTCTTAATGAGTGTTTGCTACCCGCCGGGGTCTGGCTCGGGCTCTGGCTTTTGGCCACTGGGGATACACACAGGCAAAGTTATCTGAAAATACCTGTGCTCCCCAAACTCATTCCCATGGAGCTTATCAGCTTTTGTGTCGGAAAGCAAGCAAGTAAAGAGGACAGGGAGTGAAGCTGAGTGGTTATGGGAAGCCCTGATGGAGGACATTTGAACAGAGACCAAAATGCCATGAAGAAGGGACTGTGTGTGTGTCTAGAAGAGGGACATTAGGAGCTGGAAGGACAGCGACTTCTAGATTCTCGTGGTGACAGTGAACCTGGAGGCCAGGGAGGCCGGATGGGGTAAGCCAGATGTTCCAGTGAGCTTGGACCCTTAGCTGGGACAGGGTTATGAAAGTCTTTGTGGATCATTATGAAGTCCTTGCCTTTTACTTTGGGTGAGCTAGAAAGCAACTAGAGTTGTTTGCTTGTTTGTTTATTTGTTTTAAGAGACAGAAAGAGCAAGACTGATAAAGAAGAAAGCTCCCACCTGCTGGTCACTCCCCAGATGTTTGTGATGGTCAGGGCTGGGCCGGGCTGAAGCTGGGAACTCAGTCCAGGTCTCCCATGTGGCTGGCAGGAGCCCAGTCACTTAAGTCACCACTGCTGCCTCCCAAGGACCAGAAAGCCAGAGTCAGGAGCCAGAGCCAGGCATTGAACTCAAGAACTGTGATGTGGGATATGGGTATTATTTTTTTAAAAGATGTTAGTTATTTATTTTAAAGGTAGAGTTTCAGGCAGAGAGAGAGAAAGACAGAGAGAAAGTATTCCATCAGCCGGTTCACACCCCAAATGGCTGCAATTGCCAGAGCTGGGCTGATCCAAAGCCAGGAGCCAAGAACTTCTTTCAGGTTTCCCATATGGGTGTAGGTACCCAAGGACTTGGGCCATCTTTCACTGTTTTCCCAGGCCATAACAGAAGGCTGGATCAGACGAGGACCAGTCGGGACATGAACCAGCGCCCATAGGGGATGCCGGTGCCGCAGGTGGAGGCCTAGCCTACCATGCCACAGCACAGCCCCTTGGGGATATAGGTGTTCTAACCAACAGCTAGGCTAAATCCCTGGCCCAAACAGAGGGTTTTCAGGAAAGGAGTGGCACAGTCTGCCTTGGGATTTGGAAGGATCACCCTGGCTTCTGTGTGGAGGAAGAGAGGTGCAGGTGGCTTGGAGCAGAGAATGTGCAGTGGAGGTGACGGAGTGATCCCATAGCTTGTGGTCTCAAGGTAAAGTCTGTAGAATTTGCTAATGGATTAGGTGCAGGTGTTGAGAGGAAGAGGGAACTCAAGAATGATTCTAAGATTTGTGATCTGAGCAACATTAAGATAATGTTTCATTTAATAAAACTCTGTGTTCCCTTAAGAAAGATTCAGAGTTAAAAGATAAATAAAATAAAGAAACCATATACTTATACTTGGAAAAAATGCAAGTTGGTATGATTTAGCTAAATCATGCCATAGCTGTAATTTAGCTCTGTGGGGAGGGGATGCATGGGGATTTAGACTTCCCAGTCGTGACCTCATTCATTCCATCAAGGGAGGCCTCCTGCTAAAATGTGGAAGGTGACTAGGTGACATCTCATCTCAGCTGGAGGCCTTTGGTGCCCGGGCTTCCTCTCCCTTCCCTCAATGTCCTGATGCGTGAGCCCTTGTGACCTGCAACCAGCTGCATTCAGTACGCTCTACCTCTTCCCCCAGCCCTGGAGCTGAGAGCCGGGCAGTATTTTGATGGGTCCACTGCTTGATGTTGTATGCACAAGAGTCTGGTCACCACCAAGCTGTCTGAGGCACAGCTGGCCCGTGTGGGTTTCTGAGCTCACCTACCCGAGTGAGAGACCTGACACTGCCCACAGAGGGAAGCGAACGCTTCACTGGAAGTCACTGAAGGAGGAGACTTCAAACCCTGCCCAGAGGTCACAGCTGGTTACGTGGTTACTGTTAGTGACCGAGAGACTTTGTAGCTTGCTTTCCTGGCCGCTGAGTAAGAGCAGATTAGTTAGGCATCTCTTCCAGCAGAAGTTTGCACAAAACGGGTTTTTTCCCCTATGGCTTCTTCCCCATCCCAAGATCAGGGAATTGGGGATGCTACCGGGAGATGTGTATCCCTGATCCACCAGAGCCGGGCTCGCAGGGACCCGCTTGTATGAGGGGAGACATTAGATGCGCATTTGCAGCTTAAGGAATGAAGGCACCGGAAAACCCACGAGTCCCTTCGCAGGTTCCCTGGTGATGGGGATGGGCAGAAGGAGTTGTCACCTCTGGGGACGGACGCTCTTCTGCTCCTCATTAGACTCGGCATCTCCTCCTCTGCAGAGCGGAGTGTGATGGTTATCATGAATCCACATGTACAGGTAAGAAGTCTGAGAGTGCCATCTAATCCGAAGTCACAGCTAAGACAAGCACTACACGATGAAGAGGAGCCCAGACAGCATCAGACTTGACAGTTCCCCCGTAGCGGGAGATTTCTTCTTGGAGCCATACAGAAGTTCTCCCAATGCTTAATTATCCTGGCGCTGATTAGCTGATACCTGGATTATTTTGGCCCCTAAAGACCAATATATCATGAAAATATAAATGTATTACCTCTCGCTCATTGTTACCCAGGCGTGACTAATCAGGATTACCCAGTGCTGCTCTGTGTTTTTTTATTTATTTAATTTTTTGCTACCCTCTGTCTTTCGATGATTTTATGAATCAGTCCTCTCTCCCACCACCTCAGGATGAGAGTGAGGGGAAACGAGGTGCAGCTCAATGTAGTCTCTACATCTGTGAGTTAGGAGATAAGGTTTGGTGGGGGTGAAGCCAAATGGCTTAAAAATGATATTGAATTCTCTTTAAGTTTTAATTACCCATGTTATCTCTACTTTCATTATTATAGATCCCCAAACGTCGGCAGTAATGGCTGCACAGTTGACAACTGCACCATGTAATAACAGTGCCTTCTCTGTAATCATATTCCAGCGTGTTATTTATCAGGGACTATTAGCGCTCAGGGTGCGGGAGAGCAACAGAAATAAACAAGCTGCAAGCCCAGGGTGCTGTCACGAGTGCCAAGCTGTCGTTCATTGTCTGATTTTCTTAAACGTGGGACTCATTTGGACTGAGTCTACTCTTTCTGACAGATTTTCAGAACCAGCTTTGTAAGAGCCATGTTAGAACTGCACCACCGGGCCGGCGCCATGGCATAGCAGTAAAGCCCCCACCTGCAGTGCCGGCATCCCATATGGGCACTGGTTCAAGTCCCGGCTGCACCACTTCCAATTCAGCTCTCTGCTGTGGCCTGGGAGAGCAGTAAAAGATGGCCCAAGCCACTGGGCCCCTGCACCTGCATGGGAGATCCAGAGGAAGCTCCTGGCTTCGGATCGGTGCAGCTCCGGCCATTGTGGCCACTTTGGGAGTGACCCAGAGGATGGAAGACCTCTCTCTCCCTCTCTCTCCCTCTCTCTCTAGTAAAAAAATAAAAAAGTATAGTATACCTGTGCAGAATAAAAATAAAAAAATCAGAAATTTATTTAAAAAAAAAAAAGCTGTCCCATCATCATTGGTATTGATTGATGCATGTGAGGGGTGGAGGTAGCAAAAGGAACACACCCACGGGTGGCCTAGGCATCTTATGATTATTTCTTAAGATTCTGGCCTGAGGCACCAGAGAAAGACCTGGCGTGGGATCTACATCAGCAAGCATAGGCTCGGCAGAGCTCCTGAGGCTCAGTGTGTCCCGAGAGACGGGCTGCCTCCACCAAGAGTCACACAGCATGGGACGCTGAGCTCCAGAGGGAAAGAGCCAGGCCCAGCAAAGGCTGTGAACACAGGGGTTTCGGAAATCAGGCAGACGGGAATCTTGTCTGTGCACGACTGGTCCTGGGCCTCAGCTATAGTTCAGGGGCAGCACTTGGGTCCTATAAGAGGGATGAGGAAAAGTTAGAATTGGGCAATCAGCCAGGAATCAAAGGGGTAGTCCAGTCCTGACATGTGAGATCTGGGAAAGAGGCCAGGACTACCTCAGGGATGGACCATGACTCAGGCGTCAGTGGATAAGCTTATGTGTATTTCTATATGTACATAGAACACGTGTGATAGCAAGTCACCTTTAAGTGCCAGCTGTTACTGTGACTGCTGCTCTTATTTTCACGCCCTTCGTGATTCTGACAAGAGAGGAGGCAGTGGTTGGTGCTGGACACCTGGACCTCAGTTCAGCGAGGTGACCGATGATGCCAGCAGGTGTGGTGCGTGAGACTGTGTAGAGGCTGCCTTGCCTTGCTCTGGAATGAGCTGGGAACTGGAATGAGGATGCTCCGTCAGGCAGAGGGGAGAGTGGGCTCCGTGTAGGGACTGGTGTACAGAGGAAACGAGGGGTGGGGCTGGCACCCAGGCTGGCCTGAGTGAAGGCTGGACAGGTGACTCTGGGGCAGCAACACGACTCCAAAGCTGAGCATGTGCAGGTTCTGTGCGGAGATGCATAAATCCTCTTGGATTGAAATTGATTTTTTGTATTTCTACAATGAACACCCGGGAAATGCGAATGTGGATAAAATGTTAACTCTCTTCTCAGTAATCTATGGGCCTCAGTGGACTGTAATAATCCAAGACGAATACAATTTATTATTTGACTGAGTGTCTTCTGCCACAGGGGTGGAACACAGCCTCCCAAGGTCATGTACTGGCACGACTGCTGAGCACTGCTGTCATTGATCCAGCCTTTATAGAGTTAATTCCTTCTGAAGCACACACTACCAGCACCGTCTGTATTGGCACAACTGGATTTGGGGGAAGCTGTTATTAAAAATTCTGAAATCAGTGCAAAACCAGAGAATTACCTTTGTGCTACTCTGTATCTCCTGCCAAGGACTTGATAAAATGTGTTCTACAAATGTAGATATGCAGTCATGATAAGAAAGCCCAGTCTGGCTGAATATTGGAATCATCTGGCTGATGTTGCAGGCAAATGTGAAAGCCAGGACAAACCCTGACTGGCGAATTTCCAAACTGATAGAGATGATCCAGCGCCCAGGGGGGAAGATTTGAAGGGAAAAACTTGAAGCCTTCATTTTACCCACATGTTGGTAGACTGACTCGGGATGGAACAGCCAGGGCCAGTGTTGTGCTACTGCGAGTAAAGAAGCTGCACACCATAGGGGCACCAGCTCGAGTCCCAGCTGCTCCACTTCAGATCCAGCTCCCTGCTAACTCACCTGGGAAAGCAGTAGAAGGTGGCCCATGCACATGGGGGATCCAGCTGGGGTTCTAGGCTCTCGGCTTCAGTCTAGCTCAGCCCCAGCCATTGTGGCCACTTGGGGCTTGAGTCCACCATATATCTCTATCTCTGTCTCTGTCTCTATCTCTGTCTCTGTCTCTGTCTCTGTCTCTAACTCTATCTCATCCATCTCCATCATCTCCATCTCCATCATCTCCATCATCTCCATCTCTATATCACCTATATCATCTATATTATCTATCTAGGCCCAGGCTTCCAGATTCAGCAGGTCTAGTCAGGGCTTCTAAGCAACGGCTGGCCTAAGTGTCAGACCCCAAATGTTCACTCAACTTCCTGTGGGATGGTCCTCCCACACACTTTTAAGCTCAGGGTGTGTGAGTGAGCTCAGAGCCAAGCGCTCATTTTCTGGGCTACCTGTCGTCACCTGTCTAATGAGCCAGGACCCTGTCCTTGGTCAGCCTGGAAGGGACAGAGGAGGAACTGGGGAGGGAACAATGGCGGTGGAATGTTGGTGGGGTGTTTGCCATGGAGAGAACGAGGATGGTTGGGGTAACCTTGGGTAACCATGGCAACCTCTTTTCGAGTTTTTGTTTGTTGAGGGGTAGAAGGAATTTGATAATAAATAGCACCATATGAGAGTACAACTTGCCATGAAAAAGCAGCAGTTTATCATCAAAAGGGCACTAATTTGGAAAAGGGAACCTGGGACTGACTTCTGGGGTGCAGGAGTTCTGCAAACACAAGCAAGTCGTTTGCTAGTTCTGTCCCTCAGTTTCCTGACCTGTAACCTAGGAGGGTGCAGCTGGGGGAGACTAGCGGATGTGTTGGGCACTTCCAGCTCTAATGTTTCAAGCCCATGTGCCCTGTCCTGTTCCAGCATATTCTGAGCCCCAGATTGCACTCCGCCTACTTACAGGAGCCCTCTGCTACCTGCCATTTTTCACACTCCTCTGGCTTACTGAGATAAACCACTTACCTGAGATGTCAGACAATCGTTTAGCCAAGGAAACAAAACAGAAAAGAAGATGAAGGCCCATCAGCAGAACAGATTTCTCCTGGCACAAGCAGAGATCACCGGTGAGATCCAGGGCAGGCTGATGGGGAGACGAGATAGAGACGCTGGTGACTGGAGGGACGAATGCAGCAGAGGAAGCAGAGCTGGCGACAGGCAGAGCCGGTGTCTCGGCAGCACTGGCGCCACCCACGCAGAGACTCCACCATGCGGGGGAACAGGAATGCAAGGGGCACATGGCTCTGCTCTTCTCTCCAACTCCCTCTCTGTCCTGTGAACTGTGAGTGATTTTCCAGTAAAAACTGGGAATTGACAATCGCTGAGTGTGCCATGGGCTGTTCACTGAATCCAGTTATTTACATGGATTAGCTTATTTCTTTTATTTTTGAAGATTTATTTATTTGAGAGGCAGAGTTACAGACAGAGAGAGGGAGAGACAGAGAGAAAGGTCTTCTATCCTCTGGTTCACTCCCTAATTGGCCACAATGGCTGGAGCTGGGCTGATCTGAAGCCAGGAGCCGGGAGCTTCCTCCAGGTCTCCCATGTGGGTGCAGGGCCCAAGCCCCAAGCACTTGGGCCATCCTCCACTGCTTTCCCAGGCCAGTAGCAGAGAGCAGGGTTGGAAGTGGAGCATTCAGGACTTGAACCAGTGTCCATATGGGGTGCCGCTGCCACAGGCAGAGATTTAACCTACTGTGCTACAGCGCCAGCTCCTGATTAGAGTATTTCATCTGCACAGTGACCTCACTTGGTTTGGCATTATTAGTATTATTACTACTACTACTACTACTCCAGATTTATGAATGGGAACAACAAAGTCAACAAGGACCCACTCAGTGGTCCTGCCAGTTGGACTTGGGTTTGTCGGATTCTTTTCCTTCATCCCATGCTACAGCCACAACCGCTTCTGGTCTATAGAATACCAGTTTGGATGAGTCTCTCTAATATTTCCTCTTGTCTTCGCTTCCTCCCCCATTCTGAGACAAAAGCCCGGAAAATTGCAGCATAGAAAAGCATCGTTTTGTTCTTTTGTCTTTTCTCTGTCTCCCTCCACCACCCCCACCACTTTCACCCCATTTGTTGGCCAACAGTTCCATTTATAATTCTGAATATACTAAGAGGCTATCCATTCACCACTTGCCTAATTTTTGTGGCATTTGTGATTAAATCAACTCAGAGGCTCGGAGATGCTTTGATAATCAAATAATTTAGGTAACAGAATATTTAATTAATTGTAATTACATATGCCATCTTGGAAGTCATTTCTATTTTAATTTTAGCACAAGCTTAATTGTACAAAACTTGCCTCTAAACCCTCATCTCTTTTTTTCCTTGTTCTCACCATTCCTCTAATCCTTCAATCTTTGATTTCTTCCTTTATATTTGAAAATTGTTTTGAGTGAGAGAATGCTCCTATCTACTGGTTCACTCCCCAAATGCTTGTAATGGCCTGGGTTGGGCAGGGGCCAAAGCCTGGACCTAGGAACTCAGTCCCCGTCTCCACCTGGTGGCAGCAACTGATGACTTGAGTCAGCATGGCTGCTCCCAGAATCTGAACTAGCAGGAAGCTGACACTGAACCCACAAACTCGTAACCAGTGTCTGGACCGTCCATCCCTCAATTCTGTGTGCCAAGGAGGGTGTACAGAACCTTAACCTACAAGACACTCCTTGCATAACTGCAGAGACAGACCATAGACATGTTAAACCGTGAATGACATCACGAACCCCATGGTGATAAGCACACGTGCAACCTCTGAACAGGATGGATGTGGGCTTGACCCAGGTGTCCACATCTATATAGTGATGGATTGGCAGACAGACGCAGGAGCAAATTCGCAGTAAGAGCAGCTTTTGGTTCCGTAAAATGTGATTTGTGTTTCTTATCTCTTTATCTTCTACATCTGTCATTCACTCACTTGCCAAACAAAGATTTCAGACGCCAGGCCATTGCAATGTCTATTCAGGGTCCACGAAAACTCCCGTCTGGGCCTAGTGATGACAGCAGAGTTGTGGGCTGCCATCACAGCAAGCTGAGGGTGGCCACTGACCCTGTAACAGAGCTGGCCTGCGCTCACCTGACCAGAGGCAGATGCTGCCTAAAGGAACGGGGCTTAGCTCATCCCTGTACGGGGGACACAAGCAAGCAGACCCCCCCTCGTGGTCTGCCGGGCCTTTTGCAGCTCCCCTATCCTTGGCATCCCAGTAGGACACTGATATTGCAGGACCGGAACACCCTAGAAGGCTTCCTGTAGTGCCTCTCCTGGGTGCTGGGACCCGCATCACTCTTAGCCAGCAAGAGACCCATTCAAAACTGGACTCTGACTCCGCTTTGGGGATGACGCTTTTTGAGTTCCATAGTTTTTGCCTTTATAAGTCCTCTCATCAGGAGAAACTGGTTTCTCTCCAAAAGCAGACCTGAATGGTGGCTATTCGTTGTGCTTCAAGTATTCCTCTGCCGGTTCTACAAACATGTGTCAGACGGCTTCTGTGTGTTAGGCATTGCGGGACATGAATGAGTACATGATTTTTTTTAAAGATTTATTTTGTTTATTTGAAAAACAGAGTTACAGAGAGAGGTAGAGACAGAGAGAGAGGTCTTCCATCTGCTGGTTCACTCCCCAAATGGCCCAAACGGCTGGAGCTGTGCCGATCTGGAGTCAGGAGCCCCTTCCGGGTCTCCCATGTGGGTGCAGGGGCCCAAGGACTTGGGCCATCTTCTACTGCTTTCCCAGGCCACAGCAGAGAGCTGGATGGGAAGAGGAGCAGCCGGGACTAGAACCGGCGCCCATATGGGATGCCAGTGCTTCAAGGCCAGGGCTTTAACCCACTGCACCACAGCGCCGGCCCCGAGTCCATGATCTTGTTCTCAAAACCATCATAGACCAACAGTTTGTCAGACAGAAAATGTTACGGCTCAGGATAGACTGAGCTTATGGAGCAGGACGACCAAGGATACATCCAGTCAGTCTGGGGAGCTGAGCCAAGTCACTGACGACTGTGGAGCAGGGAAGGTACGGATTCTGCATGGCGGGGGTGGCTTGTGCAAAAGCCTGGAGATGGGTGCTTGGGGTGTGGTACGTGTTTCTCCCCTACCAAGAGCAACCACACCAAAGACTGCTCCTTTTAGGGAAACGGTCGTCCTTACCTTACAGGGGGAGGTGGCATGGTACACTGGGAGAGTCCCAGTGCAGAATCAGAAGGTCTGGATTTGGGCTGTGGACAGCAGAAGACCCAGGTGGGAATTGTAGCTCCATCACGTACCACTGGTGTGGTCACGGGTGCTTCACAAATTCTCCAACTCATCCTGCCACCTGCAAATTAGGCACAGTAAGATCTCGCAGGGCCATTCTCAAGACGAACGGTGTCAGGGTATACAGTGGTACACAGGCATTCAGTAAAGGTGAACACTACTTTTATTTTTATGCCAAAACTTTCTGTAAGCTACTGGGTGCTTTACCAGTTGCGGGAGCGCTTAGTCTCTGAAGGACCTGGACAAACGTAAGCCCTGCACTCAGTCTTGACAGCGTCTGCAGACCTCAGATCGTTTTGTTGTTTAGCCTGATCTAACTATACAAGCCCTGGTTTGCAAGTGAAGGAAAGTAATCAGATGTTGGAATAAGGGTGTGAGACTTCAGCTGTCACACGGAGAGAGTGTGGAGGACCCACTCTCCCAACCCGGGGCCTGGGGGTGGAGAGACTCCCTCTCCTCACTCCCCTGTCGTGGTCAGCCTCCTGTGGCTGGTGCTGCTTTTCCTCTGCTTGTGGTTTCTACCAAGAGGAGCAGCCCCGTGGACGGTGACGCTCAGCGAGTGGCCTCCTTGCTGGGCCAGGCTGAGATGCCGCACAGCGTCCCTGGGGCCCTTGGGTGGCGCTGGCCTCCTCCCGCCTGTCTGCTCCAATGCAGAGGTCGTTGTCGCCGTTAGTAATGAGGGGTGCCAGTGGCTGTGCGTCCCTCCTGGGTTTTCAAAACAGACTTAAACACGATTGTAAAACTTCACTTTTAATTAAAAAAGAAAGATATGCTAATGTCCTTCTGACTAACGCCATTCCAGATAACCAGTGCCCTGCTCAGAGTGTGTGCATAGCCTTCCACGGCTTTCTCTAGGTTGTCACATGTTCAACACACACACGGACTCAAACAGACCCGCTCATGCTCGCTCGCTCGCTCGCTCTCACACACACTCACAAACACACACACACACTCACAAACACACACACACACACTCACACACACACACAATGTTTCCCTGTTTGCTTGATTGGGCAAGCAGAATCATTCAGACTACATTACTCTACAGTATACCTACACCCAACCTATAAGTTCAGAGAAGACAAATAACTACATAACACTCCATTATACAGATGTATCTAAGTTTCTGCCTCAACAAATAATGCCAGAGGAATGATTCTTTTTTTATTTAAATGTACTTGCAATTGTAAAGAATACAGTAAATTATTTTTCTCATATACAAGCTGCCCTTTTTTAAAAAGGTTTATTTATTTATTTGAAAGTCTGAGTTACACAGAGAGAGGAAAGGCAGAGAGAGAGAGAGAGAGAGAGAGAGAGGTCTTCCATCCGCTGGTTCACTCCCCAAATGACAGCAAAGGCCGGAGCTGTGCAGATTCGAAGCCAGGTGCCAAGAGCTTCTTCCAGGTCTCCCACGAGGGTGCAGGGGCTCAAAGACTTGGGCCATCTTCTACTGCTTTCCCAGGCCATAGCAGAGAGATGGATGGGAAGTGGAGCCGCTGGGACTCGAACTGACGTGCATATGGGATGCCGGCACTGCAGGTGACAGTTTTACTCGCTATGCCACAGTGCCGGCCCCAAGGAAGAATGACTCCGACGTGTTTTTCTTTGTATCTATAGCTGTGTGTAGACACATACAGGTGTTTCTACCACAGTCTCATAAGCATCTGTTGAGCAGACTTGGGCACTTTTATTTTATTTTATTTTATTTTTGACAGGCAGATTTAGACAGTAAGAGAGAGAGAGACAGAGAGAAAGGTCTTCCTTCCGTTGATTCACCCCCCAAGTGGCCGCTATGGCCAGCGGCTGTGACAATCTATAGCCAGGAGCCAGGTGCCTCTCCTGGTCTCCCATGGGGTGCAGGGCCCAAGCACCTGGGCCATCCTCCACTGCACTCCTGGGCCACAGCAGAGAGCTGGCCTGGAAGAGGAGCAACCGGGACAGAATCCGGCACCCCAACCGGGACTAGAACCCGGGGTGCCGGCGCCGCAGGCGGAGGATTAGCCAAGTGAGCCACGGCACCGGCCAGGCACTTCTAATTTTAATAGAACATGCACGTCATGTTCCACAAAGATGGCTCTGCTGACGTAGGAGAACACCCATTGCCCCACGCCTTTCCCAGCTGGATCACATGAACCAGAAGATCAATGGCATTAATATCCTTGCCATGCCACTTCCAGAGTAGCTGGATGGCTGCTGTCTGGGTGCCAACACACCGTGTCCAGGGCTGGCCTTGTCCTGACCTGCTCGTATGGTGAGAACTCAACATGTTATCTGCCTTACCTTCTCTTGCCATCAGGGCTCAACAGAATTCTCAAGCAGTTTTAGGAGCACAAGTAAATTTAGTGTGAAATGGTTCTGACAGCCGTAAAAGGTTGTCTTTTATTCATTAAAAGGAGGCCTGACACTGAAGCTAAGTATTGTGGTAGGAGAGGGATCCCTCTAAACACCTGAGCAGGTGTATTTGAAACAGAGGCCAAACCCTTCTTATCTGCCAAACCCTCCTGTCTTCTAAAGGTGAAAGAGGAAGAAAAGGAGATAAGGAGGGAGGGAGGGAGGGAGAGGAAGAGTGGAGTCACAACCCCACCCCTTGCAGGTTGCTGTAGGACTAAGGGTGACATGCAGGGGTACTTCCAAATGTTCAAAGAGAATGGAATGAAAACATGCTCATTTTGGTGCAAAGATTTGAAATCCATATGAGATAATCTTTGGTTCATGGAAAACTGATATTACAAAAAAATCATGCATGGGTTTCAATTTTTTATACCAAAATAAGCTTACTTAATTGCATGCTTTCATGAACTTTTTGAAATACCCTCTTACGTACCCCCTTGCCAGCTCTATGGTGACTACTTAATAAACGTGATTGCTCTTATCAACATCCAACAGCAAAACAACATAGTTGTTTTCAACTTGTGATTTGCTACTAAGAGACACTTCCTCGACAAACTATGGTTCAGGAAAATTTCTAGGGAAGGGACGAGAGTCCCTCTTTCCTGCAGCCCTAAAGAGAAGTCTTTTCTCCCCGAAGCTGAGCAGGAGCGGGCTGCTCTTCAGCTCTGCCCCAGAGCCCAGGACATCAAAGCAACCCTGCACTGCTGACAGGGGATGAGCCACAGTCTCCAGTCCTTCCAGTTGAAAGGCCTTTGTCCCAGACTCGGACATGGGCGTGAGGTTCCATAGCCATTGTGGGGAAAGACCAGGGACAGAGGTCAAACCAGAAAGTGCTTCTCCAAGGCTTAGAGTATGTTTGAGGTTCAGCTTTCTAAAGAGCTGATAACAGCTGGTTTACACAATGAGGAACCACGCCTAAACTACTGCCACTTTTCTGTAGGTATTGAGTGTGTATTTCTCTTCACTTACCCTACTAATGTTTGCATCTGCACTACCTCTCTAAGGACACGCAAGAATAAAACGGAACTTCAAGCATCCCAAGGTTGCTTTTTAGCAATCAGCTGGCTCCTGCCTCTAACCTTATAGCCAACCAATTCTCAGCTGCCAAATCTCAGCTTGGATCCTTTGACAGAGGCGTTGGCTTTTTGGGGGTCTTGGTGTTGGCTCTTTTGGGGTCTCGACATTGGCTCTGGGGTTTCACCAGGCCCTCAGGCTCCAGTGCTTCCCTACCCCACCCCGCTGAGCGTGCCTGCCTCCAGTCTGGTGACCTCAAGGGCCCAGCCCAACAGTGCCACCCCCTGCCACCCCTCTCAGCTCCATCCCTCTGTAGCAGGGAATACCGTCTTGAGTGATGCGATGCTTCGGCCATTTCACGACAACCCAGCCCCTACCGTCTTACCCTCCATGTTTCCGGATTTCTTGTGCTCATGGGCTGCTGGCCCAGAGTCCCTCACAGTGTCCACCTGTCCCTGGAAGCCTGGGACGGGAGCTCCGAGCCTGGTTAGAAACGATGCAGCGTTCAGTTTCCCCTGGGAACCTGTGATAGAAACCTTGACCGAGGCACGTTTTCAATGCCTCTGGTCCTGTGGACCGCATGTTAAAGCAAAGGGTGACAAGATCAGGCGCTGGAGATGGAGAGAAGGCAAGCCGTCTTCTCGGCCCCCAGAGGCCCTGGGCACAGCAGACAGCAGCTAACACCCGCATGGGAGCCGGCGGGTGCTATCGAAAATCCAATCTGATCCACTCCAACCGGGCTATTACACTCCGGCCCTGATAGGATCACCCTCCCAGAGCACAGGGTGAAATTAAATTTGAGAGAAAATGAGATTTCTTTTGTTTTCTACAGAGTCCCACAGATAAGCGTTCTTCAAGACTCGACCTTGATGGCCACAGAAAGCCGTGTTGCAGGCCCAGAGGGATCTGACAGATAAATTGAATGAATGGCGGTTCCTTCGCTTTCCTGCTTGGCACCACCACTGGGGACCACGGTCCCCTCTCTCCCTCTCCCTCCAGACCCGCACTGGGCACAGCTGCAAAGCCCTGCAGAGGAAGTCTGTCTGCAGCATCGCTCCATCCCTCCCAGCATCTCCTCCTGCCTTTGTTCATCCCTCCCTGCTCTTTAGCTGTCAAGCGGTGGCCATGAGTTCCATATCCAGAGTCCCAGGTTTCTCTAACTCCCCGCTAGAACCCATGCAATAAGCTCCTGTGAACTCTGGCACTAAAAGACGTTAACTCCTCATCTCTTCCCATGCATCCTTTTTGAAAAATATGTATTGATTTATTTGAAAGGTAGAGTTACAGAGAGAGAGGTCTTCCATCACTAGTTCACTCCCCACATGGCTACAACATCCAGGGCTGAGCCAGGCCAAAGCCAGGAGCCTGGAATTCTGTCAGGGTCCAAACACTCGGGCCATCTGCCTCGGTTTCCCCAGGCACATTAGCTGGGAGCTGGATCAGAAGGGGAGCAGCCGAGACTTGAGCTGGTGCTCATATGGGATGTTGGCGTCACAGGCAGTGGTTCTACTTGTGATACCCCAACACTGACCGCAGCCCATGCATCCTGTTAAGTGGCCTTCAAACAAAGAATACCAGGTCCAGGTTTCAGAGATCCTAACAAGGCCCCAGGGACCTGAAGGAGAGGTTCCTCCACCCCACTTCACAGCACTACGCCCTGTTCCCCGGAGAGAAAGCTGAGCCCTGCACACATGTTTTCCTTGCTGGTTTGTTGCAGCATTTCTCAGCGGGCTCTGCAGACAGGCTGCATCAGAGTCAGGATGCTGAAGCCTGGACGTCTGGTTCCCCACCGAGATTTACCAAGTCAGAATCTTCGCCACGGCTTCCAAGGAATTAGCCTTTGCAACCTGACTGTTGGAGACTCTAAGGCGGGTTGACAGCCATTGGCTATAGACTCAGGGGTGGTTCCATCAGGGCTCCTGGCCCCTTCTGGCCACCCTGTGTCTGATGGATCCACTCTGGGGCCACAGAACCCTCTCATTACTCTGAGTGGCTGCCATGTAAGACCAGTGTCTGTCCAGAAATTGACAGCTTCCTCTCGGCCAGCCTTCCTAGGCTCTCTCCGGTGGGAAAAGTCGAGTCATTGTGCAGAACACATCTGGATGTGTTCAGGTGAGCCTCAGGCTGACTTGGACGTGAGTTGCTCTTACCCCCTGGCTGTGATGATGGCCACCACAGTGACAGCTGCCTGCATGGACCTGGTGCTGATGATCCATCGTCCTGATGTTGTTTAATCTTCACCAGGCTCTGACATGATCTCGTTAGGCCCATTTTTACAGGAGAAAAGTGTGGCTGAAAGATAAACAACAGCAGGTGCTGTCGCAGAATCTGCATCCAGTGTACCTTGAGCTGGTACCCACTTTCCAGGTATCCACACATTTTTGGAGCCAGAGCCCCAATGCCACCCACTATTCTGTTTCGATTTTTACATCAACCTTTCGAGTTCGCAGGAGCAGGTTTTACAAATGAGAAAACTGGGGATTGGAGCTATTAATCATGCCAGGCCACGCACCAGTAGGAAGCACAGTTGAGACTTGAACTCAGGGAACTTGCTGCCATTTCACTCTGTTCTCCTGCCATGTCCATCTGCTGTTGATGCCCAAGAGGCAGCAATACGATTACTTTAGATTAACAAGTGTTCGAGTTTCCTGAGGCTGCCATAACAAATTACGCCGTCTTTGTGGCTGAAAACAACACAAGCTTATTTTCTCCGTTGGGGAGGTCAGAAGTCCAAAGTCAAAGTGTCAGCAGGGCCCAGCTGCAGTTTCTCCCAAGGCCCTAGTCTTATTCCAGCTTCTGCTGGTTCCATGGCTTCCTCCGTTTGTGGCTTCAGGAACCCCAGCCTTTATCGTCACATAGACTTCTCTGCATCTGTGTCTTCTGCTCAGCTGCCTCTTAGCACTTGCCATTGGATTTAGGGTTCACCTGGACCAACTCAGCTCATCTCCTCCGGAGATCCTTATCATAATTAAGCCTGCAAAGGTCCTTGTTCCAAGTCAGGGCCCATGCACACCTCCCAGGGGTTAGCTGCTGGGGCCAGGGGCCTGCGGTTCAATCCACTGCACGAGCTCACTAGTGGAAGGATGCATACCGAACTCAGCAGAAGGCATATGCAGTTCATTCCTATTTGTCTCCAGTTATTTCCTTCCCAAATGCTAACTGAGGGCTGCCATGGGGGAGGAGGGATTTTTTTTTTTTTTTTTTTTTTTTTTTTTTTTGGAGCGAACATCTTCAGGTTAGGGCAACCTGCGGAGGTGGCTCTGAAAGTGCAGAGGTGGAGAAGAGAGGACACTCATTGAGCACTGGGGCAGCAACCCAAAGGAGGAAGAGTCAGCTGCAGCAGTCCTGGAAGCGGTGTCGGCCCAGCCGTAGTCTTCCCAGGTGGGCTTTCGGTGGCTTGCGCACGGTTATAGTTACAGAAGCCTGCTCTGGTTCTGGGGACAGGTGGGAAGGAGAGGAGGCGGCCATCAGCGGCTTGCTCTTGATCGGTTTCATAGCACTCCAGCCTGCGGGGGGTTGTACGTGGGCAGGACAGGAGGGAGGGGGCTTCCTGCCCCAGAAGCACTTGTTGGCCACCGACCCAGGCTCTCCGCAGAGGAGAGAGCGGCACCAGTGTCAGCTGCTCAGCCAGCTTCTCCAGCCACCTGCTCTCCGGGAGCCCTTTAATAGCAGCAGAAACAGTCTCCGCGGGAGGCAGCGGGATTGCCAGTCCCAGGGGAGGCTCAGCTTACAGTCACTCCCAGTTTGTACAGTAAGTGCGCTTCACGCAGTCCTGGCTGAGCCGGCCTGGCATGGTGGCCTCTGGGAATTTGGCTAGACTTTTTCTCACAAGGAGCAGGCGTGACCCACAGGCCAGGAAAGCCCTTCCCCCAGCCGATGCTCCTGGCCGACCCTGTCCACGCCAGGGCCGGAGAGCAGTCCTCACCCGCACCCTAGAGCCGCGCCGACCGCTTCACTGGCTTGGGCCCCGTCTGCCAGTTCTGCTGTGGTTTCGCGTCTGCGAATTCTGTTTCCCTGCCATTTGGGGAGGGGTGTTTTACAGACAGAAGAATCACCCTGCTGTGTTTCTCAGCTGCAGATTATCTGAGAAAAACAAGCAACAGTGCATCAGAAGGGATTCCCAGGGCTGCCTGGACAGTCCCAGGAGCCAGGCTGTGGCTCTCGGAGGCACGTGGGCGCTTTCCCAGGGGAACGGAGGTCTCTCCCTGCCCGGATCTCTGACGCTGCAAAGGGTGGTTAACGCCGTGGTGCAGGAGCTCTGGCCAGGCTTAGGGTGAGACGCTGGAGGTGCGCTGAGCATCCCCCCACCAAACAGCTCCCCGGGAAGCGGGGCCAAACAGCAGCTCTGGGGGCCAGAGGTGCTCAGGGGAAGCCGGTCTTCCCTGGACTGCAGAGGCAGCTCCTGCCTGCACGGAGTCCACTGCGAGGTCGACAATGCGTGCTGCGTTCTCTGTACTTTCCTCCAGCTGTCTCTTGGTGGCTCCCCTAGCCCCATCTGAGGGTCCTACTCTTGTCTTTAGCTCTCTGTATGAGTTTCCTACAAGGTAATGTCAACTGGGCGACTTAAAACCATAGGCAGGTGGAGAAGTTCACCATCGAAGCGCCAGCAGGGCCAGCGTCCGCTGCCGTCCCAGCGGCTGGTGGTTGGTAGCATCTCTTGGCGTGCCTTGCCTTGCAGTTGTCGCCTCCGCCTGCTTCAGTCTCTGACGCGGCATGGCGTGCCCCCTGTGTGTCACTCTTCCTCTTCTGCTAAAGATACCAGCCCCACTGCATGAAGTGCCTGTCTTGCTCCAGGACGAGCTCATCTTGACTAATTACCCCAGCCGGGACCTCATTTCCAAGCAGGATGGCATTCTGAGGTTTCAGGAAGAAGGTAACTTTCGAGGGACTGGAATGCTCTTCAACTCGGCACGCACGCTCTCACTCATTTTCAGAAAAGAATTGTGTAATCTGCTTGTCACTATAGTGTAGAGGACCAATGAGTCTGTATATATCACCAGAACATGGGACCAGCGTGTAAGCCTAGGGGCAGTGTGGGTGATGAGGAAGAATGGTTGGTGGATGACTGGCTCTCTGGCGGTAGAATTCCATGTACTAAGGAGACTTGGGATCCAGAAGACTCCAAGGGACAATGTGCCCCTTCTTCCTAACCCACTGAGCGCCTCCCATCTGCACACTAGCACATTCATATAGGTGGAGACACGATGTCAGGGTGTCCTCGAAGGAGTAGGGATCAAGCAGTAGTACAGAGGGGAGGGACCTCTGACTGGTGTCAAGAGACCTAGGCCCACACTTTGGGTGCACCTCCAGCCAGTGTGGACCCTGGAGCACTTCTGTGTGCCCCACGCTCCTCTGTAGTGTGAGAGAATAGGATCCAATCCTCCCTCTAATATTTTATAATCATAAATGTGGGCACTCTAGACAATACTCTCAAAGGTCACTTGAATTCTCTGGTACTTCCCTCCCTGCCACCTCTTCTCTGCAGGCAAAACCACCATAAATGAACATTATCTGGTGTATCCCCACCGAAGTGAGGTGTCCAGAGCAAACGGCTGGCTCATAACAGTGGGCACACCTCGGAGACTACCTTCTGAGTCAGAAAATTTCATGAATACTATTTTTCTATTCAAATAGGGACTATATCAGGTACTACATTATATTATATTATATTAATCATGTGTAGTAGTAGCCTGCCCCACCATTTGCAATCAACCAGATAAACCTGTTATACAGACTGGTTAGGCAGCAGGAGTAGGTGGGTTGTCATGAGAGACAGGATGGACTGAGTTGCATCCTCCTAAAACCATATTCTGAAGTCCTGACCCTCCGAATGTGACTTTGTCTGATAATAGGGTTTTTGCAGGGTGTTCACTAATTAAGGTGAGGTCATACGGGAGTGTGCAGTAAGGTGGGTCCTTACTCCAGCATCACTGGGGTCATTTGAAACCATCCACGTGAAGACACACACACAAAGAGAAAGTCACATAAAGTTGAAGGCGAGGTTGGGGTTGGGCAGCCGTAAACCAGAGAACATCAGGGTTCCACAGTCCCCCGGAAACTGGGAGGAGGGGAGAGAGGTGCCTCCTGGCTTTCCGAGGGAGCTCAGTGATGCCGCTGGCGTCTTCGTTTTGGACTTCCAGGCTCCAGAACTTTCCGACAGCACATTCTGTAATGCGGCTTTGTTACAGCAAATGCAGAAGGCTTCTACAGGCACTCCGGAGGCTCCCAGGAAGGCTTCGCTGAGGAGGTGCCAACACAGAGGCCTTCAGCGTGAATGGGAGTGGCTGGTGGAAGGGTGTGAGTGGTGGATGAGATCGGCCACAGGGGCTCCAAGGAGAAGGAGCGGAGCACACGAAGGCTGGGGAGGAACTCCTGGTGAACGGGGACTGGTGTGGGTGTCCACCAGGCTGGTGGGGAACAGAGAACAAGGCAGCCAGGACAGTGACTGAGCGAGCGCCAGACCCCTGCTCCTGTTTAGGGGGCCTGCAAAACACGGTGAGCCCTGTGGGCGCCACCTGCTGCCCGCTCGGCTACGCACCTGTGCGCGCCTGATTCACCACGGCGGAATCCAATAAGGACATAAGCATGCGAAGCTTTTCTGCCTACAGTGCTCCTCCAGATCCAGGAACTCCAAAACTCATTTACTCCCCAAATATTTATTTAGTGTTCAAGGTTGTACCCTAGGTAGGAAAGATACGGAAATGCGTAATAACAGTAATACCTAACATTTACCCAACACTGATTATGTACAAAGCACCGTGCTTAGTGCTTTACGTGGATTATCTCACTCAATGCTCTTAACACCTTCACAGAGTCTGTAACATTATTATCCCTCTTTCACCCTTTCAGCGAGAAGGAAGCCAAACCTACAGAGGCTAAATACCTCGCCCAGAGTGTTTCATTCAGGAAGCTGAGAAGTTTGGACTTGAGCCACGGTAGATTTCATCCAGGGTCATGCCTTTACCTTTTGTGTAATACGAATCCCTACCTCCTATAATCTGGAAGGAAAGCCAGGACAACCGTAACTCAAAGCATGTTGAACGGTCGGAATTTCTTGGCGCTTAGAGAAGGTGGAAGTGGACTGGATAGCAAGGAGAGGGGAGCAGGCAACTTCTGGACAGGCAGGTCAGCTTTGAGCTGAGCACTGAAGGGCGTGTTGCTGATCGTGCTAAAAGCCTGCCAAGCACATGCTGTGCATCAAAATCTGTGCCAAGACTTCATGCAAGGAGAGTAGGTACTACCCTGTTAGCCCAGCTAATAGGCTAGAGAGCGAAGGCACGGAAGAGTTGATGTCATTCAGGCAGGTGCACCTCGGGTGCGTTGTGTGCGTGTGACTTAGATGGTTCTGGGGTGAGTTTGGGGGCACTAAGCATGTAACCAAGTTCAGTGGGGTTCAGCTATGCTTGAGCATTCAGTGCCCCCCAACTCCCATGACTTAAAGGTCAGGTCCTCAGGGTGGCAGTATTGGGAGTTGAACCGCTAGGAGGTGGGAGATCCAGGAGTCACTGGGGGGTGCCCTTGGAAGGCCGTTCTCAGGGTGAGATTGTTATAAAAGCCCGAGTTTGGGCCCAACTCCTCTCCCTCTCTCCCTTTTTCTCTCCTTCTCTCCCTCTTTCTCTCCCTCTCTCCCTTTTTCTCTCCCTCTCTCCCTCTCTCTCTCCCTCTCTCCCTCCCTCTCTCTCTCTCTGCATCCTGGCTCACCATGCGGTCTTTCCGCAGTACACATTCTGCCATCACCATCTGCTGCCCCTGCCAGAGGCCAAATCAATGAGCCCTCCCAATCTTGGACTTGAACCTCCAAAACCATGAGCTAAATAAACCCTTTCTCTGTATAAAGCCATATTTTGTTGTAACGCAGGGACGTGAGAAAGGTCGGCTGGGGCCTGATAATGCCAAGTCGGGATTCCAGCTGAGGGAGTTTAGACTACTTCAGCAGGCAGTGAGGAGGCACTGGAAGGTTTTAACCAGGTGGAATGAGGACAAACCTAGACAGGGAGATGAGCTGGAACCTCTTACAGTGAACCATGCCCATCCACCGGCTAACAACATGAGCTGAGTTCCCGCACTGTGCCGGAATGGAACAGTCAGCTGGGAAGAGGGGGCCTTTGCCCTCCGGCAGGTGACAGTGACAGCGGCAGCAGAGCCCTGGCCAAGGCGACAGCGGCAGCAGAGCCCTGGCCAAGGCGACAGCGGCAGCAGAGCCCTGGCCAAGGTGACAGCAGCAGCGAGGGGAAGCGGGGTGAGAGCTGTGGTACCTTACAGTTAGCATCCACAGGACACAGCACCTAAGACATACACCTGCTCTCTCCAGTCGGAAAATGAAAGGTGGAGTAGGGGCCAGCCCACCTGGAAGGTACCTGTGAGACTAAAAATCACAAACACCATTGAGCACAGTTTTCCCCCTCCCACTCCTACAAGCTCATCTGAGCTTGGGCGTGTGAGGGGCCGGCGGCAGTGAGAGCGGCAGCGCTGGCCGGGCCGGCCTGGCCGACGAGACACAAGCACACCTGGTGCTCAGCCTGGGAATCGCCCTCTGGCTGCTGCCCGGCTCTGCTGTTCAGGTTTGGCCCACTCGGCCCCTCTGCTTCTCTGCTCTCTCCCTCCCTCCTGCCGCCAGCCTCTGGGCTGTGTTCCGCTTGTTACAGCTCGGCTGGAGGTGGGCCTGGGAGAGACTCCAGATTCAGACCAGTGTCTCTGGCTCATCAGTAGCAGCTGTGATAACAGCCAGGTTAGGGGGAGGGAGGGGAAGGCTATTGAGTCAAATGTTTCCCCTCATTACTCCAGCCCCGGCTCCCTCTGCCCATCTCAATTCCATCAGGCGTCAGAGCCCAGCTCTCTCCTAGCAGAGGCTGTGTATAGTCGAGACTGATCATAGAGTTCAGAGTGCACACACTCAGTGTTCTGGGCTCCCCTGACTCGTGGTCTACACTATTTATTACCCCCTTAGGATCCAAGGGGAGTCTGTGCTGCCAGAATTCACCTCTGGGCCTTGGGAATGTCCTGTGCTTCTTGACCCACACAGCCAAAGGGGTAATTATTACGTTTACATGAAATGGCACATTGTGATGATTGCGAGTCAACTTACCTTCCATTTCATTGGTGAGGTGGGGCGTTTTGTTCCCATTTTATAGATGGGCAAATTTCAGCTCAGTGGTTAACATGAAAGACTGGGCTGCTGGGGAGGAAGTGAGCTGGAGCGAATGCTTTTTCATTCTGAAGCCATTGTCTCCCTCGCAACACAACACCTCAGCCTTTGCACCGTGGTAGTGTTGATGGGCTTTGTTTATTCTGATTTTTCCCGAGAGGAAGAACAGGGAAATGTGTTTGATGACCAGGAGTTCTCTGAACATCATGACCTGGGTATTTCTCCCAGCCCAAACCTCCTGGTATCAGTTCACTGTCTTTCAGACTCGAAGGCAGCTGCAGGGGGACGCTTCTTTCCTCCCCTGTCAGCCTGGTGAACCTGCTTAGCTCTGTTCTGCTCAGGCCATCTGGAGAGTTGTCCCTGTCGCCCTTCTAGCCTCCCGAGACTGCAAAGTCCTGTACTGAAGTGGCTCCCTGATGGATCTCTATTCTGGGCCAAAGTCCTAGGAGGCCACTCCTGGGCTGGGTCGCTGCCAGTTTTATGTGTTGTGAGCTAGGAAAAGGGCTCCATAAATACGAGATGCTCCTTTAGCAGGAATGGACAATGCCGTCATGGTCAAGGATCCACTGTGTCTTCATTAGGAAGCTGGACAGCTTGAGACGGCCCAGGAGGGATGTAGAGGGACAGACCCCAGTGGCCGGAGAGAGTGAAGGGGTGGATCCGAGTCACCAGCAGAGACTCCTTGTGTTCCAGGGCAACAGAGCCTCTTGTCATGAGGCTGCTTGTTCTCTAGTGATGGGAATGTCCCTGCCAGCCCTCAACCCAGCTGGGCAACACAGCTGCTGAGGCACAGCTGCACTCTAAAGAGAGGCAGACGGAAAATGGAAGGCAAGTTAGGTCAGTGGCCAGCTGAATCCTCGCCTTCAGAAATGAAATAACCTGTGTGCGAGGGCGTCTGGGCGAGGGCGAGGGGGGTGTCTCATCAAGGGCACTGTCCAGAATCCCAACTGGTCCTTGCCCCCAGGTCAGCCCTGCTCCCAGACGGTGTGACCCGGGAGGTCATGGGCAGGGTTTGAATTCCCCTATAGTTTACAAAGCTGGTGAACTCGGGTCCACCAGGCGGGGGAGGGGGAGGGTGTTCCACTTCCGGCTGTCAGCAAGGACCTGGTGGCCATCTGCGGAGTTCTGAGCAGAGCAGTGTCCCAGTCCCCAGCTAGAAGGGTGTCTGCCAGCCGGGTGGGCCGAAGGCCATAAATGTTTCCTCTTGGCCAGTGGGCCAGAGACTCCCCAGGTGGAGCAGAACTCTGGTTTAATAGCATGGACTTAAAGCGGCTAAGCAGCTGCCAATACGTCCTGGAGCCTAGGAATAAGCCAGGGGGAGAAGTGGGAGAGAAGCCGCCTTGCCTGTTTGATTTGTTGTGTCTGCATTGACGCTGCATTTGTATTCATGGTTTCTCTAAATAGGAGGCGGACTCTGATGATATCCCTTTAAATCTCAAGGCCAGAGATATAATCGCATGCCATTACTCCTTAATTACATGGTAACTACTATGCCATTACTTTCTAACTCCAGTCTAATTGCAACTCACTTCTGATTAGTAGGCAATAAACATTCGCAAACAGGGTCCAAGATCTGTTTCCACAAAATTTACTCAGCTTAAGTGAAGGAATGCAAACATACAAATTGGGTGTCCGCAGGGAGCCTGCCCCAATAATTATCGTAAGGAACACTGGCTGAACTTGAACTTCCTGTCTGATTAAGTAAGAGATTTGGGGAAAAAGTAGGTAGCTCTCCCCACGTATAATGTGAGAAGTCCAGGCTTGGCGTCTGAAGTCTTGAACTCCAGTGCTAACTCTGATTCATTGTCCGTGTGATCTTGGCCCAGCCCTGCACATTTCTGGGTATCAGTCTCCTGACCGCAAATGGATAATATAAATAAAAGCAATTTGGCAAAAGTCGAGATTTTAAAAGGTCCTTCTTGTAAAAAGGCTCTGTGAAATTGGAAAATGTTGTGTAGTTATTAATTATTAGTTATTCCTAGTGTTAGGAACATCCTTTGATAGTGAAAGAATGCAAAACTATTCCTACTCCTATTTCAATGGCTCACTCCCCCAAATACTTGTGACAGCTAGGGCTGGGCCAGGTCAAAGTTGGGAGCCAGGAACTTAATCCTGGTCTCCCACATGGGCGGCAGAAACCCAGACACTTGAGCCATCAGTTCTGCCTCCCAGAGTCTGCATTAGCAAGAAACTGGAATCAACAACAGAGCCAGGACTCAAATCCATGTGCTACAATATAGGACGCGGCGTCCCACCTGCTAGGTAAACACCTGCCCCCAGCTCAATATTTAAAATGCGATCCGAGTAGGAGGGGCTACCTGATCATCTGCCCAGGCCTGAAGTCCAGGCTGGAAGTCCCACATCCCTCTCCCGGGAAGCCCGTGGAGCAAAGTTGGAAGAGGAAGGAAGGTCCCAGAACCTCCGTTCTGTCTGCTGGGAGCTGACTGGCGACTGAGAAGAGTTTGGTTGTAGTCGGCTCAGGCTGCGGCCAGCCAGCCTCCTCCAAGGACGCTGTTCCTAATCCTATCAGCAGCACTGTCCTTTCTTGTCTCCACTGATGTGATTAAGCCATTTCCCGTCCTTGCTTCCAGCCTTCACCCTCAGGAAGGAAGCCGTTTGCAGCCCCGAGGTGGTGAGTCCAGACACCACAGTGCAGTAGCCCCCAGGCCGTCCACTACAGGAAGGAGCCCAGGGTTGCTTCTCCTCTGTCCTTCTGCTCACTGCCTTAGTTGCACCTTTAGTAACCCAGGTGCCCAGCCAGTCAGCCGCGGGTCAGGAAGGCTGGGTGTAGACTGCTCTCCCTGTGTTCACACAGGCCCGGGGCCTGGCACTGGAGCCCCAGTCCAGAAAGAGCCGCAAAGCCTCTCCGTCCTTTGTTCCTAACTAGCCCAAACGTGCAGCCCCAGGGTTCGGAGCAGAATACCTCCAGACACAAAGTCCTGATCAGCCCGTCCCTTATTTTAGGGACTTCCAAATTGCCACGCGCTGGGTGCAAGCCATAGAGCCTCAGTCCTTCTTGACTGTAAATACGCTGAGAGAAAGGGTCACGTTCATGCCCTGGCACCTGCACAGTGTCAGCAGGTGTATATTTGTTGAGTACATGATCAGGTTCGAGCTCACTAATGGGAATCAAATTTTTAAGAACAGCAGCGTATCCTCAGGGAACTTGGGAGAGTTTATGTTCCCACGCTATGTGGGTCTCTTCTCCAGCCTTCCTCTCTTCTTATAAGTGGTTTGGGACTTTAGAGACATCACCGAAAGATTAAGGGGACATTTGTCAAGGTCGTAAGGTCCTTATTTAATTTGTAGAACTGCCGTATTATTTTGTATGTTAAGAAAGGTGGTTTTTTTTTTTTTTTTTTTTTTTTTTGTCTAATTGAAAACAAAAATCTATCAATGCCAGCAGTCGAGTGCTCAAAGGGGATGGAGAATGTCCGTGCTTAGCACCGCCTGTGGGCCCAGTCCATCAGCTGTGCGTGTGTCTGCATTTCTGAGAGAGAAGGCCGATGCCCACAGAGTTCCCTGTGCTCCGCAATTCGCCAGATAGGCTCAGACCAGGGGCTCGGATCTGCAAGCAAGACCACGTGGGGTGGAAAGAGTGCCGTCTCAGGGAAGAGTTAGGGAGAAAACAGCGGAGGAGGAGTCCCTACCCAAATAGGAGGAACACAGTGGACCTATGTGGAAGGCGAGGACACGCACACGTAGGACCCCAGCAGCCGAGAGCCGCGCCAGCGTCAGAGAGGGAGGTGAGGCCAGACTGTGGCAGCTCCAGCCGCTGGTGAAACAGCTGCAGGCAGAGCCAGGGAAACGTGGAGAATGACGAGCAGCTTACACTTGCTCTGGGTAGCAAGCATTTTGTTCCTGTGGGTGAGAAGCAGCGGGTCAGCTCCTCACGTGGGAGACCCTGTACGGGAATTTAGAGCAACTGTGTCTGGTCTCCCCAGAGGAGGAGGAGGAGGGCATCTGGGAGTCTTACTGGGGTCGGATTGGCCCCAGTGTTCTTGGCAAACCACGTCCTGGGACACAGACAGACGCAGAGAGTTTACAGCGTTCACGGTCACCAGGGGCTCGGGGCTCGGGTGCAAGCGTGGCCAGGTGTGAGGACTTTCCTCCGTTATCCACGGATCCGCTGCCGCCGCACACACAAGGCAGCTTTGTGCTGAGACACAGTCTTACCAAGACTGTTTACTCACACGTTTCAGGCCCCACTCTCTTGTCTGTCTTTCGACCTGGCTGTATTAGTAGGTGTTGCACACGTGTCCAAATCCCAACACGTACGTAATCCCATCTGCCGGGATCTCTGGGTTGAGTGCCTTTTTATGAGGTCATTTAAATTCCTTTTGCTTTGCCTCTGTCCCCATCAAGGGAGCCTTCTGATTATGGCTTGGCTTCCCGGGTCCTTAGACCACAGGGAGAGAGTGCACTAATCGGGCAGCCTCTAGTCTCTGGCTGTATGCTAATTGCTTCTTATTGCAGCTTAATCAGTTGGCCTTCTGACATCACCCTCTGTCTCACACGCAGCTCAGCTGACCAGGTCACTCCCCAGGGCCTCCTGTCACCTGGCCAGGGGCCGAAACTTGTCTCTCAGCCTGCAAAGTGACAGCCACGTCCACTAGCACAGGGACACCTGTAAGTAGCCCCTGTCCTGGATGACATCACTCCGTCCAGCTGCTGTTTGATAAAACCCTCGAGTCTCTTTGGCCATAGACGTCAAAATGTGTATCCCCCAAATCACTTCAACTTCAACAGCCACTGCAAACCGAGAGGGAACACGGGCTCCGTTCAAAATCCCAATGGTTAGCTTTTTCCATCCTTCTATTGATGTTCTGCTGTTACCCTCAGCCCTACTCCCATTTCTCCCCATAGGCAAGGATGCTAATGTACTTGATGGTTGTACATTGTTCTTCAAGTTATCTCTATGAAGGGCTTCAAAAATTCATGGAAAAGAGAATTAAATATATGAAATTATTTTGGCCCCCAACAATTTTGATATCCATATGTATTTTATTCATAATAATGATTTTGCTAAAAATGTCTCTAATTTTTAAAAATTTATTTATTTTCAGGGTGGCGCTGTGGCGTAGCAGGTAAAGCCGCCACCTGCAGTGCCAGTATCCCATATGGGTGCCGGTTTGGGTTCCAGCTACTCCACTTCTGATCCAGCTCTCTGCTGTGGCCTGGGAAAGCAGTAGAAGATGGCCCTGCTCCTTAGGTCCCTGCACCCACATGGGAGACCCGGAGAAGTCTCCTAGCTCCTGGCTTCAGATCGGTGCAGCTGTGGCCATTGCGGCCAACTGAGGAGTGAACCAGCAGATAGAAGACCTCTCTCTCTCTCTCTCTCTCTCTGCCTTTCCTTCTCTCTCTGTGTAACTCTGACTTTTAAATAAAATAGATAAATCATTTTTAAAAAGATTTATTTATTTGAAAGGCACAGTGACAGAGAGAGGGAAAGAGAGAAAGAGAGAGAAGGAGATTTTCCACACTCTGGTTCATTCCCCAAATGGCTGTAAACAGCCAGGGTTAGACCAGGCCAAAGCCAGGAGCCAGAAATACCCCCCACAAGGTTTCCCATATGGGCTACTGGGGCCCAGGTGCTTAGGCCATCTTTCTCTGCTTTCCCAGGTGCATTAGCAGGGAGCTGGATCAGAAGCAGAGCAGCTGGGACTCAAACCAGTGCTCTTATATGGGGTGCGCGCATTTCAGGCAGCAGTTTCACAACACTGGCCCCTGAAAAGCATATTTTTTGCACAAAAATAAACCCATTTTCCATGAACTTTTTGAAGAGGAGAGGGCTCATATTTATTATTGATTTGTGTTTGGGGTTTATGTAAATCACATTGGGTCATGGCTACCGTAGACAGTTACAGATACAGTAAGATCTTATTCTCTGCATTGTTGAAAGCCCCGTCCGTATTTCATTTGTACTTGTAGCTCCTTCCTGCCGTGAAGTGCACAGGTCCTGTTTGGCTTATCTGTTCCCCAGGGGCGGACACTCCAACACCACACTCACTGGTCGCTCTAGGGGTGGCCGCCTCCATGGTTCCTTCAGACTTGGGGGAAGGCCTCTTGGCTGAATGCCCAGGACCAGAACTGTTGGGTCCCAGCTGTGTGTGCTGAGCTTAGCTGAGGACTGCCAGACCAAATGACTCTCCTGAAGGCAGCACCAGCATCTCCCAGCTTTCCAGCTTTTCTCACCTCCGCAAGGCTAAGTTGAGGTCATGTTGTTTTATTTTGCATCTTCCGTTTAACAGCTGATTTCTTATTAAGAATTTATTTTTAAAGTTTTTGATTGACATATAATATTGTAATATCTGTACGTGTTTTGTGGGTTATAGTACAATATTTCAATACACCTAGGGTAACCCAGTCGAACCAGGCAACTAGCCTTCCCATTTCCTTATATTTCTTTTGTGTTTGCAAAGACAATGAAGGGTTGTCTGGCTGATCTTACCTTCACCTACTTTTCCTGTTAAACTTGTTGCTTTTCCCTTGTTACTGTTCAGAAACTCCCAATATATTTCCTACATATGAATTCACTGTGAATCTTAGATATTGCAACTAGTTTTATCCCTTTATTATCTGTGGGTTTTATCAACAAAATCACTTATAATTTCTTAATTTTTAATTACTCAAATTCAATATTTTTTGTCCTGTGTTTCATGCTCTGAAATTTGATTTAAGAAGTTCTCCCTGGGGCTGGTGTTGTGGCATAGCAGATAAAGCTACTGCCTGCAACGCTAGCAACGCTTAGGGGCACCAGTTCAAATCCTGGCTGCTCCACTTCCTATCTAGCTCACTGATAATGTGCCTGGAAAAGCAGCACAAGATAGCCCAAGTGCTTGAGTCCCTGTACCCATGTGGGAGACTCAGAGGAAGCTCCTGGCCTGGCCCAACCATCTGAGGAGTGAGCCAGCAGATGGAACATTGGAAGATCTCTCTTTCTCAATCTCTCTCTCTCTCTCTCTCTCTCTCTTTCTCAATCTCTCTCTCTCTCTCTCTCTTTCTCTCTCTCTCTCTCTCTCTCTCTCTCTCATGTGGGTATGTGTTCAACTCTGCCTTTCAAATAAATAAATCTTAAAAAAAATTCTTTCCTTTCCCAAGGTCACAAAGTTTTTCTCTGACATTTTCTTCTAGTAACTACTATGCACTGTAGCATTTACGTCTGTAATCTACCTTTGTGTGTGGTGCTGTCTTAAAGGAATCTAGTTCTGTTTCTCCCCCAAAAGTCATCTTCAGAGAATGTAATAGATAAGTTCATAAACTCTGCTGGTTTTCTCAATACCTTCTTCTTCTTTCTCCTCCTCTTCCTCCTCATCTTCTTCTTCTTCCTCTTCCTCCTCCTCCTCCTCTTCTTTTTCGTCTTCCTCCTCATCTCCTCATCTCCTCCTCCTCCTCCTTCTTCTTATTCAAGATTTATTTGAAAGACAGAGTTGCGGAGAGAGAGGGAAAGATGGAGAGAGAGAAAGATTTTCCACCCACCGGTTTACTCCCCAAATGGATGCAATGGTTGGAGCTAGGCCAGTCTGAAGCCGGGAGCCAGGAGCTTCTGGGTCTCCCACATGGGTATAGGGTTCCAAGGACTTGGGCCACCTTCTGCTGCTTTCCCAGGCACATTAGCAGAGAGCTGGATTGGAAGTGGAGCAGCTAGGACTCCAACCAGCACCTATGTGGGAGGCAGGCATTGCAGGTGGCAGCTTTACCCACTATGCCAACAATGCCAGCCCCCTCAATACCATCTTCTAAATAATCTAGTCTTCCTCATTAATTTGTGGTACCACCTTTATCATATAAAGGACACTTCAAAAAGTTCATGGGGAAATGGAATTAAAATATGCTTTTATGCAAAAATTCATGAAATCCATGCATAGTTTTTTGATAATATCCATGTACATGAACTTTTTGAAGACCCTTCGCATTAAGTCTCCATAGCAATGTGTATTCATGGGAAGTTCATTGATTGGATTCACTTATTAGGCAGTAATAAGGTTTCAGAAGATTTCGTGAAAATGGAAGGACAAAGATTAGCCTCTAAAACCCTGCAGTACTCCAAGATAATCTGCCATCTACGGAAAACCTGGGCAGACTGCAAGGTGCCTTCACTCTTTCCGGTGAGGCACAGCGGTTTGAGGTCTGGGGGCCTCTGCCATCCTTTCTGCAGCCATAGATCTGCCCAGGCTGGGGAACAGCCAGCTTAGCCGTTAGGTGACTGCTGTCAGCTCCTCCAAGTACACTCCCCAGTAAAGCCTGAGAAAACCCGTGCAGTAGATGGCACAGACGTTGTGCACAGGAGGAAGCTGGGCTGCAGAGAAGCTAAGTAAACTCACAAGGGCCTGCCCTGGCGTATGGCGCAGAGCTGGGTGTGACGCTCGGAGTACCAATACCACTGCTGATGCTCTTCCTTTTACTATGTACCCTTCGTATCCCTTTTCTTCTTCTAGACGTGAGGTTTACTGAGTGCTGACTGCTGCGAGCCATGATGCTTCCAAAAGTTCTTGAAAAGTGAAACTACAAGATGGTTATTTTGGTACAAAAAAATTAGAAATCCATGATGATGAAGAGCCTTCAAAAGGCCCATGGAAATGCTATGCAGGGATCTCATTTTTTTTTTTTTTTGCATCAAAATTAACTTATCTTTAAATTTCATTTTCCATGAACCTGTTGTACCTACATATAGTTTTGCTTGGAAGATAAGATGTACCTACAAGGAAATACGATAAAGGTTGGGAGAGAAAGTTGTCTGAGAGGAGTACTGGGTTCCGTGGCTGCTCAGAATTGGCAGAAATATTTTGGTTCTTGCCTTTTCCCAAGAAGTACCCGTCCATTAGGCTCCCTCATATTTTGTAGCCATAACAAGCTTGGATGCTGATGATGGAGCTTCTGACGTGTTTAGCAAGACAGTAGTACGCAGAATTCCTTTGAGACTTCGGGGATTCAGACGCAATGCCTCCATCTGGAATCAAGTATCCTTTTCATTTGAACCCTTGCAAGTTTGGCACCTGACCTACAGTCTCGAAGTCCAGTGTCAAGGACTCTCAACCACTGGCAAAGGAAACACAGAGGCCAGAGACTCATAGACACTGCAAATATAGTAGGGCAGGAACAGAAGGAAAAGCAATAGGAGATTTTATGAACTGAACAAATTATACTAACTTCTCAAAAAGCAGACCCCGGAAGGCGACACAGGAGAACCTAGTCAGGCAGAGAATGACACAGAACCAGGAGGGGGCAGAAGCAAGAGAAGGGGACGTGGCAGGCAAGGTCCTGGCTTCAGCCTGATCCTGGACAGGGCACACTGAGGCATCACTCAGGCCAGAGGGAGAGGTGCTGGTGGAATGCGAGGCCCAGGCAGTTCCCGAGGACAAGGGCTGTCTTCAAAAGAGAACCTAGTGGGTCGGGGCCGTGACTCACTAGGTTAATCCTCCGCCTGCAGCGCTGGCACCCCGGGTTCTAGTCCCGGTTGGGGCGCCAGTTCTGTCCTGGTTGCCCCTCTTCCAGTCCAGCTCTCTGCTGTGGCCTGGGAAGGCAGTGGAGGATGACCAAAGTGCTTGGGCCCTGCACCCCCATAGGAGACCAGGAGGAAGCGCCTGGCTCCTGGCTTCGGATCAGTGCAGCGTGCTGGCCACAGCGCGCCAGCCATAGCAGCCATTTGGGGAGTGAACCAATGAAAGGAAGACCTTTCTCTCTGTCTCTCTCTCACTGTCTAAAACTCTGCCTGTCAAAAGTAAAATAAAGAGAGAACCTAGCGGAAGGCAAGGCACGGGCAGAGCATCGGCAGAGCTGCGGTGGACGACGGGCTACAATGCGTTGTAGTTCAAGAATTCTGCCGACAGGTAGCTATTCCTAGGAGTCCTAGAAGTGCCCCCTTAGTTTACAGGTGAGAAAGTGGAGGCACAGAGGCACCTGTCAAGCATACGGTCATCTGTGACAGAACTAAAAGCTCCTAAATATTTTACAGCTACATGCCTCCATCTCACTCTGTGGCTGTGACCCTAACGCTCAGAGAGGAACCGGCCAGCTGAGCTGATCACATCTGATGCTGGGTTGACATCATCTCCGCCCGGAGCCTGGCTTCAGACATCCAGGTCTCTGTAGGCACCAGCCAGCCACGGAGCCTTGCTCCATCGCAGACTTGCTCCCTTGACGGAGGGCCCAGCAGTCATCTGGAAGATGTATCTGGGTAGTTAAGGAAACCTTGGCGCCTGAAGAAGGCACTCAAAGATGACAGGTCTGAATGGTCTGACAAATTTTTATTGCCCCCAAATCTCTAGTCCTGTAAGTCATGAAATAAATCTCAGCCCACACCAAATAAATTATTGTCTGTTTAAGAACGAGCAAGTGGAGGAAGCAAAGAACGCACACTTTGCTTCTGCCTCTTCTCTCCCTCTGCTTGACACGGGATCTTTGGACCCAGAGCCTTGCCTGACCCTGGCCCACGCTAAATCTCTCCCGCCAACACCCCTGACAGGTGGCCGAGCTGAACAGCAGAGAGCCATCCAGGGGTTAAGCCTGCTTTTGAAGAATTGGGAGGCCGAGCAGGCAAGGAGGCAAGAAGCTCTGAACGCTGAGAGAGCTGTCATTCTTGCTGTTTGGGAGCTGGGATGACCAGCAATTCTTTAGAGCACTAAAGATTCATCAGCGAAAGGGGGAAAAATCAATGGTCCAGATAATCTTAAAAGAGAAGGAAGGAGGAAAAATGATGGAAGTGACTAAGGGGATGGGGACAGACATTGCAGGGTGCAGTAGGGACGTCTTTGCCGGCCTCCTTGGCCCAACCTGTGCTTCCTTCACCCTTGCGTTTAACAGACTGCATGATGATTGCCCACTTGCTTATCCGCCTCCCTGGCCACAGTGCCGTGTTCATGAGGGCAAGGACTCTTTTTGTTCGCCCTGGATGTATGCCAGGCCTAGTATGCTGGTAGTACATACAAGACGCTCCTTGTATGTTTGTTAAATGACTAGGTGGATGAATGAGCGAGACGGCAGTTTTAAAGTGCCAATACTGACCCATACACGGTGCCGGACACTTGACCTCCTTGAGTCATACATTTCTCAATATGAGATAGATATTATCAGAGCCACAGTAGATAAGGAAATTGAAATTCAGAAAGGTTAAATAACTTTCCTGAGGCCAGACAGAGAATAAATGAAAGGGCTAAATTCAAACCAAGGTCTGTCCGACTCCCAAGTCTATGGCTTTTATTGAGTTGATTTGACTATTCACGGATAATTCTTTATGACATGAGGCCTGGCTGGCTGGGGTGAGAATGCGTTACCATCCCTCGCTCCCTCGCTGCGCTGTGTGCCGTGCTGTCTTTCCACCCTGCGCCGGCACTTGCTCCATCTGGGACACGGGGTACCAGCAAAGATGCATTGCGACCCGAGGCAACCCATTAATTACACCTTGTCATGTTCTTCCCTGTGGGTTCCCTCTGTGTGCGCTTTCTCCTCTCCTCAGGGCAAAAAGCCACATTTTGTGCCTCTCTGGCCACTCCTCCCCCATCACTTGTAGGTACGATTCAGGCCACCGGCGGTCATGGTGCCCTGGTTGGCTCCACAACAGAAGGGACAGAATGAGGGCGCCAGGGACCCCGGCGGGTGGGAGGTGGGGGTGGCGTACGGCAGATACGCAGGCGCTGCCCTCCCTGTAACTGAATCAGTCCATCAGCTGTGCACTAAACAGGTTCTTGAAGGACAAATAGGACTTAAGCAAAGGCAGAGGAGGGGGAGAAGATGGCACAGACGCCAAGTTCTCAAAAAACTGGAGCACGGCGGAGTCAGCCTGTCTCTAATTCCCTTCTCCCGAGCAGCCAGATAGCATCAGGCAAGGGAGTGTGGTTTTCTTCACTACAGCCCAGCCTTCCCTCCGCGACCTTGGGTGACCTTCCCCAGCCGGGATCTTCCCAATTAGAAAAGAAGGGCTGAGGCCGGGCCCAGTGTTCAACCCCGAGCTGCTCGGAACCCCCGTCTTTTGAGGTCTTTGATGTGACTGTTACTTCCCAGGGCTAGTGAGTTGCTGGGGGAGAAGGGAGAGACTGTGAGAGCCCAGAAGTGCTGAATTAAGCTTATTATTAGCACCGCACCTGAACATCAGCCGGCTGACGGGCCATCCATCTCAGCTGGGCTGAAGGGACGGAGCATGATTCATGCCGCTGGTTAGCGGCTGGACCCACCCCGGCCCATGTCCTCCGCGGGATGCTGTTTGAAGTATTCATTAGCAGAGGGCAGTAGGGAAGGGGAAGAGGTGCCCCTGTCCTAACCCTCCCTACCCTGGCCCTCGCCCGTTTGACTTCTTCAGCTTAGAAGGTCAAGGTGGACCAGGGTCTGATGGGTTACCTCTGCTGTGGGAGTGAGATGTAATCAGCATTGGGTACCCTCTGAGACCACGGGGCAAGGGTTTAAAGCCTTCAGTCCCTTCACTGCAACAGGAAAGGGGCTCCCTCCCCTGCTGGCGGAGTGGCAGTCTTGTCTGGCTGTCCCCTTGAAGGCGCCTGCGGTTGAGCCGCACGAACAGCAGACGGGCCATTCCCATGCGGTGAGTGGCGAGGGCAGGGCCCAGGATGCCATGGGAGGCCTGCAGGAGGCCTCCTGGAAGAGCTGAGGGGTGCTGGGCTGCCCAGAGGGCTCCCTGCACCTCACCACTCGCCGAAGCCCCAGAGTGAGATCCACGTGGACTGCAATGCAGCCCTTGACTTCACCCCTGCGACATGGGGTGCAGGAGCAATGGGTGCCACCTAACCTCTAGCTCCATTCTCCGTAACTCCTGCAGCTCCCGCTCTGAATTCGTTGAAGCAGCATGGTTAGCATTCTGCAAGAATCTACCACTTCTCGCCCCTGCTAGTTTCCATTTCATAATTGACCATTTAATACTCGCTAGTAGCTGCTAGGACCTGGGAGAAATGGTCAGCCCCCTTCACAACTCAAAAAAAAAAATAAAATAAAATAAAAAAGCTCTTCATTAATGATTCAGGCCAAATTTTCAAGTTTCTGTAAATTCTTGCTGACCTCTTACTATTTCCTTTGGGAGCAGGAAGGACTGGGCTGGAAGCAAACTCATTTTTATTGATTTCTCAGGTTGAGTAACCTGACACCAGACACTGAAGCAGGAGCCCAGTTATCTCAGTGCTTTCTGTACGGGCAGCAGGAACGGCTGGAAAAAGGGCCTCTGTCAGGGAGCAAGGAGATTTATCCCGTCCTGCCAGGTCTACAGCACGCAGCTGGTGGATCAGGTAAATCACTTTGGTTACCTACCGCACTAAAACAGACAAACACCGCACGTCTGCTGACAGCGGCTTCCATTACTCGATTATTTCTTGTCCCTTTAGAGCTACTGCACGTAATTCCCCCCATTTCTTTATTTCATTATTTATGCACTTATTTATTTCTCCCTTACACTAGGAAGGGCTAGGGAAAACTTCCAAAACAGAAAGGAAAAAGAGTTTTGAATAAAACTATATGACATGGAAAATTAGTACACTGAGAGACGGGCCCTGCATTTTTCTCCCTGTTTCAGAGAATAATGAGCTGTTTGTTGGTGTTAGAGCTTTCCAGTGAGCAATGAAGTCATGTAACCTAAAAGGAGAATGCATCCCGATTGCTCTAGAAGAAAAGCGAGTTATTCTTCCCGCTTTTGAAAACTGACAGAGACTTCTTTCTTAGATGCAAATACAAGGATGCTGAGAGTTGTAGGAACTGACATCTTCAACAACTTTGCAAGAGTGAAGACGCCAGAAATTCCTTAAGGCTGCTGCTTGCGTTATTTCTCAGGGCGAGAAAGGACATAGTAGGAGTGGGGAATTTAGCGAACGATACCTGATGGGTTAGGGAGCCACACAATGTGCAGCAACTATGCATCCCTCTTTTTTAGGCTTGACCTGTTGATAAACCTGAAGTTATTTAGACCAGCTCTTACCCACTTGCACTATCAATCTTACCTGCGAGTTGATTAGAAATGCAAATTGTCAGGCTGCAGCCAGGCATACGGAATCAGGAACGTTGGCGTGGGGCTGGAGAATCAATGCTGTAGCAAGCCCTGTTGCAGTCTGAGGCCCAGTGATAGAGAGGAGTGAGTAGGTTGCATGTTCACCTGACAATTACAGGGAAGCTCCTTCTTGCCTCTCAGCCTGGGTTAATGTTGAACAGCGGGGGTTTGAGGCTGTATTCCTTCAGCAGGAGCCTGGAGAGCAAATATAAGTAATTATTAACACAGATGCATCAACTTTCAAAACTTACTCAAGGGAAAGAGTTCAGTAGACAGCCCCCCCACCCCCACCGGCCCCATCTCCTGTCTGCACGCCAGGATCCTCGGTGTGGGGCAGGCCAGCAGTGAGACCAAGCTTCAGGCCCTCCCGTATGCCCCTCTGTGTTTGCAGTATTCGTTCGTTCTTACCCCTAGTCCTTCCAAGCTCTGAAATTCAGTGATTGTTTCATTGAATTGGAATAGGTTAAACAGAGCCCTAGAGCTGAAGGAGATTGTAGAGATAATATAATACAACGTCCTCACTTTGCAGATTCTAAGTGAATCAAGACCAGGAATAATTTTCTTCTGTGTTCTGCTTAGCTCAGTACCTGGCACATAAACAGGTACACAGTGACTCTTGATTGAATCTGTTGGTTGACTCTATGTGGTCTTCCATAATTTTCGCCTGCCTCATAGCATTTTATCCCTACACACATTCTGCAAGTGTTAGCCGCACTGTCAGACCGAGGAACCCGATCACGCTGTTGCATGTTTACCGAAGTCACATAGCTTTTTTTTTTTTTTTTTTTTTGACAGGCAGAGTTAGACAATGAAAGAGAGAGACAGAGAAAGGTCTTCCTTTTCCGTTGGTTCACCCCCCCAAATGGCCACTACGGCTGGCGCGCTGTGGCCAGCACGCTGCACTGATCCAAGGCCAGGAGCCAGGTGCCTCCTCCTGGTCTCCCATGCGGGTGCAGGGCCCAAGCACTTGGGCCACCCTCTGCTGCCTCCCAGGTGGAGCAGGGAGCTGGACTGGAAGTGGAGCATCCAGGGCATGAACTGCTGCCCCCACGGGACGCCAGCACTGCAGGAGAGGTTTAACCTGCTGCGCCACAGAAATGCCCCTTGTGAAAGTTTTTAACTCAGGACCTGTGTCTGAGTGACATGCCTTCATCTTTCTTTACCCAAAGTTTACCGGCTGCCAAGAGCCCATTGGTGCTACGGTGAAAATTAAGAGATGACACTGCTTCCTCCAGACGGGCTTGGCCACACCAGGGATCACGGCTTGGCGAGCAGAACACAGGCTGAACTTCTGACCACGCACCCCTCTGCTCAGCACCCTTGTGCAGCCCACCAAGCACCCCTCGCTGCACCTGGTGACCCTGGCTGTGCACAAGCCCTTGTGTGGTAGAGCTGTGAGTCATTCGGCTCTGTATGTCAGCATCTGGTGGTACAGTCCACATACGGACATAAACAGAAGCTTTGTTTTCTGCTCAGCCAAATCACCTTTAGGTCAAAGAGATATGAGTAGCCACGAATGGCATGCAAGGTGTGTTTGTCGAACTGTTTCACACGCTGCATTGGAAGATCACTTCTTCTAATCCTCTTATGTCCTAAGTCGTATCATTAGGAAAGTCATAACAGATACCAGAACCGCTGATGATTCTACTAGTAATAGCTACCTGACTACATGTCGGGCATTATTCCAGATGCCACACGCATTAGCCGGTATAGTCCTCCCATGCATCTTAGGGTAGTGACTATTCTCTCTCCTGTGCAGATGCAACACGTGTGTGTGTGTGTGTGTGTGTGTGTGTGAAGCAGAAAGACTTAAGTAACCCACTCAAGATCACAGCTCAGAAGCCTAAAGGCTGGGATCCTGACCCCAGCGTCCAGCCCCAGAGTCTGGTGTGCTGATCAGCCTCTGTGACACCCGTATAAAATGCTGGCGACATAAAGTGAGCCAGGGAGAGGTAGGTGGGTGATGCCACCAAGGTCCTACGAGGGATTTCAGTTTGCCCTCTGGTTCCTTCCTCCTCCCTCTTCCACGCTCCAGGCTGAGGGCTTGCTCCCTTCCTAGCGCCCCATCCTCTTCCCATAAACCCAGCACCTCCTAGCCCTCTGGGAAGTGCACGTCCTGGTTTCAAATAAGGCAGAAATAGTTATGGGAACGGTGTGGTGGCCTCAAAGCCGCTGCCCACCTGGACTCCCTGGAAGCCTGGGCTGTCTGCAGATCCACCCATGCGCCGGCCTGCAGGTGGTGCGGCCCGGTTACAGCTAATGTGACCTGGACCCCATTAGTTGCGCTATCCGGCCATTCCATCACTTAAAAAGCAAGTACCCGCTCACTTGGCAGCAGCAATCGCAAAACCCTGTCTCCCCTTTCCCCAGGAATGTTCTAATGGCCTGCTTCCGTCACCATGGCAGTGTGGACGCGAGCCCCCCAGGTACCTGCAGCAGAAGCAAGGGGACCCGTTCGTGCCGTGGGCCGCCAAGCAAGCCGTGCTGGGTCGCGTCGGGCAGACTCCGGGCGCCCGGACAGGAAGTGCCATGCAGGGTCCTGGCGGGATGCGAGTTGGCCAGATGGAGAAGGATGCCCCCTTCCTCGGGCTCTGCACCCCTGGCCCTCAGCTGCACCATTTTGGGACTCCCAGGATCCCCCACTTCTCTCCGGGAGCTAGGCCGGGCACGGGAAGGAGTGCCTGAGTGGAGTCCGGAGGCCGTGTGCAGCCTGGCCCTCCATTACTGGGTGGGGAGCCCCAGAGAGCAGGGTTTGGAAGAGGGCGTACCCCATCTTTGGATGGCTGTCCTCATGGCTGGAGCTGACAGCTCAGGAGGGCATCACAGGACGTGCGACGACTCGGGCGTCTCGAGATTTGCCGCAGAGTGACGCAGGGATGCCTTCCATGTGCCCGAGGGACCAGGGCCGCCTGCGTGAATAGTATCTTTCCCAGTCCCTGGGGGCCTGGTCGAGACAGGCACTTTGCTTCATTGACATCTTCGCATCGGTGTCACGAGGGGCCTGTATTCCAGCCTTCTAAGCACTAAAGACAGAATTCATACTTGCCTGAAAACGTGTGCATCTGTCTCTTTTTTAGTTACTCGTTTTCAAGAAGTATTTATTTATTTGAAAAGCAGAATGACAGAGAGATCTTCCATCCGCTGGTTCACTCCCCAGCTGCCCACGGCAGCCAGGTCGAGGCCAAGCCAAAGCCAAGCGTCAGATGCTTCATCCCCATCCCTCATGTGGATAGCAAGGACCCACGCACTTGGGCCATCTCCTGCTGCTTTAGCAGAGAGCTGGGTAGGAAGTGGAGCAGCGGGGATTCCCACTGGCACTCCCGTGTAGGATACCGATGGTGCAAGCAGGGGCTCAACCTGCTGCGTGGCAGTGCCAGCTGCTGGGCTCATAGCTGAAGACCCTCACAGTCCTTGAAATTAGTCACCGTGCACCCTTTCCTCCAGGTCTTCTATTTTGGTAGCATCAGTTGGCTCCATTATAAGTGTGTATTCTATATGCCCAAGTCCAAGACCTTGAAAATACTGCTAACAAACTTGCTGAAAACTGTTTAACTACAGTATGTATTGCATCAGCATGAATTCACACAGTGCTCTCCATATGACGCCCTTTATTTGTGTCCCATGAAAAAAACAACACCATTCAACCTGGACAGTTGATTAGGTTTTAACTCTCGAATGGTATATGTAATGAGGTGAACTTGAGCAGGTCACGTATACTGTCAGGCGTCTAGTTTGAGTAGATGCTCTACAATTATAGTTACACTGAGCTGACATAAGGACTTGGAGGGAGAGAGGTCTACAGTCCTCCAGCATTTGCACAGTGGGTGTTACTTCTGAGAGACAGTCGTACGGGTCTCCCTAGGCTGTCATGTTGTTCTTAAGTGCATGTTCTGTGGGCCTAATGCAAGGAAGGTGTCAGCTACTGCCCGGTGTTGTCCACCATTGCTCAGGACTTAGCATTGCGCCCTGTGTGTAGTAAGCCTGCAAGAATGACATGTTGGGGAAAACAATGACCGCAGACTATGCAGTTCCTTGAGAAGCTGGATTTACAGACTCCAGCTGACCCAAACACGTGTTCAGTTTTCACTTACCCTTCTCCGTGCTCCAGGGAGGACACTGACAATGAACCCAGAGGAGTACTGTTACTCCTGTGTTAGGTGCAGGAAAAGGCACTGAGATAGTCCCTCAGGGCAGAAAAACTGCTGCCTATCAGAGAGCATAGCAAAAGTCGTAGAGATCGCACTGGGGGTCTGCAAGAAGTTCAGCCCCCTTCTGATGTCCCTGCCCGGGGAAGGGGTCTTGCATACATACATACGTGCATACGTGCAGAGACCCATGTATTGCCGTGATAAGGTAGGCCTGACTGGGCAGTGTGCCCCATGACAGGTGTTTATCAAAGTCAATAGTTTGAGATGTTTGCTCTTAGCAGCTTGGGATGCCCCCAACAAAGGACAGGCAATAACCTTAGGCCATGAAGTCCCACCCTGATGGCTTCTAGACTGGGACTGCATCTCCCAGGTGTGAAGTTAACTGTTTGTGTCCCAGCAGCCTAGTAAGCCTTGACACCCTGAAGTTGGTGTTTCTGGTTTTTATGAAAATTCGTTCTTCCTCCACTGCCATCTACTTCCCCTTGGCTAATTGCCCTGGAGCTCAATGCGTCAGTGTTAATTTACACAACTGGTCCAGCTGAGGGTCCTGCTCCCTCATACGCACACACACAGACTCCGGGACTTTTACTGTTACCAGGACTTTCACCCCAGTAGCCCACAGGCCTCTTCTAAGATCGAAACCCATCTGAAGGTGGACCCTGGTGTCTCCACAGTAAAGGCAAGCCTCGGAAGATGCAGTTCTAGGATACAATGTGAACTTTCAGCACCAGCAAGCGCAGCTGGGTGTCTTGGGACTAACCCAGCATTCATGGGCTGAATGCCCCTCTATCTACAGTACCCAAGACCAGTTTCCAGATGGGAGAACCCAAGCGTGGTTTCCTGCCGCATGAGCCTCTCCGGACGTGTGCGGGGGCACGTGGGCAGCAGAGTCCCTTCTGGAGTCACCCAGGAGACACTGTCCCTCACACAGGCTCTGCAGTCCAGCGTGCCACAGACCAGTGCTCTGCGTCTGTCTGGGCTTGAAGGAACAAGCCTGGATTCCCGGCAGCTCCTGGTACCCCTGCCCTGCCCAAGGCAGCCTGCTACCTCAGGGCTCATCTCTCTTGTCATTACCTGCCTCAATGGGATGTCGAGAGGATTTAATGAGATAATGTTTGTAAATCGTTCTGAGCTCTGCAGAAGAATGAATGGCGCTATATAAATGCAAAACATCGTTATTATAGTGATCACAGAAGCATTCACTCTAGTTAAAGGCAAAGGAGGAGGAACTCCCATGCCATTATAATCTCCTTTTTCTCCCAGAGCTGATAACACTCTGAAATATGTTCCCCTTTTCCAACAGAAAGTCTTCACTTTGATAATCAGCTCAGAGGTGAAACGTTTTGGGGAAATTTTAGAGATTTCTCCTTAGTCTCTTTTAAGAAAGAAGAACATTAAATAAGAACACTTTGCCTGCTTACAAAAGAGCTGTTTTCACCAAAGTCATTCAAAAAGGCTGAGCCTTATGACTTCAAATTTAGCTGGTCTTTAGTCCCCACGGAGATAAATGGAGCAGTGTCGAATCTGAAAGGGGAAAATTGGTTTGGCAAGGGTCTAATGTTTGAAGCCACCATTCGAGGGTTGCTGAACAGAGACTGGCTTTTCCATATAACAAACTTGTTTCTTTCTACAGATTATTATTCCAATGATTTCTTTTCCCCCACACTGGAAAATGAGGTTTGGTATTTTGACAATAATCCATCCTTCTAATTTAGAAAAGATCATTGATTTTCAGGAGACTTTCAAGTTCTTTTTTCTTTTATAGAATCAGCCCTCGAGAGGGAGAATGATCCCTACAGAGCAGATGTCTCAAACTAAAATTATCCCGGGGATGAGCAGGCAAGATAAGGGAGGGAAGCAGCCAAGCGTGGCAGCCGCTGACCATGGCCTCGCCGCTGGAGAGCCGTAGGCAGTGCAGGGGTTGCTGGGAGCTGGAGACCCCCGAGGCCCCACCACACTCCGCAGCTCCCTTTAGCTCCTGCTCTGCACAACCAGACCCAGAGTTTCTTCCCGTCTCTCGTGGGAAGCCCCACATCAATAATCCCATATGCCATCTTCCAATTTTAAATCTTATTCATGAATTCTTTTTTCCTCTTCTCTCTCTCTGTTAATACTAGATAGCCAAACTAAATATCTAGCCCATGGAATATTGTTTTCAACTTTGATGCTAAATTCATGTGAATTTTCCAATGACATTAGAGTTGGAAAAAAATGTTTTTTTTCCTCTGTGAGACCGACAGGGTCAGAATAGCACAAGAACCACAGAATATTGGTGACTCCTTCTCCATCACTGCATTTTCCTTCTCCCAGAAGTTGCTTAATTTCTTTGTGAAGAGCACCTGCCTTATAGGGACTTGTAGAATTATAAACGAGAAACTATATATAACATGCTCATGATAAAGCATTCAATAAACCTTATCCATTATTATTTTTGGTTCTCATTTTTAAGTAGCTGGATCATGGGCTGGAATCATGCCTATAACCCTTTCTCTTTTATACACTCTCTCTCTCTGCTATCTAATTGACTTCAGTCCAATTTAGTCCTAAAATTTTGTGAGTCTGATACATAGTAGTACCCCTTATCCTCCGGGAATGTGTTCCAATACTCCCTGCTCAACCTGGAACCACAGTAGTACCAACTCCAACATATAGTTTCCTTTTTACGGTAGATCTTAGCAACTTCCGCATACAATTTTTCCTTTCCTCATTAAGTTCAGAATTTTCACCCTTTCAAGTAGAGTACTCGAAGCTTCTTTTTGCTGTATCTGAACATTGCTACTTTTGTACTCTGGGATCGTTACTAAGTGAAATAAACGTTACTTGAACACAGACACTGCAGTGTCAACACAGTTGATCTTTGGATTGAGATGGCTTCTAAGTGAGTAACGGACGGGTAAGGCACACAGTGTGGATACTCCGAACAAAGGAACGACTCACGCCCTAGACAGAATGGAGTGGGAGGCATGAGATTTCGTCATGCCACTCAGAACAGGGTACAATTCAAAATTCGTGGATTGTTTATTTCTAGAGTTTTCCACCTAATATTTTTGGTCCATGCAGTAAAAGAAGTGACAAATTTCAGGGGATGGGGGGGGGGAGGTGTTACCGTAGACTTAAAGAAGGAAATTGAAACAGACCACTGACCAGAACTCCTCAGGGTTGAGCCATGGGAATAATTGCAAAGCCAACTGAGACAATGCGAAGCTTTCCCAGTCTCACCCTCACAGCTTCTAAAAAGAACCTGAGAAGTTCATCTTCCCCAGACCCGTCTGTTTCCACTGAAGGGCAGCACTCCCAGGAGTAAGGGGGATGGGAACTCAGTCAACACAGAACCATCCCACTTATACCCTCACGGCTCCTGAAAGGATCTGCGAAGTTCAACTTCGCCATCCATCTGTCTGCAGAAGGTGATCTCCGATGCTGACTCCAGCAGAGGAGAAAGCACGGAACACGGGACAAAGTGCAGCAGTGGGGCTTGGTCTGGCTCAGCTTAGACACATGCTTGGGCGTGGGGAAGACTCGTTCTCAGCTGGCTTTTGCATCTCATCTATAAGATGCAGGAAGGCCCAACTTCCTTTCCGCCTTCCATTTTCTGTGATCTGTGTTTTCTGTTTGTGTCTTTGTCTGCATGACACATTTCCCACCAATATCAGGCATTCACCAAGCTGACATTTTCAATAACGATTCCTGTCCTAACGGAGTGTTTATTGCACTTGGAAAACTAACACTAAGTACCTGACACAGATGACATGCAAGATAATGGATGATTACATTTAAAAGTAAGAGCTACAAAGGAATGCTTTGGGGGCAGAAAGGGGGCACGGGTCTGACCTATAGTGATGAAGGAAGGATCGGATAACAGGTGCTTTTCTGATGGCCTGGAAAGAAAGGGGAAGTAGGAGGGCACGGATGAGGAATAGCAACAAGAGCAGACGCTGGGAGGCAAGTGGGCGTTTGGCAGAGCAATTAAGTGCCCACTTGTGATGCCTGCGTCCTGTGTCAGAGTGCTGGGTTCCGTTAGCGGCTGCCTCACTTCTGATCCAGCTTCTGACGACGCACACCCTGAGAGGCCTCACATGCTGGCCCCAGCACGTGAGGCCCTGCCACCCACACTGAAGTCTCAGATGAAGTCCAGGCTTCTGGCTTTGGCCTAGCCCGGCCCTGGGTGTTGTAGGCATTGGGGGAGTGAACCAGCGGATGGAAGATTTCTCTCCATCTTTGTCTCTGTCTGTCTGCCTTACAAATAAAAATGAGAACAGATAAAATTTTTCAAAAGTGTCCAGGAAACCCTTTACCTCCTCCATATTGACTGATACATAGATAGGGAGGGGTGAAAACAAAATGAACAAAGAAACGTAATTCCTTAGGCCTCGGATAACACTTCCAACCCTCACCAAGAAGACCCAAGAAAATTATTATCTGATTGGTAGACTCAGCCTCTTTTGTTTTCTTTAAAAGTGTGTCATGAAGCTCAAGGAATTTCAGGAAGGCCATAAAATTCACAACAGGGAACAGTTATCTCCTAAGAGATGGGAAAGCAAGGGTGCGTGAGAAAAGAGGGGCCCTCAGATGGTGCTGGACCCCTAGGATCTACTGTGTGGCTTCATAGGTGAATAATTGCTACAGAAATAAGGTCTAATAAAAGAAATTCAGCACCACTGCCAGCTCCCAGTGCTGGAGTCACCCATGTGAAGTATTCTGCCTGTGCCTCATCCGTTTGGGCGGACACTTGGCACAGTGGAGGGGAATGCGGCAACGTTTCTCTATCACGGAGAAAACAAATGACCCCAGGCCCTACTTGCCATGCAGGAAACACCCACACACATCTCTGCGCAGACTGAACAAGGGCAGAGGCTGCTGAGGTGCTGGCTGGCCAGAGACAGGATCTGGGAGGGAACAGCTCTTTTGAAATGTAATTTTATGGATTTTGGGTTAAGCAGTCCAGGAAGCTCTTGATGATGAGGAATCGAGAGCCAGTCGCATGCCAGGTCCTGACATTGCAGCTCCTGGAACTTGTGCTCACAACAAGCTGAGCTGTTTCATTCTACTCTATTACTCTAGGAGTTATTTGTCCCTAAATCCACCTGGTAGCTCCCAAGGCAGGGGTGGGGGTTGTGGGGAGGAGCTGCCATAGTTGGAACTGCGAACTGTTGGCTTGAGTTGGTTCAGACTGGTCTATACTCACTTTGATTTCTCCACTTCTTCATAAACTGGCTCAACACGAAACTTAGTAAACAAGGACAGTGTGAACCGTGTCAAGGGCTAGGTGGGCAGGTGTGGGACTGTTTCTAGTCTCCCGTAACATCTAACCTTCACCCAATCATTGCAAATAAACACTCAAAAATTCAAGTGGGATGCTTTCTCTGCAAGGGCAGAGCTGGATGAGTCACCCAGCTCTCTTGCCTTCCAACAGGAATGCTACCCTTAACCCTTGTCCATGAAGAAATTCTCATGGTGTTGATTCTCTTTGGGAGAGAACCAGCAGGTTGTGTCAAAGGAGAACCGTGGATGAGAGGGGGACATTGGATAATTGGTCAAAGACACATGTGTGGGGAGCAACTCTGACTAGACTAAGCTACTGGAATTAAGACTTATTCTATGCATCTGCTCTCCCACAATATGGCGCTGGGAGAGGAGTAAACAGCTTCTACACAGCTGCCTCCAGTTCGACCAATAACCTGCAGGAGCTGATCCTGCTCCTGATTGGAGGAGAGCAGCGTACTCGGCGTGTGGGTAGCAGAGTGGGGATTGGTGGAAGAGGACTATAAAGGAGGAGAGAGACAACATGCACCAGGAACACCTGAGGAACATCTGAGCAGCCCCCGAGAGAGCCGGCCGGCGGTGTGCCGCTCCCCCGCGGAAGTGGGGAAAGTGGCAGGGGGAACCGCCCTTCCACGGAGGTGGAGGGACGGTAGCCAACCCGGGAAGAACCAGCAGCAAACCCGGGAAGGACCAGCAGCCAACCCAGGAAGAACCAGCAGCAAACCCGGGGAGGGCCAAGCAGACAAACGAACAGCGCAGGGTCCTGTGTCGTTCCTCCGCGGAGAGGGGGAGTGACACTTGTCCATGAAGAAATTCTCATGGTGTTGATTCTCTTTGGAAGAGAACCAGCAGGTTGTGTCAAGGGAGAACCGTGGATGAGAGGGGGACATTGGATAAATGGTCAAAGACACATGGATGTATCTTCCAGCACTGTAGGTAAATACACACAAAACAACAGCCCTACCGTACAGTCAGAAGCTTCCAGAAAAAATAAGCATTTGCCCTTGAAGAACTGTTTGGCCATGAATGAGGAGCATGTAGAGGGGAGAACAAAGTGGGACTTATAAAAAAAAAATCACTGCTGACCCTAACTGTAACCAGAAAAAGTAGTCTAATCTGGGAGACTCAGCACTGAGGCAAAGCAAGGCTGGGCCTTCCTCATCCTCCTACCTTGAGCCATGACCTTGGGGGAGACACTTAACCTTGGTGAACTTTGATGGCCTCATCTGTTAGCCACACAGTGCTCTCCACTGAATGATGGTCAATCCAAAAGTGAAATAATGACGCAGAGGACTGAAGTGAGTGACCCTCAGCAAAGCACTGCCCAGGTGAGCGATGCGGAGAGAGAGTAAGAGCAGGGACTGTCTCACTGAGCACCAGCAGGAGAAGGGAGAGGGCCCCTGGCTCCTCCAGCCAGGGGCCCTTGTCTGGGCTGCCTACATAGAGGGTCATCCTAAGAGCTACTATTAATACGTATTAAAGCCACTATAAATAAGCTGGCAGTGCCTCAGAGCACCAGAGCTGCGCAGCCCTGAGCTGTCTACCCCTGTGAAGTGGGGAAGGGCAATACTGTCTTCCTTGAAGTGGGTGATGTGCTTAGGCCTGGAGGTGATCCACTGGACAGGGTGTGGACAGGCGTTCAGGAGCCTCCCTGCGGGCTGGTGGGGGTGAGGTGCCTTATGTGAGCTCAGGGGCAGGTGCAGCCTGAGTTCTACCCGTTCCCAGCCTTGTCCCTGAGCTCAGAGCCCAGTCAATGCTGGAGAAACCCCAGAGCAGATTCCTCTTTGACTTTCTCGCTCATCTTCTCTTTTCCCAGAAGAAAACTCTGGAGATAGAGTCCTTGTGTGTCTGAGTTTTGTCTCTCAGCCAACTCTCCAGGGCTGTGATGGACACTATGGTATCCCAAGCACTAAAGGACATGGGAGACGATGAAGGGAAAAAGCTCCGTGTTCAGGTTGCAGACAACGCTGGGAATGAGGGACGTCAGTGGAGGAGACCGTGGCCATGCATGACTCGAGAACGTGAAGCCACTCCACATACAGTGTCTTCATACACTGTACCAGGTGGTGCTGCTTCTGCTGGGGCCATCATGCACGTTGTAGGAGGGAACCCTCCATGAGCTCTGGAGAGTTTGTTGGGGAGCCCTGCAGAAGGCAAAGCTCCTACAGAACCTTCACATGGGGGTGAGACCTGGGAGGTGGAGCGGGCAGGAGGGGAGGGTCCCCCTGCAGGAACAAAGGAGGCCATCCCAGCTCCAGGGCCCACAGGCCGGTCAGCAAGAAGATGATGCAATCGGGCTGCGTTACTTGTTCTCCGTTGCTAAAGGACATCTCCCCGTTGTATGCTTTAGTGAGTTGACCAAAAACAGAATAAACAAAAGAATTTATGTAGTTCCCCTTTTTTCATCCTTTTTTATTATCTATTTTTGTTCAGAAAAGAGAAAGAAGGGAGGAAAGGCTTTGTCGAGTCTTCTCGTAGTAGATTCCGTTTGCTCCTGGCTTTGGGAGAATTCAAGGATTTAGTCCTGGTGTGAGGAATCTGAGGCATGGTGTGTGTTGCTTTTGTCATCTCTGGGTTGGCCAGGCAGGGGCCATCGCCTGGTTACCAGCTCCCGTGTGCCTCTAAGGAGAGCGTGTGTTTTCATCTGGCGAGGAGAAGGGCTTACTCTGCAAGACAAGCGTTAAGATCACTCCTGGCACTGTCAGTCAATGACGCCATGACACTGTCCATCCATGCATTCATTTGCCATCCATTCACTATTCAGCAGATGTTGCAAGTACAAGCGGGAACAAGTCACCGTTCTTTCCCACCCTCGGGAGAAGGCACTGGGTCAAAGACGGAGTTGCAGGTGCTGGCAGAGGAGCTACTGGAGAAAGCAAAGCACAGCCACAACAGCTGCAGTGTGTCAGGGGACGGGCGGCCCAGGGCCAAGGCAAAGCCCCTGCCCAGAATGCGGTAGTGAGGACTCTAGGAGGCAGTGGCACCAGGGGCATCTGCCAGAGGGTAGCAGGGCTCTGGCGGGATTCAGGGGTGGGGCCCACGCTCCAGGTCTGGGACATCTAGAGTGAGCTTGAGCTGCTAAGGTTACCAGGACAGGTGGAGGCATTGGAAACGACACGGGACTGCAGCCACCATGTCTGGGGCACAATGTGGGGATAGAACAGGATTTGGCTCCAGGCTACTGGCAGAAGCCCAGCAACTGAAACCAAAGCACAAAGAGGGGCAGCTCTGTGGGAAGGGACGAGTTGGTACCATCATCCTCACTGCTGGCCAGAGTGGCTTCGAATCCTCTGAGCAACTGAATGTGGCCTTGGAGCCCGAGAGTGCAGGGCTCAGCCTAGACGTGGAGGGCAAATGCCACCAACTGGGGCAGAGGAGAGCTGCAGCGGTGGGTGGGCCAGGGAGGGCCTAAGAAGATACATGCCATAGGTAATAGAACAACAATAATAAAATAATAACTATCCCCAGGAACCAGCTATTGAGCACTTAGTGTGGACTAATTGCTACGATTTTATACAAATCATGACTTATAAATCTTATAATAACTCTGTGGCTCTTATTCTCCCCATTCCACAAGTGAAGAAACAGAGTTCAGAAGATTGAGCCGCTTACTCGTCCTGAACCAGTCGCGATCACCCTGTTACACCGGAGCAACAAGAACTCCCCAGTCTCAGTGGCAAAAAGCAATAGAAGTTTATAAAGAGCCCATGAAATGTAATAATGAATGTTCTCCATTTTTAAAATAAATTACTGGGACCAGTGCTGTGGTGCAGTGGGTTAAAGCCCTGGCTTGCAGTGCTGATATCCCATATGGGCGTTGGTTCGAGTCCCAGCTGCTCCACTTCTGATCCAGCTCTCTGCTATGGCCTCGGAAAGCAGCATAAGATGGCCCAAATGTTTGGGCCCCTGCACCTCTGTGGGAGACCTGGAAGAAGCTCCTGGCTCCTGGCTCAGCTTTGGCCATTGGAGCCATTTGGGGAGTGAACCAGCAGATGGAAGACTCTCTCTCTCTGGCTCTACCTCTCTCTGTAACTCTGTCTTTCAAATAAGAAAAATAAATCTTTAAAAATAAATTAATTAATTCTTTGTTTGAAAGGCAGAGCAACAGTGGAGGGGAGGGAGAGAGCGAGAATCTTGCCTCTGCTGGTTCACTTCCCAAATGGCCGTAACAGCCAGAGATGGACCAGGTTGAAGACAGGAGCCAGGAGCTCCATCTGCTCCATCTATGTCTCCCACATGGGTCGCAGGGGCCCAAGCACTTGGTCATCATCCGCTACTTTCCCAGGTGCATTAGCCGGAACCGGGAGCTTTACCAGGTGCATGGACTGGTATCGGAGCAGCCAGGACTCAAACCACAACTCCTGCATGGGATACTGGTGTCACAAGTGGCAGCTTAATCCACTAGCTGCAACACCAGCCCCAGGGTTTATTAGTTTTGCACCTTCTTGGCAGGGGTTTCTCTTACCCTGGTCACTTAGATTCTCAAGCTAAATCAAACCTGACAGTCTCCCTCAATGGCGAAGGCAGAGGCAAGGCGATGTTGTGAATTGCTTTTAAAGTTTCCACATGCACATCTCTTTCCGTCACACTGCTTAGCCAAAGCAAGTTCCATGGCCATGCATAACTCCAAAGACGGCAGATAAAAGCAATTCTGCCATGCGCCCAGCTACTGAGCGTGAGTGTTTGTCAACAGCCCTGTAACTGGCCATCTAGCCTCGCAGACTAGGTGAGGAAAAAAATTCAAACCCACAGTGGCTGCCCTCCTAGCCTGAGCTCCACTCAACACTATTCTGAAAGAGAAAGTCAGCCTGCTGGCAGTGTCCTGGCTGCTGCACGCCCTCGCCCACTCTGTCCGTGCAGCCTCCTTCCCAGGCTGTGGGTTAGGAGACAGGCGCGGGGTGATTGATGGCTCCCAGCCACAGTCGGGAGAGATTATCTAACAGCATGTGCTGATGGAGCCATGGCTGGGAGCCTGCTCATAATAGCAATTGAGGCACTGGTTTCTGCAGGGTTTGGAGTGCCAGGGTCTCGAGGGCTTATTAATCCCCCAGCAGCCCTGGGAGGGGTTCGTTGCTGCTGTTATTTATACCTTGTGCTGTGCTCATCCAGCACGGACAGTCAGCTGGGATTATGTTCTGGGGACACAGAGCCCTGGCTGCCGTCCAAGCTGGGGCTGCGGACGACTCTTGTGTCTTCATTGCTCCTGGGCTGCATTCATAAAAGTGGAGTGAACGGAGGCTGGTGAGGCCTGGAGACACAGACACGGATCCAGGAGCCTCTGGACCGCGCTAGTCCCTCCGTGCCACTCCAAAGGGCTGTCTGTTCCGTGACCTTCCGTCCCCAGTGTAGGGTGACTGGCTGCGCCTTGCTGGGAGTTCTCTCCGTCTCCACAGACCTCGCTAGCTCCTGGCTTTGCCTGTTCCTTTTTCTGTAACAGCAGTGAGCTCACGGCACAGATCATGACCACTGTTTCTGCGGGTGCTCAGAGCGCTGTTCACATACAAGGTGTTCAGCCGCACCTGCTGGCCCTGGCTTCTGCCACCTCTCAGCTCCCTTCCTGCCATGGCCGTCCTGGCTTTCCCTCGGCACTCCTGCCAGCTGGGGTGGCGGCTCCTGTTGCTGTTGCACACCTCCTGGTCTTAGCCTGGGCCCCCCTTTCTCCTAGAAGGCCCTTCCCTCCTCTTTGCCAACCACACATCTTAAGAGCTCCCTCCCACTTGTGTGTCAACACTTTCCCTGGCACAAGAGAAATAATTATGTTTCAATTAGGTGAGACTGTGAATGTACATGGGAAAATGGTTACTAAAGTTAAGCAAATTAGCATATCCATCACCTTCCATAGTTACTTCTTTTTGTCCAAGACAGAGCACCTAAAATCTATTCACTTAGCAAATTTTCAATATATGGTATGATAATATGCCTCAAAGTATCAGGTAAAGATGAGATCAGTAACAGTGCCACATCGAATCATACTGGAGCGTGAGGCAAACAGAAAAATCAGACACCAATTCTATCTTTATTTAAAATTCTGGAATTTTGTTTATCTTGGGTGTTACCACAGCCATTTCATGTATAAATTTTTACATTCATTTTTAAAAATATTGCCTAGAATGTGATAGGCATTCTGCAACTATCTGTTGAATGAGTAAATGCTGGGGTAAGTGGTGAGTGCTTGGAAGAATGTTCCAGATCGAATCTCCAATGATCCCAAAGTTCTGGTGTTTACCTTTAGAGTTGCCTGTGTCCCTTCCAGCTCCTTTTTCACTCTCATATCTGCCTTTTGGTGAAACTTTTCTAAATCCTTTCCCAAGTTTAGAGTAAGGGGGGAAAGTACAACAGTTTCCCAAACTTAGTCAATTAAATGTGCTTTGCCCAGTTTGTTGGAGCACTGTGTAATGGGGCCGAGATTTGGAATCCAGTCTGTGTGGGCCCGTTGGTTGACTTGGCCCCAGACTAGTGTCCTTCTCCCTCCTCGCCCCTAGCTAATCAAGGCACAGACAGAGGCCTTGGTCCCTGGGAATGCTGACTTAGACTCTAGTAGAGGAGACTGATCACCACTGGGCACACAGAGTAGGCAGAGCCCAAGCAAAAGGCTGGCGTTTTTGGTTGAAATGAGTTCCTGGGGATTTTACCCATCGTTGTTGGTATAGATGAATGTCCAAGAACCAGTCATACAGCCGTAGCTCCAGACCCCAGTTAAGGCATCATCGTGAGCTAAAGGGAGCGGCCCAGAGCCCAGAAGATGGGCGCCTGGGTTTGGGCCCAGCTAGGTTCTCCTTGAGCTGGGAGACCCTGACCACATTACTTAGTCATCCAGCACTCCGGTATGTCTTGCATAAAAAGAGAGGGTTAGCCACAAAATCATGATTTCTGAACCCTATACGTGGAACTCCAGAACTGTGAGCAGGTTGCAGGAGTCACGGATGGATATAGCCATATCTCTCATCCAGAGAAGCCCACTTTGACCAGTTATTAGATTCCCAGGTAACTTTTCTTTTTTTCTGTATTAGCCAAAAGCAAGGAGGCTCCACAGCTTTAGATAATCAGACTCAGAACACGGGTCGAGAGGACGGCTGTAACCCCAGCAGCCAGCAGTCTGATGAGTCCGCGATCTTTCTGTGGCAGCCTTCAGGAAGGCCAGGTTTGCTTGAGCTGTGTCTGAAGGACACATCCACTTAGGCCCCTGGGCGAGGAGAGCTCAGGCGAACGGACACACAGGCAGTGGCCACTTAGACCATCTCATCTCTTCACTCATCTACCATCTTGTGCCAAGAAATCACTCAATACTAATTACACTGCTATGGCCACACAGTGTTAGGAGAGGCCATGAAGGACTAGTCCACTCTCTCACTCAGTGCTTGGATCCTGTCCTTTCCATCATCAGTTGACAAGTGGTCAGGCAATGTTTTCTTGAATCCCCCCAGTGACTGTGAACTCACTCCCTCTCCAGGCAGCCCATTCTACGGTTGGCCATCCCTGGTTTGAATGCCCAGCTCACAGAGCTTGCCCTCTTCAGACTGTGAAAGACAGGCCCAATCCATCTCCACAGAAATAGCCCTTGAAGTATCTGGAAAGTGATCATCCACTCCGGGTCGCCTTCAGCCTGTTCAGCTAATCTCCCCTCACACCAGCTCTCCTCTGCATGACGGAGATGAACTGCACCATGGGAGCAGCTCCCTCCCCGCTGCCTGCGTCTCTGTTCGTGGAGACCACCCCAGAATGGGTTGCCACATCCTGCCCAGACTGGTCCGCACAGAAGAGAGCAGAATCATTGTCCTTTTCTCGTCCCAGGCTTTCAGCCCTTCTGCACATAAAAACTACTTGGGCAGATTTTGAAAAAACAACAACAGAAAAAAACAAAAACAAAGCTACTGTCTTCCAGACTCCATCCTTGAACCTCGAAGTCAGAAATTCTTGGAGGGGTGGAGTCTGGCCTCTGACATTGGAAAAAGAAAGGCCAGGTAATTCTGTTTCTTGCCAGAACTGAGAGCCACTGTTTTTGACACTAGATCCTTGATTCTTGCTTTGGTTAGCCACCGATTTAGTGGACCTTGCTACACAACTTTGTCTGTAAGCCAATTTGAAGGAGAGAATGATCATTTCTTCTTCTTTTTTTTAAAGATTTATTTTATTTATTCTAAAGACAGAATTACAGAGAGAGGTAGAGAGAGAGAGAGAGAGAGAGAGAGAGAGAGGTCTTCTATCCACTGGTTCACTCCCTGAATGACTGCAATGGCCAGAGCTGAGCTGATCCGAGCCAGGAGTCGGGAGCTTCTTCCAGGTCTCCTATTGGGCCATCTTCTACTGCTTTCCCAGGCCACAGCAGAGAGCTGGATTCGTACAGAAATCTGAGGTGGGAAGACTCCCTTTGTTCAGACAGGCACTAGAACCAGTGGAGGATCCAAGCAGTGTTACACCAGCGGGCTCAGCTGGAATCATTTCCCGAGAACTGAGCGACAGTCCCAAGTGTCTTACAGTATATATAGATTCATCAGCATCACAGCTTAGCTGTTACAGCATTGGTGGGTTTAAACTGCAGCCTGCGTGACCTGGGACCACACTTCCAGTGGTCGGTGGGCCTGGTATGTTTGTAAAGGAGATAGCGGGGGCAGATTTATTAGGACAGATTTATGACTGGGGTTACAGAAGCAGAGCTTAGGACTCTTCCCCCGTAGACAACTGTTGACGTTGCTGCACTAGTTAACTGCGAGCAGCCACTTTTCAAGGTCTGTGTGGGGAGGAGGGGTCAGCTTCTCTCTCTTTGTCCAAGATTGTGGCTGTAGTTCCTCTACAAGATCAGAAGTGGAGCAGCCGGGACTTGAACCGGCGCGCATATGGGCTGCTGGCTCTGCAGGCCAGGGCTTTAACCCGCTGTGCCACAGCGCCGGCCTCTGAACGATCACTTCTGAGCGTCTGTCACACACAGGTCCTGACCAAATGCCTGTTTGCACTATTCCATTCCATCCCATCCATGAGTCCGGTGTGTATGACTCCATTTTCTCAGGGAGAAAGACTGAGGCTGAACAAGATGGAGCAGTTCACTCCAGGTCTCTGCTGGCCACGTGGCCAAGTTCAGATTCAAAGCCAGATCTGTTTGAATCCAACGCTCATCTTCCTTTCATGCCTGTCTGCATTCCTTGAAGTGTTAATTGAACAATTCTTTATTAAGAGTCAGGCGGGACCTACTATGTGTTGGACAGGTTGGGCCAGCGACCGCGGTGAGCTAAGTTTCTGCAGTGATCTGGAAAGCTGTGTGTGGGTACAGAGTGCTTTCCTTTCCCATCCAATGATTGGTTTATGGGTACATTTTCTTGAAGGAAAAATCATGTCGACGTAATGCAAGCTTTGTAGAGAAATCAGTCTTTGGTATTTGGTTGTAAAATAAATGTCAGAATAAAATGTTTGCGAAAATAAAGAGCTGTACCTATGAAATCACTTTGCACAGAGCTGTAGAATACTGATGGTCTCTTGTTGCCAGTGCATCATTATTTAAAGCAAATTTGGGACGCAAGGAAGGAGCTGCCAGGCTTCAGCCAGGATTGATACCCAGAGCTCTGCTCTCCTTGGCAGGAGTGACTGAGGAGTGGCTTCACGGGGGTTACCCCAATCGGGTGAATCTCAGCTCCTGAGTGATGTGGCCGGCAGCCAATGGGGCTGGGATGCCTCTCACCAAAGCTGCTGGACCACACTCTGGGAAAGATGCCCGCTTTTTTCACCCTGGGTTAAGGAAGCAGGGCTGCTAAAGGGAGTCACCAGCACACTCGTGGTTCCAGCCAGGAAGGAATGGCAAGGTAAGGATAAGCAACATGGTCTAGACGAGAGAAGAGGATGGAAGAAACAGAAGGGAAATGGAGAGCAAAGAAGTAAGAAGACAGAGGTGTGGATGGAGCACCTAACGGCTCCAGATACAGCCCCGCCGTAAGCACCCTCCCCGCTCTGCATCCGCCTTTTCCCCAGGCTCAAGTGGACCTGTCCTTAGATGACATCCTAGAAATCTCCTCTTCCCAGTACCTGAGTCTGGAACCCCCTCCCTCCCGTGTTCTTGCCGCCCTGTACTTCCCTGTCATGATCCTGGGGGACACAGTGCTGCATTAACATTGTCTCGTTACTTTCCAGTCATTTCTTTTGGGCCAAAGCTTCGTAACTATGTCCTCCAGCTGAGTTACAGGTGTGCCCGGGTTTCCGCACACCCCAGCACTAGGGCACCCTGGCTGCTCGCTCCCTGTTACCCCAGCGTGCAGCAGGACTGTTCTCTGTGTGTGCCCAGACTTAGGAAGGTTGGGAAACGCTGTTCTAGACTCTTCGCTAAAGACAGCAAGGAAGGAAGAGAAGAATAAGGGAAAAGGGAAGGAGATGGGGGGAAGGGAGACAGGTCGCTGGGCGGGAAGAGGCTTCCGGTGTCTGCAGGTACTCACGAAGCAGCACTGGCGAGGTTGTGCAGTCTGGACAGGACTCACAGGACATGCTCTTGAGGTACTCTTGCCTTTTAAGCCAGAATAATCTGGCGGGAAGAGTGTGAACTGTAGTAGCAGAAAGACAAGTTTGCGTCCCAGCTCGGAGACTCAGGACCCGCGGGATCGCGTTCAAGTCACTTGCCCTCTTCCTGCTTCCATTTCCTCATCCAGTAAGAGGTGATAAAGATAGTCTTCTCTTTAAGCTGCTCTGGGCACTGGTAAGGTCATGTTTTTGCAATGTTCTTGGCATAGAATAGACACTCAACATGTAGGTTAACTTTCTGTAATTTTGTTTCAGAACCACTTTTTACAAAATGATTTATTTATTTCTGAAAGGCAATGAGAGAGAGAGAGAGAGAGAGAGAGAGGAGAGAATCTTCCATCCACTGGTTCACTCTCTGAATAGCCACAATTGTCAGGGCTGTACCTGGCCAAAGCAGGAACCAGGAACTCCATCCAGATCTCCCATGTGGGTGGCTGGGGTCCAAGCCCGTGGGCCATTTTGACTGCCTTTCTAAGCACGTTAGCAGGGAGTCGGATCAGAAGCAAAGCAGCTGGGACTTGAGTTGGTGCTCTGCTATGTGATGTAGCACTGCAGGTGGCGACTGAACCCACTGCACCACAACGCCAGCCCCCAGAACCACTTTAGGAAGCACTTTTGTAGCCAGTGGCAATTTACATAGCTTAGAGCTTACGTTTGAGTCATTGAATTCAATTCCTGCTTCTGTGTTTATTAGTGATATGACCTCAGGCAAATTATTTAATCCTCTCCCAGCTCCCTGCCTCTGTTTTTGCTTTGTGTTTGTTTGTTTCTGTGAAGTATGGATAGTGGCATCTACTGTATCAGTGTTTGTGGAGAGGCTTCAATGAGCTGACACACGTAAAGTCTGCAGAACGTGCCCGCACATCCTAAACACTCCTGCGTGTGTTTGCTGTTGTCAGTAGTCTCTCCTAGGAGTCACTGCAAGTAACTGGTAAGCCGTGACACAGGCAGGTGCTCCTCTGTACAGCTGTGGAGGAAATACTAATGTGTGTGCAATCGGACCCTGCACTGGCAGCAGTGGGGTAGGCGGCGTGTGGAAGTTCATCTGCAGTTAATATATATTCAGCTGCACTAATTAGTACAAGCCTCAAAGCCTAAAAATAAAGTTAGTCTTTAAAAAAAATGAGGCTACAGGCTAGTAAGGATGCTGAGGACTGACTATTATTGTTCTAATGACTATTATTATTATTATTTTTTGACAGGCGAGTGGACAGTGAGAGAGAGAGACAGAGAGAAAGGCCTTCCTTTGCCGTTGGTTCACCCTCCAATGGCCGCCGTGGCTGGCGCGCTGCGGCCGGCGCACCGCGCTGATCCGATGGCAGGAGCCAGGAGCCAGGTGCTTTTCCTGGTCTCCCATGGGGTGCAGGGCCCAGGCACCTGGGCCATCCTCCACTGCACTCCCGGGCCATAGCAGAGAGCTGGCCTGGAAGAGCGGCAACCGGGACAGAATCCGGCGCCCCGACCGGGACTAGAACCCGGTGTGCTGGCGCTGCAAGGCGGAGGATTAGCCTAGTGAGCCGCGGCGCCGGCTTATTGTTCTAATTATTCTAAGAGTGAAAATGATGGTGCAACCCAAGGTTGTCTGTGGGCCAGAGGATCGTGAGCCCCTGTGTTCTGAGTTAAAAAGGCACCTCAGCATAAAATAACAAGTCACACTTTCCTTGAAAAGTTCATGGAAAGTGGAATTAAAAGATAAGGTTATTTTGATGTTTTGATGCACCCCCCCAATTGAAATCCATGTGTAAGAGGAGTTTCAACAAATTTAGGGAAGATGTATATTACAAAAAAAAAAAAAAAAGCTAAATGGATTTTGGAAAGATTTACCCCAAAATAAAGATCTTTTAATCCCATTTCCTTGAACTTTTTGAAGTATCCTAATGGAGTCATACATCACTTAATGAAGCCTGTATATTCTAAGGAACGTGTCGTTAGGTAATTTCATCATTGTGCAGAGAACATAATAAAATGTACCTGCACAAACCTAGATAATTTAGCTAATGTAAACTAGAATATAAGACATGCGTGTGTGTGTGTGTGTGTGTGCAGGCATGTCTATATGCAGCACAGTCTATAGTCCCTATGGCCATGATGAACAGAATTGCAAGAGGTTAAATCAATCACAAGAGAAAGTGACGCAAACGAGAGAGACGGTGAAGGTGAGGCGTATGAGGCCGCTGCACGGGTACACAGCATGCTGCTGTACAGGAACTTCTTCACGACCGGGAAAGCACACTCTACATAACAGTAAGTGGTGTGGCACGGTGCACACGTGCACCAGACCGGGAAAGCACACTCTACATAACAGTAAGTGGTGTGGCACGGTGCACACGCACACCAGACCGGGAAAGCACACTCTACATAACAGTAAGTGGTGTGGCACGGTGCACACGCACACCAGACCGGGAAAGCACACTCTACATAACAGTAAGTGGTGTGGCACGGTGCACACGTACACCAGACCGGGAAAGCACACTCTACATAACAGTAAGTGGTGTGGCACAGTGCACACGTACACCAGACCGGGAAAGCACACTCTACATAACAGTAAGTGGTGTGGCACGGTGCACACGTACACCAGCCATAGTCCTTTATTATTACGATCACGTAGAGTGCCTTCTTGTGTGTGCTATGCTTTCATAAAATGGGCATCACACTACGCTTCTTTATACCAGCATCACCACAGACATGGGAAGAAGGTGTTGCAGATAATGGGACTATGTCTACAATAGTAGGCGACAGGAGTCTTTCAACTCCATTATAAATCTTTCTTTCTCTGGTTCCCCCTGCCCTGCAAAGCATGCAACAGCTGAGGCTGGGCCAGGTGGAAGCCAAGAGACAGGACCTCCAGCTGGGTCACCCACAAAAGTGGCAGGGGACCAAGTACTTGGACTGTCTTGCTGCCTTTCCAGGTGCGTTAGCAGGAAGCTGCATTAGAAGAGGAATAGCCAAGACTCCAACTGGCACTCTGCTATGGGATGCTGGTGTCCCAGGGCAGCTTAACCTGCTGCACCACAATGCCTACACTGATCAACACTTTTCACACACACACTTGAACTTTACAGGCTGCCTATATGAGTCTCCTAGGGTTGCCATAACAAAGCAACAAAACCTGAATGGCTTAGACAACAGGAGTTTCTTTTTTTCCTTATTTTTTTTAAAGATTTATTTATTTATTTGAAAGTCAGAGTTACACAGAGAGAAGGAGAGGCAGAGAGAGAGAGAGAGAGAGGAGAGAGGTCTTCCATCCGATGGTTCACTCCCCAGATGGCCACAACGACCGGAGCTGCGCCGATCCAAAGCCAGGAACCAGGAGCTTCCTCCGGGTCTCCCACATGGGTGCAGGGACCCAAGGACTTGGGCCATCTTCTACTGCTTTCCCAGGCCATAGCAGAGAGCTGGATCGGAAGTGACGCAGCCAGGTCTCAAACCAGTGCCCATATGGGATGCCGGCGCTTCAGGCCAGGGCGTTAACCCACTGCACCACAGCGCCAGCCCCTTTTTCTTATTTCTTTAAAATATTTATTTTTATTTATTTGAAAGGCAGAATTAGAGAGTGAGAGGGAGGGAGGGAGGGAGGGAGGGAGGGAGGGAGAGAGAGAGAGAGAGAATCTTTCATTTGCTAGTTCATTCCCCAAATAGCCACCACTGCTGGGGCTGGGACAGACCTAAGCTGGGAGCCAGGAGCTCCCTCCAGGTCTCCCTTGTGGGTGCAGGGGCCCAAGCACTTGGGCCATCCTCTGCTGCTTTCCCAGGCATACCGCAGGGAACAGGATTGGAAGTGGAGCAGCTGGGACTTGAACCGGTGCCCCATGGGATGCCAGCGTCACAGGCGGTGGCCCCACCCTCCATGCCACAGCACCAGCCCTAACAACAAGGGTTTCTTTCAAGGTTCTAGAGGCCAGAAGTCCAGAATCAGGGTGGCAGCAGGTCCACACTCTGGCGCATCTCTGAGAAGCAGCTTGTAGATGTCCCACTTCGCTCATATGATTGTTCCCTGTTGCTTCACACCACCTTCCCGTCTGTGTGACTGTGTCTGTCCAAACTCCCCCTTCTTGCAAGGACACCCATCACATTGGACTAGATCCTACTGTAATTACCTCATTTTAATTTGCTGACCTGTAGAAAAACCCTGCTTTGAAATAAGATCACACCCTCAGGCACTGGGGGTTAGGACTTCAACACACATTTTTGGACCAATAATACCACCCTCAAGATTTGTACACAAATATTTGAGCTGTGGGGTATCAACAGTGGTGTCCAGGCCACAGGGTTGGCATTTGGAGAAACTGGGTCTCCCAGACCTGGGCTAGGTCCCCATGCCCTTTGGCCTCTGTGTGCTGGCTCCTGGGAGAGTCGTGGCGCTGCAGGTGGAGCATGTCACATGACCATGACCATGGCCCATCCCGCATGTCCCTGCAGCATGGATTTGTCTGAACTTGATGATCCGGTTCTGGGATGGTCTCGTGAACTCTATCAGTGGGAGGTGTCGCTTCCCCTTCTGGGATCCCACGTTGTAGTTGATCCCCACTGTACAGTAGGCATAGTCAAGGATGGATGGAAGAGGTGGCTGATCTCGGAGTGTCCTCTGGCCCTGTTGGTTTCTCCTCACCGCTCAGCATCAGCCTCTATGCTGTGCCTGCCTAGGTGACTGCTGTCCCACGATGGTCCCTGCTGTCCAGACCACACAATCTCCCTGTCTCTTCCTCTCCTGTTCCAAGTTGCCCCTTGGGTCTGCTGGCCCCTATCAGTCACCTTCTCAGCCCTGCCAGAGGTGTGCTGGGCTCCAAGTGAGGGCATGAAGGAGAATTTGGTGTGATCTTGGCATCAGGGGACGAGTTCCTGGCCCAGGGCCTCTCCTTTGCTGGTACCCGCTGCTGAGTGTGGTGCCCTTGTCGTTGAACTGGGTCAGCTCAGCAGGCTCTCCTAGTCAGCCGGCTGGGCTCCTACCCCCGTTCTGGCAGGCACTGGGGCATTCCGAGGCTCCAAAGCCAGCTCAGCTCCTGCCTGGGCTCTCCTGTCCCTGGCCACTCTGGCAGGTGTCCTGGCCCTTAAACCGTAACCACCTCCATCCGGTGTCCTGCTCAGGCTCATGCAATCCTGCAGCTGCTCTGGGAGCCAGCCCAGGCTCAGTGGGGGTGGGAGTGGAGGGAGTTATTTCCTTAATATTTCTTTGCCCACACCTATCCTGCTGTCTTATCTGTTTTGTGCTGCTATAATGAAGTCTCTAAGACTTGGTAATTTAAAGTAAACAGAAATTTATTTCTCACTGTTCGGAGGCTAGGAAGCCCAGTAGCAAGATGCTGCACCGGCCAGGGCCTTCTTACTGTGTCATAATACAGTAGCAGGCCTCACCCGGCAGGACAAGGAGAGGGCAAGGCGGGGAGGAACAGGATGAACACACCCTTTATAATGAACCCACTCCCACTATAATGGCATTAATCCATTGACGAGGGCAGGGCCTGCATGCCTCACCACCTCTTCTGGGTCCTACCTCTTACCCTGTTACAATGAATACTAAATTTCTTTTTTCCTTTTTTAAAGATTTATTTATTTATTTGAAAGTTACACAGCGAGAGGATGAGAGGCAGAGAGAGAGAGGTCTTCCATCTGCTGGTTCACTCCCCAATTGGCTGCAACGGCCGGAGCTGCGCCGATCCGAAGCCAGGAGCCAGGAGCCTCCTCTGGGTCTCCCACACAGGTCTAGGGGCCCAAGGACTTGGGCCATCTTCCACTGGCTTCCCAGGCCATAGCAGAGAGCTGGATGGGAAGTGGAGCAGCCGGGACTCGAACTGGTGCCCATATGGGATGCTGGTATTGCAGGTGGTGACTTTACCCGCTATGCCACAGCTCCAGCCCCATGGATACTAACTCTCAACATGAGTTTAGCAGGGGGCATGCATTCAAGCCACAGCACTGCTGTCCTATCCATCTGCACAACCCCCTCCTTCGGTGGTGTGGGCCTCCGGGTCCAGTGGCCCAGGCAGGAAGCCTAGTGAAGGCCCCTCTAGTGGCTGGGTGGGCCCCTCCACCACCCTGTCTCCTTGAGTGGCAGCCTCCAGGTGGACACGGAGCATGGTCCCTGCTCACACCGAAGCTCTTCTGTGCTCCTCTTCAGGTTTTCCTTCAAGCCAGGAAAGGTTCTCTCTCTGTACAGCAAGAAGCCGCCTTTGCGGCCTGGTGCCTCTCCCCCTTCTCTGATTTGTGGTGTCAGTTCCTTGCTGGAGTCATGCAGCGGCTTCTCTTGATGGCCAAAGCCCTGCTTTGCTGTTAAAGCAACAGCACTGCACCGATAATTACAGCAAATCCCCGCTTTTCCAAGTGCAAGTCTTGGCTTTCAAGGACTCAAAGCCTGCAATGCAAGTCTTGGTTCTTGAGAAATTCTTTGGGGTCCAGGGGCAGTTAGCCTAAGCCTGATGGTCTCGGTCCGAAGGTTGAAAGAGTTGTAGGGGAAAAGGGAATTGCCTGCCAGGGAATTTGGAATATTGCTCTATTTGTGTTTTAAGATTTTGTAACAGAGAAGAGAATCCTTTCCTGGCACCACCCAGAATCCGAGTTTACTTCACTGTAGCATCCTTTTGATGCAGCCTCGATTCTGACCTATATGAGTTGATTAATCTTGCTTTGATCCTGGACTGGAGATATGGCCCCTAATTTTGGCTCCCCATATCCCAAACATTGCTGACAGGCCCCCAGATGAAGACAGATTGTCGCAGGTTTGCCCAAAACTAGACCATGATGAAGAATCATAGCCATCCCCAAGGTACCGGCCTATCTTTCTTCATGAGCGGGAGACATGTCACTCTGCAACCAACACTGTGAACGCCATCATCTTGGCCAATGTCTGCCACTTTTACTTTTCTAGGGAAAAGTAAAAAAAAATGCATGAAAGATTGCACAGCTTCATTAGCCTGAAGCCAAGACAGGGGGCCTGGGGTGCAGACAACCTCCAGAGAATCCAATTCCCACACCCTTCTCTCTCCAGCGCCCTGTTCTGCCATGAGGATTCCTTACTCTCCCCAGCCGGCTGATGGCTTTTCAGCTATGAATATCCAGGTTGGAGGGAGAGCTGGACCAGTGCAAATGCTTGGCGCCAAGAAACTCCAATCCATCTGCTCGCGGCGGCTGCTGGAAATAGAATTTCTGGAGAGTATGGGGCCTCAGTTCCTTTGCTAAGAGACTCATGCACTGTCAAGGAGGCTCACTTATGTGCGCAGATGACCCCTGTCAGAGATTCTTAGGGCCATCTGATGGCCACTGTGTTGGAGGAAGAGGCACGGAGCAGACACAGACACGTGGCAAAGATGGGGGGTCCCTGTCTTCAGTTTCAGTTGACACCATTGGGGCAGCAACCGTGTCTGCAACGCCTGGGTCAGCCGCGACACCGCAGAGATTTCTGTGGGTTTTTAAAGGACAGCTGTCAGCTCACGTGTGCTCCCCCAAGCTTTCAGGCCCGATGACAGGGCTGGCAGGGTTCCGGCTTGGAAACCTGGAAGGCAAAGCGACTTTCCATCAGTCATAATGATGCACTTTGACGCTTAGTTTTTGTTTTCAGAGCAGAGACCCCCTGAGGACTGGAAAACCTTTGTTCTTTCTCTAAGAATACGCAGGAGCTCCCGGCTCTCCGGGTGGAAAGACAGTAGCGAGGATTTTTCAAGCAGTTGACAAATAGACCCACATGCTATAAAGTAGCCGGGGCTGGAGCTGTGCAGGCTCTCCTGTTCTGCACCGCTTCCTCCTCTTCCGCAAATAAGTTTAGGTAAAAATATCAGGGTTTAAAACAAGAAGTTGGGTAGGCCCCTGACACAGTGGTTAAAACGCTGCCACTTGGGCTGCCTGGGTTCTGGCCCTGTTCTGCTCCCAGGTCCGGCTCCCCGCTAGTGCATTCTGGGAGGTGATGCCTTGTCGTTGAGCCCCTCCCTCCCATGCGGGAGACCCAGACTGAGTGCCTGGCTCCTGACTCTGCCTCCTCCAGCCCTGGCTGGTAAGAACATGTAGGGAGTGAACCAGCAGATGGAAGATCTCTGTCTCTCTGTTTCTTGTCTCTCTCTCTTTCAAATAATAAATACGTATATGAACATGCTTGAATAGTCACACAAGGCTTTTTTGAAAGGGGGGTAAGAAGGTCCCATCATGAGCTTCTTTTTGCTGAAAGTCGCAAAGGGAGGAAGGACTTCTTCCACATGTGCTGGGTGATTATAATGTAATGAGACTGCTATTCTTGTGTGGCTCATTAACTGGCCTTCAACATCATGCCAAGAGAAGTTCAAAGGATATTTTGAGCTGTGGGAGAATGAGCAGAGACATCACTTTGAATGACAGCCTTCTCTTGGATCTCAGTACAAAGTTAATCACATTTTATATGCAAATAGCTACCCCCCAGGTGCAGAGTCTGGCTTCATTCACTCATTCAGATGGTATTTGCGAGCTCTTACCTGGTGTGCCAGGTGCTACAGGGCATGCAGAAAAGGTGGGCCCCACCCTCCTGCCCCTGCTGTCTCTGGGGAGAAGTGTGGTTGTAGAGCACAAAACGTTTAACTGACGCGGCAAGACAGAATTGTCAAAATAATTGGCCACACCTAACGTGAGAGTGTCGAGCTGGCTGGCATCAGCTGCCAGCCACCTCCCACCTTCTCTCCTCCAGCAGCTGCCGCCCCGAGTCTGTGTCTAGATGTCAGGTGCTGGGGTCTGGGGCTGGACTGTGATGGGGAGCGCCTTGGTGGTAGAGCCCTTGCCCCCAGCTTTCCCTTCCTTTCCTTACACTGCTTGGACCTCAGCATCTTTTAAGAGATCTCTGATGTGCCTGAGTTGCCATGGGGACCAAAGCCTCCTCCAGAACGAAGCTGCCCCTTGGCAGGGGAAGGGAGATAAAAGGCAGGCCCGTGCAGGTGTGCGGTGGGGAAGCTGGGCGTTCCGAGGAGGAAGGGCTGTAGGAAAGAAGATGTGGTGGATGCCGCTGACCCCTCCTCTCTATATCCAAGGACCTGGACCCCGTCCTGTTCTCTTTGAATCCTGTCCCATGTCCTTCTTATCATCCTGCCCATCACTGCCCAAAACTCTAGCTCTGTCTCCACTCCCTCAGCAGCCCCAGAGGGTTATTGTTGATGCTCACTGAGGTCCAAAATATTTTAATTTTTAATTTAAAAACTAATTTTATTTATTTGCAATGGAGAGAGAGAGAGAGATCCCTCTTTCAGTAGATCCCCAAATGCCTGCAACAGCCAGGGCTGGGCTAGGCAGAAGCTGGGAGTCATGAGCTCAATCCTGGTCTCCCACATGGGTGGCAGGGACCCCAGTACCTGACCCTTACCTGCTGCTTCCCAGGGTGCACATGGGCGGGAAGCTGGGATTGTGAGCCAAGTCGGTCCTTAAACCCAAGCGTTGCTTGGTCCAAGGGCTGCCCCAAAGGCTAAATTCTTGACCTTGACATCTCCTTTAACCAAACTGCTTTTCCACATGTTTTGCCCCCTGCTCTTCTCCAGAAAGCCTTGTGGCTGCACAAGTGCACCAGCCTCTCCTGACTCAGGCCTCTGCCTCTCCTGCCTGCCTTTCTCACCCATATTCCCTGTAGAGCTTGCCTACCAGGTCACCGTCCAAGCTCACCAGCCCACAGCGAACTTTCCTTCCTGCGTTTCAATCCTGGCCACCCTGCAGGCTGTAGCACTCCCACAGCCTTACAAAATGCTTCCTGCTACATCATGATGGCTCTGTGCTGACTAAATCTTACGTGCAGGAGAGGCGGGAGGGAGAGAGGGACGATGCCATCATCCTGTAGCTGTGAATACATGGGACGTAGGGTAGGAAGTGATGGAAGCCTGAATTATTTTCTCCTTTAGTTGTGTGGCTAAAACACTGAGCAGTGGGGCTGAGGGTTCTTGATCCTTGTTGGCACCACTGTTGTCAACGCAGGGGCACCTGGCCTCGGTGAGCCCAGGCAGGGGCTGGGATGAGAGCCGGAGCGAGTGCAGGCCAGCACCCTGCCCCAGCTCTGGCCGCAGGAGCCCTTCCCAGCCAGCCCTGGGATGACAAGCTAATTGCCAGGCTCACTCTCATTTACATTCCTCTCAATGGCAGGTGCAGCAAAGGTGAGGACTCCACGACAGGATTTGCATTTGTTTTAATTCGAGTTCAGCCCCAGGGATGTCCTCATTAAGCCATAGCCTGGAAGCCTTTCAGAGGCTGGAGCCGGAGGCAGCCAGCCAGAGGCCGGTGGCGCCCGGGCTCTCTCCTCTGGCTCCCCTTGGTGGCACTCCCGCCGTCTCCGCTGGGCTGCTGACGCTGTTTCCCCGCTGTCTCCTCTGTTCTATGGGCCCCTTCCGCCCGCTGCATCCCTCCCGTTGATAGTCCGCTCTTTCTGCCCCCTGCAGCGCCTGGCCTCCCACTCCTTCGTAATCTCTTTTATCAATCTTGTTTATCTTCCCCTGCGGCCCCTGCCTCTTGCTATTACCTGGTTACCTCTCTGATTAAATTACCCTCCCCCTTCCTCTCTGCCTCCCCAGCCCTCACCTGCACCCACTCAGGGTTCCCCTGCCCCAACCTCAGTGCCACTTCCTGCCTGTGACAAGTGACCGCATTAAACTCCCCTTGGGGGCAAGACTTGCTCAGCCAGACACCACTCTATAGACCAGCCGGCCACTAACAAGAGCTGACATCTGTTGAGTATGCTGCGTGTGCCAGGCCCTGCTTAGTCTTCATTTCCTGCTTACTGCAACGTTTCAAGCAATTTCCCCCTCATATTACAGGAGAGGAAGCTGAGGCGAAGGGAGGCGAAGGGACTGGTGCAAGGTCGCACAGTTAACACGCGGAGTATTGACAACCCACTCTCGGTCGTCTGCACGAGCGATGGCTTGGGTAATCTTCCCTGAAGAAAAACGTAAAACTCATTTCTACCAGACTCTGGGATACAGCATCTGGGGCACTGGATGTCTCTCCTGTTGCAGCTCCCAGTGGCTGATTGGCATACGCAGGGCAGGCAAGGCCAACACGTGGAACAGTTACAGCGTAGGATTCCGACGTATTCAAGTGACCGGCCACAGCATCGTCCGTGGCAGTGGCGAGAGCCAGCCAGGGTGACGACCTCCTTCCAGAGCCTCAGGCCCAGTCCTCACCACTCCCAGACCTAGGAGCTCTTCCTCCTCCCTGGGCACCCACCTGAGAGGTCTTTGGTGAGGTGGCAGATGTCATTGAACTCCTGAATCCAGCTGCCCCATATTCTCCCCAGGGTGAGTCCAGATTCAAGTTCCCTGGCCTGAGACTCAAGACCCTCTGTGGCTTACCCTTGTGGGTTATACATGCTAACTGCTCTGTATAAACTACCTCTCCCTGCCAAATCAGACTCCCAAGGACCACGCTTGAGAAACAACGGGTGGCCTTTCTCTGGCCAATTTCTATGGTTTTTACACTGAACCTTAAGGATTTATGGAGCCCTGTGATGGGAAAACACATATACCTCAATTACTATACCTAGAGTAGAGAATGGATGAGCACTAAAAACAAGGAGTAATTAATAGGAATTGGGGGCTCGGAGGAGGGGGCTCATCTTGGGATGAGGGTTGAAGAAGGCTACCTGGAAGAGGAGGCATTTCAAAAAATAGTATCTTAAAATACAAGGTAGAACTTAGGAAGAGTCTCAGAAAATGGGGAGGATTTATGCACATGTATTTACAGGTTTGTGGTGATGAGGTGGGGGTGGGGGTGGAGATGAAGAAAGATCATGTTTTTATGTGGGTATCTCCCTTTACTAAATTCCACAGGGGCAGTGGCTATGTCTTTGCAGGTGGTAAGCCAAGGACAGTCATGGCTGGTGCCCATAGGATGTTCCTAATCACAGGTGATGCCAAGACAATGGCAATGGGGGGGCGGGTAGGGGTGAGGCCACTGATGCTGCTTCTTGATTCCAGCCATCGTCACGGTCAGGCTGAGGACCTGGGCTGAGAACCAGGAGTCCTGGGTGAATTTCCAAGTGCACCTCCTCCTCCCCTCCTACCTCCATCTGATTTTACGTCTCTTCCAGAAGAAACAGGTGGGGTTTTGCCGAGCTGACTGAGACTCCCCTGCCCAGTAGGACAGACCCTGTCACAGAAAAATAATTTCTTTTTAAACTTCTACCCAGTGAAAATCCCGCTGCTGTGCACAGCAGGCCCGGCCATGCCAGCGCTGCCACCCTGCCAACACAGAGCCGGGGAATAAAGGAAAATGCTTAGCATTCAATTCCATGTAAATCAGACTTTATTTGCTCTGGTGACAGGTTATTACCTTCGGCAGGGAATGAGGGGAAAACAGCTGCTGGCTGGAGACAGGGCTCCCCATGTGGGGATGTCACCAATAGCAGCCCTTCGCACACCGGGCCTGGGTCCTCCGTCTCTGTTCTCCTTGTGGCTTTTCCACAGACATCTGCAGGCTCCAGGTCACTTCCGTTCAGCTGCACTGCCTCCCAGCTCAGTCCCCTCTGCTGTTGTGGGGGCGGCTGTGTGTACTGCCCACCCCCTAAGCACGTTGTACGCAGTACCCCTGTGCGTGCTGCTCACGGCGCAAAACTTAATCTACTCTGCAAGGTCCAAGTCAAGTCCAAACCCTCCATGGCGTCTGCCTCCACCTCCCAGCCTGCACACTTTCTCCCTCTGGGAGTTTGCTCCTCTTAAACCTCTCTCCCACAGTGTAGCCTGTTCTGATTGATCCATTCCTAGCAGCCACCAACCCACTGATTGAGTATCCATCCTGAATGCCTCGCACAGGCCCTTACACAGAACAGACTCTCAGTAGACGTGTTGGCTGATGGGCGTACGTCCGTCAGAACAGGACAGGTTATGCTGCAGCAACAAATGCTCCCAAACTCTCAGCATCTGAAAACAGCAGAAGCTATTTACTTGCTCATCTTATACGTCCACTGTAAGTTAGCCAGCGACTGCCTACTGCAGTCACCCAGACACCGGGCCGATAGAGTGCCCACCAACCTGAGTACTGCATGGGAGATTCTTGCAATGGCAATAAAGTAAAGCTCTGTCCTGGAAGTGACACAGGACACACCCATAAGCCACGTGCCCCTGCTCCCAAGTGTAAGGGACCACAAAGTAAAATCCCACTGTGTCCCCGGAAGGCAGAGAGCTGGACATGGTTGGTCAGTAGCATCGATGACTTCTCTGATGCATGTAGGGACTAAATTCCATGAGTTATGTGCTACATTTGTTTTGTTCACTCCCAAGTCCCTAAAGGATTACAGAGTGCTTGGTACACATAGTAGGTTCTCAGTAAAGACTTGGGCCAATGGCCTGCCTGGTTCTCACTTTGTTGTCTTGATGTAGAGCCAAGCTCCTTTGCGTTGCTGGCCTTTGATCTGCCTTCTGTGCCTGCAGAGAGCCCGAGCCCCTGAGAGGAGTCAGCCGTGCCTTCCCTGCCCGCCAGTCCTTGCATACAGGGCTGGCGTCGCTCAGCGTGTCACTGCCCACACCGTCTAAGAGGCAGGAGCGGAGAGTACCCCTAGCGGTTGTTATTATGTAGTAAGCAGCTACTTTTTGAAAAGCATGTGAATAAAGTTTGTGTGTAAGCCAGTGTGCTGGTGCAGGCCACTCTCTGGGGGAGAAAGACAGAGGTAGTTCGTGTTTTGTGGCTGTGTATCTCTCACTAGTAGTTGATCCTTGTGGTCTGTGATGCCATGCCTGGTGGGAGAGTCGAGGGGAAGATCTTGGGGACTGGTAGTGAGATTCTTGTTCTGACAGCTCTGCCCCCCTAATGTCATCCACACCCACCTGTTCTTCCATTTGCTATTTATTTATTTACTTATTCAATTATGAGAGACAGAGAGACGCTCTCATATGCTGGTCCATTCTCCAAATGCTTGCAACATCTAGAGCTGGGCTAGGCTGACCAGGAGCCACGACCTTCATGCAGATTCCCCTCTTGGGTAGCAGGGACCCAGCCACTTGAGCCCTCGCTGTTGCCTTCCAGGGTCTGCACTGGCAGGAAGCTGCAATCAGGAGCCAGAGTCCAGTATCAAGCCTGGGTCCTCTGATCTGGGACACAGACATCTTAATTCTAAGCCAGATGCCCACCCCCAATCCTCTTCTTCCACTCTCCTCTTTTTCTCTTTGCATTGATTGCCTTATTCCTTTTCCCAAAACCATAGTGGCAGAGAGAGAAAGAGGATGGGGAGAGGATGTGGCCCAAGTTGAGAAGGAGGGGGACACTTTGGAGAGTGTGAGAACAGGTCAGGAATGTGGCTGGAGAGTGGTCAGCATTTACGGCCATGGTCACGGCTGATGGACCCAAGCCCTGGTCACGGTTTACATACACTTGACCAGGTTTGGGAACCCTACCAAGGGTAGATGGGAGCAGAAACCATGCCAGGTCCTCTCCCCAGCCTTCTTTTTTCTACTACGCATCTTCTTCAAAGCCTGAGATGTCTGACTCCATGACGCATCCATCCCATAACCAGACAGGGAAGAAGGCTGCGGTCTTCTACCAACCGCGTCCAAACCTCAGCTTGGGCGTCTCTGCCATCTGACGGAGGAGTGCAGTTCAGGGAAGGCTGAGCTGGTCTGGGGGCAGTGCTGCCTCCGTAACCGCCACGGCTGGGCACCTGCCAAACTCACCATCTGGCCCCTCCAGCCAGCAGTCCGCACTGCCAGCTTCCGTGTCCACCTCCGCCCTCAGCCCACCGCCTGCAGCCTGAGCTGGGAACTTGCCAGGGCCCCAGACTGCGTCATACAATCGGACAAGCTTTGCCAGGTTTATGGCTGGTAATTTATGGCCTTCTTTAGCGACATCTATCACGCTGTACAGTTGTTAATCCCAGAGTCTTTGCACACTTTGCAGAAAATAGCTTGCAATTCCTTACAAAGTAGCATTTGCTAACTCACCTGTCGGGCTGTCGGGCGGGCTGGGAGTGACGAGCCACTCTGCAGTTACTTCTATCCATCTTACTTGGCTTAGGCGAGCCAGGCCTCCTCCTTCAGAAGACAGCAGCAAGGATCTTTACCACCCAGCTACGGCCCTGCTGTGCCTGTCAGTGCTGCAGGGGCAGCTCCTACCCACCCCCTATCACTTGCAAAGGCAGCAGGGGCCCTGGGAGCCAGTACGGTGGGCTTAGGATCTTAGCAAGGGCAGAACCTTCCCTGGTTAAACAGAAACAACACTTCCCAAGAGACACAGACTTATCCCCCCAATTATTCCAAGTCAGAGGTGGAGGAGGGGTATGGCCAGAAGGTGAATGAACACACTTGTACCCAGTACAGGGACAATAAAATACCTCTGTGGTCAACTGCTGCTTAGGTGCCCCCACCAAAGGACCCATTGGGGCCTCTGAAAACTGCCAACAAGTGCAAGCAAGAAGAAATACAAATGTCTTTGGCTGCAGAATGAATCACAAAGTATTTTGCAGTTAAATTTAAACTCTTAAAAGTAAGCCTCCAAGAGGGCCAGAGCTGTGGCATAGTAGGCTGAGCCTTTGCCTATGATGCCAGCATCTCACGTGGGCGCTGGTTCAAGTCCCAGCTGCTCCACTTCCCATCCAGTTCCCTGCTGATGGCCTGGGAAAGCAATGGAGGATGTTCCAAGTGTGTGGGCCCCTGCGCCGACATGGGACACCCAGCTCCTGGCTCCTGGCTTTGGATTGGCCTAGCTCTGGTCATTATGGCCATCTGGGGAGTGAACTAGCAGATGGAGGACTTCTCTCTCCATCTCTCCTTCTCTGTCTGTAACTCTGACTCTCAAATAAATGAATAAGAGAGAGGAGAGGCAGAGAGAGAGAGAGAGATCTTCCATCCAATGGTTCACTCCCCAATTGGTCACAACAGCTGGAGCTGCGCTGATCCGATGCCAGGAGTCAGAAGCTTCTTCTGGGTCTCCCACATGAGTGTAGGGGCCCAAGGACTTGTGCCATCCTCTACTTTCCTAGGCCACAGCAGAGAGCTGGATGGGAAGTGGAGCAGCCAGGTCTTGAACTGGTGCCCATATGGGATGCCGGTGCTTCAGTCCAGGGCATTATCCCCCTGTACCACAGCGCCAGCCCCTGTGAGTAAATCTTAAAAAAAAAAAAAGTAAACCTTAAGGCTTGTTTCTAAAGGCTTGCCGTGCTGGGTGAAAGAGAAGGCCACTTGGGAAATTCTACATCATGGTGAGGGAGGTCAGGTAGGCTGAAAAGATTGGAACTGCAATCATGTGGCAGTGAGAAAGTACATGAATGAATTTCCAGAAAAAGATAGAAATGAGACCAACATATGGAAGAGAATACACCAAATGGATAAAACAGTTAAATTCATGTGTTTCACATATGTATCTTACAGACTCACATATATATCATACGTGTATATATTATGCTTGTTATGTGCATATATATCTTATGGCTTATTATTTTTCTGTGTTTCTAAATTTCCCATAGTGAGCATACATTTTGGGGCTTGAAACAAACCCAGTCCCCACAGATGAGTGACAGCACCCATTATAATTGACTCCTGATTGACGTGATTCACATGAGATGTGTGTCCCTCTGTGATACCCACTTTGACAAGGGGAATCCAAGAGAGGCATCATCTGTCCATTCTTGTCTTTGGGTCCATCCTCTGAATCTCTGCCGGTTTCATGTGCAGTTGTCCGCTGGTAAATACAGGAAGGGGGTCTCAGTTGCTGAGTAACTTAGGTATTTCCCAGTGGAAATGTTCTATTTTTTATGTATCCTCACTGCTTGGCTCAACATGCGCAGGAAATATGCACTGACAGTGGGTGTCTGGCGCTGTGGTGAAGTTGCTGTTGGGATGCCCACATCCCATCCTGGAGTCCCTGTTTCACGTCCCAGGTTCTCCACTTCTGATCCATCTTCCTGGCAGTGCACCTAGGAGGCATGAAATGACGGCCCACGGACTTGGTTCCCTGCCACCCGTGTAGAATACTCAGACTGTGTTCCAGGCTCCGGCTCTCAGTCTGGCCCAGCCCTCGTTATTCTGGGCATTAGGGGAGTGAGCCAGTGGATGGGAGTTCTTTCTCTGTCTCTAATTCTGTTTCTCTTTCTTTCTCTGTCTTTCAAGTAAAGGGAAAATAAATAAATACATTTCTCAAAAGAAATATTTGTTAAGGAATGAAGTGACAGGGGCTGCTTTTTAACCACCTGGAGCAGTAGGGTCAGGCTGCCGCCATTTTGCTGAGCCCAGCATGGGCTCCCCAGCATCTGTGTCGTAGGCAGCAGCAGCTCAGGCCCTTACCCCTCTCTAGTGGAGAGAGACAGTGAGGACATAGCACAAACTACTGAAGGGGAGGGCACCCACGATACTGGGGTTGCAGTGAGGTTGACCCCTGAATTCACATCTCAGGGGGCCCTCGCTCTGTTTGATGTACGGGTGGCTCTTTCGGAGGGGGTGAATGGACCTTGCTCAGTGGAAGGCATGTACATTCCTACGGCAGCCTTCCCTTGGACTCCGGTTGTTGTATGAGTGTGGCCTTTGGTAGTTCGTCTTCTCCTTAATTCTCTTTTGGGAGCTTAAGTTTAAAGACACTCAACTGAAGTGGTGTGGACTTTAGATTTCAGCCCAAGTACCTATGAATCTGATGGCTCATAAGCCAACAACTGGAGCAAGAACTGCAGAGGGTCGTATTGATTCAAGCCCATGGGTTAGTGAGGCGAGAGCGGCAGAAGCATAGAAATAGAGATTACCAAGGTTCAGCCAAAGAGAGGGTGAAGCAGTGCACAGAGGGCTTGGGGCAGTCAGGAAGCAGAGTCATGCAGGAGTTAATGAAGTGAGCAAAACGGCCAGGTTTTTAGCACACAGGTTAACAGTACAAGTTCTGGGTGTAACTGCCAGGTTCCTAACACATTTGCTAACTCTGTGACCGAAAGAAACCTCCTGACTTCTGTAGGCTGTGGCTTCCTCATCTGCGAAGTGAAGGCAGTGGCGACACCTGTCTCTGTGGCACTATTCTGAGGACAAAGGCGATCACACACACTCAGGGCCTGGCATGTAATGAGCTTCCAGAAGGCACTAGACTACCCTGTTTTAGTCTTGTGCAGACTGACAAGAGATGGAGTTTGAAGACGGCTCTAGAAAGGGGGAGGACAGGAGGCCATGGCCAGAGAGTGATGTGACAAAGTGGATGCTCTAAAGGTGGCGCTGCCTCACGGGTTGGTAGCAGCTTCGTCCCCTGAGTCAAGGTCGTAGCTCCCCAGCATGGGTGGGGGTACAGGTTTCCAGTTGAGAAGATGGGGAAGCTTTGAGGGTGAGGTGTTAGACGGCTCATCCATGTGGCCACGAGAGCCACCCAAGATGAAGACTACATCCAAGTGAAGAGGAGACGGCAAAATCCTAAATGCAGGTTACTCTGGGGCTGACGAGTGACCTGGATGAGAACGGAGCAGCCACGTGAGCCTTGAGGGACGTCACCATCGTCTCAGGCCCCCAGACAATAGGGAGAGGTGCTGGTCTCATGGGAGGGAGCAGAGAGAAAAATCTGATGTATTTGAAGACACTGGGGTGGGTTTGTTTTTACAGAGAAGCCTGGAATGCATTTAATGTTAATGATGCTATGAGCAATAGCTTTGTGGAAAGGGGGAAATTGGTGTTTAGAAAGAAAAAGAGAGACGTAAAAGAGAAAAGGAGGAAGGACAAAAGAAAAAAAGGAGAAACAGAAGGAAGGAAAAAAGGGAGGGGGGGGGAAGAAGTGAGGAAGGGATGGGGACAGAAAGAGAAACTCAACCTTGGAACTTGGAAAGGTGCCCAGACTCTGACTTGTGGGGGATCTTTAAGCACCAGTCTTTTTTTAAAAAAATATTTATTTATTTATTTGAAAGAGTTGGCTGGCGCTGCGGCTCAATAGACTAATCCTCCGCCTGTGGCACCGGCACCTGGGTTCTAGTCCCGGTCGGGGCGCCGGATTCTGTCCCGGTTGCCCCTCTTCCAGGCCAGCTCTCTGCTGTGGCCCAGGAGTGCAGTGGAGGATGGTCCAGGTGCTTGGGCCCTGCACCCGCATGGGAGACCAGGAGAAGCACCTGGCTCCTGGCTTCAGATCAGTGCGGTGCGCCGGCTGCAGCGGCTGTTGGGGGGTGAACCAACGGAAAAGGAAGACCTTTCTCTCTGTCTCGCTCACTGTCCACTCTGCCTGTCAAAAAGGAAAGAAAGAAAGGAAGAAAGGAAGAAAGGAAGAAAGAGTTACACAGAGAGAGAAGGAGAGGCACAGAGAGAGAAGGAGAGGCACAGAGAGAGAGGTCTTCCATCCACTGTTTCACTCCCCAGTTGGCTGCAATGGTCAGAGCTGAGCTGATCTGAAGCTAGGGGTCAGGAGCTTCTCTGGGTCTCCCATGCGGGTGCAGGGGCCCAAGGACTTGGGCCATCTTCTATTGCTTTCCCAGGCCATAGCAGAGAGCTGGATCAGAAGTGGAGCAGCTGGGACACGAACCGGTGCCCACGTGAAATGCCAGTGTCATGGGTGGTGTCTTAACCCACTATGCCACAACATCAGCCCCACAAATGGAATACTTTTTGTGTGTGTGTGTGGCAGAGAGGTTGACTGATTGATTGATTCCCATCTGGTAGTTCATTGCCCAAATTGCCCAAGAGCCTGGGATTCAATCCACGTCTCCCATGTGGGTGGCAGGAACACAAATACTTTAGTCATCACTGCTGCCTCCCAGAGTCGGCATGGACAGAAGCTGGAATCAGGAGCTGGAGCCGGGATCCAACCCGAGCACTCCCATGTGGGATGTGGGCCTCTTAATGGCTGATCTAAACACTTGCCGCTGAGTGGAACTCTTCAGATTTCTGTTTTTATTAGTAGACAGCTTTTCTTGTGAGACATAGGGGTAGGTGGGATCAATCAGTCAGAATTGGCACCTAGGCCACCAGCAGATCGTATTGGCTCCAACTTGTATCCATTGTTCATGGCTAGGTTTAGAAGGTGGGCTGGCAGAGGAATAGAGAAAGATACAGGCTTAGACCTCAGGCTTAATAACGCAATAACCTGCAATGCCGCTTAGCCTTTCTGAGCCTCCCTGTCCATCTTCTACAAATCTTCCTGCCTAGGAAGAATCAAATGAGTCAGCGTTTGTGAACATGTTTTGTAAACTGTACACTTCTTCATCAATGCAAACCATCACTGGAGTAAGTGCTTAATAAGTACGTGTTGATTGAGTGAATAAATGGAGCTCAGTGGTGCTGTGCTATTAATTTCGATGACATATTGATATCACCAGCAAACATCGCATCGATCGCTGACAATTCCAGGAGTGCCGGTCAAACAAAACTGCAAAAACCACAAATTTCATCACTGAGTGATATACCGCTTTTTACTGATTTTCTTTGCTACATTTGTCTCTGCCTTGTTCCCGTGATTGTTTCGTAAGCTGCTTGCAAGCGGAGTCCAGTCACACACGATTTGCCCAGCATCAGCGATGAGCAATAGCTGACCTTAGTGACTATTTCGAGATGGGAGGATTTGGGGTGCTGGCAGGAGGGGCAGCATCTGCCGGTTGGGCTGGGAGGCTTGGAATCAGGAGGGTGGTCTTCACGACGTGTTTGCAGCCCCTTCATCTCCCCTGTACAGCACATTTGACCTCTGATTAAGGACAAGGGAAGTGGGATGTCCCCAGCAGGTGAAACTGGGCTGCAAATTCTTCTGAGGCTTCTGAGGCTCGGGCTGTCACCGAGCGGCCTTCTCTTGTGCTTCCCTGCCTGTCTGTTTCTTCTCCTTCCTGGTCAGCAATGGCCCTTCCTTGGCAGTCAGTCCCTAGCCAAGAGGTAGAAGAAAACACTACCGAGATTGGGGAAAAAAAACCCTTTACTTGAAGGGAAAAATAATAAAAGGAAGCGAAGAGACAGCGCAGGAGAAAGGAGACCTGTGCAAGGAACCCTTTGTGTCAGCTTCACAATGAAAGCCAGCTCTTTCTTCTCCAAGAGGCCTGCACGGAGGAACGTGAAATCACTCTCCCTCCACTGCGTCGCCAAGACGCCTTCTGGGCTTCCCTCAGGAGTCTCCAGGCCGCCAGAAGTGTGCTCCTGGGAACCCAGCTGTGCACGCGCTCTCCCCTGCCGTGTGCCTCGCTGCAGGAACCGTGCAGCGGACTGAAGTGACTTCCAGGGGCTCCAGCAACTGATCCGGGACTGGATGGGAGGCAGAGGACTGGAGGCACCAGATAACAGGCTCCAGCTCCTCCGACAGGGACGCCGAAGCCAGAGGGCCAGTGGGGAGGAGAGCACGTTCGGTAGCACAGACAGGCAGGAAGAGAGGGCACAGAGGAGACTGATGGACAGAGGAGAGAGACAGGGACAGCGGCAACCTCAGCACCTTTCATAACACAGAGGATCATCTCTACGGGAAAGGCTGATGCTATTGAAGGAGAACTGATCGCTGAGCAAAGCCCAGCCAGCTTGTTCCGTGGACCCAGAGCTCTTTGAACAATTACACGAAACAGGTAGAAGCGAGCTGTTAACAAGGAAACGGAAACCCAGAGGTCAGGCTTGTTTGTTTATAGAGAGGACAGCAGTGATTCATCATCGGACTTCGGACAGCTAAGTAAATATTTGCTATGTGTGAGGTGGTGCCTGCCACGGGGCACTTGGGTGGGACTAGGCTCCAGGGCTCCAAGGCTCGGCTTCCAGAGGCTCTGTCCACTGCAGGTGCTGGTCACCAGCAGCAAGTCCACACAGGAACCCCGGAAGCGTTCGGCAGGCCTATGCTGTTGAAAATACACCTGTACTTTATCATCTTGCTCGGTTTAGGGGCACAGGGGCACCAGGACATTTGAAATAAGGAAGTACATTTGAATCACTCATTTCTGCAGTTGCCTTCTTGCTGTGTATCTCCCTGTCTGGCTGCGTTTTTAGATTTCGAATTTTTTTTCCTTCAACCAAGCTGTAGGAATTGAGAAGGGAAGGAACCCAAGAAGAACAGCCACCCCACTTCATCAGTGTGAAAGTAGCACGTGGTCCCAGAAGGATCAGCGGGGAGGGACAGCGGGAATCCCCGAGTCACACTGCGTCTTACGGCTCAGGCCAGAGTCTCAGAGCAGACCAGGGCTCATCGAAGTGCCGGGGGCTTCGGTCTCAGCCCTGCCTCCTCTCCCACGCTCTCATCCCAGATCACACTGCAGGAGCTCTCGACAGGTTATACACAGCACGGCAGAGATGGCTTTCACCAGGCTCCGTTACACCCGCCACCTCCTTGCTGTGGCTCGGCAGTGTTTTCCAAACAGAGCCTGGCTTGACCTCTCAAAGGGACAGCACGGGGTGCCCCTGGGAAACAGAGCCGCTCCTGGGGGTGTGGCTAACACTCTCCCAGGCCTCCTGAGAGAGGCGTTGGCAGGGCTGCTCCTGCCCAGCCTGAACTTGGCTGTGCACAGCCCAGCACGCCGGGCAGCGGTGTGGCCGACTCTCAGTGACTCGCTGGGCGGCGAGCCGGTGGGGATGTCTCCCCGAGACAACTGTCTTTCCCTGACCCTCGTATTGCAGCCTCTTCTTTCCTCTCCAGGGATTTGCACTTGAATGTTGTTCCAAACATAATTAAACATAATTACACACACAGGTGATTTGGGGAAATCTGAGGCTTTACATTTTTAATGCTATGCTTGCAGAGGAAGTATAGCAAGAGGCTAAGCACTGCAGGCATATCTCATTATTGTTATGATTTCTAAGGATTTATTTATTTATTTGAAAGGTACAGTTAGAGAGAGAAAGAGGGAGAGACAGAGAGAAAGGTCTTCCATTTGCTGGTTCATTCCCCAAATGGCCACAGCAGTCAGGGCTGGGCTGGGACAAAGCCAGGAGCCAGGAGCTTCTTCTGGGTCTCTCATGTGGATACAGGGGCCCAGGCACTTGGGCCACCTTCCACAGCTTTCCCAGGTATATTAGCAGGGAGCTGGATCAGAAGTGGAGCAGCTGGGACTCAAACCAGCACCCATATGGGATGCTGGCATTGCAGGCTTTGGCTTAACCCACTGTGCCACAGCACACCCCAGGGGTCTTTTTTTTTTATAGAAAGCTTTCACCTTAATAAATATAAATTTCATAAGTACAGCTTTTAGATTATAACAGTTTCCCCACCATGCCCTCCTACCCCCAAACCATCCCACCTCCCTCTCCCATCCCATTCTTAAGATTCATTTTTAATTATCTTTATATACAGAAGATCAACTTAATATATACTAAGTAAAGATTTCAACAGTTTGCACCCACACAGACACACAAAGTACAAAGTACTGTTTGAAGACTAGTTTTACCGTTAATTCTCATAGTACAACTCATTAAGGACAGAGATCCTACATGGGGAGCAAGTGCACAGTGACTCCTGTTGTTGATTTAACAATTGATACTCTTATGTATGGCATCACTAATCACCTGAGGCTCTTGTCATGAGCTGTCAAGGCTATGGAAGCCTCTTAAGTCCACAAACTCTGACCTTATTTAGACAAGGCCATAATCAAAGTGGAAGTTCTCTCCTCCCTTCAGAGAAAGGTACCACCTTCTTTGATGGTCCCGTCTTTCCACCAGGATCTCACACACAGAGATCTTTCACGTAGGTCATTTTTTGCCACAATGTCTTGGCTTTCCATGCCTGAAATGCTCTCATGCGCTTTTTAGCCAGATCTGAATGCCTTAAGGGCTGATTCTGAGGCCAGAGTGCTGTTTAGGGAATTTGTCATTCTTGGGCCTGCTGTGTGGCCTGCTTGGCCTGCTTCTCATGTTGGATTGTTCTCTTCTTTTTAATTCTATCTATTATTATTGGCAGACACTGGTCTTATTTATGTGATCCCTTTGACACTTAATCCTATCTTTATGATCAGTTGTGAACTTAAACTGATCACTTTAACTAGTAAGATGGCATTGGTACCTGCCAACTTAATGGGATTTGGGGCCGCCCCATGGCAAGTGTTTAGCTTTACCCTTAGGGGTAAGTCCGAGTGAGCATGTGCCAAACTGTACATCTCCTCCCTCTCTTATTCCCACTCTTATTTTTAACAGAGATCAATTTTCAGTTGGATTTAAACACCTAAGAATAATTCTATGTTAAGTAAAGAGTTCAACCAATGGTATTGAGTAGAAAAAGAAAATTTTAAAAAGAATAAAATAGTAAGCTGTTCATCAACAGGACAAGGGCTGATCAAGTCATTGTTTCTCACAGTGTCAGTTTCACTTCCACAGGTTTCCTTTTAGGTGCTCAGTTAGTTGTCACAGTTCAGGGAGAACATATGATATTTGTCCCTTTGGGACTGGCTTATTTCACTCAGCGTGATGTTTTCCAGATTCCTCCATTTTGTTGCAAATGACCAGATTTCTTTTTCTTTTTTTCCCACTCTGTAGTATTCCGTAGAGTACATGTCCCATAATTTCTTTATCCAGTCTTCTGTTGACGGGAATTTAGATTGATTCCATGTCTTAGCTATTGTGAATTGAACTAAAATAAACATTAAGGTGCAGAATAGCTCTTTTATTTACCAATTTAATTTCCCGTGGGTAGATTTTGAGGAGTGTATGGTAGGGTTATATTCAGGTTTCTGAGATATCTCCAAACTGTCTTCCGTAGTGGCTTAACCAGTTTGCATTCCCACCAACAGTGGGTTAATGTGCCTTTTCCCCACATCCTCTCCAGCATCTGTTGTTGGTAGATTTCTGTATGTGAGCCATTCTAACCAGGGTGAAGTGAAACCTCATTGTGGTTTTGATTTGCATTTTCCTGATGGCTAGTGATCCTGAACATTTTTTCATGTATCTGTTGGCCATTTGGATTTCCTCTTTTGAAAAATGTTTATTGAGGTCCTTGGCCCATCTCTTAAGTGGGTTGTTTGTTTCGTTGTGGTGGAGTTTCTTGATCTCTGTAGATTCTGGTTATTAATCCTTTATCAGTTGCATAGTTTGCAAATATTTTGGCTTCCTGTGCCTCTGGGGTCTTTCCAAGAAATCTTTGCCTGTGCCTATATCTTACAATGTTTCTCTGATGTTCTCTAATAATTTGATGGTGTCAGGTCATAGATTTGGATCTTGAATCCATGTTGAGTGGATTTTGTGTAAGATGTAAGATAGGGATCTTGCTTCATACTTCTGCATCTGGAAATCCAGGTTTCCAAGCACCATTTGTTGAATAAGGGTCTTTAAATAAGAAAAGATTTATTTTATTTATTTGAAAGGTAAAGTGACAGAGAGAGAGGGAGAGGGGACAAAGATCTTCCATCTGCTGGTTCATTCCCCCAAATGGCCAAAAACTTGGACTGGACCAGGCCAAAGCCAGGAGACTGGAACTCCATCTAGGTGTCCCACATGGGTGACCCAGGTCCAAGTACCTGAGACATTACCTGCTGCTTTCCCAGGCACATTAGCAGGGAACTGAATCAGAAGTAGAGCAGCCAGGACTTGAACATGTACTTCAATATGGGATGCTGGCATTTCAGGCTGTGGTTTAACCCATTGTGCCACAATTCCACCCCCTGTAGGCATCTTAAAGATCTTGAGAGCTTATAAATAAATGTAGCTTTGCTGAGGGAAGCAGGGAAGAAAATAAAAATGTAAAGTTTTATGGATAAGAATATGACTATTTGGTTTCCTGGCAGATAGATGTACCACTTCTCAACAGAGGCTATAGCAGTGAATATGATTGGATATATTCTATTTCCATTCCCTAAACACACTTTAAAAAATAGTGGTTTATGGACCAAAGTGACCAAAGTTGCTTCCTTCTTATGCACAAAAAATGACACTCAAGTGAGTAAAAGATTATGGAGGGTCCAGTATTGTGACATAATTGGTTAAGCAGCCACTTATGACACTGGTACCCCATATAGTAGTCCTAGTTCAAGTCCTAGCTGCTCCACTTCCAATTCAGCTCCCTGCTCATGTGCCTGGGAGAGCAGTGGGACACGGCCCAAGTGTTTGGGCACGTTCCACCTGTGTGTGAGACCTGGGTGGAGTTCCTGGGTCCTGGCTTTGGCCTGGCCCAGCCCTGGATATTGTGGTCATTTGGGGAATGAACCAGTGGATGGAAGATTCTCTCTCTTCCTCTCCTTCTCTCCTGTCTGCTACTCTGCCTTCTAAATAAGTCAATAAAAAGGTTATGCAGGCATGGCTGAGACCATGGCGATGATGCTAACTGGGAGTGGGAGTGGAGAATGAGGCTGCCTCCTCCAATTGTCTGCCTTATTCAACCCATTTACGTGGACCCTTCCTGTCACTCGAAGACCAGGATGGACAGGATGGGTCATGCGTTTGAAGAGAAGATAGTAGTAGGGGCTAGAAGAGGAAGATCCCCTTCTGGCTGGATTCTGTCTGAAATCGGCTAAAAATCCGGAAAGTGGAGCACTTGCTTTGGGGGCCTGTGGCTCCAAGGACCACCAGCAGACTCGCTCCCGCCGTGTCCATGCAACAGCTGTGCATGGGTGCACGTGTGCCGGACAGACTGTCCTGTGTGTATGCTGCTAGCCTTCCCCATGTCCTTATCACCACCCTGGCCCACTGTTGTTAACAAGTAACAAGATCAATTCATTTGGATTTTATCTCCTTTTTTATTTCCCCAACACAGAAGAAAGGCGGGCAGCCGGGGGGAGGGGGAGCAAAGACGCAAGTGCAGAGCTAATGAATTAATTGGATCCTGATGCACTAAGTGTCCGTAATGAACTCTTGATTATTCAGGGACGTGTTCCCAGCCTGATGCGGTCTTCTTTGTTTGCTTCCGCTCTGCTCCAGGCTGAGTAAATTGGAACTTGTATAAAACAACAAGGATTTTTTTTTTTAATGGAAACAAAATAATCAAGCACAGCCCAATTGTCTTTTCTTTTCAAAACCTTCCCAAGAGTCTAGTTGCTGTCCGTCTCCTGGTGGCACAAGCCTTCCCAGGGCCAGCTCTGATCCCTCCTGCCTCTCTCTCACCCCCACTCCACAACGTCCGTGAACATGCCGCAGCATCATTGCCTCGGCAGCAGCGCCAGTGCACTCCACGCACTTCCTCAGCTCACCCCTGTGGCTGGACACTCAGGTCGCTTTCCACTTGCAGCCTCGTCACAGCGCTTGGTGAGCGTCGGTCCAAATCAGCCTGTGTCCCTTCTTCACTGCTTTCTGGGGGTCAAAGTGCAGGTGTGTTTTGAAGGGCCTTTTTGATGGACTATTTTCTTTGTTTTTAGATCTTACTTATTTATTTGAAAGAGGGGAGAGAGAGAGAGAGAGATCTTCTATCTGTTGGCTCACTTCTCAAATGACTGCAATATCTAGGCTGGGCCAGGCAGAAACTGGGAGGCAGGAATTCAGTTCCGTTCTGGTCTCCCACATGGGTATGAGAGCCCAAGCACTTGGGAGCATCAGCTGCTGCCTTCCACGTCAGCAGGGAGCTGGATCAAACACAGAGCAGCCAGAACTGGCCTCTGATACGCGATGCTGGCTTTGCAAGCAGCAACCTAACTCCCGCACCACAGTGCCCTAGAATTGGCCTTGATCCATGCCGCCATCACACTCCAGAGGCACTGTGCCAGCAGTGGATGGAGGTTCTTACTTCCCCGCACCCTCACTCAGGTTGCTGGGAGGAATTTCACAGACATCAGCAGAAGTCACTTTCTTCCACATATTCTCTCCCCGTGAGTGGTATTATTATTCAGCGCCTTAACCCTCAGCAACTGGTGTCTAAGTTCAAGCCCTTTCAAATCCAATACTGTATAGTTCTAAAGGTCAAGCTACTGTTCCGTCCCCCACTGGCTTGTCTGCCCTTGCTTTTAGACTTGTCTTTTCCACTCAGCAGTGTCCCCTCCTGTGGGGAAGAGGGCGGAGGAGTGGGGAGGCTGAGCCCCAGAAAGATGAGAGTCGGAGGAAGCGATGCACCCTCACTGCTTTGAGAAAGGCACACCCTCGGAACAATGGCTCCCCGGCGGGGTCTCCTGTTTGTTCTCCTTTGAAAGATAGACAAGGAAAGAAAGCAAACTAGTTGTGATTCTCTTAAGGTCCAGAATTCCTTACGGACTGAACCATCGAAAACAATCGCTCTCAAACTGGAAAAGTGCTCTCTGCTTTTAGCCTCGGATGTGCTATCATAGTTCTGGTTTTACGGCACTCCCCCGGGTTTTCCTGCCTTCCGTCCTTAGGAGATTGAGATAAAGAGAAGACAGCCTTGGTAACAGAGTTAGCGATGAGGGGATTGGGACGGGTTGAGGGTACAGGCAGGTGGATAGCTGGGACACGTGGGGAGGCAGGTGGGGGTCCCTGGAGGGAAAACAAACAGTGGGCAGAGGAGAGCAAGCTGGACAGGGGCACTTCATCAAAGGCATCTGGCTCCCTGGGGTCTGATCCAGAATGGCGGGAAGGCAGCAAGCCTGGGAATCAGGCTCAGGAGAGCTCGGGGAGGGGGAGTCCCAGCTCCATCCCATCCCTCTTCCGCCAAAGCCAGCTCACGGAAACCATGAATCTCAGTGCGTTCCCTAAGCCCTGCCTTCCACCAAGCTGCACCCGTAAGTCCCTCCTGTATGAAATTCTCGAGCTGTTAGAGCCAGCATCAGAATATGCAACGAGTACACAATTTTGAAATATTCTGGGCCTCTAGGCACTGTTTGATCTATTAATTATGTAATTCACTGATTAAGTGGGTTACTAAAGAACCACTACTCACGGGATTTTATAAGCTCTTGAAGAGATGTTTCTCTCCCGTCTGTGAGAGCCCAGAGCTGAATGCTAAGGAGAGAGCCCCAGGTGCCTGCGTCCTGGCCTCCCACTCCGGCCTGCAAGGAAGGGTGGGCTGTGTGTGTCGCAGGAGGCAGAGCAGGTGGCAGGAGACCAAGGACCTCGGACAGGGAGGATGCTGGTGTGTCTCCCCTTCCCCGAGCTGGCGGTGCCTCTGCGAAGCCGGGGCTGGGAGAAGAGAGTGTGGCTCCTGTGTCTGGCTTGCTGGTGCTCCCAGGCCCCCTGGAGAGCACTCTGAACGGGAATCCTCCTTGTAAGGTGCTTTTGCTACTCTGTCTAAATCAACCTGGGCTTCTCTGGTCGGGAAAGCCAGCTGTGAATCCGCTCTGAAGAACGAGGGCTCTGTGCACACCAATCTCTAAGTGACAGGGAAGAACAAACAGGCCTGCTTCTTTCCCAGGGCTCTGTGAACTTTGGAAAATGGTGACACACACCTTAGAGAAAGCACTTTGCTGAAACACAGGGAGATGCAGGGACACCGTGGTGGCCCGGCCACATCTACAGAAAGGGTCCCCTGGTCGCAGGTGATTTGAAAATAGCAGAGAGCAGATGCTTGTGCAGCCGGGACGGTGCTCAGAGCCCTTCTTCCTCCTGTGACCCCATGGCCATGTGCCTGCCCCCGCCCCACCTCCACGTCACTCCTGCCGAAACCCAGTGAAGCATTTGAACGTGGGCCCCAAACCTTGGTGCAGATGTCAGTGCAGTCAAGAGCTTGGGGAAGCTGTCCTTGTTTAATTGATAAGTGCTCTCTTCATTAGGGACTGGGGGCTCTCAAAGTGGGCTTTGAGGACACCAGTAAAGGAGAAATTGTGCTTATGTGGCCTCCTTGTGCCCAAGGCTGATAACCGGTATGTTTTTAAATGCCATTTAATAAGCTGCTGCAGACCACAGAACACCAAGCCGTTAGGTAAGGACCAAAGTGACCACGCGGCGACTGCTAGCTTGCTCAGTGTTAAGGACTCTGGCACACAAAACAGTGCAAGTGTTTTTTGTACTCCCAAGAAACTACATTTTTTTTTCATTTTTGAAAGACAGAGACACATACACAGAGAGAGAGAGTGGAGGAGAGACAGACAGACAGAGAGAAAGAGTTCCCATCTACTGGTTCACTCCCCAGAAGCTCACAATGGTTGGGGCTGGGTAAGGCCAAAGCCAGGAGACAGGACCTCAGTCCAGGTCTCCCACGTGGGTGTCAGGGTCCCCAGTACCTGAGCCAGCTGCTGCTGCCTCCCAGGGTGCACCACGTTAGTCAGAGGCTAGAATTAAAAGCAAAGCTGGAACTCAAACCCAGGGACTCCAATGAGTTGCAAGTGTTCTAAGTGACATCGTTTTACATGTTTGAAAAAATATGTATGTATTTATTTGAAAGGCAGACTTACACAGAGAGACAGAGAAAGAATGAGATCTTCCGTCCTCCGGTTATTCCCCAAATGGCTGCAACAGCCAGGGCTGGGCCAGGCCAAAGCCAGGGGTCTGGAACCCCCTCCAGGTCTCCCATGCGGGAGGAAATGGCCCTAACATTTGGGTCATCTTCTGCTGCGCTCCCAGACGCATTAGCATAGTAGCCAGAACTCAAAGTGGAGCTCCTAAGGAAAGCCGGTGTCACAGGTGACGGCTTTACCCACTGCGCCACTCCCTGCCCCCAGCAGTATCTTATATTTTTTGTCATTTTGAAAACTTGTTTAATCACGACCTACTCCATCTACTTGCCTTCTTATTGGTTTTCTCCACTACCTTTTCCTTTCCCTGGCATAGTCTAGAAGAGGTTCCTGCCCTTTCGTTATTTCTTTGAAAATATAGCAGACAGGCAGGAAAAGGGAGAGCCATGTCAGATGTCCAAGGTGGTCTTCAAGGTATCCACGGAACATGCATATCTTAAAAAGAAACTCAGCATGCATTTTAAAAAATTCTCACCAAAATGAAGCTATCTTTTAATTCCACTTTCCATGAACTTGTTGAAGGCCCCTTGTGTGTGAGGACCACGTGCAACGTCACGTTCTTTGCAAAGCAGATTTGCAGACACCTGGAGAGCCCTCTGTGCCTGCTGCATTGCCTCGTTTGGCTGAATCACGCGAGGCCACGGGATCAATCGTGCGCCCTGATCTGGCCTGTCCATTTGGCCAAACAACTGATCTAATTGATCTCTCCATGGAATCTGGCCAGTCGTTTGATTGAATTAACCAACCTGCTTGGCTGTTGATTTTTGTCTTTGTGTTTTTCCCTAGTAGACGCAGCCAGTGCCTCAGGTTATCATTAGATGTTTTACTTCTGGTGTTTGGCCTGGCAGAGTCAAAGCAAAATCGACTCCTGTGAGTCCAGCTGAGAACTGGCAGGCTTTGCATGGCCAGCAAATCCTCTGTCCCTCATCAGACAGCCTGTCCCAGGGGCAGACGTCCCAGTAGCAACCCCCACTGAGCCCGGCAGCTCTCCTTCACTGTTCTACTCAGAACCTCTCTCTCTCTCTCTCTCTCTCTCTTCCCCTCCCTCCCTCCCCCTCTCTCCTATGCTCTGTAGGCTCCACCTGGGGCTTGTATTTCTTCACAAATTCCTTGGGTATGCTGTGTTCTCCTCTGCTTAGTCATTCAGCCATAACCTTTCCGTTTAGAACCCTGCCTTGCTGATGGGTCAGCTCCCCTGTTCAATATTTTACATTTATCTCTATTGAATTCCAGTTGCCTTCTGTTACAAGAGGCACTTAAATTATCTGAACCTCACTGCACAGGCTCAGGCTCCAAGTCCAGGACAAATCTGTTTAGCACTTAGGGATCACTGGCTGCATGAGGGGCTTAGGCATAGAAAAGTGTCTGAACTGGACCTGTCTTAATGACGGTGAAGGGTGTAGACTTGGGTGGAAGACATGAAAGTAACTGAATTTATAAAATCTCCACCAGGCCTCCTCAGTCCTGGGGGGAAATGGGCCAAGAAATGTTGTTTAGAGAATGAGGAGATAAATACAGTAGTATGGCTTGTAGGAAAGGAGCAGCTAGCATGTTGAGAGGCCTTGCTAGATACGGGCACCGTTACCACATCAAAATGTAATGTGGCCTTTTTGCTGTTGTTAAGGAGGTTTTCAGTATATTATGTCATCAGCTCTCTTGTTGCCCTTCCTCTGATCACGGTAGTAAGTAGTATGTTTTGTTTTGCTTTCATATTTTGGGGCTTGAAGAGTTGCTGAGGAAGGGGAAGGAGCTTGGGATATGCTGGGAGTGGGCCCCAACGTAGCTGGTCTGTACTAATTTTCTCGTCACTGAAAACCAGATGAAACAGACTCAGAGGCCTGTTGGGTGTTCAGAATCAGTGACTCTCCATTGCAGTGCTATGCGTGCCAACCCACTGCAGAAAAGTCTCAGCTCCAGTGTGGGGAGAAATGAGTAGTGGACAGCTCCAGTCTTTTCTCAGATGTTCCCTCGAGTCTTGTGATCTGTAGTCTATGACTTGTCCAGGGCTGAAGGAAGCACAGTCAGATGGCTCCTGTGCCTTCTTCTTCTGTGATCCAGGCTCCAGCTGACCCAGTGAGCACCTCTGCTACTGTATATAAAACCCTACGAATCGCGGGGCCAGAGAGCCCAAGCAGGCAAAAATGCCCTTGAACCCACGGCTTTCCTTCTGATTCTCTGACATCCTTTGTCTCCGTGTGGATGAAGGGAAGAGAAGAAGAAAAACCCAGTCTTGGGAGCTGGGGCTGGCACAGACGGACACTGGGATAAGGCGATGCCTCTCTTGTGGCTTCCTGATGACCTGTTGTTGGCTCCCTTCATCTCCTTTAGAAACAGAAAAAGCAGCAGCACTGTGTCTGAGAGAAGGGGGTAGAGTAGTATCCTGAACTAACAGGAAGGCTACCCACATGCTCTTTGGTGGACTCATACATTAACAGGCCATGTACAAAAGATAGAAGAGGAAAGTAAAATCCAGGCTGGTGGACAAGAATCATCAGCCGGTAGCAACGACGTCAGGAAGGCTCCAGCTCAGAACGAGTGGAGGCTGCAGAAGGGACAACAAAAAGACTTGCAATTGCTTTGTTCAGAGATAGACGGACAAGGGAGGGAGAGGCTCACTACCTGGGAGCTTGGTGACAGGCTAAAGCCGAAACCAGAAAGGGGAACAACTCAAGTATTTTGTTTCTTTGCCAAAAGGAGCGCTCTTTCAATAGAACACAATAGAATCAGTATTTTTAGAATAATCTAGAAACTCAAGCTGTATCAACAAAGTGTGAGTGGTCACTTAGACTCTTTATAATAATGTCTGCCCTCTAGGTTACACACTAGGATTGTATGCTAGAATTTTAAAGACATTTTTATAAATGCTCATAAAACCACAATTTAGAAATTATTAAGGGAAAGAAACCCATAGATTGGAGAGGAGAAAAATTGGAATTTTTATAGTAAGAAAGTGGATTCCATATTGTACACTTTGCTGACTTTGATGCTGGTCATCATGGAAACTCTACGGTGAATTACTATTCAGATGATTGATGGGGTCTTGGAGGGGAGTGGCAACCACTAGAGGCTAGCATGGGTTCAGTGACAGCAAGGCACTTTAAATAGAATTCCATTTCCTGCTCTGATCAGATTTCTAGATACTGAAATTCACTGAGTAGATATGGCAGCAATAGATCTAGATATGGCAAGGGCCTGCACAAAGCTCACTTGCTATTTCCCCCTGTTGCATGAGAAAACAAGGGCTCACGGGTAACTGACCAGCCAGGGCCGGCAGACTGCATGAACACTGTGGGGGACCGTCTCGTGTATGGAAGCGCTCCATTTCTGGCTCTGTCCTCTGTGTTTGATCAGAGACTTAAATGAAGATGCAGACAAGCACACTCACACAAAGTAATGAATGGTATAGCTAAGCCAGGGCTTAAAATATTTCTAAAGACTATAGGGATGCTCTCAAACTACTAAGTTGGAATTCAGAAGGGTAGAATTAAAGTCTTGCACTTAGGCTTAAAAAGAATCAGCTGTGTAGCTCCAGACCAAGGATTCCCAGTTCAGAGTGATTTACAGGAGAAAACATTGGCCAAATATCAACAGCAGATGACAGTGTACGAGGCTATCCAACGCTTACTGTAATCTCGGGCCACTGGTAGAGGTTTCCTGCCTAGGACAAGCCAGAGCTTCTCCAGGGAGGCAGAATGATGGTGAGGCGTCTCAAAGCCCTGTCATGAGACTGACTGGCAACCACCAGTTAAGCCCAAGATGCTGCTAGAAATACAAGCTGGAAGAGCGCTGGCACCTGAGCACACGGGGACAAGCACAAACATGTTTCTAGCAGCAGTCCTTGCGATGGCTACAAACAGAAACAACCTGAAATTCTATCAACAGAAGAAGGGCTCAAGAACATGTGGGGTGTTCACGATTCTCGCCAACATCATTATCAAGGCAAAGAGAAGTTGAATGAGAATACCTGCAGCCGGAGAGCCTTTGTTTATATCTAAGACCGTTCACAATAATTCTGTTGACTGTTAAGTGATACATATGTATGAAGCAAAATAATCAAGGGATGTATGGATGTGAGAACTAGCAAATCCAAGGAGGCTCCTTCTGTGTGGGGAGGGAGGGCAAGGCAGTGCGTGATGGGAAAACACGGCCTTTACTTCTAATCACGATGTTTCATTTCCTAAGCTGGGGTGTGGGGTGTCTGGTAAATGTTATTTCGATCTGTGCAGATTGCTGAGGTCTGTAATGCCCATCATATGTTGGGGAGGGGAGTCTTAACATTCGTATTAGAGCGGGATTTGCTAACATACAGTGTAAACTGCACAATCCAGCGGCATTTAGCATATTCCCAGTGTCGTGCAGACACCACCTCCATCCAATGCCAAAGCATTTCTCACACCGAGAGTAAGATCCAGGCCTATGGAGCGGCTTCTCCCCACCCCCCACCCCCCACCCCCCACCCCCCACAGGAAAGTCTGTCTGTGAAACAACAGCGCTTTATAAATAGACTGTCTTTTGTAGCGCAGCTTTAGGTTTGCACATCATGAATGGAAAGGACATAGATTTCCCGTAGAACCCCCAGCCCCACACGGAGGTCTTTGCCACTGTAGGAGCGGTGCATTTGTCAAGTGATGGACCTACACCTGTCCACAGTGTGCACTCGGGTTAACTCTGGTTTGTTTTTTTTGTTTGTTTTTTTTTTTTTTTTTTTTTTTGACTGGCAGAGTTAGACAGTGAGAGAGAGAGACAGAGAGAAAGGTCTTCCTCCCATTGGTTCACCCCCCAAATAGCCGCTACAGCTGGCATGCTGCGCTGATCCGAAGCCAGGAGCCAGGTGCTTCCTCCTGGTCTCCCATGCAGGTGCAGGGGCCCAGGACCTGGGCCATCCTCCACTGCCTTCCTAGGCCACAGCAGAGAGCTGGCCTGGAAGAGGAGCAACCGGGACTAAAACCCGGGGTGCAGGCACCGCAGGCGGAGGATTAGCCTAGTGAGCCGCTGTGCCGGCCTTGGTTAACTCTTGACATTGTACATTTTATGGGTTTGGACAAGTGCACAAGGATATGTGTGCACTAGTACAGTGCCATACAGAGTGGTTTCATTGTCTCCTTGCACTGTCTCCTTGCTCTTCCAGTTTGTCCCCCTCTTTAGAGAGTTTTAAGGGGCGTGCTTAAAACAGTCATGAAGCAGAAAGGACAGCGCATGATACTATCTCTAAACACTTTAAAGTTTGTCCTGAGGAAAAGAGATTCAGTTTCCATCCCGTGAGCTCCTGGTGGGCGTTGCGAGAAGGGAGGGCTGCTTCACAAGCTTGGAGCTGCACCTCAGGGCGGCTCAGAAGATGCTGTGGAGTCAGACTTGGGTTAGAGTCTGTCTGTCGCTCACTCACTCTGGGAGCTCTGCTTGACTTTTCTGAGGTTTGGTTTGTTCATATTTATAAAGTAGATACTAGCAGCACGGACTGATCTAATAGAATTTTTGTCAGGAATAATTTCAATGAAGTATGTGGATTACAGGGTAGTGATTAGTACAGAATAAGTGTTACATAGTTATAAAATAAATCTAAAAGATAAATGAAGACCTGTCTGTAGATAAAATATACTGAGCTTTTTTTTTTTAAATTATTTTTATTTCTCTGAAAGGCAGAGAGAGAGAGAGAGAGAGAGAGAGAGATATTTTTGTGTCTGCTGGTTCACTCCCCAAATGCCCACAACAGCCAGGACTGGGTCACACCAGATAGGAGACAGGGATTCCATCTGTATCTCCCGCATGGGTGGCAGGAACCCAAGTACCTTAGTCATCACCTGCTACCTCCCGGGAGCACACTTGCAGGAAGCTGCAATTGGGAGCAGAAGCAGGACTTGAACCCAGGCCCTCTGATGTGGGATGCAGACATCCCAAGCAACATCTTATCTGCCACACCCAAAGCCCACCCCATGGAGGGGTCGCTTGTGAGTCTGTCTGGCAGAAAAAGCAGGCCGTACCGAGGAGGCAGGAGGGCAAGTGCCTTGCTGGGGACCGCGAGGGTGGCGGGGGAGTAGCAGAGGAGTCAAGAGCACACGTGTAAGCCCCAGAAGAGCACAGCTGAGACTGACAAAGAGCCAGAGAAGGGACTTGGGGAGGCTGCCAGGCTGGGTAAGCAGCAGAGCGGAGTGAGAGGAGGTGAGAGCTAGGGGGACATGGGGCTGGCTGAGCAGCCGCTCTGCACGTGTGAGCCCAGGCTGCGCCAGCAAGCGTTGCCAGCGCTGTTTCCACAGAGCTTAGAGAGGCGGCTCTCGTCAGAAGGCACGTAGGTCCAAGGTGGACATAGAAAACGAGAGACGTTGTATACTAGTATCTCACTGGGCTCTGTCCCAGGGGGTCCACCAGTCCTTCATCCACTTGAGGATGCTTCTTTCTCCTTGGGAAATGTTTCCCTCTGCGCTCTTCTGTGGCTGACTGCCTACCCACTGGCTTGGGGGTGTTTGGCTTGGTGCTGTAGGTTGTTGGTCTTCTCTCGAGAAGGTGGAAAAGATTCCAGGACAGGGAACTAAGGCAGAAGCTGCAGGATGGTGGCCTTGGTGGCCGGGAGCCTGCCTCCCCAGTGGCTCTGTGTTGTATTGTATGCCAGCAAGGGTGCGGGGCTTCTTGTTTAAGGAAATTTTTGCAGATGGGTCCAGTACTGCAGTTGCAACCCTGGCCAGCCCGCCATGAGACAACACATTAAAAAATCTTCCTGCATCGTTACACTGTTTTAAGTGTCCGGGGGTGGTACAGAGGGTCTGAGCCTAGGTACCTTGCTCTGAACATTGTCTGGAGACACTTCAAAGTGTCTGGGTCTAAGGAGGACTCTGTCAGCTGACTTGACTGTTCCAAAATATCTCAAGACATCTTAAAACACACACATGCTCACATATGCACACACACATGCTCACATGGGCCCACATACATGCTTGTGCACACATGTACAACTGCAGACTCGTGTGCAGCTGGCAGTATGATGGCGGTGATGGTCTCGCAGGCACACAACGCAGGACTGGAAGGCAGCTTCTGGATGAACCCTGTTCAAGGCTGAAGTCAGGCTTTGGGTCAACTACTTTAGATTCTTCAAGGCTGCACGCCTCTGGATTTTGGTCAAGAGTAAACCAAGGTGGCTTTTATATCTCTGGAAAATGAGAGTCTTGTTACAAAGTCAGGGGATGAGTGGAGTGGTGTGGGTTCAAGACCAACTAGCCTTGACAGTATTTTCCCAGGTAAGCAGCACACGGTGTGTTTCAGTGATCTCTCCCCCGTAGATTTGTGCATCTAGTTTGTGTCTCAGTTCCAGCCCAGACAGGAAGGGATGTTTTCCTTCTCTGGTTGGTGAGTCAGCACTAATGCACTGTGAGACGGCGTGGGTGAGCCACGCATACCCCCAGCACTGGCACAGAGGGACGGCTCAGGGTGCGGGTGCCTTCTCAGAATATTAGGGGGCTCTTCCAGGGGAGACCTGCACTTGGAGGTTTTTTGTCATGGAACTGGAAAACAAGCTTTGAAAGAAGAAACAGGGTTGTCCATCAGCTCCCTTCCTGATACCTGCAAGACCTGAGTAACTCAAATACCTGAGGGTTTCTCCTGCACACCTCCACAGGGGACGGAAGTGGGGGTGGCGGATCCTCCTCTGCACCGGGCACTATGCATGGTTCTCCCCATATGTTGTCTCATTTTATTTCTGCTGTTTGCCATCCTCCATGGCTCCCGTGAGCTCGCAGCACTTAGCACTGGCTGTAATCCATTCTAGGAATTCAATAGTAATAGCTAAACTAAAAAGAGTTACACTGGTGTGGAGGACAATGTGAATAAGGAGACTTGGGTTCTAGCCCAGGCTTTCTGAACTGCCATGGGCCTGGGGCATAAACCATCTGCTCTGAGCCTCAGATTCTGCAAAACGCCAGGGTTGACTAAGGTCTCTGAGGCACAGCGGAGTCTGACCCGCAGTGGCTTTGTGATTGGACATGCATGAGGAAGGAAGTCTGTGGGTCTACAAGGAAGGCAACAGGCAACATGAAGAGAAGCCCTTTTCCCGGCATCGCAGCCCCTGCGGATCTAGCCAGGCTCCAAGATGGGGCTGGAGGAGCGGTGGAACCAGGAGCCGGTCCTCAGCAGGGCCAGCAGCCTCCGTTAGCCATGCGATAAAGCCAAGCCCTGGGTTCTGCTCGAGGAGGCACAAAGTAGTGCAGGAGAGGTAATTGCCTCATTGCCTGAAATAAGCACAATTTCGGAACAGATAAAACTTTATACTGTCTGTCAGTCCCCTGATACACACACGCACCCCTAACATGACAAGCAAGAGCTATTTGCCTGAACCGTAATGAGCATAAAAACTCATAAATGCAGAGGGGATCGTTCTTGACGTGCAGAACCCCCTTTGTTAAGCTCTTAGGGGTGCATGTAAGCGTGTGCGCATGCCCGTGCGGGCACCCAGAGATCAGAGATGGGAGCAGGAGCTCAGAAAAGGGCGTTCCAGCTGCGTCTGGCTCAGCCTGCGGCGCTGGATTTTGTCCGGCAATGCAGAGCGTGGCCTTCCCTGCCTACGAAGCTTGGGTAAAGGCTAACGCAGAGTGAACATACCCAGCAGGCCTTTGAGTCTTGAAAATGCCAAGCCCCTGGGTGTTTGACCAGAGAGGAAATGTGCTCGCCTCTGGCCGTCTTGGGAGAGCCGGCAGGTGGCCTCTCTCAGGCCATCGTTCATCACTGCTCGGCTCTCCGCTGTGTTCATTTTGTGGGCTGCGTGGAGTTTCAGGTGATGCGTTTGCTCTGCCCACAGAACAACGGTATTTCTGTTCCTGAATGTTGCCTGCTGCTTTTTTCAGAAATGAGTAAATAGTGAGTGTGTGTGTGTGTGCGCCCGCGTGCAGGAATGTGTATGTATGTGTACAAGAGAGATTGAATATGTGTGCACCAGCATGTATGTGGGCCCATGTGCGCATGTGTGTGTGCATATGTGAGCATGTGTGTGTTTTAAGATGTCTTGAGATTTTTTGGAACAGTCAAGTCAGCTGACAGAGTCCTCTTTTTTTTTTTTTTTTTTTTTTTTTTTTTTTTTTTTTTGACAGGCAGAGTGGACAGTGAGAGAGAGAGAGAGACAGAGAGAAAGGTCTTCCTTTGCCGTTGGTTCACCCTCCAATGGCCGCCGCAGCCGGCGCACCACGCTGATCTGAAGCCAGGAGCCAGGTGCTTCTCCTGGTCTCCCATGCTGGTGCAGGGCCCAAGGACCTGGGCCATCCTCCACTGCACTCCCGGGCCACAGCAGAGAGCTGGCCTGGAAGAGGGGCAACCGGGACAGAATCCGGCGTCCCGACCGGGACTAGAACCCGGTGTGCCGGCGCCGCAAGGCGGAGGATTAGCCTAGTGAGCTGTGGCGCCGGCCAGAGTCCTCTTAGACTCAGTACTTGTTATTGTCATATTCTTTCTCCAAATGGACAATGCTGCAGAATTGTGGAGCCGCTCTTGTCTTAATTACTGCAGAAATATTTCTAATTAGAAACAAGGGAAGAAGTGTTAGGGCTTTGCTCAGAATCAAAGACAGCATTATTTTCCGATGGATATTAAAAGCCTTGCAAAGGAGGCTAAGGCGATGTGGTGGATAGAGTTGTGAAGTGTGTTCAGGCCCCTGTGGTAAAATGCCTGGAAGGGGAAATTAAATATCTGGCAGGAAAACGCTCTCAGATGTTGGAATTATGCCTGCGGCTGTAACACTGGATGCTGTGATCCCATCTCCCTCAAACACAGAAGGGGATCAAGAGACCTCCAAGGAACCTGGGGGTGGGAGAGGGTTGGTGGCCCCAACGTGGGACCCCTAACCACCATCTTCCTTGGCTGTCGTTGACAGCACCTGGCCAGGTATTTTGAATGGAAGGTGTTCCTTCTCACCCGGCCACTTGCCTATCTGTTGTTGTTTTTTTCTTCACTATCTCTTTAACCTCGAACTAAGTGTGTGCATGAGGAATAAATCACGAGAAGTAACGAGTGCGAGAAGCCCAGCTTTTGGATCTATCCCGAGTGGCAAGGTGCCTGCCGTGTGTGTGGAAGATCGAACTTCCAGGGGGGCAGAGGGCTGAGCAGGTGACGTGGGCCAGGCTCTCTTGGCCTTGAGCAGGAAAGCTCTTGGGTCTGATGCAAAGTCCAGGGCTATGGACTGGCTGTGGTGCCTACCTCGAACTACAAAGACAGTGCTGTAGCGGGATGTATTTGATCATTGCCATCACTCCTAATGTTTCAGTTCCTGAAACCGAGAATAAAACCTGGAGGTATGAGGCAAGGGGCAGGGATGAGATTCAATCAGAATGGGAGTAACGCAGGAATGGAAAGGAAAGAGGCAGGAGTTGACAGGCTGGAGAGAAAGAGAAGATAAAGAATGATGCACTTTCACAAATTTAGGGGTCCCAGATAGACAGTGTGCCAGCGAAGTGACTTACTCCAAAACAGTGCCATGTTTCTCCCTGTCTTAGGTAGATGGCTTCAGTTGGCCCATAAAGCAGCAATGGTTTGGAGCCCAGGCTGTGTGACCCCCGATATATCACTCAACTGCTCTGAATTCCAGTTTCCTTGTTTGTATGCGATTCCCTGCGCTGTCTACTCCACACAGTTGTTAGCAAGACCAAACAGGGTCATGTGTGTGCAAGGACTTTGTGAGCTGGACGGTGCTGTATGCGTGGAAGGCACCACACAGATGGGCCCCGTCATTCACGACACTCGGGGTCTCAGTGGAAAGAGCCAAGTGTATGCATGTGTGTGTTCACATTCAAGAAACTGGCTTCCAGGTCAGGTTAAAGTGATCAGAAATAGAGCTTTCCCATCTCCCATCCCAGCGATGGGATAAGAGGAACGTCTTTTACTGTCATGTAGATTGGTCAGCTTCCTAACTGACACAGATTTTAGATAGCAAACAGCAAGGAAAAGGAAATCTCACTCGTCTCTCGCCAGCCCTGAGATCCGTTCCTTAGAGGAAGCCATTTTTTTTGCCATTTATTTGATTATCTACCTGAATACTAAATGTTATAATTTTTTCACATTTTTTGTATTGATTTTATTTTGTTTATTTGGAAGGCATACACAGAGAGAGAGAAAGAAAGAAAGAAATAGGAGAGACAGAGAGAGACAGAGATTTCCCATCCATTGGTTCACTCCCCAGAATGCTCACAAGAGCTCAGGCTGGGTCAGAACTCGGAGCTGGGAGTTAATCCAGGTCTCCCACGTGAGTGGCAGGAACACGACGACTTGAGCCATCACTGCCGCCTCCCATTGTCCACATCAGTAGGAAGCTGGAACTGGAAACTTAACTGGGATTTGAACCCAGGCACTCCAGTATGAGGTGTGAGGGACCCAAGCAGTGTCTTAATAGCTAAACCAAATGCCTGTCCCTACCTGAGTAAGTTTAGCTGTCACACCTAGAGGTCTATTTCTTGAGTTTGTCTTCTATTTCAACTTCAGGAATCATATATTGATTTACCGGTGGAAGGTAAGGCTTTAGCACCCTTAGACTCTCCCTCCACTCTACCCGCCATGCCACACATGCTACTTCCCCTTAACATATTTTCAATATGATAGGTTACAATTGTGCTTTGAATCAACATTTAGTATTTACATTATGTTGCCTTTGGGAGTATTATTCACAGAATAGCCCTGTAGTATATAATTACCATATTTCTGCTCTTGTACAACTGTTTGGTTGTCCCGAGAGTTCAATTTTTATCTGCTTATTTTTCATTGTGTCAAATTACAATGACTAGAAAACTTTAACAGACGCACAAAACTTGAGAACAGCTGGGCACCTCATGCGATGTGCCAGCTCTGTGTTCTCCACTCTGTTCCTCCCAGATCCTCGACTGCTTCAACTGTAGATCTGCAACACCCTGGTTCTTCTAGAACTTTCTTCACTGTATCCCAGGAGTCTCCTCGCTTTATTCTGGTCCTCTCTTTCCTGGACCCAACCCAGGAAGTCGCTTGCTTGACTCCCTCCCTCATTCTTCCTCCACAGCTTCTTGAGAAAGGGTGCATCTGAGGCAACTTTTTTAAAATGGAGACCTTGAATACCTGAAAATACAATCATCCTTCCCTCACACTTGACTGGTAGTTTGACTGGGTATAAAATTTTGCCTTGAAAATTATTTTCAGTCAGAGTCGCATGGACTGCTCCATTATCTTTTTTTTTTTTTTTTTTTTTTTTTGACAGGCAGAGTGGACAGTGAGAGAGAGAGACAGAGAGAAAGGTCTTCCTTTGCCGTTGGTTCACCCTCCAATGGCCGCCGCGGCTGGTGCGCTGCAGCCGGCGCACCGCGCTGATCCGAAGGCAGGAGCCAGGAGCCAGGTACTTCTCCTGGTCTCCCATGGGGTGCAGGGCCCAAGCATCTGGGCCATCCTCCACTGCACTCCCTGGCCACAGCAGAGGGCTGGCCTGGAAGAGGGGCAACCGGGACAGAATCCTGTGCCCCGACCGGGACTAGAACCCGGTGTGCCGGCGCCGCTAGGCGGAGGATTAGCCTAGTGAGCTGCGGCGCCGGCCTGCTCCATTATCTTTTAAAATCCAGTATCACTCTTGGAAGTCTGATGCCTTTCTGAGTCTGGTATTTTGTATGTTGCCTTTTATCTCTGGAAGCTTCTAGAGACCTGAAAATCTCTTTATCACTGGTCTTTTGAAATTCCATGATTAACCTGGATGTGTTCTTAGCTTCACTTATCATGCTGGGCAATCAGGGAGCCCTTCCAATCTGGAAGTTCATAGCCTTTCAAAGAAGACAATCTTCATGTCTTCTCGTTAATAATTTTCAGCGCTTTATTTACTTTCTCTTTCCCTGACAACTGTCAGTTGGAAATTGGACCTCAGGGATGGATCACCTCATTTTTTTAATCTTCCCTATTTTCTATCTTTGCGTACTACTTTCTGGGAGATTGCTTCATTTTTATTTTCTACATTCTGTTGATTTAATTTTTCCCATTATCTTAAATACCCAAGAGCTTTTTCTGCGTTTCCAAATAATCTTTTGTGATTGGGATTCTGTTTTGTCATCTCACAATGGAACGTTGTTTGCACTCAGTTTTTGTTGTTCTTTCCATCCTCTGCATTTTCTGTTCCTCTCATTTCCCCGTCAGTTTTGTTCTCTTCTACACCAGAGACCTCACGTGTCTGCTAATTCTTTTCTATTCATGTCTTAAATACGAGTGAGGCGCAAAGCTGACCAGAGGCTGTGCGCGAGCCCGTGCCCACGTGCTCACCTCTAGGGGGAGTGGGTGCGGGGAGGCATCGTCTGTGTGGTTTCTCCAGAGGAATTTTTGCAGTCTTTGCTGGGAGAGAGAACAGCATGTGCCTAGCTGAGAGAGGAAAAGGACTGAGCTGGGGAAGAGGCAGAGTGGGGATCTCGCTTAGTACCCGTTTTCAATGCTTCCCTTAGGATCTGCGGTCACGGGGGCAGGTGTCCTCAAGTGCACAAACGGACTCAGTGTTTGCAGAGCGAGACCTGTGGGGCTGAGGGCTGGGGAGCTGGCTGGGTAGGGGAGGAGAGTGACCGTAGAGGGGCTAGCAGCTCTGTGCAGACTTGCACCCAGTGGGTCCTGAGAATCCGCAGTTCCACGTTAATTCACACATTTGGACTTGCCCTGCCACAGGCACGTCCTCCTCTAACTTGGTGACGGATGGCCACCAGCGTCTCATCAAGGTTTCTACTGTCCTCTGCTGTAATTGGCTCCCTTATGTGTTTAAACCTTGTTCCTCTTACCAGTGAATTGGCTTTCTATTACTGTGTAATAGATGACCACGAGCTCAGCAGCTGAAAACACAAATCCTCATCCCGCAGTTTCCAGCCTCCAACGTGCTTTAGCTGTGTCCTTCGCTCAGGATCCCAGCAGACTGAAACGGTGGTGCAGGCCAGCTGCGCGCTCAGCTGGGGGGTTGCCTAGGGAAAGCCTCTTCCCGCTACTCCAGGGTGCTGGCAGAGTTCACTATCTTGCAGCTCCAGGGCTGGGTCCTTTGCGATGCTGACTGCCGACGGGCCTTGTCACCTGGCCACCTCCACTCAGCCACAGAGAACCTTCCTTGCCTTAAACCTCTTCAACCCTTCAAGTCTCTGATTTCCCTCCCTGTAACCAGGCAAAGAGAACTCCTTGCTGAGGGTGGGGTTTGGCCTAGCAGCTAAGACACCAGCACCCCCTATTGGTAGAGCCTGGGATTGAGTCGAACTCCTGTTGCCAGTTTGAACTTCCTGTTATTGCAGACCCTAGGAGGCAGTGCTGGTGTTTCAAGAACTTAAGGCCCTGCTGCTCCCATTAGATACCAGGATCGAGTTCTCTATCCAAGACTTTGGCCTGGGCCTCTCTTTGCTGTTGTGAGCATCTGGGAGAGTGAACTAGCTATGGGAGTTCTGTCTGTTTCTCTCTGCTTATCAAATTATTGAGTAAATAAAAGAATAGGGAAACACTTCACTTTGAAAGGGCACATGTGATTCGGACAGGCCCAGCTGGGTAACCTGCCTCTTTTACCACAGACTGTGTCTAGAAGTTTAACAGAACCTCATCCCAGGGGTAAAATCTCTTCTTCCCAGGCCCAGGGCTTACTCAGTGCAGGCACGTGTGGCAGGATGAGGGCAATCTTGTGGGCCAACTCAGAATCCTGCCTCCCAGCATGGAGAGATTTTAGGAGGAAAGACACAAGGGTGCATTTTTGACCCACCCTGTTTAACTAGAAGGCGTGCATGCCCTTGATAATGCATTGTTATTGTCACTGGATTCCTGTTATCAGATATCATTGCTGTGGACATTACAACAAATGTGACACCCCACTCCTCACGAGTGAGCAGTGGGCGATGGCTCAGGGACAATGAGATTCCTCCTCTCACCCAGATGAGTGAGCCTAAGAACCCAAAGCAGACCCCGCGTGGGCTCACATATCCTCTTCCCAAACCACAGGCTCCCTGGGGCCTGGGGGTCAGCCTGGAGCTGTGTGGTTCTGTTCTGTTCCCAGTGGCCCCAGGTGTGGATGCTGTGGACTGGCACCAGCCAGCTGCATGAAGATATCACCGGCTAGAGATAGCACCTTGGCACAGGGACCTGGCGACTTTCTTCTGGTTTGGCAGATCCCAGTGGTAGTTGTTGTATTCGGTGATGAATCACTAATTTCTAGAAACTTTGACTGGAACCTGAAGGCGGGAGATAAATGTGAGAGGGCGTGTTGCTCTGAACATTGCAGCAGATAAATGGCCAGTCACGGCTAACGACAGTTTTACATTTTCCGAGGGTAATCGAGTGAGATGTAACCAATATTCTGTACTTCATTAGCTTCATGTCTGCAAACCTTCACCGACAGGCTCTCCCTCACCGAGGGGCAGCCTGTCCATCCCACTTCTTGAAAAAGTCATTTTAAGCTTGGAAGAAACCAGTGGAAGAGCCACTGGCAAGCAACCAGCAGCAGGAGGGGCTTACGAGGAAGAAAAGGTCACACGAAATTCGGTCTTAGACTGAGAGAGAAGAGAAAGGGCGGAGGCAGGAGGAGAAAGACTGAAGTAGAGAAAGACGGCCTGAGATTGGTGTTCAGCTACTGGTAGGTTGCTCAGTGTGCCAGCAAGGCACTGGTAATCCAGGAAACGTGGGCTGTATCTGTGAGCAATCACAGAGGAGTCTCTGCCCGCTGCTACCACCTAGGATGGTAGCAGGGAACACCTTCCTCTGTATCCCCCTGGCCTCTGCTCCTAGTGAGGGTGCCTGACTTCCTCTTTGGAAAATCTGCTTTAGTCACTGTCCTGTGGAAAGAGGTGGAGAGACACGGTACTGAATGGACACCCTGAGGAGGATGTGAAATTCCTCCTGCCAAAGTGCTTGGAGCCCCTGTGTGAGAGCCTGCCCCTGCTGTACTACCGTGGCCCGAGAGTCTGGTGTGATCTCACCTACAGGGGATTCCAGTAGCTTCCCATCAGGTGTCTCTGCCTCGAGTCTTGGTGCAACTCCATCATGTTTCATGCAGCCATCTTTTTTTTTATTTAGTAAATATAAATTTCCGAAGTACAGCTTATGGATTACAATGGCTCCCCCCACCCCCATAACTTCCCTCCCACCCACAACCCTCCCATCTCCCACTCCCTCTACCATTCCATTCACATCAAGATTCATTTTCAATTATCTTTATATACAGAAGATCGATTTAGCATATATTAAGTAAAGATTTCATCAGTTTGCACCCACACAGAACATAAAGTGCAAAATACTGTTTGAATACTAGTTATAGCATTAATTCACATTGAACAACACATTAAGGACAGAGATCCCACATGAGGAGTAAGTGCACAGTGACTCCTGTTGCTGACTTAACAATTTGACATTCTTGTTTATGGCGTCAGTAATCACCCTAGGCTCTTGTCATGAGTTGCCAATGCTATGGAAGCCTTTTGAGTTCGCCGACTTCGATCTTGTTCTGACAGGGTCATAGTCAAAGTGGAAGTTCTCTCCTCCCTTCAGAGAAAGGCACCTCCTTCTTTGATGGCCCTGTTCTTTCCACTGGGATCTCACTCACAGAGATCTTTCATTTAGGTTTTGGGTTTTTTTTTTTTTTTTTCCAGAGTGTCTTGGCTTTCCATGCCTAAAATACTCTCATGGGCTCTTCAGCAAGATCCGAATGCCTTAAGGGCTGATCCTGAGGCCAGAGTGCTGTTTAGGACATCTGCCCATCTATGAGTCTGCTGTGTATCCTGTTTCCCATGATGGATCGTTCTCTCCCTTTTTGATTCAACCAGTTAGTATTAGCAGACACTAGTCTTGTTTGTGTGATCCCTTTGACTCTTAGACCTATCAGTGTGATCGATTGTGAACTGAAATTGATCACTTGGACTAGTGAGATGGCATTGGAACATGCAACCTTGATGGGATTGTGTTGGAATCCCCTGGCACATTTCTAACTTCACCATTTGGGGCACGTCCGATTGAGCATGTCCCAAATTGTACATCTCCTCCCTCTCTTATTCCCACTGTTATATTTAACAAGGATCACTTTTCAGTTAAATTTCAACACCTAAGAATAAATGTGTGTTGATTACAGAGTTCAACTATTAACTAGAACTAAAAATACTAAAGTCAGGACAAGGGCTGATCAAGTCACCATTTCTCATAGTTTCCATTTCACTTCAACAGGTTTCCCCTTTGGTGCTCAGTTAGCTTTCCAAATCAATGCTCTACTGAGAAACCCTTGGTGGACCTCATTGTCTAGGGTGCCACATTTCTGATCCTGACATTCCATGCTCTCTGTGAAACGGCTCTAACGGTGTCATTTCCAGCTGTTGCACTCCATGTGCCCATGTTCTAACCCCACTGACCTGCACCTGTCACTGAGGTCACTCTGCACTCTCCCCTCGGTGCCCTTGCCCATGCCTTTCCTTCTGCCTCAAGCACTCTCCTCCATTCTCTGTCTAAATGTTAGAAGCCACTCATGCCTCAAGTACCAACCCCAGCCTCACTTTCCCCAAGGATCTTTTCTCACCACTGATTTTCCTACTTGATCAAATTCTCCTTAAGGCACACTGGAGCTGTATTGTGGACTAGTGGTCAATGAAGGGGAAGTAAAGACCAGATAGGCTCAAGGTCATACGGATAGGATGGACAGAGTTGTGGACTCTCCTAAGGAGGCTGGCTGCAGTCCCACACACAAGGAGCCTGATTTAAATGTGCTCAACTGGGATGTGCCAATCCAATGTGGAAGGTACTGGGACAGGAGATGCTGGCCTCAGAGGAGCTCAGATGTCCTGTGGCTGCTGCTGCTGGGTCAGCACACCACTGAACAGGTGCGTGGCATGCAGGGAACTCAACCTGGGAGACCGAGGACCCCTCCCGTGCACAGCACAGCTGAAGTTGGTGGAGTGTCTGTTTGGACAGTGGTAACTTGTACATAGAAATCTCAGGTGAGCTTGGAATTTGAAATACAAAGTGCAAAGGCAGGGAAGAGTGTTGGGCACAGTGCAGAGCAACGCACAGCAGCTCCTTCAACTCCAGCTGAGCAACAAGTGACCCTGGGAACACACAGACTCCAGCTGGCTCGAGGTGAGCGCTGCCCACTCACTCTACTCAACTCCCTGCCATCTTGGACGTCCGCCTGCTTCCCTGCAGTCACTTCTCTATGCCTGCCGTGGAGAGAAGTCTTCAGACTTTTGAAGAGGCTACGAGGAGTCGTGTTCTGTTCAGAGCATCCTCCACACACGGAGGTGACGGGGGGTGATCTGACAACTCGCAGCACGTCCCACAGACTCCGTGGTGCCGAAAGGCCACTTGTGCTTTGAAATGCCTCTAAAAGGCATGCCACATTTGAGTTCTCAGTTGTGCAGTGTCATTTCAGATTCGTCCCACACTGAATTCTGAGAAGCACCTCTGCCCTCGTGGCCTCTCTGCCTTTAGACCAGACTGGAAGGAAGTTCCATGTCCCATTAGCCACATCTCGAGGACTGGAGAGGAAGAGTGCAGGGAGAGGCATCCGGAAGATGCGAGATGGCTGGTGATTCTGTTTCTTGCTCAACAGAATCTACATGAGCATACTCTCACTCTGTGCCTGCTCTCCTTTGGTCTTTCACACAGAGCACACTTAAGCTCATCCCCGGGTCAAAGTAGCCTCTTTTATGTCCATTTTCCTCATTGTCCTAGGCAGCTCCTTGAAGAAAAGACCGTCCCTTAGCCCTGCCACAGGGCTCCGTCCATAATGCACCATAAAAATGAGCATGGCTTCGTTCTAATCTCCCGTCCTTTGATTCTTCTGTTCTCCTTTCTTTAGCCTTTTTAAGTGTGCGTGGGGTACAGTGAGATACACACACTGTGCATTGAACAGGTCAGGGTAATGGGCGTATCCATCACCGCAGGCATTTATCATTTGTAATGGGAACATTCAAGTGCTCTCTACTAGCTATTCTGAGATACGCAATTATCGTTGTCAACCACAGTTATCCCACTGTGCCGTGGAACAGAAGCCACTCCTGCCCAGCAGCACCCTGTGCCCATTAACCAGCCTCGCTCCACCCCTGATGCCACCCTCTCCACCCTGCCACGACTCTTCTGCTCCCCATTTCTGTGAGATCAACCTTCTAAGCTTCCAAGATAGGTGGGGACATGTGGCATTTGTCTTTCTGAGACTGACTTACTTCATTTAACATGATGTCCTCTAGTTCTATCCATGTTGCCACAGGTGTGGGATTTCATTTTTTCTAGTTCAATCATATGAATTCCTTTCCATCTAAGTTTCCCATCTTCTCTCCCATCCCTATCTCAGTCAGATTGCAGAGGCCAAAGGAAGCCTGTCAGCAAGCCAGCCTGGTACCCCAAAGGGAAGGCTCAGCGCCCATCATGTTCCAATTCCTTCATCTCTAAGAGTCTAGAACTTTCTCCTCCTTGGCCAGTCCATATGCATTCCCCTGTCACATCTACCATGCACAGTGCCTGTGACCCATCTCTGGCATAGTATCTTCCTAGACAGCGCTCATGCCTCAAAATCTCTCTCTACTTCTACGAGAGGCAATGGGGACCCATGATACAAACCTGGCCTCTGAAGCTGTGTTGTATGTTATGAGGGAATCATAGATACAAATATATTCCAGGGTATGTAACCTCTGTGTTTACAAACGAGCCTCTCCGTTTCTACCAAGTCATCCTCCCCAGTCTACAGGTTGAAATCTCTTCTACCCTGAACAAATCTTTCCTCCCACCCTATATCCACCTTAATCTCTCTCTCTCTCTCTCTTTCTCTCTCTCTCTCTCTCTCCCCCCCCCCTCTCTCTTTCATCCCAGCATCATTAAATGGGTAACTTAGACTTACAATCTCCACCTCCTCACCTCCCATACATGCCTCCTCAGCCCACAATAATCTGGCTTCAGCTTCTACCATGGCCCCAATGGTTGTCACTAAGACCACCGTCACTCTATTGTCCCACCTCATTCCCTATTTGTCACTTTTGACCCAACAGCCCACTCACTTTTTCTTGAAATGTTTCCTTCATTTCTGAGATACTATTGTTTCCTGGTTGTAACAGTTTTTGTTTGTTAGGTTAAAGTAATAATCCCCAAATCTCAGTGGCTGACAACAATAAAGGTTTTGCTTTATACATCATCAGTTGCAGGTTAGGTATAGCTCTGCACCACGAATGTTCTTTGGGGATCCAGGAGGAAGGAGTCAGTGAACTTATAGCAGAGGAAAAGAACCATATGGACAGTGTCTCCTACAACCTCCACTTAGATGTAGTGTACATCACATTTGCTCACATCTCATTCCATGCCCAATCCTGGCATCAAGAGTTCAAACAAGCACACTCTTCCTACCTGCAATGAGAAAGAAAATTCAGTGATTTTCTGGGAAACACAGCAACCGAAAGGGAAAAATAAGACCATCCTGGCTCCCCTTCTACCTTTCCAGTAGCTTGTTCTTAGCGTCTGTCATTCGAGTATCATGTGCCACCAGTTCCTAACTATTCGTGCTCTCCAAACTTCTTGCTTTACATATGCCCCATGGGAAATCCTGTCCATGACTTTGCTCTCAATAAGTACATATATTCTTAAGATTTATATTTCCCTTTTTCTATCTCATGGTTAATGACACTGTTGTTAGCCCAAATCCCAAACCAGAAACCAGAGGGGGTCTCACTGTTCCTCCTTCCTCATCCCATTCAATGAGCTAACTACCATTCATTCTGCCTTTAAAATAGATCCCTGCTTTCTCCTCCACTCTTTGTTCACTCTGCAGTTACCCTCGAACTTCAGGAGTACTTATCCTCTAGCCAGTCTGCACGCTTCAGTCACTTTTCACTCGTCCATCTCTGTATTACAACAAAAGTTCTCCCGCCCTCTCTCCCGGAATCTTAACTTGCCTCTTGTTTTGCATAAGAGATTTCAGGAATGGGTATTTGGCAAGGTGGTTAAGACAACTACTTGGGATGCCCTCATCCCATACTGGACTGGCTGGGTTCAGGTTCTGGCACCGTTTCCTATCCCGCCTTCCTGCCTGTGTGCATGTTGGGAGGCAGCCGTGATGACTCAAGTACTTGGGTCCCCGTCACTCATGCAGGAGACCAGATTGAGTTCCTGTCTGCTGACTTGGCCCTGGCCCCGCCCTCGCTATTGCAGATATTGTGAGGGGACTGAACCAATGGCTAAAAGATCTCTCTGTCTTTCTCTCCCCGTCTCCCTTGTCCTCTCCCTCTTCCCCGCCTCTGTATCTTTCTGCCTTTCAAATAAATAAAAAATTAAAAAAGAAACTTCACAGGTTCTCCAGTTTGCAGTAAAATCCTAGTTTCACACTGTGGCTCTCAGTGTTCTTCACAGCCAGGATCCTGCTTCTTTTTGCACCACTCTGTAATGCCTGGTCACCATCTGGTATCCCTGCTGCAGAACCGAACTTCTCATTAGTATCAAAATGCCCCTCGATGTTTCTGTCCCCATTTAGTTACTTACAGGCTTCCCTGTGCCCAAAAGCTCTTCCCATTTCTTCAGTCTTAATCCCTTAAGAACTGGTCTTGGCTCCTCTCATAAAGCCTTCTCTGACCTTGCCCATTCCCCTTGCACCTGCTCTCCAATGGGTAACGCCAGCCTCTGCAATGTTAGTCACACTGCATTATTGCTCACCTGGCTTCTCTTCTTTACATAGACGCTGTGTTCCCAGGAGCAGGGACTGCATCATTATCCTCTCTGAAACTGCCCAGGAACTAACACAATGCATACACATTGGATACTCAATAAGTGTTTGTTGAAGGAAGGAATAAACAAGCGAATGACATCATCTGGACTGGGTCACATTAACATCGTGGTCAGATTTTCTAGTGGGAAGTTTTCTTCCCTGGCTGCTTGCCAGCTGCAGGAGACACAGTGTCCTTTCTGCGTTGAGGACTTCTTGCCTTTGTGTTGAAAGCATTCTCTCTGCAGCCCCAGTAGTCTGAATCTGATGGTCCCAGATGCGAGAAACCCTTGGCAAAAATCACCGTGTCTCCTCACAGCTGCCCTGTACTCCAGCTTTCCTAAGTGAGCCCCGCCGCTGACTCAGGTCCTTCCATGGACTCTCTGGAGCTCCCTAAACCTGAGCTATACCCTCACTCTTTCTGCCCTCCTCCCCTCTCCATCTCTGCCAGCCATTTGCTTTCCAGAGCTCAGTGCAAAATGGAAATGTGGAGTCCCTTGTTCAATATCATTAAGAATTTCAAAAGAGTTGCCGGCGCCGCGGCTCACTAGGCTAATCCTCCACCTAGCAGTGCCGGCATACCGGGTTCTAGTCCCGGTCGGGGCGCCAGATTCTGTCCCGGTTGCCCCTCTTCCAGGCCAGCTCTCTGCTGTGGCCAGGGAGTACAGTGGAGGATGGCCCAAGTGCTTGGGCCCTGCACCCCATGGGAGACCAGGAGAAGCACCTGGCTCCTGCCTTTGGATCAGCACGGTGCGCCGGGTGCGGCGGCCATTGGAGGGTGAACCAACGGCAAAGGAAGACCTTTCTCTCTGTCTCTCTCTCTCACTGTCCACTCTGCCTGTCCAAAAAAAAAAAAAAAAAAAAGTAGCAGCAATGCACAGGGCTTTAGAGCACAGGGACCCATTTGGTTGCCTGGGCCCTGCCAGCCAGCGCTTGGAAGCATCTACATACAGAGGGTCAGACTAGGAATAGTCTGTCCGTTCTTCAGGAAGATGAGTGAGGGATGATGAGAGAGGGTACGTTTGCCTCTGTTTAAGGGCAAAATCACTGGAACGAATTTGGTGGAATAAGTTAATTCTGAATGAGGTCTTCAATTAATGTAGCTGGGAAGAGAGTTTGGAAAATTAAAAATATGAGGTGTCTTCAAAAAGTTCGTGGAAAATATGTATTATAAAAAAATGCAAGGATTTTAAAATTTTGTGCACCAACATAGATTTATCTTGTTAAAAAAGATTTATTTTATTCATTTGAAAGTCAGAACTACAGAGAAAAAGGGAGAAACAGAGATCTTCCCCCTGTTGGATCATTCCGCAAATAGCCATGGCTGGGGCATGGTCAAACCAAAGCCAGGAGCCTGGAGCTTCATCCGGCTCTCCCACATGGGTGCAGGGGCCCAAGCACTTGGGCCATCTTCTGCTGCTTTCCCAGGCACATTAGCAGAGAGCTAGATAGGAACTGGAGTACCCAGGACCCAAACCAGTGCCAATATGAGATGCTGGCGTCACAGGCAACAGCTTAACCTGCAACTCCATGGATTTATCTATAATTCCATTTTTGTATGAACTTTTTGAAGTACCTCCTATGTGTATGTGTGTGCGGTATAATTAATATGTGTGATTCTTTGATAAGGGACTGGACCTATGCCATTTGGAAGTTGTTTCAGTAAGAATAGCTGTCTCATCAGAAGCATTTTGTAATTATGAAGAAATTGCTTGTCACTGCTTGCATCTAATCAGGAGATATAGAGTGATTGCGTGAACTCCAGGCTTTGAGGTGTGGGCAGAGTGCTTTCATCCTCTATTAGGGCTCTGTCAGGTGGCAAAAGGACAAGGAGTAGGACGAGCAGGGGTGGAGAGCTCATTCTTTCATTCATCCATTCATTCAGCTAAGCATTTGTTGAGGATTCCTTTTGTGCCACTCAGATCAGAACGTTCCTCATAGCAAGGGCAGATGCGACATTAGATATTAGGACCAGCCCCAGGAGCCACAAATGGGTTAAGTCCATTCAGCCATAAAGCACCTCTTCTGAACCAGTGGTGAATTTACAGTACAATAACGCTTAGACTTAGGGGTGGGGCTTAGTGTCCTTGTGGAGAGGAAGGGCTGAGATCGGGAAGCCCTGGGTTAGGTTGGAGGGATTCCCTTTCTTCTTTTTATTTTCCCTTTCCTTCAACCTAACGATGAATAGTAATGAGAAAGTTCCTGAGCTCCTGGGATTTGCCCCAATGCTGCGGTGCGCCACACCGAGCACCACACTGGTGGTAGTTATTGGTCTTTTTTTTTAATTATTTATTTATTTATTTATTTGACAGGCAGAGTGGACAGTGAGAGAGAGAGACAGAGAGAAAGGTCTTCCTTTGCCGTTGGTTCACCCTCCAATGGCCGCCGCGGCTGGTGCGCTGCGGCCGGCGCACCGCGCTGATCCGATGGCAGGAGCCAGGAGCCAGGTGCTTCTCCTGGTCTCCCATGGGGTGCAGGGCCCAAGCACCTGGGCCATCCTCCACTGCACTCCCTGGCCACAGCAGAGAGCTGGCCTGGAAGAGGGGCAACCGGGACAGAATCCGGCGCCCTGACCGGGACTAGAACCCGGTGTGCCGGCACCACAGGCGGAGGATTAGCCTAGTGAGCCGCGGCGCCGGCAGTTATTGGTCTTAACTCTAGCACTGGGAGACACTTCCAATGTGTCTTGCACTTGTAGAGCATCTTCCAGGTTCCAACCATTATCTCATTTTGAGTCTCATAACACCCTCATTTGGTAAATTTAAGGTAGAACTACATGAATTCGCTTTTCCTGTGAGCCAAATGTGAGCAAACCTTGGCAGTTTCATATGGCTCAGTCTAGCATTGCTGATGCTGAAATCCCCATTTCCTCTGCACCCAGAGCAGAGCCTGAACCCACGTCTGTGCTGTTAGCATCCCCTTGGTGTAAGGGACCCCAGGCAGCAGCGCGGGCATGGATGGGGAGTGTTCGTGTTAATGTGCTTTAACTGTCCTGTTTCAGCCCCAGACTCAGTAATGGTGCTCTGCGCAAACTCATTAATGTTTAATCAGTTGACTGTAATGATTTGTTACAAATGATCTTTAATTCTTGGCTGTGGTTAATCAGTACTGAAAGGCACTTTCCCTGTTATTTTATTTGGATAGGACTCTTAGTGAAATACTTGCCTGCCATTACTTAATCACTTATTTGTTTTCCCTCTGCACACAATTTCTAGCGGCACACAGCAGTATTTAATGTGGGCATTTTCCCTTTCCTGAGTGAATTGAGTGCCCTAAGCTGTAGGGGCAGGGAGAGACAGGGCCTGAGTGGGTGTCTGTGATTTGATTTGATGCCTACTGACCCTCTTCTGCAGGCCAAGCACAAAGCAGGTGTTGGAGCTGTGCTGACCTGTTTTGAGCCATTGCAGCTCAACTTGGAAACGGATACTCTCCCAGCACATGGTGCAGGAGAGGGAGTTTAAAAGGATGGTCCCTAACCCATCTCTGGCATGTTAGGAAATCTTCCTGGAGGGGGTGAACTGGGGAGATAGGTAGTAACCAGAAAGGCTTCTCCAGGCAGGTGGAAAGACAGAAGTAAAGGTCCAGAGAGAACAGGTGTGGGAATCGAGAAGACACACGTAGCAGAGTGTCCTTAGGCAGGGAGCAGGTGAGGGAGGGCGGGTCTAGAAAGAGGAGGTTGGGAAAGTTAAGTGAGATGGGATCACAACACGCCTCAGGCACCCCTTATACCTCGAGAAGTTCAAGAGGGGAAATAACCTGAGTTGATTTGCTTTAGAAAAATCCTGGGAGCAGCATGAAGAATGGATTGGAAGTGGGTTAAGCAGAGGAGGGAGACCCAGTGTGGAGCAGGAGGAGGATAGGGGTGTGGAGGGTTGGAGAGGTAGTAAAACAGGCTAGAGAAGGCAGAGGCTTGAGGGAATGAGCAGCTCTGAGATGAGGCCAGTGGATGCTGGGCAGGGTGCAAGGTGTGGCACGGGAAGAATGGGACAGAAGTGAAACATCTGGCTGCACTCACCAGGGTTCGCCATGGGTAAGACCGGGCTGCCACTGCAGGGAGGGGGAGGGCTAAGAGCTGATGGAGGAGCCAGGGCTGGGGCTGATCTCTCACCAGCTATTGGCTCTCAAGGATCAACTGGGATCTGTTATGTGGGATTCTGACCGGTGAAGGGAACTGAATTCCCTCACTGCCCCCAGGCTCTGATCAGTTAGCCTCTCCAGGGAGCCCAGCACCACCATTCAAAGATTTGAGTCAAACCTTGGAGCTGAATGATTCAGGAGACACATGTCTGACTGCAGGGAGAGGTGTAACCTGAGACCCTGCCCGCGGCCTGTCTCTGACAGGGCCTCCAGCCTCTGTGTGCAGTGGCCCAGGGAGCCTGCTAACAGGGCGGTGCTTGTCACTGGGGTCAGAGGAAGGACTGGCTGATGGGAGAATTGCCATGGCAATAGTTGATCTGCCTACTAAAGACAATTCCCTCTCCCTCTATGTCCAACACGGATTTGCCTGACATTACCTCTTTTGCTGTCATTTCTAGAAAAGCACAGCAAGTGTGAGAAGAATTAAAAGTGTGCTCTTTATAGCCATTTTGGGTGGCTCCACTCCCTCTATCCATTAGATGTCTGTGGCTGTCTTTAGATCCTTCCCTTTTGCTGTCCAACACCATGAACTGATGAGACCAGTTCATGGTTTAGTATGAGTGACTTGCATGTACCTGTCTCTTGGGGTGGTGAATAATAGCATAAAGGGCTGACTCTAGGAATGTGAGTCTCAGAAGCAGGGACCTGCAGTTTTGAGAAGACCTTCCAGCCACACCGGATAAGCCACTGCCTGGGCCTAGATTTGCCTTCTTGGTTCTTGTGCGTTCCCAGAAGGACCTGTGAGGTTTCTCAGAACGTCATGATGTAAATCCAAGAGGATCTCTGACTTCCTGTAGCCTTGGAAAGTGGATCCCAGGCGCATTCAGGAGAAACAGGCACTGGCACAGCTGGTTTCCCCGTCTGTGATGCTCCTTCCCACGTCTAGCCCTGGCCCTCGCATCGTCATCTGAGCCTTCTCCCCAGCCAGCTCTGCTCACGCCTCCCCAGCCCCTGGTGAGTGGCCATGTGCAAATCTCTCTAGAGATGCAATGGTTAAGACGCCATTGGAATGCCTGTATCCCATGTCGGAGTGTCCTGGCCTCACTCCTCACTCCAGCTACCTGCTAATGCCCATCCTGGTGACTCAAGTACCTGAGCCACTGTCATCCCTGGGGGAGACCTGGAAGGAAGCACTGGCTCCTGGATCGGGAGCTCTGTCGTCTCCTTGGGCCTGAGCGTCTATTTCTGGGGAAGGAGCCCTTTCTTTCTTTCTTTCTTTTTTTTTTTTTTTTTTTTTTTTTTTGACAGGCAGAGTGGATAGTGACAGAGAGAGACAGAGAGAAAGGTCTTCCTTTGCCATTGGTTCACCCTCCAATGGCCACTGCGGCCGGCGCACCACGCTGATCCGATGGCAGGAGCCAGGTGCTTCTCCTGGTCTCCCATGGGGTGCAGGGCCCAAGCACTTGGGCCATCCTCCACTGCACTCCCGGGCCACAGCAGAGAGCTGGCCTGGAAGAGGGGCAACCGGGACAGAATCCAGCGCCCCAACCGGGACTAGAACCCGGTGTGCTGGCACCGCTAGGTGGAGGATTAGCCTATTGAGCCGCGGCGCCTGCCAGGAGCCCTTTCTCAGCCGTCTCTTTATCACTGGTGATCTTTAGTTCTCACAGAGAGTAACTGATTGGGATATGCATTTTCTTCTCCTTTGTGGGGAGAGGTGCAAACAGGTGACTGTAGCATGGAAAGCAGGGAGGGGTTCTGTTTGCAACGTTTCTCTCCAGGCATTGCTGCTGTGTTTCTCGGGCCCTTGCTGACTGAGGAGAGCAAGATGAAAGAGTCACTATTTGTGCCTCTCAGAAGGTCGATTCGAACATAAGCGTGAAAGAGTGAAAATGTTGAAATCGTGGTTTCCTCTTATCTCACAAGGGTGGTCTTGTCCTTAAACACTGTCACCCGGGAACTGGCCGGCTCTGACTAGATTGGAATCCCCATGCAGGCCTCAGCCTCCCAAGCATAGACTTCAACATCTGGGAGTTCTGAAACTCCCCCGGAGGCTGGATTCACCAGAGCTGGTGTTGCCTCCCACCCAGCGGGTATTCACAGGAGCGTTTTTGTCAAAATGGTTGGCAGGGCACTTGCTAATGCAGGGTGAATGGAGGCCAAGGATGGAAATCAACTTGAAACATTCTGGATGGTTCCATTCAAGGGGGAACCAACTTACCCAAAATGGCAAGAGTGTGCTCTACAAAACACAGAGCTACATGACAACTTTGGATCATACCAGGGCCCCCAAAACTCAAAATTTGGGATAGAATTTATTTGGAAAGCAGAGAGGGGGCGTGGGGAACAAAGAGCTCTCCTATATACTGGTTCACACCTCAGTGCCTGCAATAATGGAGAATGGGTCAAGCCCAATCCAGGAGCCAGTGCTTCCTTCCAGGTCTCCCCCAGGGATGACAGTGGCTCAGGTACTTGAGCCACCAGGATGGGCATTAGCAGGTAGCTGGAGTGAGGAGTGAGGCCAGGACACTCCAACATGGGAGATACAGGCATTCCAATGGCGTCTTAACCATTGCAGCAAATGCCCACCCCCTAGAATTTTAATTTGTGAAGATTCAGATGCTGATTAAGGAAAATGAATATTCATTTTTCAGGACAACTTTATGCTAACCCGCAAACAATACTTGCCTACACTAGGTTAAACTCCCTTAGTTCCATATTTGGAAATGGATTATAGGCAGAATACACACAAACTTTTCCAGGAGCCTTTCTGACCGGAGTCCAGGTCCTGCTAAGATGGAGACCACTCCAGTGCCAGTGGCCTTGTGGTCACACTGCAGGTGGCCACTCCCCGGCCCTCCCCTGGCCCTTCTTTCCCATTCGCCACAGGACGGGCATCTAAGCAGACAGCTGCAGAGACCTCAGCTCTAGTTCTGCCCAGTGAACCCTTCTTCCACGGTTCCGGCCTTGCACTCGACTTCCTGAGCTGCTCTTGTTTGCACTAAGCCCTTGACTTCTGACATTGCTGCCCAAGCTCAGGTTTCTTAAATATTCTGCCTCTCCAGACTTGGATATTGGAGAATTCCATAAAAAAAAAAAAATCATCCCACTCAAAATGGTAAATGTGTTTCCTCTGGATTTGCACTGACTCCTGGTTGAATCTACTTCCTGTTTGACTGGGTTACTTCCCTCCTGGTACCCACCAGTTCAAAGATCCCAGGTTTTGTCCACAGATAGGGACTGGAGTGTTATCTGTGCATCTGCTCAGAGAGTCCTGTGCATTTCATGCCCCTGTTGACTTATGGGAAAGCAGCAAGGGTTTGGCTCCCAGCCAGCCAAGCCCAGAGGGGAGCCCTTCATCAGATGCCTGGGAAGTGACCTTTTATGCCTCTAGTAACTGAGCTCCCCTCCCCCTAATTGCAGATCCAAAAGAGATGAGAGAGCGCAAATTAAAACTGAACTTGACCCAAGAAGACAGGGATTCCTGGGTCAGTCACCAAGTTGTGCCTTTGGGTCACATCCTTGGACAGAAAATTGGCTATCCTTGAGGAAGGCCTCATGGTGCCATCAGAGAAAATATATTCAGCCTCTCTGGTCCTGAAGGTCATGCCTTTGCCAGCCAAACACCGGGTAAGCCAATTACCTGCCCCAATAGCCATTTATTCAAGAGAAGAAATACTCCCCTGTATCAGCACCCGGGAGGGGCAGGGACTTGTATCAGGTGAAGAGAGAACCAGGATTCACCTTAGAGCCAAAGCTCTGTCTTCCCCCTTTGGCCCTATTTTTTTGGCTTCTTTCACTGACGAGAACACATGTCTTAAAGACAGGAAGTTACTCTGGTGATGGATGGCCAGCAAATGCAATTAGGTCCTCCTCAAGTGCTCTCCAAGGGGTGCCCTTCCAGTGCAGGATTCCAGGTTTGGTGGCCACTTAATAGCCATGCACCGAAGCTTCCTGGTAATGAACCATTTGTCTCTGTCAGGCTTAGGCTGCCAGAACGTCCAGCTCCCTTCAGACACAGGGAGGCTGTGGGCAAAGGTGGGATTGGGAAGAGGCAGAACGGATGCTGGGGAGCATTCTGGTCAGGAAGAAAGGTTCTCAGGACAAGATCACCAGGGTGACTGAGGACATGCAATGGCATGACTCCCAAGGCCAGGCTGGGACAAGTTGTAGCACAAGGAATGAAACTCTAAAATACTCACTCATCATCTCAGTGCCTGGGATGTAATTCCTTAATTCTGCCATCTCAAGGGCTTTGGAGGGATAAAGAAAGAAAGTTCTCCCAGACCTCGCCCTTGAGCTCTTTGCACTCTAGGGGGGAAGGTCAAATACACCCCATCAGATTTCCAGGCAGGCCACACACAAACACGTGAAGCAGCACGTTCAATATTGACTCATCTGTGTAGGTAAAAGGAGGACCGAGGAGGCCATCTGGATCCTGCCTGCTTTAGCTCTTAGCCCCTCTGCCACTTAGAAGCTGAATGTCCTTGAGCCGGTTACTTGGCCTCTTTGTGTCTCTGTTTCCTGAAAGTGGACTGGGGTGACAAGGGGACCTCCTCCTAGAACGACTCAGCAGGGCCCTGCACAGGAGGTCCCACCGTGGCCAGTGCACTGCCTGCAGTTCTCTCCCTTCTCTTCTGAGCTGGGGCCTTAGCCATTCCTACACTGTGTTTCACTTTAGCAATCTGGTGAGGTATACAAATTCCTTCTCAGAAGAATGGTAAAATGCATAAAACAAAATGTGCAGGATTACACAGGAAACTGCATTTTTATTGAAATACAGTTATCAAATACTAAAAAAACCCCAAATCTGTGTTATAGTAATATATGTGCTGCTTTATTAACACAGTAAATAACAAGATCTGCTGGCAGGTCTAATAACTACCGTAATTTTGAGGTAGTAATAAGCTTAAACAATATGTCAGCATATCTGCAACAACCATAATGAGATATAAAACTATCTGCGATTCCTACTGATGACAAAATTATGGCTATGCCTAATACTGCTATGACTTGTTGCCCACATTCAGAACTAGAGGAACTGCTCCATTGTTGTTGGAGGCTGGTGAGAGCAAACATGTGGTTGTTTTCACAGACTCTGTGCAGACCACAGGGGAAGAACCCTTGCTACAAGGCCTGGCTATGGCTGGGTGTGGTCTGAGTGTCCCCCAGGGCCTCGTGTGTCCCACGAGGATGCAGACTGACACTGACTGTGCTGCATGGAGGTGGAGCCTTTGGGGTACACAGCACTGCATGAGATCATTAGGGTGGAGCCCCAGGAAGGAGAGAGATGTGCAGATGTGTGTGCTCCCAGTCTCTTGTCGCCTGATGCCCTGTGCTGCCTCAAGGTTCCACCAGCAAGACGGTCCCTGGAGCTTGTGCCTCCAGACCCGAGAGCCAAAACAGACCTCTTTTCTTTATAAAGTTAGCCTGCCTCTGGTGTTTTACTACAGCGGGAAAATGGATTAATCCAGGCTTGGTAGAACAAGTTATAACCAACCTTTCTAAACTTTTAAAATAACAGTTATTTTCTTGTTACTAAAGCACAAGGTAAACACTATGGGACACTTTAAAAATGTGGATTATGGGGTGTGAGTTGCAGTGCAGTGGGGTAAGCCACTGTTTGTGACACCATCATCCCATATCAGAGTGACGGTTCAATTCCTGGCTGCCCTGCTTCCTATCCAGCTCCCTAGCTAATGTGCCTAGGAAGGCAGTGGAGGATGGCCCAAGGACCTGGGCCTCTGCTACCCATGTGGGAGGCGCAGATGGAATTCTTGGCTTCTGACTTTGCCCTAGCCCAGTCCTGGCTGTTGAGGCCATTTGGGAAATGAACCAGCAGATGAAGGATATCTCTCTGCCTCTTCTTCTGTCACTCTGACTCTCAAATAAATACATAGCTTTGAAAATACGGATTAAATGTAATAACATTCAGAGAGTCACTGTTCGCACTAGGTGTAGGCAAATGTGGGGCTAACCATGTTTTAGGTGGGGCATCTGCTCCGCTTACGACCATCAGATTGGAGTTTCACTCAAAGGGATGTCAAGGTACAGGGAGCTTAGCAAGCCCAGGTCTAAGCACCATAAATATAGCCAGAAACTACCGGAAGCTCAGTTACGGAAAGGGGCCCCAGCCCTTGCTAGCAGACCCACAGACGGGCAGAGCAGCTCTGGCCTCCTCAGCCCAGAGGCCACACAGCCCCACTGAGATGCGCTGTCTCATCCATCTCGAATCTTGTTAGACCTGATGAATTGCCACAAGTCTAAATCATGAATTGTGAATAATGGAAATTATCCACTTGATGAGGGCCACCAACTGACGCTACTCAAAACCTGCCAAATATTCACATCAGATCCCAGATGCCTGCAAGCGGAGTGTGAGGAATCATTCCAATAATCCATTTAGAAATAATGATCGTCAGGTAGCACTAAATCTAAGAGGCATTATGCAATCTAGACAAATACACGCACACACGTGTGGATCAAGAGACCTTCTGCCGCCCTAAATAATCCCCGTGCAAGCTGTGTGGCCCTCTCTGGGGTGGAAAGGCAATATGACATACGATTGGCTGTCCCAGGTTAACTTGGGAAGGCTGAAGGCTTTATTTTTTATTATTAAAGATTTATTTATTTGGGGCTGACCCTGTGGTGTAACAGGTAAAGCTGTCGCCTGCAGTGCCGGCATACCATAAGGGCGCCGGTTCGAGTCCTGGCTGCTCCACTTCTGATCCAGCTCTCTGCTATGGCCTGGGAAAGCAGTAGGAGATGGCCCAAGGCCTTGGGCCCCTGCACTCATGCGGGAGACCTGGAAGAAGCTATTGGCTCCTGGCTTTGGATCAGTGCAGCTCGGCTGCTGCAGCCAACTAGGGAGTGAACCATTGGATGGAAGACCTCTCTCTCTCTCCTTCTCTCTCTGTGTAACTCTTTCATTTATTTATTTGAAAGTCAGAGTTACACAAAGAGGAGGAGAGGCAGAGAGAGAGAGAGAGAGAGGTGTCTTCCAATCGCTGGTTCACTCCTCAGATGGCCGCAACAGCTGGAGCTGTGCTGATCGGAAGCCAGGAGCCAGGAGCTTCTTCCAGGTCTCCCATGCAGGTACAGGGGCCCAAGGACTTGGGCCATCTCTACTGCTTTCCCAGACCATGGCAGAGAGCTGGTTCAGAAGAGAAGCAGCCGGGACTCGAACTGGCACCCATATGGCATGTTGGCACTGCAGGCGGTGGCTTTACCCGCTATGCTACAGCAGTGACCCCAGCTGAAGGCTTTGAATGGCTTGTCTAGTCACTGTCACATGACATCCATGGGGAACCCACTGCAGGTGCATTTAGAGTATGAAGGAGGCCAGGTTCTGGTTTATTTCCCCCAAAGTCCCTAGAGGACACAGCTGTGTGAGCCCTGCAAGCAGTGGCCAAGCAAAGGGTCCATGGTGCATCCATTGTCCATCCCGTGGGAGCGCCAAGTTGTTGAGTCAGCATCGTCAGGTTAGGGATGTGCTGCGTCATTCAAATGGCACCTTTGGGAGATGAAAGCCAATGCTGCTACAGCAAAATTAGAAAAACACTTCCCCCACTCAGACCTCACAGCAATGTTCTCTTCTGACCGCCAAGCCAGCTCCTTCCCTGGAGGGGAGGTGGAGTGCTAATGAAATGCTGCTGGCACACTCATCAGGATGGGACTGGGACTGTGTGCTGTCCCGAAGGCACTTCGCCACCCCCCTCCCACCAGGTGGCCCAGCCCCTCTCTGCCAAGCCTAGTTAGGGATCATAGCCCAAAAGAACAGGCCAGCAAAGCTGCTGAGAGCAAGGCACCACCAAACTTCAAAGGGATTTTAATAAAACAATATGGAAAGGGCAGCCTGTTCATTTTGATTCTCTACTGGGTCACTCAATTAAACATGAGATTCTGGGCAAACTTGAACCCCCTGACCATATTTTCTATTAGTATTATGAGTAATAATAAAAGATAATTATTATTGGGCCTGTCTTTCAAATATTGCAGATATCAGCACCTCAACTTAATTAATTGTTAATTAAGATATGAAAGAACTACAGTGTCTCTCACACATCCTGACTTTATTAAGCCTCAACAAGTCTTCCACAGGGAGAAAGACCTAAATAGCCCAGCCAGGGCCCCTCTCCTGGTTCACAGAGCAGGGTGGAGGGCATGGGGTGAGGCGAAGGGCTCAGTCTGAGCAGGGGTCACAGAAGTGCTTGGTGCAGTTGTTAGCATGATGCCCCGGGAGGAAGGGATGAGGGAGAAGAGGAAGGAGGTGAGCTGGGGTTTCTACCTTCTGCTCCACATTGGGCTAAGCCTTTCAACAGGTTAGCTGAGCCAATCTTCACAGCAATCCTGTACTGTGCCCATTTTACAGATTTCAAAAGCAGTACTCGGAAGGATGATCTAATTACCTTTTCTAAAAGTGCATGACTGCTAAGAGCTGGAATTTGTACCAAACTCCATGCTTTCCATTTGACCTTCCAGGGAAACACGAAAAACAGAAATGCCTTTGTCAATGTCTTTCCTGTCATTGGTAAAGCAAAAACCCACTTGTGGTAGCTGGACTTCAAGATGGCCCACTGACACTCGCTTCCTGGCTGTCACTCTTCTGTAGGCCCCTCCCACATTAGACAGGGCTACCTTGCATAAGCCGTAGAAAATTGTGGAAATGATGGCAAGATGGTCACAAGAGGCATGTGGCTTCCACCTTTCTCTTTATTGGACGGCTCGATTCCAGGGAAGCTAGCCACCGTGTTGGGAGGACACTCAGGCAGCCCTGTGGGGAGACACTGAACGTGCAGCATCACATAAGAGAGCCACTTGGGAGGCAGACCCCACGTCCCAGCAGGTCCTCAGGTGACTGCAAGCTTCCTTGGCGTCTTGACTGACACCTCGTGAGCAACCCTGGACACAGCTGCCCAGAGAGACCAATTCCGAATTCCTAGCTTGCAGAAACTATGACATTATAAATGCTTGTTGTTTTAAGCCATTGCATTTGGGGGTAATTTGTTATGCATCAATAAATAACAAATTGAAAATTCATGAACTTTTCATCCTCTGCTGAATCGCAAAGTCATGCTAATACTAGTGGGTCAGAGAAATCCTTCTAAAAAAAACATTCAAATTTGTATGCCTCAAAGTAGAAGTCTAAAATAATCGTCATCCAAGATCCTTCATGGAAGGAAACCTTAGGAGTTTAGGAGCAGAACATGGGTCAGATCACTAAGAGTTGCCTAAATTTCTCATTAAGATGACTAAGCACACTATTAGAATTATTGATTGATTGATTGATTGATTTGACAGGCAGAGTGGATAGTGAGAGAGAGACAGAGAGAAAGGTCTTCCTTTGCCATTGGTTCACCCTCCAATGGCCGCCACGGCCGGCGCACCACGCTGATCTGAAGCCAGGAGCCAGGTGCATCTCCTGGTCTCCCATGGGGTGCAGGGCCCAAGGACTTGGGCCATCCTCCACTGCACTCCCGGGCCATAGCAGAGAGCTGGCCTGGAAGAGGGGCAACCGGGACAGAATCCGGCACCCCGACCGGGACTAGAACCCGGTGTGCCAGCGCCGCAAGGCGGAGGATTAGCCTATTAAGCTGCAGCGCCGGCCAGAATTATTTATTTTATTTGAGAGGCAAAGAGAGAGAGAAAGAGAGATTTGCTAATTGCTGATCCATTCCCGAAATGCCCAAGAGACAGGAACTCAATCCAGGTTTCCCACAGGAATGGCAGAGAGCGATCAACCTTCTGCCCGGCAGGTGCACATCAGCAGGGGAGCTGAAATCAGGAGTGCAGCGGGACTGAACCACACGCACTCTGACGGGGGATGCAGCACCAAGAGCTGTCCTAACCACTGCAGTGAGGTACACTTTGTCGGACTTCCGTAATCTTGTGAGAAGCGAGAAGAAAATAAGTCGATCGTACTTCTGAGTACTGAGCAGTTTTGTCTGGAACTGATCAACATCCTTGGGGTCAATGACTTTCCCAACTCCAACAACTCTTGGTACACAAAGTCGAAGCATCCTAGCATCATGGTTTGTACTGAAAATCAAAACGAGCTGTTGCTGTCAAGTCTACCTCTGCAGCTCCCCTGGCCTGGCAGGTGCTTTTCTTCTGCCCATCGTTCACCTAAACCAAAGGACGAAGCCACAGAGCTTCGGAGCAAAGCTGAGCTGAGGTCAGCGGGGCCTCTCCGGCTGTGCTCTCTGGATTGCCTAGATCCTCAGATCCCGCCCGGGCAGTCAGGGTCAGGGGGTCAATGCTACAAAGTCCACGCCAAGCCCCTTGGGTTGCTGAACTCACGGTCAGCACAAGAGGTCTCAGCCTTTGATGAGAAAAGACTATCTAATGCACATTTTCTGGACATATTTCATAGGAAAACATTTGTTTTTGAAGCAGAGCTGGTACAAGTTGACCCCAGGTAACGGTGGGCATTGAGGAGGGGAAGTGCAGAAAAATGAGTGGGTTTGGAGAGTGGACAGAACACGTCGATTTGCTGAACTTCCTTCTAGCAGGGTCTGTGTGGCCATGGCTTCAGGAAGACTGGCACACGAGTGCTGAAATTCAATTTGGCCATTGCTTGGCCCACAATTTGAGATATGCTTTTATTTAAAAAAATAAACAACCAAAAATCCCTGGTTAAATGGAATAGAGCACAGTGTTAGAGAATCAGAGCCCAGCATTCGCGTTCCAGTGCTCTGCATTATACTCTGTGTGCTTGGGGCATGGCTCAGGCTGGTTCTTTCCCCACCCCTCTGTCTCACAGACTGGGTGGAGGCCGTGCCCTCTTCACATCTCCAGTGCCTGGCAAGGCCTAGGAGCTCACAAGGCCCTTAATAGTTGCTGCCAGTGACCACAGAGTTAAATAAGTGTGCCTACGTCTTCACCCACGTGTGTCTGCTGTCAGATAATGAGGAAGGAGGTATGAAAGGATATGCCCCAGACAGTCAACACAGGGGCTGAGGGTTCGTGTGCAGTGCAGGGGAAGAGAATGGGTGGGCACAGGCCAGTAGCCAAGAAGAAAACACAGAGGTTGTGCTAAAAGTCTAGATGTCTATGAAATGTCATCTTGTGCGAGTATGTGTAATCGCTTAAGTAGATTAGGGGGAAATGATGATGTCTGTGTGCTAAGTCACAGCAAGTTACAGCGCATTCCAGTGAGAAACTACAAACAAAAGCCTCCTATGTCTCTGTTATATGTGCGTGTTAGGTGTGATGAACAAAAGGAAGGGTCTGTGTTGCGGATACTCTGTGGCTGCTGGCGCTGCTGGCTGAGCGCGGCTCACAGCTGAGTCCCGCAGCCAAAATGGGCTTCGCTGCCCCAAGTTGTGCCTCCCCTTTCTCTCGTGAGAGTCCACACCCAGAGACTGATCCACACAGGATCCAAAGGCTGGATCCCTTCTCAGTGCAGACAGCCAGCTCCGGGGTCCCCGCTGGCCACCTCGGCTTCCTGTGCTCCCCCACGAGTGTTGTGACCCACGTGGTTTGTCCTGTAAGCCTTCTGTGTGCGTCAGCCTCAGCCTGTTTCCCGGGAAATCACAGCAGGGTGGAAAGTCACATACCAGCCGGCGCCGTGGCTCACTAGGCTAATCCTCTGCCTGCAGCGTCGGCACCCCGGGTTCTAGTCCCGGTTGCTCCTCTTCCAGGCCAGCTCTCTGCTGTGGCCTGGGAGTGCAGTGGAGGATGGCCCGAGTGCTTGGGTCCTGCACCCACATGGGAGACCAGGAGAAGCTCCTGTCTCCTGGCTTTGGCCTGGCCCACTCATGACGGCCTCGCTCCCAAGGCTGCAGCCTCAGGATCCCTCACACCCCCTAGCTAGGCAGCCACTGCTCTACACAGGAGCATTCTTCCCCATGGCTCCCGCCTCCCCTTGCAGAGTGGCAGGACCTGCGTGCTCCCTCCACATCTGGGGTTCCACGAGGTCCTCCAGGGCGGGCAGACTCATTCAGGAACAACTCAGGTGAACGGCCCCCACCTTGGCCAAATGCTCGCCTCTGCCACCCTCAGACCCCACGAGAGGTTTGCAAATGCATCCTCTTTAGACCCCTGTAAATGATAACTCCCTGGAGCGAGTTCAGCAAGGTTTGTGAGAAGCCAGCCCTGGAAGGCATAACGGTCCAGCTACCGACTGGTTGACCGACCCTTGGGAAGCGGGCAGGAAGACGCCTGGTCCTGGGGTTGATGAAGGAGGCTGGCCAATCTGCTTAGGCAGAAGCACCTGCTGCCCCAGGTGGTGGAGCTTCTGCCCTGAGAGAGCTACACTTAGGCACTCATTGGTTCACGGGGTATTTGTCTGCCTCTTCTGTGCTGGCTTTGTGCTTAGACGAGAGCTGAGGCAGTTGAGTGGGGCAAAGATGCTGCCCGTGAGGGCTTGGGCTTCCAGAGAGAGAATGGCACAGAGACTTAGAGTCAACGCTGACACTCACGGGCCGGGATGCTCAGCGCACCAAGGCCATTAAGGAGAAGAGGGGTTCACGTCAGGTGGTTGGATGGGAACTTCTTGGGGGAGGTGTCAAGCATTCGTCACAATCTGATTATCTAAGCATGTTACAACAGCCACTTTTGGAGATCCCATATTTGTTACCTAAAACACCTTTCTGTAATCATCCTCAAGAAGTTTTACCTTAAGTAGTTATCATTTTATGGTAAAGCTGTGAGGGTGCATGAAAGAAAATTAATGAAATAAATAAAATTCTGGAGGGAAAAAATAAATAATGTAGTAAGTAACAGCTGAGGTGGGCATTTGGTGCAGTGGCTTGAGTCGCGACTCGGGATCCTGCACCCCGTATCAGAGTGCCGGGTTCCTCTGCTTCCACTCCAACTTCCTGCTGACGCGCACCACGGCAGGCGCCAGGTGGCGATGCCTCTAGTGCATGCGTCTCACCCACACGGAAGACCCGAATGCAGTTCCAGGCTTCCGGCTTCTGTCTGGCTCAGCCGTGGCTGCTGCAGGCATTTAGGGAGGGACCCAGTGCATAGAAAATCTCTCTGTATCTCACTCCCTGTCTCTCTTTCCAATAAAAAGGAAAATACACAATTTATGGACTAAGTAAAAAATTCCGTTTCCTCAGTAATCCACAGCGCTCACACTCAAATTTAGTGAAAAGGAGAGAGGGCATTTAGAATGGAAAGGGAAGCCGAGGTTTTTCATTTTGAACACTTAACCACATTTCTTCCTTTCCTCATTCCCCTTCCAGGTGGCCTGGTCATCTTAACCAGAGTGGACGCATCTGCTTGGGAGTTAGGGCCCCAGCACGCGCAGTAAAGACCCAGCGTTGAAGACCTCAGCACACAAGGTACCATCTCCCCCTGACCTTTTTCCATCTGTCACTCTGAGGGCCAGTGTGAGGCCGCCACCGGTCACTGCGTGTTCCCAGGCATCTGGGACTGCAGCCTGGAGTGGGGGGTGGGGGGGGGACAGGCTCTCTGAAATCAGGTGGTCGACTGCGTTGGCTCCTCTGGGCTTCAGGCTGCAGAAACCGAGCACCAAGGTTTTGGCTTCTCATAAAATATTTCGGAAATGCATTTCATGACACGGTCGGTCGTAAAAGTGTGTTACTGTACTCGGTCCCTCCAAGCGGCTATGCTGGATTCCCTGGCCGCCCGCGCCTGCACTGGGCCCACGTGAATCAGTACTAAATTATTCATCAGGCTGCCTCTCACATTTCTGGAGTTCCAAAACCCCTAATAAAGTATTATGAAAAAATATCCATCTCTTTATCTCTATCCATAACTATTTATATGGCTGGAGGAAAAACCTGTCATTTTATTTCTTTTAATTTAAAAGCTTTCCTAATTCCTTTTTCATACCGCATATATATGTCTAAAGAATTTTCAAGTTGAAATAATAACCTCTAAAAAACGGTCCATGGGAGAAGCTCTTAGGATCCGTGGAGCTGACAGGCACAATGAATATTTTGCTCCCCTAGTAACTTTCCGTGGCACTCAGACTCGATACGCTGGCACGGGAGCTTTCCACGCCAGCGTGGCCCCTTCCTACCGTGCAGGATCTCGGACCCACCAGCCTTCCGTATCCACCTGCACGACGGCTTAGGTTTGTTCGGCAAACGCTCCACTCCTGCCCTGGGCTCACTGCCGCCTCAGGCTCTTCCCTGGGCTTCTGTAGGCCCAAGACAAGCTTTCCAGAAGTGCCGAGTTCCAATCCACCCAGAATGCTCTCAGCTGACTTGTGTCTCCCTGAAAGTACCCCCAGGCCGTTTAAGACACCTGTGAGTGCTAAGCTCCCAGCATGCACCCTCCCATAAAGCTGCCTAGCAGTCATGCACACTGAAGGGTGAGTTGGTTCCTGGGGGGCTTCTAGGTCACCAGCTGCTCGAGATCAAGTTCTCTGAGCAGCAGCTGGGGTGCCAGCCACAAAAGCCTCCCTGGAAATGTTATGGTGGAGACACGCCCTCCACCAGCACCTTGCTCGGAGAAGGTACTTGCAGGCATGAAAGAACGTTCGAAGCACCGCTTGCAACGGGGGGATTGAACCCTTCAGCCAGAGAGCTTGTGCGCATGAAAGTACCTGGTCTCTAAACTGATTTCTGAATGCGGGTTCAACAGGGGTGTGAGATCTGGGTGCTGTGCCCCTGTGGTTGGCATCACAAGGACGCCCACGTATTTTCTGCCAGCCCTGCTGTCTGAGGTTTTTGACCGGGGTTGGAAAGATGAAGGAGGGGGCGCAGAATCGACTTCGTGGGGTCCCTGGGGAGCCGTACGCAGAAGGCAGCCTGGGGAGAGGGAAGAGCCCTGTAGATGAGCCTCCCGGTCACAGCTGGAGCCAGTCTTCCTCCAGGAGCCGGGAGCCTGCTCCCAGGCCTCTCCCAGGCCTTCCTTGGAAAGCAATGCACAGGCTGAATCGGAACATGCTCCCGAGCATCAAGAAGAGCCTGGTGTGTGAAGCAAGGCTCAGCGATGGCCCGACCGCAGCAGAGCCAAGTCCATTTCCGTCTGGGGCCAGCAAGATGCGAGGGAGCTGTCTGGACAGCACCAACAGCTCTCAGTGGGCCCAGGCAGGGGCCGCGAGACACTGCTGGCTCCCGCGAGCCTGGAGCTTCTTGGAAGGCTGCAGGATGCCTGCTGAGAGGTGGTTCTTAGAGGCACCCACTGCTCGGCTTGTCCAGTCTGCAAGGCGCTTCCTGGCACAGGAGCCTGATCCCCCACCCCCCACCCCGCCAAGCCGTGCCGCAGGTGTACGATAACCTCACAGGAGCTGGTTGAGGTCAGCTCTCCCCACGCACCGGCAGACCCCTTTTCACCCAGGCAGCTTGGTGCGGGGCTTGAAGAAGTTAGCCAACAGGAAGGCGGCCAGGACGCCTCCTGGCTCTTTGCAGTGCAGACCGAGGTGCATCACCAGGCTGAGCTGAGCTGCCTTGCTTCGCTTGCTTCCATCCTACTGTCATTCCCCGTGCATTTGCAAGCAGCTTATTTTAAAAGCTGATTAGATGAGCCCTTAATAACATTAGAATTTAAATGGCCCCAGATAGGCTTTCAGCTCCTTACCAAATTGAGATAAATGTGATATTTGGGGAGCTGAGTTCCCAGCTTTGTGGTTGCTCTGGACTGCAAACAGGTTCCGAAGCAGTGCCTTCTCCTGTGGTTTCTGCAGCCTAACTGTGTGTGTGTGTCCACACGATTCCATTTATCTCCAAAGAGCTGTGGTTCTCGGAGTAGATGTGTCTCCGTGATCAAGCATTTTCAAGGGAAGGCAAATTGGGCACAAGGGGCCCAGCAGAGAGTTCCATTTTTCAATTAAAGTAATCTGTGGGAAGACTTCTCTCTGCTGCCTCCCCATCCTCTGGTCACTTTCCGTTCCAGGCTATACGCTTTATTGAGCAATTACTAGTTAGTCATTTGATTTAGCATTAATGCTGCTAATACCTGGCTTATACCAAAAATGATATGACCTGGTCAGAAGCATGAGTGTTTCATCTCATGAATATATTCAGCACCCTCTGATGTATTCCCAGGGAGGAAAAACACACTGTGCAAGCCAAACAGGTACTAGCTTCCAATTAAACACCCTGCTACCAGATTTAGAAAAGCTGAAAACAGAATGGCAAAGGAGATGCAAACCACCATCACCACCACCCCACGCGACCATGAACAGATGGCTCAAGTTGAGGTAAATGTGTTATTCCAGGTACGGTAGTCCCCCGTATCCAGGAGGGCCAAGTTCCAAATCCCCCTCCCCCAACATGGGTCTTGGCAGCTGCAGATACTACCAAACCCGACCACCCTGTTTTTTCCTGTAATGCATACTTATGGTAAAATATCATTTCTGAATTAGGCACAGTAAGAGATTAGAAGTAACTAATAATAAAATAGAACTACAATGATACACTGTAGTAAAAGTTTTGCGAATGTGGTCTGTCTCTCAAACTATCTTTTTTCCTTTAATGTATGTCCACTTATTTCTCCATGATGCAAACTTTCTTCTGTGTAGTTCTATGAAGTTTTATAAATTCCTCCAGAGAGAATTTGGACACCTTTGTTGAATTTATTCTTATCTCTGAGACAATCTCAGACGTTCCAGAATAACTTTTCCCCTAAACTCTTTGAGAGTAAATTGGTACCTGATCTCCCAAATGCCTCCGTGCATACCTTCTACGGGCAGGGAGCGTTCTGTTTGCACAGCCGCAATGAAGCTCAGCCGTCTCTATTAGCAGTGATCCTCTGGTTATTACCATATAAGCCTCAGACCGTTCAAGTCTTATATTGCTCCCCAAATGGCCTTCATAGAAACAGGACACAGTATATGTATATGTACTTCAGTATCTCTCTCTCCCTCCCTCCCCTCCCCTCCCTCCTCCTGAAATATCTTGCATTGGTCCTTCTTGTGGTGACGTGCAAGGATACAAAACCTGTGTGACGAGACGAAGTGAATGGAATGACACAGGCATTGTGGCGTAGCCACTTGGAAGAGCATGCATTTAAAACTGATGAGTTGTTTATTTCCAGAATGTTCCCTTTAATATTTTCAGACTACAGTTGGCCTTAGGTAACTACAACAGCAGCAAGCAAAACTAAGAATGGGTTTAGGGGACTCCTGCACACACAAAAAATTGAGTTGTCTTTTCTTTCCATCTCTCAAACTAAGCCAGATACTTGGGTTTCTGCAGCTTCAGTCTTGCGACTCCTAAAAGCATGGTTTGCATCTCTGGACGTGGGTGGTCACTGAAGAACCACGCCTGAGTCTGAGCGTCCTTCTGCAGTGCTCAACACAGGTAGCTGCTCTTGCAATCTTTCAGAAGACAATCAACCTTGAGCTTGATCCTTGTGTTTGCAAGCAGGCAGGAAAAGACAGTCTGCCATGTCCTCCTAAAGGGAGGGGTGGGGGTCTTTCAGGAACCAGCCAGGAGACCTGGGCAGAGCTAGGAGCTCTGAACTCACAGGGTTGGTGGGGGGTGCTAAGGACTTTCAGGAGGAAGATGTTTGTAACCCATCTCAACTGTGGCTGCTCAGGCAACTACATACAGTTTGAATGTGAGTGGCTGCTTTGGCACCTGATTAAAAGCAAGGTTGAAGAAGCCCAGTAGAATGCAGCCCCGGGGCTGCAGAGCCTGTCCCCAGATGCCCACCAGGCAGGGCTGAGCTGGCCGTCCCATTCAGAGGTGTCAGAGGAGCTCCTAGCAGAGCCTCCATGCCTACCCTGCAACTTGAGGGAACTGAGCATTCCCTCCTATTGCAATCTGCTCAGCAAAATCCTCCCCTGTGTTTGTGTTCCTCTCTACGTTTCATGGATTGCATGTGAATGACGTGGTGGCACTGGGGCTGTCAACTGGAAGTTCACTTGCAAGCTCCCCTGTTCCTTTGCTAAGCCTGGGGCTGCACACAGAGAGCTCTGCCTGGTTTTGCTCCTCTCCTCAGACGCCTCTGTGCAGACTTTGTCCTTGATTGCCTTTGTCCCGGCACTCCGGAGACAGCCCCTCCTCCTCCTCCTTGCCAACTCTTCCTTGGCATCCCTGGTCTTTTCCTTACTCTCCTCTCCAGCCATGTCTATCCACCATTTTCCACACTTCTCGTTCTCACTTTCTCTAAGTTCTTTTTCTTCTGCTAATAAATAAGACTTGGTCTCCACTGAAACAAAACAACAAGCACACCTTCCTCTTGATTTCCGCCATTACTTTCTCTTATCCTGAACGCTACAGGAGTACTCTACCCTCACTTACTACCATTTTTTTAACCTTTTAATGCTATGGAAAGTGATGTATCTATGTTGCACAAAACCCAACATAATTTGGCAAACACGCATTGAGTACATACTATGTGCCATACCCAGTCTGGGTCCAGATGTCCAGGAAGATGACCATGCCTACCCCTATTCCAGATTACCAAGTAGTAGGGCCAAGTACTGTAAAGAGGTGAGACGAGACTCATCAGCCCTGTCCTGGGGCAGGGGACTGCAAAGCAATTGTCAGCAGAGGTCTGAAACAAGGAAAGAAGGGGCGAGGGGGCCAGTCCAGGTAGAACAGCAGAATGGCCAAGGTCACTGAGGCCAGTGGGGCCCCACCAGCAAGACCTGCAGCTGGCATTCAGCACATGACAGGAAGGGAAGGGGCGCTGCGGCTGCAGAGGAGGGCAAGCATTTGGACTTCAACTGTGAGACCTTGAGAAACTTTAACCCTTTTGCGCAGGCAGTGGCACGTTGAGAGTGACGTAATCAGATGGTCTCTAGAATGATCACGCAGGAAGCTGCAATTAGGTGGGGAGATCAGACCAGAAGCTGTTCTCATCATCCAGGTAAGAGGTGACAGGGCCTGAAGCAAATGGCAGAGCTGGGGATGGAGAAGAGGGGACCCTAAGCAAGCATCCCCCCATCCTCCAGAAGCCACCCAGGGAGATGTTATCTCTTCCCCTAAACCCTCAGAGCCTGCATGGTGCCTTCCTTACTCAGCTTCCTCCACTTGTGTTCCAGTCCTTGTGCTTGCCCCACTGTTCCTTATCAAACTGTATCTTCCTCTCTCCTTCAAATTACAATACCTTGCTCGTCATCAGAGCTGAAGAAAAGGTGATTTAGTTGAATTGGATTTTCAAGAGCTCCAAACCATGAATAATTGAGCAATCAGCCATGTATAAGTGCTCATCATTTACATAATTGTGTAAACAAGCTGGTACAAAATTCTTATTTTTCCCATTATTTTCATTATCCTGGAATGCCCTGCTATCTTCCCAGTTCTTGAGAGTTCCGGGAAATAGTAAACAAGTATTCTGCACTGCACACAAGTGGCAGAGGCGCTGTCGTGTCCTCACCTCCCCAGGCCAGGGAATGGCGAAGGGATGAACAGATGATTGCATTGATTGACTATGAAAGCCACGTGCAAATATTGAGAAATTTGCCGTCTGAAGAGACAGAACTGCCGAGCACACTGCATGATGGGACTCACGCGCTGGGTCCCCAAGGTCAGTGTGCAGATACAAATTGATGAAGCTAAGTACTTACTGAAATTGCTTTCCAACATACAGATGAGAATTGACCACAAGCACGACCTGTATTTATAGTGGAAAAGCTTATGTAAAATCACCCTTTGGTATGTTATCAAAACAAATTCAAATTGCCCAGATATTGCCTTAAATGAAAATATCTACAATGTAGTTAACAAACATTGTAAGGAGTTAACTGGGGCTTAAAATTGTATGATAGCTTCTTTAGAGTTTTCTGATTGGCCCCATAATAGCTATTCTTGTGGCATTAGTCTCTCTCTCTCTCTCTCTCTCTCTGGTCAAACCAAAGGATTCTTATTGGTCATGAGTCATCCCAATGTGACGGCCAAGTTGTCACCCTGGAGCACACATCTCCGTCACCTACAATGCCAGGAGTCAGAGCTCTCCTAAGTGTGTTCTGCATCCAACATGCATACCAGTGGCTGTAGGTGCCCCCAGTCAGTGGCTTGTAGGGAGCAGTGAGGAAAACAGGAAGTGGAATGGGATGGGCAGAAGGACAGGTGATACAGAGAAGGGAAAAAAAAGAGAAAGGGGTAGAAGTCGCAGTTGGCAATCTTCACGGAGCGACTTATTTTGGTCAAATATAGAGGTGTGGGCTACACAGAAGAACTGCATGTCATGCACCCTGCTCTCCAGGAGCTGAGGGCTGAGTCGAGTGTGCAATTCTGAATGAGCAAACAAGCAGTATACTCAAGCTCTAAAGACTGTGCCCCAGCATTGGCGGTGCTATGGCACCGAGAGCAGAGACAGAGCAAGTGTCATAGGATTCAGGGATGTGGAGAGGACCACAGTAAACGTCCTGGCAGAGGTTGTGGGCGTCAGCCTGAGCCTTGGCACGGAGGTGATACAAATGGCCATGGAACCTCGGACCGGGGAGAAAGTGAGACCAAAAGGAGGAGGTGAAAGAGGAGAGAGCAGGAAACAGAAGTTTCCAATGATGTTGACAGAGGTACCGCCACTGCCTCACATCTCCCTAGGTGCTGGGCCCTTGGACTGCCTTGGCCAAAGACCAGGCATGTAGGCAGAAAATACTGCTGCGGGCCCAGTCGTTTCTGCAGAGCTGGACTGGAGCCAGTCAATTTCTGTTTCCCCTGTAATCAGAGAATGAAGCATTCTCTCCCTTGTGTTTGCCTGAGAGGATGTTGTTTACACTGAAAACCTCACACCCTTCAGATTGATCTTTGACAACTGGATTCTCATATTGCTAACAATTAGGAGTGAAGAACTGGAGAAGCGTCACAGCAAATGAGACGGCTTCATTAGCTGAGGCTTCCGGAAGCCCCAGAGAGCAAGGTGAGATGGGTGACTCGCAGTCAATAGGTGGGAAGTCTTTCAAGAGGGCTCTGTAGGGAGCAGGATGTTACCAACACAATATGTTTTGATTGGCATCGTGCGATCTCCCTGCCCTGAAAATTACTCCCCTATCTCACCCTCAGTCCCACTCAAATTTTAGGAAAAGGAAAAAAACACACAAAGGACTAACACTGGTTCTGCCATGTTGTTTGATGCCATTTGAGATAAATCCTCATCAAGGTATCTCTTCTCCCAGATGTCCCTTTTGGAATGAAGGTATCCCCTGAGAGACCCATTTATCCACATTAGAATGCTAGTTGTTTTAGTAGACTATTTTCTCTGTAAAGGCCACTGGAGGAGGAAAGCACAGAAAAGGAGAAATGATGAGAGAGGAGAAACAGTGATTGTGGGACTCTAGCGTGAGATCACCACAGCCATCTTGAACTTGACCTCCATCTTGCCCTTTAAATGACTCTGGAGGTTATCTCAAGCCCTGTGGGGTAAATGAAGTCTTTAAGGTAACTTGAGGCTCTTACCTGACATCTGAAATGTCTCTTATTAAGGTTAATACTGCTTTGGCTGGCGCCGCGGCTCACTAGGCTAATCCTCCACCTTGCGGTGCCGGCACACCGGGTTCTAGTCCCGGTTGGGGCGTCGGATTCTGTCCCGGTTGCCAGCTCTCTGCTGTGTCCCAGGAGTGCAGTGGAGGATGGCCCAAGTGCTTGGGCCCTGCACCCCATGGGAGACCAGGAGAAGTACCTGGCTCCTGCCATCGGATCAGCGCGGTGCGCCGGCCACAGCGCACTGGCCGTGGCGGCCATTGGAGGGTGAACCAATGGCAAAAAGGAAGACCTTTCTCTCTCTCTCTCTCTCTCTCTCTCTCACTGTCCACTCTGTCAAAAAAAAAAAAAAGGTTAATACTGCTTTAAAAAGTCCAGGTGTGTTCCAGCTAGCCAGGAACCACTTTGTCCAAAAAACCTCTGTTCTCCTGCCTTGAGGTAGAGAGAGATCCGTATGTCTCACAGCCACAAGTGACCACACTTGTGTCCATTAAGTCCCCCCCATAGTCTGCACCTTGGATTGGTGCCTTCCTAGGTGTCAGCCCCTCCTGCTTTGGGTGGCCAGCTCTCGCACACTGGACTTTTCCAAAGTAGGAATTCTAGCCCGTGGGGCCCTGCCAGGAAAGCTGGTGTTTGGAGATGACTGGTGCGAGTAGAGAGTAGTCTGAGAATCTACAAAGCAGAAGGAGTAGAAAATGGGCCCAGATGAAGAATAAAAGAGACAGGAGCAGAGAATCTTGATTGAACGACGCTGCAATGCAGTTTTGCCCTCTTTGTCATGTGGCTGGAACAGGTCCAACATCAAAGTCCACTGTCTGCAAGTGCTGCCTTCGAAGTCTTAGCATTGCTTAAGAGAGAAAAATAGGAGGAGGAGTGAGGACATGACCAGCGGAGGAGGACTGGCTGGGAGGGGTTGCTGGGTGGCAGACTGAAAGTATCTGTATGCAGCATCATCAGGGCCAGCCGTGAAAAAACACACAGAAGAGTTTCATTATGCACAGGAAAGAAAATGCCCAGAGATCTCCCTCAATGCTGAACAGATGTGGCCATGGGCCGAGGGCGTGCCGCACTTCTCTACTGAGTCAGCAGAGAACAGTGAAGCTAGGGGATGACTTAAGAACTTATAATAATGAGAATGCTGATAATCCAACATCACAATCACAGACCACCAAGTCTTACATACAGGGACATAGGGATTCTGCTTCAACGCACATCTTCCAGTCCAGGGAAAACAGCACTGAGAGGAGGTAAGCTTTGGGGATGCTCTCTGTACACCAGCCTCTGTTCCGATCACTCTACGTGTGTTGATTCAGCGACTCTTCCCAACAACCAATGGTGGGACTGTTTTTATCAACACTTTATAGATTTGAAAAATGAAGTACAGAAAAGCTAAGCTCTTGGCTGGAGGTCAAACAGCTCCGTAAGTCCAAGGCAGTTCCACGTAAGCCCTACCTTGAATGATCTGTCAAAGATCACACAGCCAGGCACCAACACGGAACACGGGCAGCCTCTTGCAATTTAAATCCTGTCACGTTCAGGTTGGAGTGTAAATATCACTTGTGGGATGATGAATGGCTGTTAGGGGCGAGGTTACAACAGGTGTAGTGGCAAAGATGTACTGATTTCTCGTGGGCACTGAGGACTGTTCTGGAAGGGGGAAGCGGGGCACCATGGAGGTGTGGCCTATCACCCCTTAATCAGGGAGAGGTAATGGGGTGTAATGGAGCCACTGCAATTGAGGCCACGATAATTATTGAGATAATAGCTCAGAAATGGAAGAGCGGATGTGTCTCTCTTTGAAAAAGGAGGAGCCTGAGGTAATGAAATGGTAAGGAGTGTATTGATGAGTTTTGATAGTGATCAATGCAACAGCAATAGACTGTGAGTATAAAGATAAAGGAAGAGTGGTGATGCACCTAGACTTTCAATCACCCACACTGGCTGAATGCTAACTTTGTCCACATGCTAAGTGCTCTGGCACGGAAATGAAGTCTAGTCCGCCAGGAGCTCAGCATTGAATGGATAAGACAGGATATCATACTGGACTCCTCCTCCCCCAGATACACACACTGGAGGTTCAGAAATGCAGGGTGTGTCATCATGCCATGCTAGTGTGGCCTCAAACTGCCCTGAGGAAGACATCGGTCGTTAGAATTCTTGGAGTCAGAAGGGCAACTGTAGCAGAGGCACACACAGAGGAGCTGCCCTTAAGATGAGGTTAGGACTGCTGGCTGTTGCAGAAGGAGGTACGAGGAAGGAGGAGTGAGTTGTAGGAGTAGAAAGAGCAGTAGTGAGATCGCCAAGGAAAACGGCCGATTTGGGGTAGTTAACATTATCATGGGTAGTTTGATGAAGGGAAAGGAGGAGCGTCTAACGCTAATGGACATGTTGGAGTGTATGTACAGTGCATAATAGAGATGCCTGTGGCTGTATCCAAGGTGGCCAGGGGCTCGCATGGTAGAGGGGTGGAGAGACACTGAAATTGTTATGGGAGCAATTATGATGTAATGGGGTAATGACAAAGATAATGGACCTGTAATTGAAATCTGGTGGCTATAAAGGAGAAGGTGAGGCCAACTGCAACGTGGAGGGGGTGATCAGGGACGTAATGGTGGCAATGTGAAAGGTAATGGAGTTATAATGAGGTGATGACTGCAGAGTGGGGGACAAAGATGATCAGTGTAATGGAAGTGAGAGAGGCGCTGTGATGCAGGTGAGCATGGCATGCAGAGCTGGGGGTCACCAGGAGAATACTAGGCAGCTACACCCGAAGTTCTCACGACATCAGGAGTCCTAACGGACCCTGGAATCAGACGGTGATGTTGATGGAAAGATGACTGCCGTGAACATCAGTGTTGGTGTTTAGAACTTGGGTGGGGGAGATGAGAGGAGGGATGGGGATGGGAGTGAGAGCAGACCTGTGGGGGCGTGTTTGTGTGTCTCGGGACCAGGGATCAGAGGGCTGTTCCCCAGCCACATGAACCTTGGTGCACCTGCTCTTGCTTGTATGGGGCATTTGTCTGCATGAAGCCAGCTCAGGCCTGGCTGAAGCAGCAGTTCAACCTTACAATCCAAGTTTTGTTTGTAAATTAGGCGTGACAGCGCACTAGCTCAGACACAGGACTTGTGTGAGCAGATGTGTGCACAGAATGTCTGGGGAGTCTGTGAGTTTCCAGAAGAAACAAACGAATGGATGGGGGTTTTGTGTATGCATATATTTATTTAAACCATGAATATTCCTTCCAAGTAGGGAAGTGGGAACTTATTTCTCGAGGGGGTGCTGTTAACTCCTGAGTGCCTCAGTTGAGAGGAGTACCCATGGCAGCTTGTGCTGGTCTGGGCTCCGGGAAGGATCCCAGGGATCGGGCGTGCATTCTGCACTGAGCAGCAGGGAGGCGTGCAGGAGGCGTGATGATATGCAAAGTGCACAGAGGATTCACACGCACAGTAGGAATCTGAGATGTGGGCAAGACACAGAGCTCACAAGGAAGTCAGAGACAGCCGTGGACTTCCATCATCATGCAAGAAGGAATGCCTACAACACAGGTGACCCCCACCTCTCAGACCAACCACCTCAAAACCACTGGGAAAGCCTTTACCAGAATGCAGAGTCCTAGGTCCCAGCTCCGGGGGAGTCTGACTGTTGGTTAGAGATGGGGCCTGTATATTGAACCTGTATTTCAAAAGCCTCCCATGACAAATTTCCATTTCTCCTTTGAGTGTCCATCGGTGTCCCTTCTAAAGAGGAAGTTAGGGGAGAAGAGAGAAAGCAGAGTTCCTGGGGTCAGAGCAAACCAGTAGGATTTGAGCAGCACTCAAAGACAGAAAACTATGCTCCACCTGCCTCCCCCTTCCTCTGCTCTCCTCCTCCTACTTGTAGGGCATTATATGGGGCATTATGTGGGGTCTGGGGACAGGGAAGAGCCACACATTCGACACAAGCAGTCTCCCAGGAAGGGACTCCCGGAATGTCTGCGGCAATAGCAGCACTGGGCCCTGTGTTTTCTAGACTGAAGAATGAACTGGAGCGCATGTCAGGGAGTCAGGAGGAAGTGCTGTGGGGAGAGAGGGAGACAATGTCTGAAAGCTACCTCCAGCGCCATTAGGTCCAGGAATGGATGTGGCTAGAAAGGTGAGAGGTTGGCCTCTTGCAGACTTCAGATGTAGCATTTTGTTCTTCAAGAGCCTCAGGGATTAGAAAGTGTCAGAAGTCTCGGAAGTATTCAATGGATGTTTGAGGAAATACAAGTTATTACGGTGCTCGTGTGACCTATAACTCACATGTGTGTCCACAGCTCTAAATGTAAATTGACAGAATTAGAAGATGGGATAATTCCTAAACAACACATTGCAAATCAAAATATGCTGTCTCAACTGTTGAACCAAATGACAAGCTGTCTCTCAAGAGCTGGTGTTCTCATCTGACTGTTCCGGCCCACTCACAATTTACCGAAGGGTTCAGTGTAGACCATCACAGTCATTGGAAGAAAGCTCAGATCCTGCTGGCACGAGTTTGCTGGGATCTGTCTCTCCAAGGAGAGGAGTGAGAGTTGGACTTCAACCCTGCCCATTCCACTTGGGAATGACTCAAGCAATCCTATGGACAGGGTGATCTCAGGAGCAAGGTCACTTCTCCCTCTCTCCATGGTCACCGCCCTCGTCCGGAAGTGGACCACTTAGTGATCTGGAAACCCTTCCTCCTATTCCTAGGGTTGCTGATCCACCACCTGAGAAACAGGACCGCCTCTCGAGCCATGTTGTCATATGTTAGCTGCTAAGCGTTCATTAACCTCCCAGGCACCTCACGGAAGCCAGGAACCCCCCTTCATTAGCAAAGGTGGTTCACTGGGTCCCCCTTTAATAAAATTACAACTTCAGGAAACAAATCATTTATATCAAATACAACCCCATGGCTTCCTCTTATGTTAATCATTTTAGGCAGGTGCTGTTAGGTAATTCAATCACTGGGTTACAGAAAGCTGCCACTGAATTAATGAGGAATGAAGTCAAATTCTGAATAAGACGTTTTCTGAATAAGTGGTTCTGAATAAAAAACAGGAGCGAGCCTAGGATTGCAACAGATGACAATATAAAAGTGCATATTCAACATGGTCCTACCAGCCATCTAGTCTCAGTCCACAAACTCTTTTGGAGCCAAAAGAACAGATTATAGTCACCAATAACAGCCTCGTACATTTGCCACTTTTCTACTGTTTCCTTAATGCTTTCTCAGGTGAGCTGAATAAATTTTAAAGAGTACATCCCGATTTAAAATAAAATCCAGTTTATCCCCAGGGTGAATCTTCCCTGTACAGAGAATCTCAGTCTACAGCTCCGTTCAGGCTCTGCAATTCTCTCCCTTTCCCACCGGCCCCACCTGCACCCAGCCTCCCTCGCCTCCAGAACACTCTTCGCACAGCCATAGAGTGGTCTTTGCAAAACCCAAATCTGGTCTCATCACATCCTTGCTGTCGTTTTCACTGCCCTTCCTTGCTTAGCCTGTGACACGCGGAACTTCAGGACCAGGCCTCTGCTGCCTCGCCAGCCTTCTCTCTTGTGGGCTCCCCATAGAAGGCACCCTGCATCCCAGACACAGTGTTATGCTCCTCCTTAGCACCACACCATTCATCCCGCTGGAGTGCCTGTTCCAACCTGATTCTCATCTTTTAAAGCTCATCTTGAACAGTGCCTCCTCCTCCGATCCTCTCTGATTCCTCCACAGTCCCCATTCCTAGACTGAAGCAGGCACCCTTCTTCCGGGCTTCCTTAGCTATTAGGGGCATAGCACAATTACTGCGCACAACACTGAGTAGTCACAGCGGGAGCACTGGCCTGACACCTCCCTGACAATAAGACTACACAGCAGTTGATCTTACTCGTTCAGCGCTGGGCATATGGTAGATTCATTGTGAATGTCTGATGAATGATTCAGCCAGTGAGGGAATACATGACATCATGAGTGAGTGAGTGAGTGCACCCCACAGCATGACGTACGCCAGTTCCCGGAGCCACGCTTCCATTCTCCAACGCTGGGCGGAAGCACTGAAAAGGTTACGTTCATAGCCTGAAATTCAGCTGGTGAAGACGTGGCCCAGGACAAAGGGGTCTCTACAGCTGGTGAGACCATCGCAGCTTCTCATCCCCTCGCTCCACAGTGACTCAGAACACAGACTCGGCTGCACAGAAAGAGTGCTCTCCTGCGGTGGGAGACTGCCCTGGCCTAGACCACACGGTGACCCGTGTCCCCCTCCGCGGGCCCGGGCTTCCAGCGCCACAGGAAATTCTTTGCCCTGTGCGCTGTATGTAGTTCCACAGAGCTGCGGTCGCTTGGCATTTGTCATGCTGCGCTTCATCAGACATTTAATCAGGTTTGAGTTTTAACAATGTGCTCGTCATGCTCACTTAACTTAAAATCAAGCCTGCTCGGGCATTCCTGGATCCTGTTCATGCAGACTGGTAGTTTTGGCATTTAAAATTTTAGAATTTCTCATCAAGGAATACTGTACACCTTTACCAGGCATCCACTTATGCGGCACTGTCCCGAGCTGGTCACCTGGTTGAAATAGGAGAGGCTTAGCGCGTAGGCTCTGTAAGGAAGCGACTGTGGATGGGTTTCCTGTTGATGTCCTAACAAAGGAGCAAGGATGTGGTGACAGAAAGCAGAACAAAGGGACCGTCATGGGTTCTTTGCGTCAAAGTCTGACCTAGGCCTCACTGGGCTCCAGGCAACGTTGGAGGGGCTGCATTCTTTCTGGAGGTGCTGGGGGTGGGGAGTCCATCCCTCCCCTCTCCCAGTTGTGTGGATGGCCCGTGTTGTTTGGTTTGTGTCCTTTCCTACGTGTTGAAAGCCAGCAATGGCTGATGGAGTCCTCAAGTGGCATTAAGTGGCCTCCCATCCTGCCTCCCTCTTCCTCCTTGAGGGGTACCCTGGTGATTACACTGGGCTCCCCAACATGACCCAGGATAATCTTCTGATTAGCATTCATAATTCCCCTTTGCCATGTAAAACTGAAAATGCACAGCTTTTAGGACTTCTTGGGAGCCATTATTCTGCCTCCCGCAGCCTGTGCGGCTTTGCAAGTCCAGGAGTGTTCACATCACCCTGTGGGTCAGGAGTGGCCGTCCCATCACAGTCTCCTGGAAACTGTTCTAGAGGAATCTGAATCTGTGTGTTCATCACCTCACAGGGATGTCCTGTGACGTTGAGAAGCCAAGCTCCAGAGGTTACTGGAGCGGACAGAGGATTCTCAGATTCCGGCGGGGAACGGTGGTTTTATCTGAAATTGTGCCTGGAATCGTGGAGAGATCTTGAGGAGCCCAGTAAATGCAGGGCCTCTCCTCTCTGACGGAGCTCTGAATGAGGGGGATGGGAGATGAAGCAGTGGGCCCAGTGGGAGCCAGCTTTCACCATGGTAAACTGATACTCATGTCAGCTCATATTGGCCCTCAGACTGAGGGGGGCTTTTCCCCACCCATTTGCACTGCACTAGGCTGGGGAGGGTCTCCGTACGGATTCCTAAAAAGGAGTAGAGCACTTGAGAGCACATGTCCTCTGCAAGCCAGCCCCTGGAAGGGAGGAAGAGAAGAGGCTGGGCTCATACGTCCGGTTCCTCCTTCCACACTCAGCAATCAGCAAGGTGGCTGACAAGGCAAGGGCCGGACGAAAGACAGGAGTCTCACGTGGGATGTCAGGAGCGGGGACCAGCTCCCTCCCCTAAGAAAGGATGCCTACCTCTCTGCTCTCTGGCACAGCTCTGTGCTGGACGTAACAGGACTCTATTACAAGCATCATTGTGAGATGTGGCAGCTCCAAAATCCATCTGTCAACACAGCTCCTATGAGCTTGTTACAAATGCGGTTTCTTAGACCCCCCTACCCTCCCCAGGGGTTCAGATTCAGTAGCTATTATCTGGGGCCTGGCAACTGAACAGCCCTGAGATTCTACAGCATCCAAGTGAAGAAATGGCTGATAGCAGGATCTGTTTGGTCACCGCGGCAGAACTTAGTTCAAACCAGAGAGAGTAGATATCGCCCAAGACTCATGACTGCAAGTTTAGCCATGTTGCCCAAAACAGGGCACACCCTGCAGGACGCCAGGGTGTCTCATAGAACAGAGGGCGCAGGACACGGGTTGGGAAGGGCCTGGCGCCCGGAACTAGAGCACTCCCAGGAGCCTGACAGCATGCGCTCTGCGCCTCTCATGTCTGGTCCTGATGACCCACGCTGTCTCCCGTCTTTTTGTTCATGTCTGGTGAGCAGAGGATGCCACTGCACAGCTCCTAAAGGCGCTTTGTCTCTGGGCATTGCTGACAAGCTAGCGCTCCCTGACTCCCCATCCTAATCTCCAGGGAAGAGAATCCGAGTAGCCCGAGTCAGGTCGTTGGTCCCCTCCAGGCTCAGGGACGTGGGGCCACAGGCCCTTCCCTCCATCTCTGTGCGAGTATGTCGGTGAGAAGGCATAGCAGGTTTCCCAGATCCCAAAGTTGTCCGGTAGAGACGGCGACTCCATTTCTATATTTCTAAAAGTTGCTTTTCCCCATAACCTGAAAATTGACAAGAAAACCTTGTGACTTTGGGTGTCTGATACAGATTTTTAAAGGTCTCTAGTCTGGACTTGGATTTGGTCTCGTTGGAACAGCCGTTTCAGTGAAGTTCTTGAGATTATGGTCAGAGCTTGCTCCTTGGCACAGCAGTCACTTCCTCCGCCAGGAAGTATTGCAGGTGACTATCCTTTTTCCAGGTGAAGCTTTCAGACGACCTTTTCTAGGAGAGTTATTTGCTTCAATGAATGCATGCGCCTCCCAGACCCTACGTTCTCCCAGAGTCGAGACTGTATCCCACTCACCCTAGAGCTGTAGCTCCTAGTGCAGTACCTGGCTACCAGGAGCGCCCACCCAGGGTATGTTTGCTGGCTCCAGGATTGAATGTTGTTCCTCAATAGGTGATCCCATGGAAGCTTGCTTAGAGAGATGCCAAAGACACCAATCCACTCCGACTCCTGCCTCCCACTGCAAGCTGTGCTCGAGTCAAAGAAACCAAGCGTGTTCCTTCTCAGAGGTGCCAGCTTGCTACTGTCACGGAGCAAGCACAGGCAAAGGGGATGCAGGGATCCTTCTTTTATGAGTGTGTCTATTAAAAATGTCTAAGTATTTGAAAGGCAGAGAGGCACAGATAGAAAGAGACAGAGACGTCTCCCAACTTCTTGTTCGATCCTCAAATGCCTGCAACAGCCAGGACTGAGCTGGGCTGAGCCCAGGAACCAGGAACTCAACCTGGCTATCCCACAAGGGAATCAGGGACCCACCCCCACCCTAATGGGATTTGCTGCTCCTACTTCCCTGCCCACCCCCCTCCCCGCAAAGGTTTAACAGGACCTGTTCCTGAGCATGTCTGTCTCTCTCTCTCTCTCTCCCTCGTCTCTCTCTTATGCTCTCCTCCTCTCTCTCACCCTCTCCCCCCGGCCCGTCGGGCTTCCCCCACTCGACAATAAACCTTTCCTCTAACTCCGGTGTTTGGTGTCTTTTGTGGTGGCCTTACACTGGCATCCCAACGAGCATCTCAATCACTGGGCACAGTGCCCGCCCCTCATTGTTTATTTTAATTGCAGTGAAATAAAATCTTAAATTTCAAAATCCATCATTCTGCTGCAAAGTCAATATTACAGGGCTCAAATAGTTTCATCATGACAGTGTTTTATCCTAAAAAATGTATTTTTCTACATTTCCTAACTTCTAAAATAACAAAAAATAGCTTTGGTATGACAGCCTCCTGGCATAATGAAAACACAGTCTAATGAAACGGCACCTTATGAATTTAAACTGAAACAAATATCTGACAAGCTTCATTTAAATTAATTTGCTGTGCATGAGCTGTGGCCTCCACAGCAGGCTTTACTGTAAGTTTACTGCACTGGGCTCCGAGACTTGCTGGTGAAGCAGCCGAAGCTGAGAGATGCAGGTGCCAGAGGCCCACCCTGGCTCCACTGCAGTAAACGTTGGTGGAACTCAGGCGGGAAGTCATTTAAAAAACTATCACACGGGGCTGGTGCTGTGGCGTCGCAGGTAAAAGCTGCCGCCTACAATGCCGGCATCCCATATGGGTGCTGGTTTGAGTACCAGCTGCTCTACTTCCCATCCAGCCCTCTGCTATGGCCTGGGAAAGCAGTAGAAGATGGTCCAGTCCTTGGGCCCCTGCACCCATGTGGAAGACCCGGAGGAAGCTCCTGGCTTTGGATCAGCGTATCTCTGGCTGTTGTAGCCAACTGGGGAGTAAACCAGCAGATGGAAGACCTCCCTCTCTCTCTCTCTCTCTCTCACTCTCTATCTCTTCTATCTCTGCCTCTTCTTCTCTGTGTAACTCTTTCAAGTAAATAAATAAATCTTTAAAAAATAAGTAAAAAGAGCTGCTACATCTACTTTTACAGGGCAGGAGGGAAATTCACCTCCCTGTTGGTGGCATTTTTGCTATGTGACATCTAGTTTCGGTAGTCCTAAACCAGTCCCAGTGTGCATTCTATGTCAACTTTTAAGCTGAAAATTTTTTGTTCATTACGTAAAAAATAAACATCCCTTCCAAATGTTCTAGGAAAACCAGTTCTAGGAGGCCAGCATCTGCAGAGGACAAGTCCCAAGCCATCGCGTGCCTTGTGAGACTGCAGAGACTATCCAACCCTATACTCCTGCACCTGTGTGTTTCAAAGTTTTTGGACCAAAATGAAATCACCTTTTACTTCCCCTTTCCACAAACGTTTTGAAGTACCCTCGTATATCATACCGCGGGTTTTCCTCTCCGGCACATAGTGCCAGAGTTCATCTGTCCCTCCACGTGTTCTGTCCTGGGGCCTCCTTTGCACCACTCCTCTGGCGCTTTGGGGGCAAATATTAGGTAAAACAAGGGTCACTGGAACACAAGCACTGCAGCACGGGTACTGAGAACCCACCTGGTAACCGAGACGTTGCTGAGTGGCCGCGGGGCAGGTGACCCACGCGGTCTGAATGCGTTAGGTAGACAGACGACTCACATCCAGGCAGGGTGGGGCAGGACAGTTCAAGGTCTCATCATGCTACTCAGAATGGTGTGCCACTGAAAGCTAGGAAGTGTTTATTTCTGGAATTTTCCATTTAATATTTTTGGACTGTAGTTGATTGCGGGTAACTGAAACCATAGGAAACAAAACCGTGGTTACAGAGGACTGCAGTGTTATCATTTCAGGGGAAACTGAGGCACGGATGTGCTCATTCGTTAACTATCTTATCCTTTACAGAAAAGTGTGCCTGCCCCTGGATTTATCGAGTACACTTGATTTGAACTGAGTAAATAATACTGTTTTAGTTTGAAATCCCAGTTCCTAATTGAATTTCTTCTTTTTACAGCTCTCTAAATCAGTGGTTTGTAGATGCAATTAAGAATTCCCCAGCAGTGCACGGTTCCGGGACGTGTATCTGACTATGGTTGTGGTTTGTCCTACTTGACCACCAACCTGGAACAATGACCTCTGTCCTGGAAGGAGGGTCTGAGACAATAGTGCGGGCCTGATAGTCACTGTGGAGAGGCTACAATAACCACAGGACAGAGGATGTGAGCTGTGTATGGATCATGAGCCAAAATGAGATATCACTTCTTGTTTTGCACATGTGAATGGTAACGTGTGGTATCTTTTCTTGCTTATTTTAAAAGATATGTTTATTTGAAAGGCAGAATTACAGAAAAAGAGGGAGAGGAGAGAAGAGGGAAGGGGGAGAGATAGGGATAGGGATAGGGATAGGGATAGGGATAGGGAGAGGGATAGGGGGAGAGAGAGAGAGAGAGAGAGAGAGAGAGAGAGAGAGAGAAATCGTCCATCAGCCGGCTTACTCTCCAAATGGCTGCAACAACTGGAGAGGGGCCAGGCTGAAACCAGAGCCTAGAACTCCATCCTGGTCTCCCACGTGGGTGGCTGAGACGCAAGCACTTGGGCCATTTTCTGCTCTCTTCCCAAGTTCATTAACAGGAGCTGGGTCAGAGGTGGAGCTGCTGGGACTCAAACTGGTGCTCATCCGGGATGCCTGTGTTGCAGGCGGCATCTTAACTCGCCGAGCCACAAACACCAGTCTCCTTTTCTTGCTTTTGAGTGAAAGTTTTCATAGCTCTTAGAACCAACTGCACTTTAAAGATGAGGGTGCAATTTATAGACAACATAAAGAACCTGGACTTAGGAGGGAGAAGCCTAAATACATTTTTAAAGGAATTTCACGCACACCTGAAAGCCCATCTCCGTTTGGAAAAGTTCAGGCCCTTTCACAGGAAAAGGAAGGAAATTCTAAAATCCAGTACAAGCCGGCCCCTATCCAGAGATCTCTGGATTTAGCAAAGCCTTCTTTATTCTCCTCTGCTCAGAACAAGTTTAGATACAGCCCTTTCAAGCCCACATCAGAGAGTCTGCATTTTTAGTTCTTGAGATGCACGGTTGGGCCAAGTCATCAAGTCAACCAGCAAACCACCCCTTCTGGGAGCCGTCGCCCGTGTGCCTGGCTTTTCCTCCCCCAGTAGTCAATCGGGAGACCTGGAAGCACCAGGAACAAACCCTTGCAGGAGAGGGCAGTGGGAGGGGGAGGGGGAGGGGGGGGGGAACCTCTTCCAGTGCTCAGGCAGCTGTGAAATAACGAAAAGGAGATAAGAGCCAACAAAATCAGGAGGCAGGAAAAAAACTAGAAGCAAAATACAGAGGATTACATTTTTCTCAGAGATAACCTGGGAACAGGCTTTATCATCCAAAGACCATTTTCTCTGCCATCTAGGAATTCAAAAAGAAGAGAGAAAAGGATCAGTTCTACAGCAAAGTTCAGCTTAAGTCACCTCACCAGGTAATTGAAAAAAGCTTTCAGGTGTTTGGTTAAAAACATTTTTTTTTACTGTTACCAAGGAAAAACACCATTGATAGAAAGAGTGGACATCTTTCCTTAGGCAGGTTCAAAAAAAACAAAACAGGCACTGGGGAACAGAAATAATTGCCCTGGCAAAATAGCTGCTCCTGATTTTCCAGCAGGACACAAGAAAATTCCTCTAATTCAATAAATCCCTGTGAAGAATGTCTATTTTTATGATATAGTCCTGGCCTACAACTGTTCTACAGTCTACTTCCGGGGCCAGGCGTGATCACCTCCTTAGAGAACAACATGGCTGGTTTCTGTCCACGCATTTGTGCTACAGGAGTTGGAGGGGAGCAGTGGAATAGCTCGGAGCACATGACTTGATTATGTTTTGTTGAGTAACTAATTGCCCTAAGGCAGATGTCATCAAACAGTCATCCATGACCTCCCAGTTTCTGAGGGCTGGGCGTCCGGAAGATCAGTTGGTGAGTTCAGGTTCAGGTGTCTTGTGAGGGTGCAATCAAGGTGTTAGCTGGGGCTGCAGTCCCCTCAACAGACAACTCAGAGAGGATCTGCTTCCACACACACTCGTGAGGGTGATGGGAGTCCTCAGCCCCTTGTCGTGTGGGTACCTGCTTTACGACACCACGGCCAGCCTCTGCCAGAGCCAGCAATCTGAGAGCGAGCGAGAGAGAGAGAGGCCACAGTCCTTTACCACTCTAATCTGCGAAGTACTATCTCAACACTCCCACCATCTTCTCTTTGTTAGAAGTGACTCAATAAATCCAGCCCATACACCAGAGGAGGGATTTATACAAGGCTGTGACTATCAGGGGCTGAGATCTTGGGGAGCCATCCTGAAGACGGCCCTCCACGGTAACCAAAGGAGGGGTCTGCCAGAGGACTTGCCGCCTGTTTTTGTCAATAGTTTTACTGGAGCACAGCCACCCGTTTGTGTTCCTCCCTATACCTGCTTTTGTGCAACAACGCAGAGCTAAGAAGTTGCAACAGAGCCTGGACAGCCCACAGGCTTCAAACACAGCTTGACAGCTGCACAAAGTGTCGAATCCTCATGGAGAGCTTGTGTGTGTGGGTGGATGGAGATCCCTCCCATTGGATGGGCTATATGAGTCTACATCGACTTGTGTAACTCAGAAGTCTACCTCTGTAGCACTGTGCAGAGTTCAGAGGGACAGCCTGAAGGGTGACTAGCACCCAGCCTGGAACTTTCCTGAGAACGTTTTGCTGAGCCTACTCTAGGGCAGTGCTTTTCAAAATCTGTGTGCATGTGAACCCACTGAGATCTTGTTACACATGGTTCTGATTCCGTTAGGTCTGGGTAGGACCCGCAATTCTGCATTTCTCACAAGCTCCCAGGCGGTGCTGATGCTGTGGTCCACAGACCACACTTGGAGTAGGGAGGCTCCTGTGACCTTGAGTCCAGAAGACAAAAAGGTCTTGGGTAGGCGTGGATGGCCTTCTGTGTAGGAAGAAATGGCGTGAGAGGAGCTGAGGAAGAAAAGGCCTGGCTCTGGGTGAGGACAGGGAGTTGTGCACATGGCCCCATCCTCTCCACAGAGAACGCTTGTGGACAGCCACACTCAGCCGTGGACAGAGCAATAGCACTCAAGCTCTTCTTATTTCAAGATACACAGTCTTGGGGCCGGCGCCGCGGCTCACTAGGCTAATCCTCTGCCTTGCGGCGCCGGCACACCGGGTTCTAGTCCTGGTCAGGGTGCCAGATTCTGTCCTGGTTGCCCCTCTTCCAGGCCAGCTCTCTGCTGTGGCCCGGGAGTGCAGTGGAGGATGGCCCAGGTGCTTGGGCCCTGCACCCCATGGGAGACCAGGAGAAGCACCTGGCTCCTGCCTTCGGATCAGTGCGCGGCGGCCATTGGGGGGTGAACCAACAGCAAAGGAAGACCTTTCTCTCTGTCTCTCTCTCTCACTGTCCACTCTGCCTGTAAAAAAAAAAAAAAAAAAGTCAAGATACACAGTCTTTTAAAAAGGTGATTAAGACTATAGCCATTTGTTTATACAAAATAAAAAACTATCAGAACTGAAAGAGGAAAACAAGCAGACAGAAATAAATTGATAAATAAGTTCTACTGACATTAATTTGGCATCCACTTTTCATCACTGATGTGCTAGGTGCTAGGCATACAAAATGAAGAGATAGTCCCTCTGTCACCCAGGCTTGTTACAGGCAGAGACAAGTGAAGACACAGGAGTTGATGCATGGTGATAGGCATTTTCATAGCAGTGTTTGCCAGTTGCGGAAGGAAAACAAAGAGAAGTTCTGAGTCTTGAAGGAGGAGGAGGCATTTATTATGCTGGGCCTGTGGGGAAAGCATATAAGACTGAGGAGTGTTGGAGCAGGATGACACACAGCTTATATGGGACTAAAGGACAGGCTGTGTATCAGAGACACGGGGGGCGGGGGAATAAAGAAAGCATGAGACACAAGCATGACAGGCAGGGAAAGGTGTTAGTGGCTTGCACCATGGGGACACTCCTGGCTCTCCCAGGTAATGGAATCAGATAGTCTTGTGATGTTCCTGGCACACAGTACCCAGTTATCATCAGCTGTGCTTCTACCTCCGACAGATAACCCTAATGGCAACGTGGAGGGATTCACGTCTGGATGAGCAGAGAGAGGGAGGACCATCATTCATTTGACCTGTAGGTGAACTGATTTTTGGAATTCTTGAAATTAGGACTGCCAGCATCACTGAAATCACATGGATTAGGGTCCGCTCCCATGCCTAATTTTAATTTGATTGCCACTTCAAAGGCCTTGTCTCCAAATGCAGTTACATTTTGAGATCCTGGGTTAGGACTTTACCATATGAACTCCTTAAGGGACACAATTCAACCCCTAACAGTGCAGGCCTGCTTTTCAGAGCCTTTGAAAAGTTTTTCAGACCGATCCTTTTTTTGGGAGAGGCTGGGGCAGTGCTGGCTATGGGAGCAGTACGCCAGTGTCCTTGTCCTCAGGAGGGGACAGGTCTGTAGGGCAGGTGTAGGACATGGAGACGTGTAGTTCTGGCAGGCCAGCAGCTGGGGCAGGGCATGCAGTATGGGAGCTGCGTGGGGACATGAGGTGGTGGCAGCTGCACAAAGTGTCGAATCCTCATGGAGAGCCTGTGTGTGTGGGTGGATGGAGATCCCTCCCATTGGATGGGCTATATGAGTCTACATCGACTCGTGTAACTCAGAAGCCTACCTCTGTAGCACTGTGCAGAATTCAGAGGGACAGCCTGAAGGGTGTCTAGCACCCAGCCTGGAGAAGCAACTACAAATCAAGCACCGCTTTATGAAAAGTGAGAGTCAGAATCACAATAGTATGAAATATTAAAACACTACATGAGCCATCCGATCCAGGGGAGATTTTTTTTTTCTTACCCTGGACAAGAAAGCTCTGTTCAAAAACCACTTCCTTCTAGAACCTGTGTCTTCCTGGGCAAAGCAATAGAGTTTCTGGACTTCGACCCTCATAGTACATGCCATCGTCCAGTCCACCACTGGGTCCACCACCACGGCGGCCCCTTCAGACGAGGCTTTTGGAGACTGGAAGCCGTTTGTGAATGCCTGAACCCGCTTTCCCATCCAGGAGGGCATCCTGTCCTGGGCACAGCTTCCTGGGTCCACTTCCCCACACAGAGGCTTTTGCTCCTGCCCCAGGTTCCCGCAAGGCAGGCACTGCTGGAGTTACTGCCCGCTTCCTCCATCTGCCTCTCTGTCTCCTCCCTCCTCCCGGGATCTGTTACCGGAGTTTCAGTCCCCTTAATTCACTCTCTGCAAATTGCTCAGCTTGGATACTGTTATTCCACAGCCCCGCGAGCGAATGGCGTGGAATGCGGCTTCAGCCCACAGGCTCGCTCAGCACACAGTGCTCACTGTGGTGGGAGGGCCCTGCCCTGCAGAAGAGAAGCCGGACCCGCCTGCCCCGGCCCAGGGCGCCTTGTGAACTTGCTCCTCACGCGGCTGCTCCTTTGTACAGGGACTTGCAGCTTCCAGAGCACAGTGGGTCCTCCCGGCTCATTTACATAAATACCACCGACCAAGTCGTAATGACACCTTTGATCTCTTTTCCATTTACCAAGCTCTTTCTCCGTTTACCAATTACTCTCATTGCTACTGCCTAATTTTTAGATAGCCATACAATAACACAATGTCCTGAAATACATCGATGCTTCCCCTATGACACTGCTAGCATGATCCCTTGCTGGACAAGAACACAGGTCTGCCAGCTCCTTGCGCCCCTAGGCAGCTGTGCTGGCTTGGGATCCGTCCTCAGGGCAGGCTGCTGTTGGCTGCAGCCTCCAGACGCCCCTGCCGCTGGGTCTTCTCGTCTTAGAGAGCCCGCCCGTCCTCCGCCATGAGCCCGGTGGCTCTTCCCACGGGTCTTGGGTACACAGAGGGGTTTGAACGGAGCACCCAGCATTCACTGCCCCAGCAGTTCCCAACCTTGCTGCATATTAGGATCACCTGGGGAACTTTTCAAACTCCTAATGCTCAGGCCGTACCCATTCCATGTAAATTAGACTCCCACCTTGGAGATTCCGATGGAATCAGTCTGAGCTGGGTATGGGGGAATGTTTAATCTCCCCAGCAGTTTGGGACCCACTGCCCTGTGCTTCAGCACGGGTGGAGAGACTGCTTCTGCAACTGTGCTGTGTTGCGTTCCTTATACCTGCATTACTGCTTCCGTAGCACCTGCCACGCCGAGTACCAGGCTGGCCCCCTTGAAGACAGGGGCTGTGCTCTGGTCAGCCCTGTGGCCCAGGCTGGCCCCCTTGAAGACAGGGGCTGTACTCTGGTCAGCCCTGTGGCCCAGGCTGGCCCCCTTGAAGACAGGGGCTGTGCTCTGGTCAGCCCTGTGGCCCAGGCTGGCCCCCTTGAAGACAGGGGCTGTGCTCTGGTCAGCCCTGTAGCCCACCCCTTAGCATGGGGCTCCACAGTGTTAAACAGATGATTGGAAATATGAGTGCATGCTGAATGGGTCAAGATATCCACAAACAAATGCAGCTAAATATGAGTGTATGACAAAGAGAATGAAAGAAGTAAAAAAGGAAAGCAGGAGGGAGTTAAGAAGAAGGAGAGAAAGAGGCTAGGGTCACCCACCAGCTTGCGGCCCTTAGCAGGATGCACCCCCTTCCACTGCTAGGCAGGAAATCATCAGACTCAGCGGCTCGACACTTGTCATCTCACCGCTTCTGTAGGGCACGGCTCAGGCCTCCCGAGGCCAGGATCAACGTTTCAGCCGGGCCTAGTTCTCCCCTGGAGCTCGGGACCCTCCTTCAGGTTGTTGGCAGAGTTCAGTTCCTTGTAGCTCAGGCCTGAAGTCTCTGCTCCCTCGTGGGCGGTTGGCCAAAGGCTGATCTCAGCTAATGGAGTCCACCCCAGGTCCTCCCCACGTGGCCACATCCCTGACTGTTCGCAACAGAGCTGCCTACTGTTTAAATTAACATTTTATATGTTTTCACTGTTTATCTTCTTCCAAGCTAGCAAGAGTGTGTGTCCAACACTTCACTTTTTTTTTACTTTTTTTTTTTTGACAGGCAGAGTGGACAGTGAGAGAGAGAGACAGAGAGAAAGGTCTTCCTTTTGCTGTTGGTTCACCCTCCAATGGCCGCTGCGGCCGGCGCACCGCGCTGATCCGATGGCAGGAGCCAGGAGCCAGGTGCTTCTCCTGGTCTCCCATGGGGTGCAGGGCCCAAGCACTTGGGCCATCCTGCACTGCACTCCCTGGCCACAGCAGAGAGCTGGCCTGGAAGAGGGGCAACAGGGACAGAATCCGGCACCCCGACCGGGACTAGAACCCGGTGTGCTGGCGCCGCTAGGTGGAGGATTAGCCTATTGAGCCACAGCGCCGGCCCAACACTTCACTTTCTCGAAAGGCTCATCTAATTAGGTCAGGCCCCCCTAGGATGCTCCCTTTGGGATTAACTTAAGGCCAACTGATTAGGGACCTTAAATACATCTGCCATATCCCACACCACAAACATGACAGCACTCCCACAGCCTCCCTCCCCCCTCCCCACAACAACGCAATCCAGGCAAGGGGATTTGCAGGACACCAGGGCATGCTGGGATCTTCTCCAGCCCACTGGGGCACAAGCCCTTTGCCATTCCGCCTCCCCCGGCTTTCCTGCCCCACCCATTCAGACTACGTGACTATGTCTTTGCCAAAACCACATTTAGCCAGCAGCGTATCTGCTAAAAGGAGGAGCCAGGCAAAGGGTTAGACACCTTCCTGCCTCGCCCCTCTCCTGCCCGGCCCCTCTGAACAGGGGGCCTCCTCCTCCGTGGTGCGATCTTGCTCAGGCGTTTCTAGGCCATGCTGCGTTCCTTGCCCGCTGCCTCCCTGCATGGAGCCCTCTTTCCCCAGTTTATTTTCAGCCCTGAAGCTGAGCTCAGAGGCAGCATCTGGTTCTGCTTTTAAAACAAAGCTCTGGCTGAGGCAGGGAGAGAAGCAGGGAAGTCAAACACACGCTCGTCCCCAGGGTCACCCAGCGACAGCCCAGCCTTGGTCCTCGCTGCCTGCCCGGGCTCCCCTCAGCATCCTTTGTTGTCAACACGCAGCTTCGGTTCACCTGGGCCTCCTACAGCATCCTGGGGTTCCTGGGTCTGCAGCGAGGTCAGAGACACCGGGCTCCAGAGGGCCTCCCAGGCCCTCATCCACTTAGAGATTCTACTTCCACACCTAGAAAGCACAGGGATGCGACTTGTAAGCCCCCAGCCCCACGTTTCTGCCCTCCCTTCCAGCCAGTGCACAACTTCACGGCAGCTCCCCGGGCTCATGGTTTGGTTCCAGGTGGCTGGAGTGTCATAGTAGAAACTAAACTTGCCTAAAAATTCCTACTGGAAGAAGTGACTAATTCACGACACCCAAGTGGTGAAGACAGCCTTGGAGCCCCACCAACTGCTGCTCTGGGTGCTGTTCCCAGCTTGGTTCAAGTATCAGGAAGATCGAGACTTGCCTGGAATAAGAATTGCCATCATGGAGGGAGGGATGGGAGAGACACGTGGCAAGTCCTGTGTGCAGTCCGAACTCTGGATGGTAGAGAAAACTGCTGGTGCACGAATGATGGCCCCAACCACAGGCACTGTATCCGCTGGGCACTTGCGTTTTCCACTATTCTATGTGTCGCACCATGATTTGTGCTTGTGAAAGCAGCTCAGTCTTATTCTAAAATTACCGTCACAGTAGGCCGGCGCTGCAGCTCACTAGGCTAATCCTCCTCCTGCAGCGCCAGCACCCTGGGTTCAAGTCCCAGTCGGGGCACCAGATTCTGTCCCGGTTGCCCCTCTTCCAGGCCAGCTCTCTGCTGTGGCCTGGGAGGGCAGTAGAGGATGGCCCAAGTCCTTGGGCCCTGCACCCCATGGGAGACCAGGAGAAGCACCTGGCTCCTGGCTTCGGATTGGCGCAGTGCGCCGGCTGCAGCGCGCCGACCGTAGCAGCCATTGTGGGGGTGAACCAATGGAAAGAAGACCTTTCTCTCTGTCTCTCTCTCTCTCTCTAACTCTGCCTGTCCAAAAAAAAAAAAAAAAAATAACGGCATAGCGGACTGACCTGTAGTAAGCAGAAGATAGGCAGAGAAGGGAGGCGTCCTTCACGTTAAGAAAAACCACAAACACATAGGTCCTCTCTTTACCCTGACCCAGTGGCTGTTATCACCTCCCTTCAAAATCACGTTGAGGATACCTTCATCAGAACACCATTAGGCACCTGATGGCTGTGCGGCGTAGACCTGGATTGACCAATCACGCTGAGTAATTGGCTTGGTTCACCACTTCTCCCCTGCGTAGCCTGACCCAGAGGAAGACCCTCAGAGCTTGAGACCCAAATGTGATGATGCATGCGATACCTGGTAAAACTGTAGGCTCGGAGTCTGGGAGTTCCCGGATGGGAGGGGCCGAAGGAAGGTGCACAGTGGAGTCCCAGACGACACAACCAGGAAACAAAGGAGAGAGCAGAGTCAGCCCTCATCTCATCCTGCATGGACAGCCCAGGGCTACCTCCTGCACCTGACAGATGCGGCCCTTACAGCTGTGCTGGGCCCACCTTAAACACCCAGCACTGTCCACGGTTCCTCTTGCAATTATCGGCACTCGGGAAATGTGCTTTCCTTTGTTACTTTTAACTGCAAAGCAGGACGGTGTCACTTTCAATTTCTACTCCAACAAATATTTTTGTGCCTCTTCTATATGTATTAGGAAAGTAAAAAAACCAATGATGAAGAAAGGCCGGCAAAGCAGGAAAGCAAACTTGTAGGTGGAGAGGTCTCATACACCATCAGTCTTGGAGGAGCTGGGCCCCAAAGCATATGCCTTATGGTATGGAGACTTCTGCAGGTTTTGCTTCTGGTTAATTTTCCTCTGTTGTTTTTCTGTTTAATGATGATCAAATGTCCTGTTACATAATGTGTGGTTCCCTGAATACAAGAACAGAAGGCTAAGCAAACAGAATTTAATGCTATTATCAAACGCCAACTACAGCCACATAAATAGGGCACATCCTGTTGACAGATGATGATGCTAATGGGTGTACGTGCTGCAGTTCGCTTAGGATGCTACTCAGAATCTCACTTACACAGTCAGGTGTTCAATCCCTCCTGCTTGCCCCCTCTGCCAGCTCCTCAACACTGTATTCTCTGCTCTTCAAACTGGGGCCTGGATCTTCCCTGCCCATTCTAGAAAGAAAAGAAAAACACAACAGAAGAGGACTGACGAGGTGACACAAGTGCAAGTCACGTGAGCTGGGGAGCAGACACCTGCAACTGGGGTCTTTTTCGCACGTTCCTAGCAGTCCGGGTTGGGGGCTCCTCACCTGCTGTGGTCTGCATATGATGTGTTTCCCTGAGGTACCGGCAGATACGTGAATGATGGCCATGAGCATAGGTGTTGTGTTTTCTGGGACTTTCTCTTTCCAGTATTCTATTGTGTTATACCATGATTTGTGCTAGTAAAACCAGCAAAATCAAAACATGGCCACAGGAAAGCTACATAGTAGACTGACCTGTAGTAAGAAAGAGGCCGGCAGAGAAGGGGTACCTCCTGCTAACAGAAACCATAAAAACGTAGACTCTTCCCTTACCCTAACCTGACAGGTGTTATCACCCCATGCATGGTCATCCCCAAGTTTTATGTGAGTGGAGTTAAGAGGGTGGTAACTTAACGACTATTGTCTTTGGAAAGCGGTAGCATGACGCCCCGTGATGGAGTCCTGGCGGCTTTATAAGTGGAATGAATGAGATCACACAGTCATAGACACACTCCTTGTCTCCGATCATGTGACACCCTGTGCCACCTGGGGACCTTGTCAGCAAGAACGCCATTCCCAGGGATTAAAACCACTGGGGCTCCCTTGACCTTGGACTGTGATCCTCCAGAACCACCAGCCATTGTAAACCTCTCTTCCTGATAAAGTGAACTTGCCTCCAGTATTTCGTCATAGTAGCAAAAAGCTACCAAACGCATCCCCACAGGCAGGTCTCCTTGTCAGTGTCAAGGGTCTGGGCTCCTTCCTCCATTCTGCGGTTCCTTCCTCCAGTGGCCCTCTGAACCCCCTCTCCTACAGGCAGGTGATCAAGGTGAGGAGAAAGTCGTGCCTGCATACCCTTCTCAGCCGGGGCAGGGCCCACACCACTCAGCCACAGAGCCCATCAGCAAGAGCTTGCCATGGATCTGGGGGCTGGAAAAGGTACCGGAGACAGCTGCTCCTCGAACATTGCAAGAAGTCATATGTGTTTTGTGTGGACAGTCAGCCATTTCTTCTGTAAGGTTTAACAGGGCCCAAGCAGCATCTGCTTGGAGCAAGCACAAGTGACTATTAGCTGGCCTGTGCCGCAGCTCACTAGGCTAATCCTCCACCTTGCGGTGCCGGCACACCGGGTTCTAGTCCCGGTTGGGGCGCCGGATTCTGTCCCGGTTGCCCCTCTTCCAGGCCAGCTCTCTGCTGTGGCCAGGGAGTGCAGTGGAGGATGGCCCAAGTGCTTGGGCTCTGCACCCCATGGGAGACCAGGAGAAGTACCTGGCTCCTGCCATCGGATCAGCGCGGTGCACCGGCCTCAGCGCACTGGCCGCGGCGGCCATTGGAGGGTGAACCAACGGCAAAGGAAGACCTTTCTCTCTGTCTCTCTCACTGTCCACTCTGCCTGTCAAAAAATAAATAAATAAATAATAAATGATTAAAAAAAAAAACAAACAAGTGACTATTAGCTAATACAAGCACTGAAGACCCTGGGGTACCCGGTAATGACACTGATGAGGGCCTGAGGCAGAGAACATGGGTGAACCCCGGGGAGTCCCAGAAGCGTGTTTATCCCACAAGACAGTCCAACACAACAGCGCAACGGCAACTGCTCCAGGCACCAGGATCCAGCCTCCGAGCCCCCGTGAAATACAAATCCCTATTTGATTGCCCTTTACAGCAAAACCTTGTTAAGCAGGTATCGGTTTATCCAAGAGAATGCACAATTGGAAGCAATTGTTCCCTGGCTAACTGGATACCCCGTCATGCTCCAGTAAAAATATCAGATTATCTGAACTAGTTAATTCAAAATCCATTCCTCCTGGTCCCTCGCCTTTCAAATTAGTGACATTTGCTGTAATTGATGGAGAGGGAGAGGGAGATGGGGCGGGCAGGGGAGCGCGTGATCTCTGGGAGTTAGGGGCTTCGGCCTCAGCATGCAGGACCTGGGAGGAAGTGCGCATTCTGCAAGGTCAGGGGGCGAGTGCTGTTTTCTCCCCGAAGGACACACGGGAGAAGCCGAGGAGGAAGAGGAGGGACCTGGACAGCTGGGCAATTAGCAGTGCAATTAAAAGATGAGGGAAGGGCAAGCTGGGCGTGCTGGGTGCCATCGCAGGCTCATCTCTAACCCCCCAGCGGAGACAGCATGGAGCGAAGCCGAGACCACAGAGGCAGCCGAGAGCTGTGGCTCCACTGCTGACCAGCTGGACTAACAAGGGCAGCTGCGCCCCGCTGTGCCTCAGTTTCCCTGCCTACACATGCCAGACAGCCCTACCCCTCAGGGCAGTCCTAAGGACTGAAGGTGATGTGTAGAGTGGCAGCTACAGCACAGTAAGCCCCCTACCATTGTCTATCAAGCAAGAGAGGTGGGGTTAAAAGTCTCTGTTCCCCTTCCTCACATCTGGGAGACTTTGAGCCAATTCATTTACACTGAGCCTCGGTCTCTAGTTTGTAAAGTGAAGATCGTCTTGGGCCTCACAGGGGTTGAGATTGTGAGTGTGCATTGCACGGTGCCTGGCATGGTAGCATCAGTTAAGAAATGCTGACTGCTACCTCCAGCGGAATGGTTAAAGTATTCCCAGATCCCAGCAAGACAGAAAGTGGGAGACTTTGGTCAGCAGGGCTAGAGAAACCTCTGCATCTGTCATCCCCAAGTCACCAAGAAGAATGAGTGCCAGCCAGCATTTTCTTTCCTACTTATTTCACGGAATAAGGAGCCATGTGCGTGCTGAGCTCCCGTGCAGGCTATTAGAGAGACATATGCAGCAAATCAACACAGATTGGCAGGGTGGGAAAACAGCAGAAGTTAGGGAATACCTGGGAAAGGTATTTAAGTAAGTGAGATGAATTTGGCTTCCACAGACCTACTGGCATATATACTGGGGCATTAACATAGCAGAGACACAGCTACCATGTTTGAGAATCTGCAAATCAGGCACTCAAAAAATAAGGGCAATGAGCCTTTCTACTTTAATAACAGGAAATGCACAAGAACAAAGGCGTGTAAAGGCTGCCTGACGTCCGTTCTGAAATGCCTTGAAGAGAGCAAGCAGGGTGGTTAAAGACTGTCCCCTGAGAGAGTGGTCCAGGGTCTCTCTGCAACAAGGTGACAGCATGTAGAGAAGTGACACAATGTAACATTCAGGAACTGCAGCAAGACTTGTGAATTCTGCTCCTCCAGCTTGAGTTCAAAAAAGATAGTTGAGGGGCCGGCACTGGCACAGTGGGTATAGCTGCGGCCTGCAGTGCCAGCATCCCATATGGGAGCCGGTTCAAGTCCCGGCTGCTCTGCTTCTGATCCAGCTCTCTGCTATGGCCTGAGAAAGTAGTGGAAGATGGCCCAAGTCCTTGGGCCCCTGCACCCATGTGGGAGAACTGGAAGAAGATCCTGGCTCCTGGCTTTGGATCAGCTCAGTTCTGGCCACTGCAGCCAATTGGGGAGTGAACCATTGGATGGAAGACCTATCTCTGTCTCTCTCTCTCTTTCTCTCTGGCTCTCTCTCCATATATAACACTGTTCTTCAAATAAATAAATCTTTTTTATTAAAAAAAAAAAAAAAGTTGAGTGGTGCAGCGGGTTAAAGCCCTGGCCTGAAGCACTGGCATCCCATATGGGTGCCGGTTCTAGTCCTGGCTGTTCCTCTTCCGATCCAGCTCTCTACTCTGGTCTGGGAAAGCAGTAGAAGATGGTCCAAGTCTTTGGGCCCCTGCACTCATGTGGGAGACCTGGAGGAAGCTCCTGGCTCCTGGCTTCGGATGGGCATAGCTCTGGCCGTTGTGGCCATCTGGGGAGTGAACCAGCGGATGGAAGACCTCTCTCTCTAGCTCTCTCTCTCTGGCTCTAACTCTATCCTTCAAATAAATATTTAAAAAAAAAAAAAAAGACAGTTGAGGCCGGCGCTGCGGCTCACTAGGCTAATCCTTCGCCTTGCGGTGCCGGCACACCGGGTTCTAGTCCCGGTCGGGGCACCGGATTCTATCCCGGTTGCTCCTCTTCCAGGCCAACTCTCTGCTGTGGCCAGGGAGTGCAGTGGAGGATGGCCCAAGTGCTTGGGCCCTGCACCCACATGGGAGACCAGGAGAAGCACCTAGCTCCTGGCATCGGATCAGTGCAGTGCGCTGGCTGCAGCGCGCTGGCCACTGCAGCCATTGGAGGGTGAACCAATGGCAAAGGAAGACCTTTCTCTCTGTCTCTCTCTCTCTCACTGTCCACTCTGCCTGTCAAAAAAAAAAAAAAAAAGACACTTGAAGTGTACGGGTATGACTACCTCTGCTTATGTAAAATGTAAAATGCATGCGGAAGGTCCTGGCTCACCACAGACATACCTCACACCTCTGACGTCATCACTACTGCGCTCTCTCTATACAGGTGTTCAGTTATGGAGTGATGGCCATGGAGCGTGTCGTGAGGGGCTGGCTGCAGGATGCACTGTTCCTGGTACTTAGCCCCATGCATACCAGTAGGAAGACAGACAGTAAACATCTAGTCCAGTGTTAGGTGTGCTTAGGTGTGCCCCATATGGGGTGCAGCGGAGGTACTAGAGAAGTTGAGAAAATCCTCACTTGCACCCCCAGTAATATCTCGTTCCCGCAGTAAGTCTAAACTCCTGAGTGGCAAGGATCAGCTCGTACATCTGTGTGTCCTAACAGCGTCTTCATTCGTTCAATAAAAACTTGCTATGAGCCAGGGACCATGCAGCCACTAGACCCAAAAATATGCCAACAGGATGTTTGCCCCCTGCAAAGCTTGAAAATCACTCCACCATCGTGCGTTCTGTGAGACGTGGCCACTCCCTCCTCCGGGTTCCCATAGCCCTTTGCACCGACTGATTTACGTGCTCCACCGGGCGTGTCTGTCAGTTTCTCTGCACCTGAGGTGAATTCTCCAGGGCAGGCAGGGAGGATGACTGCTCTCAGCCCTCGCCTGCCTCCATGCGTGTTCTCGAGCCCACGTCCCATCTGGTCACTGGACAAATGGATGGAGGTGTCAAGGAGTGAGCAAAGAATGGATGGGAGCTGGAGACGGTGTGTGAGCTACCAGTGGTCTTGCATCCATGAAGGCGTGACCCCAGAGCGCCACGTTCGAGCTGTCATTGACTCCTAATGCAGGAGGCATTTAGCTTGCATTACAGGGAAGAGCCCTCCTCACCGCCCCCCACAGCTGAAATGTTTCAGACACTGAGAGCCAACTGCAGTGCCCGCCCCTCCTCCACGGGGTCTTTAGGAAGAGTCTAGGTTTTCCTTTGTCAGCAGTCGTGGGGGCATTGTCAAGATTCCGTAAGGATTCTTAAGTTTTAATGGCAAAAGGGAACAGACCCATGGCCTGTCACCCCTCATAGCAGAGACCAGGAGCTGCAGGATGTTTTAGCATTCAGCTCCTAGCCAGACTCACAGTTACAAGAGTGATAAACAGCACAGCAGGAGCCCGGTGTCAGACAGCTGCCTGTTCCACAGGTCTGCTCGGGCCCACCAGCCATCGGTACTCAGCTATGGTGACTGCTCTACAAACACGCATCCTCCCCAGGCAGCCGGGTGGCTTCTCTGGCCAGAAAGCGCCACCGTCTATCATCCCCCCTCCAGCAAATGCAAAATCAATGCTCTCCTCTCAAGGCTGACCTTTCCTGACCAGCCTGCTGCAGCTACGTCCTAACTGCTGGGCTCTACCCAGGAGCCAGGGCTGGGGACTGTGAATCAGCTCCAGCCCTGGATTAACATTCAGACAGAGGCCCTGGTGATGAATATTTTAATATCATGTTTACCGTTTACCCATATGAGTGGAAAGAACTTGCATCTGCCCGTGCCACCTGTGCCCATAGAACAGCAGCCCAAACAGCCGTGTCCCCAGAGAGCCCAGCTGTGGAGAGGGAAGGGGGCAGCTGGAGGGCGGGACAGGGTGTGGGCAGGGAAGGCAGAGGAGCAGGGCATGGTGACGGTGGCTGGCAGGAGTTAGGGAGCGGGAGGCACAGGTCAGGAGATAGGAAGGGTCACAGGACAGAAGCAGAAGGTAGGAGGAGGAAGCAGAGATCGGCGGATGACGAAGGAAAATGGGAGTGTGGGCATGGGCATCTGGGAAGAGGGGCTGAATCTCAGAGTGGCTCATGGCAGGATGGAGGGTGAGGCTACAGGGTCATGCGTCTTGAGCACGGAGAGGGAGAGTCTTGTTCAAGTGGCGCCACTGTTTGTGGTCACCTTGGGCATAGGGACACTGTGGGCAAAGGGCCAACTCTCCCGCCACGCTGGCCAGGCCCTGCTCCCCAGCTTGGCTCTGAGATCTACATCCTGAACCGCAGCAGGAAAGGAGGGAGGCTATCCCTGGGTGCTAGCTGGGAGCTGCGAGTGGAAAGAGTCTTCGCAGCCTTAGTGCAGAACATTCTTGGTTTTGGAAAGGTTCTGAAGGTGGCCTGCCAGAGGCTGTCCAGGCTGGAAGGACACCATCGCTCATTTCATGCAAGCTGTTGGGTAATAAGCTGGTGGGTGGCCTCCTCTTGACGGGATGGGGCAGAGCCAGTTGGCCCCAGCAAAGTCTCAGCCAGAGAGGCAGCCACACCTCTCTGGGTGGGCGGATGCACACAGCCCTCTCCCCACTGGGTGCCTGCCTGTTCTATTAGCGAGAGGATGGTCCAGGCATGTCTTCCCCTAGAGGATGAACGCCTCCTCCACGCCTGCCTGGCCTGTGGTCGGCTTTCTCAGCGTTTGTTCCCACTCACCCTTCTGGGGTTTTACCTTAGACTAGGTTTGGGTCTCTGACAGATCTTGCCATTAGCATATATTTGATTTCTACCTGCCCCCTTTCTGGCTCTGTTTCCAGGCTCCATGGAATCTTGGGCTCCTTGGAGAGATTGCTCAGTGTTTGAGGAAGGAGAGAAGGGGACAGCTATGGTGCAACGAGGACAGGGCAGCTGCCTGCCAAGGGGTACAGCAAAGGCTGTGTCACCAAGAGAAATGTACTGAGTTCTCTCTCGCCCCTCCCCACTTCCATCTCGCTCTCTCTTCCTCTTTCTTGCTCAGAGCTTACTCCTCCTACCACCCGAATCCACTCCTGCGCCCCAGCAGTCATCTACTAAGTACTAAGACACCTAATAATATTACTTGTGCTTCAGGGGGCCTATCAGTAGGAACAGAGTCTGGTTTTAACTTTTCATTTCAGAAAATTTCAAAAGTATATAAAAATAGAGAGTTGTCAATGAGCCCCATGTACCAATCACTCAGCTATAAAAATCAACCCTGCATCTCTCTTGTTCTCTCCATAACCCCCACTCCCTGTACACCCACACAGGACTTTTTTGAAGCAATTCTAACTCATCTGTCATTTCACCCATAAATATTCGTGTTTGCCGTCTTGACTACACATAGCCCCCCAACCTCTCCCAAGCTCCAAACCAACTCAGGCCAAGGCACTTACTCCTCACCGTTGAGGCAGGTGGATCCCATCATCTTGCCCAAACAGCCTTCAGAAAACCATTGCTAGGAACACGTCAGTGCCTCAGCTCAGGGACAGCTTCGTCTCAGCCTTGGGCAATTTCTTGTCTCCGTTCCTAAAAGAAATCAGCTTACAAGCAAGTCAGCCGACCAGGAAGCACACCTGCATTACCAGATGTGCTCAGCTGTGTGCAAGCAACTGCTGGTCCATCTGCAAGACTTCCAGAACAAGGGAGATGTGTAGTCTGATCATCCAATGACGCCTGTAAGTGGCAGTGACACGCGAACGGGTACAACAGGCGTAACACCCGTGAGCTTTCTCCAGAGAAGGAAACACAAAAGCACATGCTCTCTTTCACCCTGAAAATTTGATGAAATTTGCTTCTTGATTGAGCAGAAAAACCACGTTGGGTATAGAAAGGGGTGCTAGGAGGACTGAACGGGAGCCCCTTTTTGACAGCCATCAGAGGCTGTAAGCCATTTGCTCCAAGTGAGTGGCCTATGAACCTTTAAATAATTCATGGAGCCAACCACCAAAGAGTTTAGAGTTTAAAAGCCTGGGCCTGGGCATTCAGACATAATTGCTTAGGAGCTTGTGCTGTGTGGAAAGTGCATTCCTTCAACTCAGAGGCCTGCAGACTTTCACTAACTCGTGTGATCTGGAGACAATTACTTTCCCGCCCTGGGGCCCTGTTTTCGTATCTGTGACATGAATAAATCATCAGAGTTCAGTCTGCCTCACTGGTAAGAAGGCAAAGAAGTCAGGAGGGGAGAAGCCAGAAGGATACCATGCAAAGAGGAGGAAACAATTCAGTGTTTGAATTGATTATAAGAAAGACTTCTGTCATAGATTGAAAAATGGGAAATAGTCTCTTCTGGTGTGAAAAACTTGAAATCCATGTAAAGTTTTCCTTATTGTCCATGAATTTTATGAAATACTCTAATTTAGTTATTTTGTTAAAGTTGTAAAAAACTGTGTGTTTTTGTGTATGTATGCAGCATTTCAATTTTTAAGCATTTATTTTTTTATTTTGAAAATCAGCATTACAGAGAGAGAGGGAGAGACAGAGACAGAGATCTTCCATCCACTGGTTTGTTCCCCAGGTGGCTACAACGGCCAGCACTGGGCCAAACCAAAGCTGGGAGCTTCATCTGGATCTCTCATGTGGCTGATAAGGGCCCAAACACTTGCACCATTTCACACTGCTTTTCCCAGGCCATTAACAGGGAGCTGAATAGGAAGTGGGGCACCTGGGACACGAATCAGTACCCACGTGGGATGCCAGCGTTGCAGGCAGTGGCTTTACCCACTATATCACAAAGCTGGCCCCAACTTTTTGAAAAACACAAGAGATGATAGACATAAGACTCTTAGAAAATGTCACGCTCTCGATGGCAAGTGTTATTAAAAACTGCACGTGGTAGACTCAAAGGGCATCCAGGCCTCCATTACCATGTCCTCATCAGCATTCCCAGCCTCAAAAAAATAAGAGCCACTGCGGCCCCAGTGTGATCGCATCTCCAGGCAATGAGACCACACGGCTGGACATGAGGTTCGGTGGTCTCCCAAGGGTGGCGAGGTCTCTACTCCCACATTAGCCCTTCCTGAGTAGACGCCTACACGTGTTCAGCTTCACTCAGCAACTATGATTTTTGTGGGTTTTGGGACAACCACATTCTGTGCGCAAACCCTTAAAACTATGGAAATCCCCAACTTTTCCCCAGTAAGCATTCTAGTTCTGACCCTACATGACATCCACTGGTGGGCAGAAAAACCGTAGTTTGCATGGAGAAATCCTCCACTCAGGGGTGGCCCTGTCCTTTGTGAGCAAAGTAGAAGAGAAAGACATTGAGCTAGAATTCAGAGAGTTCTGAGTTCTGGCCCCAGCTTGTCCCTGGCGACTCTGGACTGTTAAACACTGGGGTTTGGGCCTGGTTCCGTTTGCCTGAGTATCTGTTGGATAGTCACGTCACCTTCTTCTCCCCTCATGTTGTTGACAGGGAGTCTAAAATATCGTGACATTGCCAACAAATACGTGACTACGTTCCTCATTGAAGGTCTAGGCTGTGCAGCCCTTTCTCAGAGAGCAGGCCCCCTTCCCTTCCCACTTACCCTACACCTTTGCCCCACCTGTCCTTCTGGAAGACTGGCAAAAAGCATCCTCTTCTTGCTCCTGCCCCTCACTTGCTATGAGGATTCCGAGAACCTCATCTTGCTTTTCCTTGAGTGACAGGTGCACTAGCCCATGCTGGGGCTCTGATGGCAGCTGGTGATCAACAATCAGTGGTCTGACCCAAGTGACTTTCTTGGAGAGAGATGCTTGCATAGCATTTGACGCTGGGCCTAATAGCTAGTCTGCCCAAGTTACCACCAAAGACTGAGCGGGCCTCTGAGGAGCCCCTGCCCAGCTCCCCCTAAATCAATTTCCCAGCCCAGCAGAGAAAGTGGGCAGAGCTGGATTGAATCTATTCCCCTCCATTGCCCCTCGCTGCATTCCCAAATCACATCTGGCTCCTAGCCTCTCTTCCGACCAGTATTTAATCCTCAGTGGTGATCCTTTTAAGAAATTTAATTTCATCCTCCATTCTTCTCTCCCTGCCTAACTTGGGCCATAGAAAAACAGTCCTGGGAATTTTCAAATTCTGACATCATCTAAAAAGTTCTTTGTTCTGCACAGTCCTGGTTCTCAATGCCTAATCCATCTCCCAGCACCATTCCCAGTGATGCATGTTCCTGGGGTTTATAGATCTCTCATTTGCTGGTTGCTTCTTGCAATGGCCTGGAAATTCAGTCTTTTAAAAATCAATCTAACTCTCTGCTTTCTTGCACCCCCCTCACGGTTCACCCAGAATGCAGTCTGAGCACTGAAGTGTCTGGAAGATTTTGTTAGTTCTTGTCTGGGGACTACCCCGGGACCTGTCAGAAATGGCTCAGCACTCTTCCCAAGCCCACACAGGCACGCTCGGCTGCCATCCACATGCTCTCCTCCATGTGCCCCTACCCTTTCCCACAGATGCACCTCTGGAAACCTGAATGGCAAGCTCAAACTCCCAGGTGCCATCAGAGGCCCATAACCAGATCCCATGATTCTACCAGTCATCAGTTAAAATAACAGCAATACGAAAAGTCAAAACTCAAACTGTTATTAAAAATAAGATGTACTCCCGGCACACCGGGTTCTAGTCCCGGTCGGGGCACCGGATTCTGTCCCGGTTGCCCCTCTTCCAGGCCAGCCCTCTGCTGTGGCCAGGGAGTGCAGTGGAGGATAGCCCAGGTGCTTGGGCCCTGCACCCCATGGGAGACCAGGAAAAGCACCTGGCTCCTGGCTCCTGCCATCGGATCAGCGCGGTGCGCCGGCCGCAGCACGCCGGCCGTGGCGGCCATTGGAGGGTGAACCAACGGCAAAGGAAGACCTTTCTCTCTGTCTCTCTCTCTCACTGTCCACTCTGCCTGTCAAAAAAAATTAAAAAAAAAATAAAAAAAAAAATAAGATGTACTCATTTCTTAATTGGGGGTCTACCATGTAGCCAGCACAGTGCTAAGTACTTTATCTGAACAATACTTTGTACGATGTCCTCAGTGGTCGTGATCTCCATTTCATGCCCAGTGAGGCAAGAGGGAATGCGAAACATGGTCGAGATCACGCAACCAGGGACGCATGGAGTTTGGCTACACGCAGGCAGCAAAGTCCATGCACAATACTACACTACACTGCTTTCCTAAAGGCCTGTTTGAAGTCGCTAAAGCAAAAGGAAGTCTTGACCATAAGCACCCTGGATGTGCAGTGGAATGCATGAGAACACACTGGGAGCGTTTGGAACCAGGGACTTGAAGGCTGTGTGTGTCCTGGGCCTGTGACGCATTCTCCATTCTCTCCTAGCAGGTCGGGGGCTCACTCCTCCATGCCATGTGCTAGAAACTTGGCTTCCACCAGACTCCCCAGAGTTCCAACAAGGAGGAGGTTCTAACAAGGAGCTTGATTGAAGTGCCTTGGGAAGAGACTGGCCAGGAGAACAGTTACCTAAAGCCACAGTAGCCACGTGAATAGGGTGGAGGGAATGGGAGAGCGCAGTTCCCAGGAGGAAGAAAGCAGCCAAAACCAAAAAGGAAAAGGCCCTGAGAACACCAAATAGCTGTGCCTTAGAGTGACCTTGGGTGGGTCCGGTGTTCGCTAAGGCTTCCATCAGAAGGACAGTGAGGATAGCATGTTTCCTACAGAGCTGTTGTGAAAACAAAACAAGAAGTTATATGTAAGATGCTTGGCACAGTGCCTGATGCATGGTAAATGCCCTATAAACGTTAGCTATTACTGTTATTAAGTCTGAGCTGTTGCAAGCTCACACTGCCTGGCTCAATTTTATTCCTTATAAATAAACATTATTATAGTCAATCCCTTGGCACACAAGACTTTCATTGCCTGTTCCTTTTCCATGTGGACAAGTTGGGGGAGGGGGTTTGCAGTCCCCAGAAGAATCTCCTCTGGATTTATAATGGGCCGAGCAGATGTGGTGGGAAGAACTAGGAGCGAATGTCTGTAACGGCCATTTCTGAGTTCATATCCTCTGTGTACATACTGGCAGACGGGAGATTTGAGGGCCTTGAAACTGGATGTTGGATCCTCCCATCTCTGACTGTGCTGTCCCCAAGCCCTTCTCTTGGGCCACGTCTTTCACTGACCTACTGCTCAGCCTCTGAAACAGGCAGGGCCCAGGAGACCTGGGGAGCCATGGCTACTGGAAAAAGATGACAAATTCCTTGTTATTTACATCTTCATTCTCCAATCTGTCTGTTGACTGGGAACTTTCCGGTGCTGTCAAGACCTCTCCAACTTGCACCACACTCACTTCAGACTTGGCAAATCCCTTGTCAGAGAACACTTTGGGCTGGAAGGTTGGCGCTGAAGAACAAGAGCAGATATGTGGAGCCCCGAGTGCCAAGTGCATCTGCCTAATTTATTCAGACAAGTTTGCATCTGGGTATTTTCTATACCATCAAACTCTGTATCCTTCAGTGAAGACATTTGTCTTAGCTGAATAAAATCTCTTAATGATTTAATAAAAAGCATTTAACTCAGTTTTCCTAGTTTTATGAGTGCCTGGAGGTCCTTTAGGAGAGCAAACATCTTTGCTGGGATCATTGAGGGAAGCATAATTATTTTTCTGCCTTCTGATATATTATTTTCTGGAAGGAACCATTCCAGATGCGCATCATATGCTTTGAAACTCTCTGAAGCTCCATCAAAGGACAGAGTATTCTCAATGAGGAACCAAGTGGTGTCCCTGCTTCCTTGCACAAATGACCTGCCTGTGCCTTCAAAGACTTTCTCTACATCTTTATCCCTTCCTTTGCTGAAATAGCATGAGGGCCATTATCAGTGCCAATTTGTTGTACACAGAATAAATGGAGAAAAGAGTCTGGGGTCAGTTAGAACCAAGTGCCAGGAGCAAAAAGCCAAGCAGGAAATTAGGTTAGTAGAAATTTCATGAGGACAAAAACAATTGAGGGAGAGAAGGAAGACTAAATGGAAAGAAACAGGAGGAGTTGAGAGAGAGGGAGAGAGGGAGAGAGGGAGAGAGAGAGAGAGAGAGAGGGAGAGAGGGAGAGGGAGAAAGGTGCAGGCAAGGGGACAGAGAGTAAGAGGCTGGGGAGGGAAAGTCATCAATCAGAAATCTCAGGCCAGTGAAGAACCAGAGAACAGGCACACAGAGGGACTCATTGAGAGGGAAAGAGGAGAGAGCAGGAGTGGGAGAAGAAGGGGGTCAGAAGGCGTGTGGGTCAAGAGCAAACGTTAGACATTTAGTGAAGCCTCATGGCTGGAATCAGTTTCATAATTAGAAAGGAGCGTGGAGATGGTTCTCTTTTCACTGATAAATAAATGCTCGGAGAAGTCATCCATCTGTCATCCATTCATTCACTTGAATGATATTTTTGGGGCACCTTCTGTGTGCACTTAAGGCAAACAAGGTCCTCACCCACCAGAAGACCACAACAGGTCAATGGGGCCACCTGACGAGGAAACCGGCAAGTACAGCACCCCAGGAGGAGAGTTCAGAAGGCAGGGGCTTCAGGAATCTGAAGAAAAGCCCCCTGACAGCCCTGTGTGTGCAGACGGGCAGCCAGAGGAGGAGCAGGGATGCATCAGGAGGCCCAAGGGCCAGCCACCAACTGCTCACCAGCTGCAGAGGTCAATGACAGAGCCCGGGCTGCAAGACCAACCTCCTGGCCCCTAGCCTGACATCTGGCGGCCCTGGCTTTTTGACTTTTATTTTTATTTGTTTGTTTCAGAGGGGAGGGAGAGGGAAGGGTGAAAAGAGAGAAAGAGCGAGAGCACGCACTGCTACTCCCTGGTTCGGTCTCCAAATGCCTGCACCAGCTGGGGGCTAGTCTGAACAGAAGCCAGTCCCCAGAACTCAATCCAGGTCTCCCACATGGGTGGCAAGAACTCAGTCATCTGAGCCATCACCACAGGCCCGCAGGGTCTGCATTAGCAAGAAGCCAGTGTCAGGAGCCGAAACTGAGTCTTGAACCCAGGTGCTCACATGAGGTGTGGGCATCTTAACTGTTAGGCCAGTGTTCAGCCCTGGGGTTTGATTTCATCTCCTTCAGACTCCAACACCCTGGCATCACATCTCTGGCTTGACTACAGAAGATCAGCCCATGGCCTCTCTCTTCCCCGTCTGTTCTGGAATCTCGCCGTGGCTCGCTGTTCTCGTCAGGAGAAAATCCAAGCTCTAGCATTCGGCCCCTTCTTTTCCTGGCCTGTGTTTGCCCTCTGCCCATTGTCTTATTTGTTTTCCATGCTGTGTTCTCACTATACTGCAGTAGTTTGCAAGTCCAGGAATGGGTCTCCATTCTTTCCTGGATGAATCTCCCTCTCCCAGAGTGTGTCCCTCTACCTGCCCCACCGCACCCCGACACACATGTTGAATGTACCCCAGGACTCAGACCCAGCTCTGCCTCCCTGGAAAGTTCCTCCCTGCTCACTCCCAGCCTGAACCCACCTTTACCAAGTGTTCCTTCCTCCAGGTCCCCGCTGCTTCTCCCTGCAGTCACCACAATGGTGTTCTAACCATCCGTTCTCTTAACTGCCTCCCCAAGTGGACCGTGAGGCCTTTGAAAGCAGGGGCTGCAACCCACCCTTCATTCATTCACTCGTTTGTTTACCACCAGTGTTTGGCATAGTGCCTTGCTTACACAAAGGGTTTAATAAACACCTGGGGAGCTGGCTCGAAATGAGTCCCCAGTGAGTTGAGGTGTAGGCAATCTTTAATTCAGTTTGGAGTGATTGGTGAACTCTCCTCCCACTTGAGATAAGATAAATTTTCATTTGTAATACAGAACAGAACTCCTTGGCAGAGTCTGTCATGGCAGGTCTCTATCAGGTGAGGTCTCAGTACCCGTCTTGGATATGTGAGGACTGGGATGTGGCCCAGGAAGAGTGGTGGGCTTGATTTTTGGCTCTCTTGGTGCTAATCCCACCATTTTTAGAAGCTTAAAGAAGCTCTGGTGAGTTTGGCTCCTAGAGTCTTAGCTCCTTCACTCTTTATATTCCTAATTGGTTAATTCATCCATGTGTCCAACAGGCTAGATGTTCTCCCTCCTCGCCGTATCTTCTCAGCATACATTTATTTTCATGTGCTTGGGGTGCAGTGTTACTGTTCTTTGCTGAGTAAACTTTAATCAGCATTTTTCTCATTAGCCTATGGTAGCATAGAAGCTTATGGTTCATGCAATTCATTTTATCTTTTTAAATTTAATAAGACACGAGTTGGGTGGTCATTAAGGGTCTCCCGTTGTGCGCACAAGAGCCAAAAACAAACATGGATAAAATTAACTCTGATTCATTATGTTCAGCAAGGAAAGCTTCATCCCTTGCAGTCATCATAGCAAGAGCCACAGAGGCAAAGTCCGGGAAGAGGTATTTCCACTTTCTCTGCTTTCCTGGGTCCATTGCAACGTGAATATCGTGGCAATTCAGCAGTAGGAATGGCTCATCTGGCCATCTTTGAAGCTGATTTCGAGTACCACAGTAAGATCTGGTGGGTTCCGTTCACTCATTCTTCCCTCCAATAAGCATTTATGGATGTACCTGTACCTGTTCTTGCACCAGGTGTTAGCAGCTGCAGACGAAAGAAAAGAAAAATATTCTCTGTCCTTGAAAAGCTCACAGTTCACATACCCAGAAAATGGTGATAAACTCACCCCTCGGTGTTGGCATGTAATGTAACGATGTCTGGGCGGAGTCTTGTTGGGGAGGCAGAGTGCATCTCTCGGATGCTACTCACTCATCTCTAGTTCCGAGGAATGCGGAGCAGACAGATACTGCCCTTACTCCCAAGGACAAGCACTGGGACCATGCTTTTGGGGAGAAGACTGAGTCTGTTCCTAGAGAATCCCGGATGCCCGTCCAGATTACCAGAGTGAAGGTTTGAGCTAGGAGGTTATCTGGAATTCTATATTCTAGTCGTGAGTCAATCAGAAGAATACACTGAAAGATAGAGACCAACATGTAGCCAACAGTCAGTTCTCCAACCCACCCTCATCTTCTCCAAGTCACCCACAAGTACAAAGTCCCATCAGGTCTTGTTCTGATCACTTTGGGCCTACGTCTCATTCTACTGCTGTGGATACCTCAATAGTGTTGGCATCAAGGGCTGGAGATGTGTCCTGCTTTCTCTCCACACAATAGAGCGACAACGCCTCATCTATACCTGAAAATGGTTTGAGTCGGGGAGGGTAGCATGCTGAAATTCATCCCGGAATCTCATCCCTATAATCAACCATTAGGATAACTGAAAAATTTCCATGTCCCTCCTCTTAACAATTGGCACTAACATAGGATTGGAAAATGTTAACAATGGCCTCTACTGTTCAGGCATGGTATTACCACTTCTCAAATCCTGTCTAGACATTTTCATAGTCACTCATTCCTCTTTTCACTCATTCATTCATTTTTTCAGAAAACAATTGTTAAACATTTACTACCTGTAAGTCTAATAAGATAATATAATTCAAAGTTAGCAAGGGTGAATGTATCACTCTCCTTTCTCTGCTTCCTGTTTTTCTCCCACTGGTCCAGACCCAATGTTGGAATTTGCACACTTCTCTGCTGTTGATGTTAAGTCGTGATACTTCACTGTGACAATCAGAAGGCTTTCGATCTAAGATAAGAGAAACTCCTTCACACTCATTAAAACTTCAGAGAGATTAGTTTATTCTATCAGAAAGAAGCATCCTTAGGGTGATAAATACAGAACCATGTAAGTGTGGATTAATAAAAGGACAGGATGTGGTCTATGCCTCTGGGATGTGGTAGTGCAGCGAGACTCAGAGAGCTTTTAAAACGGAATTTAGCACATGGGGCATCAGAGAATAGAAGGCAATCAGAGAAAAAGACAGTATAGCCAGTGGCTTTTGGAGATAAGTGCTGAGTTCCAATCCAGCCTTTTTCATTTACTAGAATTTAATTTCAGCTGAGCTTCTTTTTTTTTTTTTTTTTTTTTTTTTTGACAGGCAGAGTGGACAGTGAGAGAGAGAGACAGAGAGAGAAAGGTCTTCCTTTGCCGTTGGTTCACCCTCCAATGGCCGCCGCTGCAGCCGGCGCACCGCGCTGATCCGATGGCAGGAGCCAGGAGCCAGGTGCTTTTCCTGGTCTCCCATGGGGTGCAGGGCCCAAGCACCTGGGCCATCCTCCACTGCACTCCCTGGCCATAGCAGAGAGCTGGCCTGGAAGAGGGGCAACCGGGACAGAATCCGGCGCCCCAACCGGGACTAGAACCCGGTGTGCCGGCGCCGCAAGGTGGAGGATTAGCCTATTGAGCCACGGCGCCGGCCTTAATTTCAGCTGAGCTTCTTAACCTCTCCAAACCTCCCTCCAAAATCTTCAAATAGCAGCTATACAATAAGTTTACATTGTATAGCTGAGTTTAGGGCATTGGGACACCAGGGCTAAAACCTCTAGAGAGGACAGGACAATGAAGGCGACTCACATGAACAGTCTGATCACCTTAGAACAGAAGAGGTATCTGAAGCCATTCAGGCTCTTCCCAGGCATCCTGCTGTGTAAGTGGGGGGACCTCTTCAACAGGTGCCGCTGGAGGCAACCTGTGGGATGTCCTGAACCACATCTGAAAGGCTATTCAATGATTACAAAGTGCAGAGTCCAGTAGAGAAGCGGAAGCACAAAGAGCTTAAGTGATTTGGCCTAGGCAGGATCACGAATCCGTGTTTGGATTGGACCCATTTCAACATTCTATTGCACTCTGCTTTCTTTCTAAATCCAGAGTGCTGCCTGCTCTTTCCCTCTTACTCCTCTTTTCTGTTTTCTCCCATACTAATATTGCTCCATGTGAACAATATATGCACACATATTGAAGGTTTCTCACCCCAAAACTGTGTAGGACTGTGTGGGCAAATTAGACAGGAGCTTCCAATTATCCACTCTAAAGCAAGATGCCAATGAAGTGAAAAATCCAAGAAGCCAATTACGCATAACCCAAATGGTTTATTTTTAGTTTGAGAATGAAATATGTACCCTTTTCTTTGCAGCCCATTTGATTTTGCTGTTCTACCAATGCTCAAGTGAATTTGCATTCTTTGAGCACCCAGCAAGTGACAGCAGAGGCAGCAAGCCACCCAGAAGCATGTTGGATGGCAGAGGGAGCTAGCCAGAGATGAAACACTTGTTCTGCAAAGATCCACACTGAAATGGCCCATCCCCGCCACTGGAGATGATCAGTCAAGAGGTTGAAGGATTTGCCAAGACAAAGCGAGATGTTCAGGGAGATGAAGGGGACAGAGTTCCTTCCAACTCTGCGTGTGTGTAAGAACTGAGTGTGTACTGTGTGTGCCTACCTCAATTAGAACATCCTTCACCTAATTTTCTTCCAAATACAGCCTTCTCTGTATTTAGATGGTCTAAGCAAGCTCTGATTGGCCTAACCTGGTTCCCAAGCCAGAAGCATCTTTCTGGATCTTGCATTTTTAAGATCTCAGTGTGCTGGGCTTGTCCATTTTCATTAGAAGATGAACTCTACGGGGCAGGGTAGCAGGTCTCTGCATAGCATTGGCAAAGCACTGCGTTATGTCCAGCCATTTATAAATGATACAAACAGACAAGAAATTGGTTAATGCCTGAGATAAGCAGTTGACACAAAAATCCACATGTAGATGGCATCCCAATGAGAGGTAAAACCACACCTCTCCATGTGGGGTTGTGAGCTCTTGCAAAAGATAAATGTTACAACCCAGAGAATTTGATCAGCACAAATATTCTAGGCAGGTTCCTTTGAGTATGTGTGGAACATATGAAAATGGCATAGCTTCTCTTATGCAGGAGTAGGAAAGGAAATGTTATTGGTGGGAATGACATATGTGAGCTTCACTTGGAATAAATATACAATGTCTATATATGTATTACATGCATAATAATAATAATACTTCCAATCTATATGGTGCTTTTCTTCCCAGGAACTAAATATGATCCATGGTTATTATTATCTCATTTATCCTTGCAGATTTTTTCTCTTATATTTTGCTAGTGTAATACCAAAATACAGAAACGTTTTAAAGCCGGTTTTTTTTGGGCTCTTCTTTCCTATGCAATCTTACTTTTCCATTATACTTTCCTTAAAATGTAGTTAGAGGAAGGAACTGTAATCTTATTACAGGATCCTGCAATTTATTCATAGGCCTGGATGGCAGATGCCTCCCTGACGCTGTTATGAGTCTCTAGAGACCAGTAGTCACCACTTTGCTGCCCCGTCCCCATTCTGAGCTTCAAGAGTTCAAATTCTCAAAAGGGTCACCATTCAGGGTTCAGGCAATATGTCAGGCAGTGCGTCTCTATTACTTGGCAGAGCGAGAGTCGCATACAAAGCTGTTATTACCTGCTAGTGCTTTCAAAAATCAGTTAGCAGGTAAATTAATGCACTTTCCAGCAAGCCCAGAAAGGACTGCTGAGTACAGGCTACTGGTATTTTGATTGGGAGGAAGTACAGAATGTGAATTAGACAGCTCCAAAGACAGAAGGCCGAAGGCCCAGAGGGACCCTTCCAAGGCAGGCCTCGGGAGATCCCTAAGAGGCCAGAGGGCTCTGGGACTGCGGATGCAGGGCACAAGGGGGTGGATGGGACACCCAATGAGGAACTCCCGAGCTATCTACCAAGTCCCTCCCAAAAGCAAAATGGGAATCTGGACAGCACTGTGAGTTTAAATGATTTTGTTATACATTATCTACTTGGTCCTCTGAGCAAGCTTGCAGGTTAGACTGTAGAAAGCCAATTTTATAGATTGTGTAAACTCAAGTTCCCGTTGCTTTCCTGAGATTTTCTGTGTCCATGATCAGGCACATTCTAGCCTCTGTGAGGCAGCCATAGGGTCACTAGAGCCTCACCCATTGTCCTGAGAACAACACAGCAGGGTGCTAACCGGAAGTGTGGCGGTGAACGTGGCCCGTTGGGCAGGCAGCCAGCTTCTCATGCCCTGAGTGGGGTGCATTTGATCCACTTAGTCCTCCTGCTCGGCTCTCTCTTGCAGCCACAGGTATCGCCCTGCTACGTACTTCAGTGTGCCTCCTTCACTGCAGAGAACGCGTGCTCCTTCAAACATCATGTTATTCCAAAACCATCCGACAGGCAGCCAGAGCCTGTGGAAGAAATGCCAGGTTTATTCCCTTAGATGATTTCTGATTCCTCATTACTTCTTGGACGCTCCTTCTTGTATTATTGGTGGACGATAAGTAATTTGGAGAGGGACAAAATGTCTTTTCTGTTCCAGGACAGAAATAGGAATGTGCAGGGGGTCTGAATTCTAATAGAAGAATAATTAGGAAGACCCCTGGGATGGAAGCAATCTGGGTTCTGAAGAATAAACATGAAGTCACCAGATTGAGACAAGAAGAGGCGGAGTGCTGTAGGGCTGAGTACAGACTGAGCACAGCATATGGGGAGGCCCAGCACTGTCATCCCAGGACCACGCCGTACAGTCCTAGAAGTGCAGGCATTTGGCAGGCGCCGCGGCTCACTAGGCTAATCCTCCGCCTATGGCGCCGGCACACCAGGTTCTAGTCCCGGTCGGGGCTCCGGATTCTGTCCCAGTTGCCCCTCTTCCAGGCCAGCTCTCTGCTGTGGCCAGGGAGTGCAGTGGAGGATGGCCCAAGTGCTTGGGCCCTGCACCCCATGGGAGACCAGGAGAAGCACCTGGCTCCTGCCATCGGATCAGTGCGATGCGCCAGCGGCAACGCGCCGGCCGTGGCGGCCATTGGAGGGTGAACCAACGGCAAAGGAAGACCTTTCTCTCTGTCTCTCTCTCTCCCACTGTCCACTCTGCCTGTCAAAAAAAAAAAAAAGTGTAGGCATTCGCATTTGTGCAGCAGAGTCTTTAAGCAGCAGGAAATAAAGCCAAGGAGGAAAACATCCGAAGGATCAGAGTACCAAGCTCTGGTGCCTGTGCACTGGGTTTTACCCTCTTGTCCCAGAAAACTACTAGCATATCCCGAGCACTGAGCCTGTCATCTCATGGGATCTCTTAACCAACTCACCAACACCCCACCCTTCCTCTGGCACCTAATGGGTGCTAGACATGATATATAGAAACATGCCATGGTCCTCACACTTTCGCTTTTGTTGGAAGGTAGAAGGCAATCTGCAGGGAGATCATCGGGAAGATGTTGGGGAGAGTCCAGAGAAATTAAGGTGCGACCCTAAAGAAAGCAGTGCCCAGGGAGTGCCCAGTGCCCAGTGCCCAGTGCCCAGGGAGTGCCCAGTGCCCAGTGCCCATGGAGTGTCCAGTGCCCAGTGCCCATGGAGTGTCCAGTGCCCAGTGCCCAGGGAGTGCCCAGTGCCCACTGCCCAGGAACAGCGGGAAGGGAGGCGCCGGGGGACCCTGCGGCGGTAGACAGCACTTGGTGGGCTAAGCGACAGAGCTCGCTGGGCTTCCTGAATGCCATGGGTCCTCCTGCGCTGCCACTGACTGAGCAGCTGTCCCAAGGGACCTCCTCGCCTGCACCCAGGAGACTCACTGAACAAACGGCACATTCTCCATGTGCAGGGCATTGCTCTGAGTACCCAGAATTAACTAATACTCACAAATGTTCACAAGGTAGACACCACTCATACTCTGTCTTCACAGATAAAAAGACAGAAATAGAGATGGGCCATGCAGCTGGGTGTGGCTCTGTGCTCTTAGCTGTTCTGCCACGGAGCCTCCGGTTCATTCCACAGCCCTCAACAGTTATACTGAGCACCTCTCTCATGTGCAAACACCTGACCCGAGGTTCTAAGCACAACCCAATCACACACACGTTCTAGGGGTACTCTTTCTCATGAGGGGCAGCGTTTTGGGTATTCAGAGGTGGAGGGCATCACCACCACCTCTGCCCTCATTGTCTTCCAGAAGCTTCCAGACATCCTCACTGACTTCACCCCCGGGCATACAGGCTGCACACTGCCTCCCCATGCCCTTGGATCCCTCTCTTCTTCCACAGCATGAGTTCAGAGCCCACTGCTTTGGGCTGAAGTTTTGGATTTTGTGTTAATTTTCTCAGGTGCTTTAACAGAGTACTACAGGCAATATGGCTTGAGGAACAGAAGTTAGTCTTTCACAGTTCTGCAAGCAAGAAGTCCAGTATCAAGGCGCTAGCAGGGTGAGTGTCTTCTCGGCTTCTCCCCTTGGCTTTGAGTGCTGCCCCGGTGCTGCCCCATCAGCACAGTGGGCCTCTGGATAACCTGCTTTCCTCTTCTGGGGGCATCAGTCAGGTTGGATTAGGGCCCACCCGACAGCTTCTTCTACAGTTAACACATCTCCAGACGTGGTTATACTCTGAAGTACTCAGAATAGGACTTCAACATACAAATCTCGGGGAGGGGAGGTAATTCAACCAATAACTGGTTTTTCTTCTCCCCATTATCTCTGCTTATCTGGTTCATAGTGAACCTTTCTCCCAAAGACACACCTTTGGGAAGACCTCATCCTGTGGAAATAAAGTGAATTATATGGAAGTATGTCCACCAGCAACATGGATCTTTCCAACAATGGGCAATGTGTGAAGGTGTGATCCCTTCAGTGACATCCCTCTGCCTTGCTTCCACACAGACTGTGACTGTGACAGCTCAAGGGAGGCACTTGTGATAAAGGCACAAAGGCTAGCCATGAATCTCCTCATTTTAATGCACTTCATTAAAACCAGCATTTTCATTACAAAGACCTGCCAAAGTGAATATGAGACAGAAATGCATGTTAAGCTGCCATTGATCTTTCTAGGTGGATTCTACATTAAAGATTACACTTTCTCACTCTGTTAGCTGCTCACACATAAAAGGGACATAAGAATCAAAGGCAGAGTGCTTCAACCTTATCCCTCCAATGTCACTATGGCTACCCGGGAGCGTTGAGTGAGCGGAATCAGCAAGGGCTCACAGCCGCCCAACTCTTGTTTGCATGGCTGAGACATCTGGGCAATGGTCATCTTCCCTGTCCGCTCATCTGGCCTCCTTCCATGAGTTCATGCCAGTATATGGGGTTTCTTGCTCCAACCTGGAGTTTCATTCCCCGGGAGAGGATCTAAGTTGTGCCATTTCTGGGAATACAAGTTCAATCTGGAGCTTGTTCTGAAAAGCAGTTCTCCCGTAGTGTGTTGTTTCCATCAAGGGAGCAGGATTGATTAGCACATGTGCATGCCTGCATGTTTGTGCTATCCTATGGAGAAGAACAGAAACCAGAAGTTTAGCGGAAACCAGAGGCAACTGCGTTTGGCAGCTGGAGAGAGAAGCTGTGTGAAGAAATTGGTGAGTTTTTTCACAGTCTGGTTTGTCTTCAGAAGTCAGCAGGACAATCCTCTCTGGGATTCTTGTCTGCTGAAATAGAACAACTCAAGAAGAGTGAACAGGGTATAAGCAGTAAGAGCTAATCCTGCCCAAACAATTTATTCCAGGACCATTGCTTGCTTTAAAACAGTAACCTCTCCGATCACCACTATGTTATCTTCCTCTGATCCAAATCATTTTACCCCATCTTAACTTCAGCCTCGGTGTAGCCTTCCAAAGCCAGATGCTCCTACCCACTCAGGCACAAAGATGGGCTGTGAGACAGACCAGAGTAGAGGCCCTCCACTGCTGGCTTGTCAACAGCAAGGCTGGCAATGATAAACACTAGAAATGAGAGAACCAAGCACTCCAGTGGAACTCAGACAACCACACACCCCTTCCTCCAAGATGTCCCTCCTCCCTGACCTATCAGAACCTCTGGTCACTGCAAGTCGGCATACAGCGTGAGTTATCAATATGGCAACAACACAACTGACACAATCCCTGGCTCTGCCAAGAACCCCAAATAAAGATTTTTATAAGTTGTAATGCAACAAAGGCAGAGATGGGCAGGGAAAAACAGACCGAGGCATTAACCACAGGCTCGTCATGACTCAAACAACCCTTCTTCTGTTTCACTAATTGAGATATATTTATTGCCCTACTCTCCTCACTGTCTAATTTAGATGTGTCATACAAGAGCAATGAGCCTCCTGTTCCCGCCATCCTGTCACCGTTACACGGGAAGCGCTAAAATTCCTAGCGCACCCAACTGCCTCTCACTCTCGGTTTTACCTTCCTCTCTGCAGCATTTGGTAGCATTAACCTCTCAATCGGTGATTGCCAAGCATTCATTGAGTCCCAGCCTCGTGCCCAGCCCTGAGCCAAGTTTTCAGCCGACAGGGATGTAGGACATGGCCACCGAATGTCAGGATCCACAGGCTAACAGAGAAACAAGTGAACAAACACACCCAGTGTTGGGATGACGTACTCAGAATACCAAAGGAAAGTAAAAGAGGCACATTGCTTCTCCTGACTTCTGTGAAATTGCCTTGAAATGATAGCTGTTCTGATTCCTCCTTCTCCCTCACTCTGCTTTGTCTGCAAAACATCTTTCTGTGCCGGCCGTTGGCATCCAGGTGAGTTCATTCTTGTTTCATCTTCTGCCTTCTCTTCTTCTTAAGCCATGCATTTTCTTTGGATGATCTAATCCATTCCAAGGATTCAGTTATCACATTTACACTGGTAACTCTAAGTCTGCACCTCTCTTCTGAGGTTCAGTTCCACATAACAGCTGCTTATTAAATGCTCTGTAGACTCCTCCAAGGCAGCCTCTCCAATTTATTCTCTGGACTCCCACCTCTCCACAGTTCACTCCTTCCTGCCGCTTCTTCTCCCAGTGAACAGGCCGCTATCTTGATTAGGAATCTTCCCCTCATCCCTGCTGCCTCCCCATCCTCTCCCTCTAGCAGCTGTCACCACACATGTTCCCTCTGAAGGGTGTCGGGCATCCACCCTTTCCACTCTGATCACTCACCCTGAAGCAGCTGCTGGCCTCACGGTCTCCTGCTTGGACCACCGCAGTAGCCTCTGGACCGAACTCTGTGCTTTCGGCTTCAGCATCACTTTGCTCCAGACAGTGCACCACGCTGATGCCAAAGGAATTCATCCCAAGTCTAAAATGCTGATCTCTCCTTAAGACCGTTAAGAGAGACATCACTCCTGGAACCATGTCTGAGCTCCTCATCTGCCTTCTACACCTCACTGTCCAATTCTAGACCAGCTTTTCTCTCACACTGTCTAACCCACACGCCAACCTCAGCCCCCTGCTGGGTGAATTCCCACTCATTCTTTAATGCCAGGTTCAAAGATCTCCTATAATCTGAATCCTCTCCAACCCAGCCACTCATCACTGATGGTCCCTTGGGTTGTGTTCCCAAGGAAATGAGGCCTCTGTTATAACCTTCCATTTGGACATCTGCCCCTTGGCAGGACAGTGAACTCCTCAGCCACACAGACTATGTGTTGTTTGCTGCTAGAGCTCCCAGAATACCTAGCAGGGAGCAGGGTTGCTTCTCTGTGGCCCAGCCCTGTGGAGCCCCATGTGCACTAATCGTCTTCAACCATCAGCCTCTGCAAGCCCAAGGGGAGCTCAGTGTCTTCCTCACCGATGCTCCTCTTCCTGAAGGAGGTATCTCAGTTGGTGGCAATCTCCAGACTGAAGGTCATTTTGACCCCTCCCACGGGCCTGTTTTCTCTCATTTTGCTACATAGACGTCTCTGGGGTCCCCACCTCCTCCCCATCCCCACTACCAGTGCCCTGCTTCTGCCTGCATTGACTGCCACGTGACTTATTGCAGCAGGTGCCCTGCTGCCAGCATCCTCAAGCCAGCCTCCGCATTCTTCCAGCTTCATGGTCACCACTTCAGATGAGAATTCAGTGTTTCCCTTTGGCTACTCAAAACAACGTCCACAACCCTAGGAGCCTTCCATCGTCCCTGCTGACCACTGGGCTGGCCTCCTCTCCCTGACTCCATCACATGCCCTGGCCACACTGAAGGGCTTACAAGTCTCCAAACACAGCATGTCGGGTCTCACCACTGTGCCTTTGCTTATGCCCAGCCTTCTGGGCTGGATCATTTTACCCCATCTTAACTTCAGCCTTGGTGTAGCCTTCCAAAGCCAGATGCTCCTACCCACTCAGGCACAAAGACGGGCTGTGAGACAGACCAGAGTAAAGACCCTCCACTGCTGGCTTGGAAGGGCAGATGAGAACCTGACTTGTCAACAGATTGGATTAACTCCACCTCTTCTCTATTTCTACAATGTCCTCTGTAAGTCATTGTTGTACTTCTAATCTCTACTCCTTGGGATCATAAGCCATGTTGTATGTCATAGGTCCTCAACAATCTTGAATATTTTGCTGAAGGAATGCCTGAAGACTAAGAAGATGAACTGATATTTTTATATGCCACGTGCTTCATGAATTCCATTGCTTCATGGATGTTATCCCAACTAAGTCTCACAGGGATTCCATGGGCAAGTGTAGCCTCTGTCCATACACAACTGAGGAAGTTAAAACTCGAGAGGGTAACTTGACTACTGATGGGATAGGAAGTCAAACCCACGTCTCCACCCTCACACCATGCCCCTCCCGACATCATGCTCCTCCCTCAGTTGAGTAGCAGGAGCAAGCTCACACCTGGGAAGGCCACCAGGAAGAAGGGGTCCCAGCTTCCCCAAGATCAAGACGCTTGTCCTTCTCCAGTCGCTTCTGCCACTCTGCAGGCTTCTTCCTTCAGCCCTGCGTGTCTGCAGACACGGAGCTGAGCACAGCCTTTCTCTGCTGCCATATCGTGTTGCAGACTTCCATCTAATTTGCTGTTTCCTCTCTCCCTAAGGACACATTTACGTTAGTACTTTAAAGGCAAGCTTCTCTATGAAGTAGGCACGAATCCATTTTTCACTGGCATTCACATTCTGGGAAATGCAGTTCTTTATATATTAACGAGTAATTTTCTTTGCCAAATGCAGTTCAAAATTCAATAAATGCTGTTTAAGCCTAATTCTCCAACTTGTAGGTTAGAGAGCAGCCTTGTGGGGGTAGGAAAAAATTCCTACACATTTCCTTTCCTCTTCCTTTCTTAATACCCACTATCCCTTCAGGTATCAGTGTACCCAAATGATTATCACTAGTGGTCAACAAGGCAGCTACAATCTCAAGCTCCATGGGTAAAGGTGGTGTCAAGACTACCACATCACCTCATCATGCATCTCCAAAACTCATGGCTGTCTCCCGATATCTCTCTGTGACGATGAAACCTCTCCCCAGAGGGCTGAAATCCCAGTGTGAGAAAGGGAATTGCTCTGAGTTGAGTATCACCCATTTGTCTGTCCTCTCTTGGAATACAAATTCTCCACAAATTCACTTACACCTTAACCTCACAGAGTTCACTGCTTCATTTTGCAAACAGGTTAACTTGTAGTTTGACCTTGGGTTTGAAGGAATTAAGGATTCAAAAGACAATGTGTTCTGTCTTTACCACTCTTCTAAGGTTAAGTGGGTTTGGTGAGGGTTGGAGAGGAGGCAAGGGGCTGCCTCTGAGTCCACACTGGGAGAGAATGCACAGCACCCTTGGGTACAAGATGCCTAGGACACTTAGTAATATGAGTCTAGGTCTGCTGTCTGCATTGAATAATAATTCAGTAAAATCTCAATTAAAATCAAGTCATAAATCACATTTAATGTTGCCCTGACCAGTTGAATCCAATATGCCAAGCCCATTAATCATTTGCCAGACCTTGTAATCCCGGCCTCCCTCTTCTGAAGCTGCAGAAGTTAAAACCCATTTCTCCCACCTCTGTCACAGCTGAATGAGACCCCAGTGACTGTGTCATGTCTCGAGTGTGCAGCGTGGCTGCTTGGACATAACACAGAAGCCCAGATGCCTACACTGCCTAGTCTGCCCACTGATGTGGGGCATGCCAGATGGGGATAGCAACGTGCAGATGCGGTTGCAGGAACTAGAAGTAGGGATGAGTCCTCCACACGGTCTTTCCAATGAGCAGTGGACATGAGGGATCTGGCAGTAGAGACAGGACTTCCACACATAAAAATATCAGTGATGTGAAGCTGGTAGGAACCCTGACTGGATCAGGAAAATATGGCCAAGGATGGTCCAGTGATGAGTCAGAAATTCAGGGCTAGGACTTCAGCTTCTGAAATGGGTGTGGGGTCCAAGTCTAACAAAGCCGGGTCAACCACATACAACTTTCTTGAGAGATGAGGGGACTGCAGTTTTTCTAGTTGAGATAGGAGCCAAATGGGGAAATGGAGTCACATAGACTGGAATTGATGGGTGTGTGTGTATGTGTGTGTGTCCGTGTGTGTGTGTAGGGGGGGTGTCTCCCTGGTGCCTCAGAGAACTCTGAGAACCAAGTTAGTGTCTACCAGAAACACTGATGAGGAAGAATGACCAGACATGAGATCTGAAGCCAGGGACCAGCATTTGCTTCCTGGCTATGTGGCCCTGAGCCATGTACATTGCCTCTCTGAACCTCAGCTTTCCCAGCTATAAAACAGGATTTATAATGTTCAACTCACAGGACTGTTTTGAGGATTAAACGAGAGGTGCATGTTAACATGCAGTGTGATGCCTACACGGGACTTAATTCAGGAAAGCTCTATTGTTCATCCAACAGTGGAAAGGCAAGTTCAAGACACCAGAGGCAACATGGAGGTCAAGGATGCAAAGCCCTTGTCCAAGCTGGCCAAACAGGGTTGGGATATAAAGATGTGGGGACCAAGTAAGAGCTGTCTCAAGCTACTCCCCTAGAGCCTTGAGGCCCTGATCAGTGTTTATATCAACCAGGGAGTCTGCTTACCAAGGGAGAGGTTAAGCAATCAGAAACGGGGTGGGTGTGGACAATTGCTATACTGAGTGTGGAGCTGAAAGTTACATGCTGGCTCCAGAGGTTAGCCTGGGGCCATGGGCAAAACTGTGCGCAAACAAGGACGGGGTGGGGCTTTTGGACATGTCCCACTCTCGGTCCCTTCTTCCTTGATTCCTTCCCATTCTCCTGCCAGTTATGTGTGTAGTTCTGGATCCCCCTACTACGTGCCAGACATCAGAGGCCTGACCCCGGGAACCTGGACAGAGCCAAACCTGCAGAGATGCCTACGCCAGAAAGCACGCCTCACCAGGTCCAAGGGAAGGCAAGCACCATCTTACTTCTGAAAGATCCCATTGAAAAAGTCACATCAGGACACGTCACTTCTTTATGATCACCAATATGCTTTAAAATCGACTTAAGAATTTGTCATGAACTCTTATTTTGTGCCACTGAATGGCACACGATAATAACCGGCATTTATTAAGCACTTATAGTCAGCCAAGCACTTTGCTAAAATGTTTACACGGGTTGTTTGTTTTAACTCTCCCAACTCAGGAGCATCCGTAGGAACATTATCCCTATTTTATAGATCAGAAAACTAAAGCTAAAAGAGACTACAAAGTTTCCCAAGATCTTATAAGTAGTCGAGCTGAGATTTCAATCAAGTCCGGCCAGACTTTTAACAACTACATCATCAGACCTCTGCCTGGGACTGTAGGAGCTCCCATCCATCTTTCCATGGTGTCTGGATGCCAGGTGGCACATGGCCAGGAGAATGGTGATGTGTCTCCTATCAGCCAGTGAAAGCATTGAATCCAATCACTGAATCTATACTCTGGCTTTCTAGGTCCTCCCAGACTGAGTGCCCATGCAGGTGTGGGCAGGTCGGGATGAGTGCCTGCCAAGGCTAACTGCCCTCCCCCCTTGTCCCCTGCAGGAGAGGCAAAGCCCACTCTCCAGCAGCAAACTGAGACCTGGACCATGTCTCCATTTGAATAATTGCCTTCATTGCCGGTGCCCTCTCCATGGTGCTAGAACAGGGGAAAAAATTATGTAAAATCAGTTGATAGGGTCGAAGAGAAAGAAAAAACCAAATGTTTCCTATTACAGCGAGCGTGTTTTGGCTACTGCTAATGTAATATGACAGCAGAAGTTCCCAGAGGACTGCTTTTCTGCTCTAGAAAATGACCTCAGCTCACATGAACCGCTTCGCTGAAATCCTCTCTGTTCCTAACCTGAGCTTAATCGAAGGAAGGGCTCAAGGTACAGCCCAGCGACAGCCCTGTAGCTTGAGTGCTTGTGTTCTGGATATGACTACCCCTGAGTGGTGCATCGTTCCCACTGACTCCTGTCGGTCTCATTGCTAATCTCCGCTCTGTAGTTCTCATCCCTCTGGCCCGTGTCTCCTCTTCCTTGGGTCTGGCAGTATCCTCGAGTTTTGCATCATCCGTGGTTTTTATTAATGAACTTCTTGCTCTTTTTCAAGATTGCTCACATTTTACTCAATATTTTAATTCCAGATATTGGATTTCTGAAGCCCTGGGTTTCCCAGGACAAAGGTTAACCCATGTCTATTTAGCCTGACAAACAAAATGGATTTGCCCCTCATTCAGAAGCACTGAGTTCAACGCATTCAGGAATTCTACTATTATCAAATAATTCTTTTCTCTGATTATTCCTTTTTGAATTTAAGTTCTTTTGTTAATTCTTGGGGAGAAGAGATTTGTGGTTTAGATATTGTGAGGAAAGTGGTTCCTCATTTGGGATTCAGGGACCAACTATTCAGATTAGCAAGCAGATATGATGATTATCCATTCTTCATGACAGCGCATCAATGGTCCAGATTCGAGAACCATGAGACAGGTGAGACCAGAGCAGAGAGGAACATCGCTCTTTAGGGACCATCTGCTTTATATACTCCTGGTCATGTAACCACTCCACTTAAACTCTGTGGTTATCTGCCCAGCAACCTTCCCTTATTTCTTCTTTGTAGCCAAATCCCAACTTGGTCAGTTGACTGGTGGCAATTAGGTTATGAGGAGACTGCATTCCACTGCAGCCCTTAGAGTGGAGAAGGGAATCTTGGTCCATCTCAAGCAAGGGTGCCCACTCTATTCTCCCTTGCAAGTACCTGTCTTGGAAATGACCACATGGCCCAGTTCTGGCCAATGAGCTGGAGCAGCTTTACAAAACATTTTTTAAAAAAAGAATGCAAAGAGAGAGAAACCCACCTCACTCCACTTGCAAACTTTGGACATTCTGAGGAGAAATGTGACAACTAGAGCTATGGTAACTATTTTGTGGCCAAGAGCTTTCTAGCTTGAGAACACAAACCAATGTGGTAAGTATGTCAGCTCAAGAAGTCAGAAATAATTTTGTTCCTCGATGATGCACTGAACTGCTAGATAAACCAGTCTTGTCCCTGCTGTGACTTTGGACAAGTGCATACATTGAAACGGTTGCAAAGGAAGAAAGATTGAAGGTCCTGGCAAGAGCATACTCAGCGGAGTTTATAAAGCAGAGCCAGGAAGGAGCTGAGATTTCTGGAAAACTGAATGGAATCAGGAGCTCCTGAGGAAGCCGTCACGTAGGTATAACACGCTGAGGCCCTTCCTGGAGACCGCGTGCTGCCTCCAGGACTCTGGCTTTGGACTCCGGGTTCCCCACAGATAAAAGCAATACAGACTCAGGGCGGCGTTCTCCCAGTGTGCTTCAGAGAAAACTGCCCTTCTATTCTGGTGCCTGACTTCTAGAAAACTGCTGTTGGCTTGTTTCCTCCTCTACTAAAAGTGTAACAACACAGTTCTACGTTCTACAGAAACAATTTCTAAAATGTGTTCTACTACTATTGGCAAAAGGACGAAAACTGTCTTGTGGGCAAAGCAGATGATTAGCCAAAACATCTCCACCACGGCAGGTGCAAACATTTTCCCCACCTCTTCAGCCCTTTCAACCACTGCCATGTTCTCTGGCCAGACTTCTTTGTCTTGCAATTTTATGGGGTGGTGGTAGGGTGTTGGTATTATTGGTAGGGGTGGTATAATTTGCAGATCATCAAATTCACCCTGTCAGTATGAATTTAGTAAATTTTCAGTCCACAAGGGCATTTTCACACTTAGTCATCATTACAATTCCAGAACTGGTTCCCAGTGAACCCAAATATTGAGACTGCTTGCTTTACTGCAGAATCCAAATACACAAAATTAGCAAGATTAGCTCTCAGAGTGTTGGCCCCTGCCAAATGCGAGCTGGGGAGCAGGCCTGTGTGTGTTATTAAATTGTGCATAATGATGGTGTGTGTCTGCGGACGAGTATGTCTTTATCTCCAGACTATGACAGCTTGTGTGAACCAAGGAGCACATTTTAATTTTTCTCCTTCCCCATTTATTAAAATGTTTTCAGTACACACACGGAGCACGAGAGACTGATCTTTCAGCTCACTGCAGCCTCATCATTTCCTTCATTGTTTAAGCAGCTTCCACAGACCCCAAATTAGGCACATTTCCACCTGTCTGTGTCCTGATTAACCCGCACAGACTAGTCCAGGTAAACTGATGAGGAGCAAACACTCTTCGTAGCCAAAGGAGAAAGCAACAGGGCAACCGGTGTTCCGTGGGCACCTACTGCGCATCGGGTCCAAGGAGACATGTTTTCAAACAAGATCTCGTTTAATTCCCAGAGCAACTCTGTGCTGGATGTCTATTAATCCCATACTTCAGAGCCCAAAACCAAGGCTGTCAGAGCAGTGGAAGCAGCCTGCCACAGTGGCCCCACTGTCTGACAGTGGGGGAGACCAGAGTCAGACTGAGGTCACCTCAATCCCATGTGTCCAGTCTGCAAAGGAAGGAGGAAGAAGAGCAGAGTCAAGGACAAGGAACAGGCCCTGGGCATTAGGAAGCAAACGGCGTAACAATCACCAGAAATAAGGGACTATCAGAAGGAATCCACTAGGAATTCATCAGGTTAGAATGAAAAGGTCTCACTGAGAGAAAAAAGAAAAAAAAAACTAGAAATTGACAGAAAAAAATTATGAGCAGAAGCAGTAAACATCGGAAAATATGAGGAAGTAAGATTTCCCCAGAGAGGTTGCAGAAAGAAATCAAAGTAAACATGGGAATAAAGGCGGGAGGTGCGGAGAAAGAAATACGTCAAATGCAGAGAAGAGTTTTCTGTTATTTCCCCAAAAGTTCCTTGTAGATTATTTGAGTGGAGAATCAGGAGAAGCAGCTCTGATAAAACCACAATTTGGCTCTGACATTAATGCTACCTGGTCTTTGGGGAAGTGAATCTAATATTTAAAAACCTTAGACGCTTTCTCACTCGCACAGTGATTCCTCTAACCCAAAGGTGAGCTGAGGGAGGTAAAACATTTTTCTGGGAGCAAAAGCTGTCCCTCCTGTGGGGTAAATTACATCTTCCTGGACACTGAGTGCTATAAATCTTAGTTCCAGCAAATTGTAGCCACTGACTGCTATGAACCCTAACTAGAGGTCAGTGGCTAAAAGAGGCCCTGGTCCATGATTCTGCAGAATTGCGGACCCCTGCAGGGCGGAAATCATTTCCTGGGGTGGCTGGGTTGCTCCTCCCATCCATCTGGGATTCTTGGCATTTTGAGTGATTTTTCACTGCAGCAAAGGAAAACAAACTGAAGGGCAGAAACCCTCCCCTGCTGGAATCACCCTTCTGGGTAGGGCCACGGGAGTGTGCAGCATTGTGTGTGCACACACAGGCACACACCCATGCTTGTGTGCAAATGTGTGTGAATGCAAGTGTGTGCCTCTATGTACCTGGCTCCCAACCTCCACCTTCACACACACATACACATAACACACAAACACATACAGCAGCACCCCACACACACAGCCAAAGGCCTCTGCAGAAGTGTCCCTAGCTAGGCAATCTTGAGGAGCGACAGGACCAAACTTACTCAGAAAACTTAACTGGAGCACATGTTGAGTAAACTCTTCCTCTTGCCCTCTTTGCCACTACGAACAAGGTACTAACACGTGCTGACCCTCAGCTTCCTTATTTACCAAGAGGGTGATGTTCCCTGGACCAAAGGAGGTGGCGTGTGTAAAGATACTTTATGGCCGGCGCCGCGGCTCACTAGACTAATCCTCCGCCTTGCGGCACCAGCACACTGGGTTCTAGTCCCGGTTGGGGCGCCAGATTCTGTCCTGGTTGCCCCTCTTCCAGGCCAGCTCTCTGCTGTGGCCCGGGAGTGCAGTGGAGGATGGCCCAAGTGCTTGGGCTCTGTACCCCATGGGAGACCAGAAGCACCTGGCTCCTGCCTTCGGATCAGCACGGTGTGCCGGCTGCAGTGCGCCAGCCGCGGCGGCCATTGGAGGGTGAACCAACAGCAAAGGAAGACCTTTCTCTCTGTCTCTCTCTCTCACTGTCCACTCTGCCTGTCAAAAAAAAAAAAAAAAGAAAAGATACTTTATAAGGCAGGCACATGAGTGCTTCTCACTCTTTTGGAGCCAAATGGAAAGACATATACCAAGATCAAATTACCAATATTTCAAACTGAGACCAATGTTTGTCTCCTTGAAGTCAGGGCTGGCTGGAGAGAGAACTGCAGAGAATCAGGCAAGTTTTCCAATGCTTCTTCCTCTCTGATGGGGGCGAGGGCCCTCCGATGGCCTCTGGGAAAGTCCGCTAGGAAAGCTCTGGTCCTCCTCACCTCTCTATGCTTCCAGGGCCCTGTGGGTCTCTTGGACTTGCTTCCATGCAAAGATCAGGAAAGCTGGCAGAAGGTAGCAATGAGAAAGCCCTTCCAGACGGTTTCCCTACCCACCTGGGTCTTGATTTCCCTGCCTTGGCCATGGGTCAGCTTGCAGCCTTCTCCTAAGAGCCCAGAGAAAGACAAATCTTCCATTTATCTCCACCTCCCCTCCCACACTTCCACTGAAGGGCAGGAGTGCCCAGCCTCCAGCCCAAGGGAAAAGCCAGATTAACCTTTCTGACACCACAGCAAATGTTAACGGCCTGCCTTGCCTTTCATAATGCCAATCCAGGCACCAGTCAGTCACCGTCTGTTAGAAATACAGAGAATATATGTCAAAATTCACCCACACTTGCTGAATCGGAAAAGAGCAGTTATTACTGCAAACTCTATATACATTATTTATCAAATGAGCTCTCTGCAGCAGGAATACAATTCATTTCTACTCCCTCCCTCTTGTTCTTTCATTTCAATAGGAGATGAAAGAAACCATTTATAGAATCTTTCTGGGCATTACTCGTGCAGCAGTATCCCTGGCTAGGGTTTGAAGTCAGAGCTGCTTACTGACTGAAGGGAGTGGGTTGTTTCAGGGTGGGAAAGCAGCAGCCCCCGCCTGCCAGGCTTCCTCAGGCCCCCCTCTCAATGGCCTCTCCCACCATTACTGTCCCCCACCTCCAGGAACTGCGAATAACTAGACCTGCAGGTACTCTTGAGGAGGAGGGAAGCTTAGTTCAGAGTAGGGCAACTCTTCTACCATTTTTCTTGGTAACATCAGCTTTAATAAACTTTCATAAGACAGGGAGGCTATTCCCAATAGGTCTGGTTGGGGTCAAGGTCAGTTTCCAGTTAGCCTTGTATTGAGAACAGAAGAAAGGTATTTCTTACTCAGTTTGGACGGTACAAGCCTTAAAATGAAGTCCAGTCGTCTTAATAACCATTTTGACTCAATGTTAGGAGTTTTGCTGTGTGGAGGCCGTAGTGGTAATGCTGGTGGCAGAGGTTATGGTGGTAACAGTAGAGACGACGGGGGCTGGTTTGGGGTTGTTGAGTGATGGTGATGACACAGGCGATGATGATGACCTTGGTGGTGATAGTGGTGGTGGTGGTAACAGTTTGTTGCTTCTAATGAGGTGGTATTGGTGGTGGCAGAGGGAGTGTGGTGGTGATGACGACAGTGGTGCTGATGGAGGTGTTGATAATGACTTTGGTGGTGGCAGCAGTGGACCTAGACATGATGGGAACAGTGGTGAAGGCAATGGGGATCTTACAGTGCCGGTCACGTTCCATGTCCTAAGGTAGAGTGATACGCTCGTTTGAAAGAAGGCAGTTTGCTCCTGTTTCAAGTCAGACCTCTATAAATCTCTTCTCCTAATTGCTGTTGAATTTTGCTAATGAAATTCCCACTTCTGAGGGACTGACTGCTTGCTGATGCCTGAAGTGTTGAGTGACTTTGAGAGTAGGTATGCTGACCTACCTCTCCCCTTAAAGCCAAATTCAGCTTTCTTTAGAAAAGAAAACTCCACCTCAGTCCACAGCCCCGGCCCTTGGTGGTTCCCTCGAATTCTACTCACTCGGCCTAGCTCATTTATTGTTGTAATTATCATGTGTTTCAGCTTGTGTGTATGTTTGGACACTCGAACAAGACTGTGATTTGCTTTAAGTGAGGCACATATCTTGGCCTTATTAAACCCTATGCCCTTTAAATATATATAAACAAATAAAGGAGCAGGTGGAGGATGAATGATTCTATGGCATTATCGTTTTCTCCTCAAAATACATAGCACAATGGAATATACAATCGTCGAGAGATTAAGTTGACCATCAAGATCTCAGGCCTTGCAATAAAGAAGAAATTTAATTACTACCACTGTGGAAACAGTAGTAGTCATTGTTGTAGCACAATAGTTAACATTCATTGAGCTTGGCTCCAGACTCTGTGCTAAGCACTTCGCACGCATTATCTCCTTTAATCTTCACAACTTACTATGAAGTAGTTGTCATTTTCCCACTTTACAGACAGAATACGTAGGATCAGAGATTTTGAATCATTTGCCTTATAGAGCCATGAGTAGAGGTGCTAGTTTTGAATTCAGACAGACATAGGTTCCAACAATAACTGTCATTTTCCAGATGTATGGTTTTTATTAAATCAAATGTTGTCTCTGGACCTTGGCTTCCTCATCATCAAAGTGGGAAAATAACACTTAGTTGAACAGGGAAAATCTCTCCTTTATAAGTAATAATGTCCTGATTGTAAATATAAAAATAATTAATATAATACTGTTACAGATTGTATCCACACATACACATGTCTGTGTTCATTGCCGGGACAAAGTAGGGGCTCAGTAAACAGTCGCTCTTTTTTGTCTTCCTCTATTTTTCTGTCTCAGGGCTTCTAGCTTTAAAGTGATGAAAACAGGTTCAATTACGTATCAGGATGAGAAGACCATGCCCTGTCACTCATTATACATTCAGGCTAAAACCAAGTCACTCCCTGGGCACAGACGGTGGTTTGCAAAGCATCTACAGCAGTGAAGGGGCCCCTGGCCAGAGCTGCTGATGTGGCTGGCCGTCTCGCCAGCCTACAACTTGACATCTTGTTTAGCAAGCCATCTGCGTGTTGGTTCGCCGGCCACAGCGTGGGATGATGTCAAAATCCCTTAAAACACCACAGGGCCGCCTGTGGGCATGGGGTCGCTCCCGATGCACCCCTGTGGTGTGGGCAGCTCCTGCTGGCCCCGTTCTCCCTCCCCAGGCAGAAGCACACGTCCACTCACTCCGGGGTACGTTTCTCTTCTGCTGCTGTGCTCAAGTGTTAAAAATTAATTTAACTCTGATCGTACTGACAGGGGAAAAGTTAATAGAAGTTTTATTTTTAATATATGAGGAACCTTAACAGGATTTAAGCTTAATGCCTCCGAGATAGGAAGGGTGCTGACAATTTATCTACCAGAATCTGCAGACTTCAGTGGGGAGCTGCGGAAGAAGCAGCAGCGGCAGGCAGGATTGAAACCCCCCAACACAACTGGGAGAAATCTCGGTCATCACCAACCCAAGAAATTGACGCATAAACAGCCCAAATCCTCAGTTTCCCCTTATTACCCTGGCCTCCAGTTTTCTTTACTATCCAGAAAATATATCACTTCAATGTTTTAAGATATAATAGAGCTTACCACTTAGAATCATAGAATTTTAGAGCTGATTTCTTCCAGCTATAATAATTTATGACGCCAAGAGATGTGGAGGGAAAGTTTATATCAGAAAATTGTACTGAACACAGGCCATACGTTTTGTTTTATACATGGCTCTTGGCTGTTTCCAGAAGCTAGCAACTTGAAAAAAATCTCTCATGCAAAACGTTCTTTGGAATATTTAGGCCAAACTTCCCTAAATACTCCATGTTAGACAGTATTGCATTAAGGGGACCTGTCAACTACTTTCACTTAGGAATCCTTCTGTGAGATATGGGCTAAGCAGCCGCTGCATGCCAGGCACTGTTGTAGACATTTAGGGTTCTGTTCTAGTGAGGAGAGACAAAAATGTTCACAAACTACATAGCAAGTTGCATGGTGTATTAGGAGGTGATGCACACACAGAGAAAACCAAAGCAAGGGAGATGAGAAGGCTCCGGGGAGAGTCCACCAGGAATCAGGGAGCCGGGAAGGGCCTTACAGGGAACTAACGTCGAGCAAAGACTCGAAGGAAGTGAAGAAGTGAACCGTGCGACTCTCCAGGGAGGAGCACTCTAGGCAGACAGTGTGGACAGGCTGAGCAGGAACCTTCCCAGGGTGCTCAGCGAGCCTCCCGGGACTGGGGAGAGCGCAGGGGAGCACAGTTTACAGAGCAGAAGGAACTGGGACCAGGGGACAGGACAGGCCTTAGAGCTACCCACTGCATACAGTCACAGTGTAGGTGTCCCCAAGGCCCATGTGTTAAAGACTTGGTCCCCACGGTGGCAGTACAGGGGGTGTGTGTGGAACCTTTGAGAGGTCGGGTCTCAAGGGAGGTTGTCGGGTCCCCGAGGACCCTGCTCTCCCAAGGGATTAGGCTGTTTGTCCTGTGACTCGAGTTTTAAGACAGGGCTACTGAAAAAGGAGCCAGAGTGCCCTCACTACCATCCCCCACGCTTTCTGCTTCCTGTCTCCAATCTGCTGGTGCCTACCTATGCTCCCACCACAGAGTGATGCACCCAAGGGGTGGCTCTTACCACATAACTACTCTGACTGGGAGCCCCCATGACTGAGCTAAAGCACCCCCTTTTCTTAGTAAGTAGCTTGTGTCGGGTATCTGGTTATAGTAACAAGCTTGATAGTACGGTGGCACATGTCTTGAGCACCTGGCACAATCTTGCATTAGGAGTCCTGGAAGAATTACTCAGAGTGCCACTCCTCAAGTATTGCAGTTTGGTCGTTAAGTTATGTGATGGCTCCACTCGTGAGCCATTGTTAGGACTTTGGCTTTCACTCTGAGCAAGCTGGGAACCGTGGGAGCTGGGATAGGGCAGCAGGAGCTGATGCCATCTACAGGACTCATTCTAGCTGCTCTGTTGGAAGAGCCCAATGGGGAGCCCCGGTGGGAGCAGGGCACGGACTTCAGAGACCTATCCCCAGCTCAGCCCATTGCCTCTCTCCCTAGGAGACCTCCCTCCCATTTGGTGAGGCTGCCCTGCCAGTCTCTCCCAGCCCAATTTACAAGCTTCCAGCTTCCGAAGTCTTCCCTGACACAGGCCCACAGCTGCAAAGCCTCACAAAGCTAAAGAGCTCTTTGACAGATCTCTTTCTTTCTTTGCATCTTGTTTCAAATCGATTGTGATGTTTACACCCCGTATTTGGTTATTAGTCTGCATGCCTATCTTTACTGCTGAACAGTAGGAATCCTTTGGAACTGGAATCTCCTGTGGATTACAGCCACACAATAGGCTAAGTGCTGGCTAAGTCCTCATCTTCTGTCTAAAATGCACATTAATTCTAAGGAATGTAATAGTGGCCCCACTCTGGTTATCAATGCCTTGACCCACCCCAGCACTTAGTGGTATAGAACAACAGCCTTCCCACTATGCCCATGGACCCTGTGGGACAGGAGCATGGACAGAGCAGAGCGGGCACAGCTGGCCTCTGATTCCGGAATGGCTGGAGGCTGAAAGAGTAGGAGCTGAAGGATCCACTTCCTCCAAGATGCTTCCTCACCGCCTGTCTGGCCTGTGCACTGGGAAAACACAGGCAAGGCTCACGGAGATTGTCCCCTGGAGTCCCTACACGTGTGCTCTCGAGCGTGGTGGCTTAGTGTCCCAGAGAACAGCGCAGAGGCTTCCTGGCCTTCGTGACGGAGCCTCCGAGGTCACACAGCCTCACTCTGACCACACTGTGGTGACAGAAGCAATCATCAGCCTGTCCAAATTCAACAGCACAGGGCACCGCGTCCACCTCTGCACTGCGGAGCGTAAACCGACTTGTGGACATACTTTCAAGCTGCCTCGCCTGCAGTGGGCGCTGGCACAGCAGTTAGGATGCCTCCTGGATGTCCGCACCAGAGTGCATGGATCAAGTTCTGGCTCTGCTCCAGACGCCAGCTTCCGGCGAACGCACACCTTGCAGGCAGCGGTGATGGCTCCAGCAGTTGTGTGTCTGCCATCCGCATGGAGGCCTAGACTGTGTCCGGACTCCTGGCTTCAGCTCGGTCCTATCCAAGCTGCTGTAGGTATGCAGTAGATGGGAGATCTGTCTACTTCTATCTGCCCTTCAAATAAAATAAATCTTTTAAAAAAATCACCCTTTGCACTGCTCCCATTTTGCAGATGAAGAGAGAAGACTCAGAGAGTGAGGTCACTTGTTCAGTCGCTGGGGACAGTGCTCAAAGTGCTCTGTTTGACGGCAAAGTGTTTCCTTCTGTCTTATCATGAGCCTCCTGGGAGGAGCAGAGGACGTTGTAGCTCCCACCTGTGGTCAGCACAGTCTGGCGCCCTGCGAATGGACAAGTGCAGCTCCCCACCTGTGGTCAGCACAGAGTCTGGCGCCCTGCGAACAGACAAGTGCAGCTCCCCACCTGTGGTCAGCACAGAGTCTGGCGCCCTGCGAACAGACAAGTGCAGCTCCCCACCTGTGGTCAGCACAGAGTCTGGCGCCCTGCGAACGGACAAGTGTAGCTCCCCACCTGTGGTCAGCACAGAGTCTGGCGCCCTGCAAATGGACAAGTGAATGAGGTCACGTTTTAGGTCCCCCCCAGTGCCTGCTGGAGCAACCCCTCTGTAGAGGACCTCGCTGGCCAGTTGAGCTGCAGTCCCCCAGGCCCCTGTGCAGCACCTGCTTGCTATGATCTTCCTCTTCATGACAGCTACACCCCTAGTAGTAGATAGCGCCACCGTTGTGTGTTGTCTTCTTCCCCACTGGCCTGTGGAGGGCCCAGAATGGACCTGGCACACAGGATGCAGCCTGAATGGTCGTGGAATGAATAAAGTCTGAATATCCGACCTGACAGCCCACAGCAGGAGCATCACGGAACCCCCAGAGCAGCTGACCTAAGGGAGACACAGTCCCCACGTTGGCTCCTGCTCCATTCTCACCTCAGCTGCTAGCTCGACTTCCTCTTCCCTTCTCTTCCCTTGCATTGGCTGCCTCTGAGTGGCAGCCTGGGACAGATAAACCCACAGCACGGCAGGGGGCACCTGAGGCACATGTCCACTCTCAACCGTGTCGGGTGCTGTGTTCTCAGAGAGCTGGAGATGACAGGTGAGACCTGGCTGGGCACCTCGGAATAATTCTTTATCGAAGTGCACCTGTGTCGTGGTGCCACGTAATATATGTGAGGGGAGAGCCCATTAGTCTGTGTCTCTCTGGCGTTCAAAACGCTAAGTCATTTTTCAGACTTGGCGTGATTTCTCTTCCATCACGAAGAGCTACAATCCTGCCAGGCTGGGAACAGATAGCTGTACCTGCTGCCGGGACAGGCAGCCTCCAGGAGAGGCTAAGGGAATGCCAGCCCTCGGACTGAGTTCGGCAGGTCCCACCTGTCTGCTCCCTGGGCTGGGATAGCTTTTTGGGAAGGATCCCGTCCGTCAGCAGGGGAGTCCTCACTGAGACTCCACCACTGCTGTAGGTGGACATGAGAATGAGGGAATCGGCCCTCCCCCAGGACCGTGGGTCAAGTGACAGACCTGGGCTTGAAAGCCAGTTGGGAGTGAACTTGCATGGGCAAGTGCAGCCAGTCAAAGCCCTAACCTGCTGAAGACAGGAGACGAGGCTGCAGATGCAGCTGAAAGCTGGGGCTTCCCAGGCTACAGAGAAGGAAGCCGTGGGGAAGGAGGCCCTGCCTCGCAAATCCCAGGTGGAAACGGACAGAATTTCCCTGACCTCTGCACTGGGAGGCCTCTCCTGTCCTCTGTGTGAGCAGGCGGAAGGTGACCTCCCCACAGTTCAGCGCAGTTTAGTTGGGCCCAGTGAGCTTGCCAGCAGGTGGGGTCCATGGCTTTCTCTGACCTCTCAGTAAGGCCTCAGCATCTCCTAGTGCCTCGTTCTGGTGTTCCCCTTTCATCTTAGTCTTTAAAACAACCTTTCAGGACCAGGGGATAACCGGGTGGTATCCAGGCCTCAGGGCTACTAACTTAGCTACTTGACCCAGCCCAAAATGGAAATGTCTCCTAGCTGCCTTGTAGAATCACTAAGAACATTCAAGAATATTCTAGCATTGCAGACGAGAAAGGAAAATAAGAGGGACAAAAGGAGGAATAATGGCTTTTAAGACATCCTGAAGGACTAGCCCCTACTGAGATATTCATGGTAGGTGAGTGTCCTGGGCACACGTGTGTATATGGGCATCAGTGTGGGCATGCGTGTGCGTGCGTGTGTGTGTGTGTGTGTGTGTGACTGAGGAGGAGTAGAGACCTCCTTGGGAAAATGAAGGTTTTACCAGTTGGCTGGACAGAGGTGTGCAGGTGTCAACCAAACAGGCTGCTTGGACAGGCAGAAATTTGCACATGGCATTTTCTACAAGTCCAAATAGCCTCTGTTCTTGAAGTCAGAGACAGTTTGGGGTCTCTGTAAAGAATGCCCTGTGATGTGCTGCAGCAGGTAGCAATGCCACCAAGCTAATGACTGGGCCAGGTGCCAGGACCCTAGAGAACAGCCATCGCTTTCAACTGACCCAAGGAAGGCCCATGGAGTGCCCAGGCAGCATCAGTACTAAGGGCAGCAACCCTCTGTGTGGGTACAGTGACAGGCCAGACCACTCGTGACAGACAGGGAGGTGGGACAGCTGGATACCACACCCCACTCCCTCCCCTGCTCCCTGCCTGTCTCTGGGGTAGTTGCAGTTATAGGCTCAATGCTAGACCATGAGTTTGCTGGTGAACTTCCAGGAGTCAGAGGAGTGAACATGAGAAACCTTGAACTTGGGACTACCTGCTTTCCATCTGTGGTTTGTCAGTGGCCTCCAGTGGCTTCCAGCTGTGTCTGTTGCTCCAAAGCTGAGCCAGCACGTGTATGTCTCTGTGTGTCACATGTGAACACTCCCCTTGTCCGCTCAGACGCAGACAGAGGGATCACAAGTCAGGAAAACCCCTGAGTGCACCTGAAAGCAGGGAATCTGGGATAAATTAGCTACCAGCCAGGGCTCAGCAGCTCACCTGGCTCAGAGAAGTCGGGCATGCGGAGAACAGCACAGGTGGAAGTCACGGGAGTCCACTGTAGTCTGCAAACAGCTCTGCCCCCCGCCCCTCCCCGCAGGGGAGAGGGAGGCCAGAGTCTCTGCTTCCTCCCAGGGGAGAGCACCAAGCACAAGGCAGGGAAAGTAGCAGGAGCAGCGGGCAGCGTTCCTGAGCCCTGCTCTGCCGCCGGGAGCGCTGGAGGAGCCACGCTTCCCTCCTTGCGTCCGCATCCCTCCCCGACGTGCCGCAGGAACACAGCTGCTCCCACGCTGCGCAGGCTAGAATGACACGTGCTGATATGCCCTCTGAGGGATTTCCCCTTGCTGAGCTGGACACAGGGAATCAAGGCCTGCATTGCCCCAGAAACCACGCTCTTCCCACAAGTAGGGGGAACACAAAACGGAGAATGGAAACCAGTCAATGGGCAAACAACAGAGACAGTACAGAAATTGTCCTCCAGACAGACATTGTAAAAGTCTCAGCGGAGGAAACAGACTTAATGTCCCAGTGCTTTTGATTAAATGTTCTCTAAGTTCTGAAAATTTGACTTTGATCCTTATTTTTAAGCTTCTATTTATCTGAGAGGTAGGGAGACAGACAGTTAAACAGAGAGCTTCCATCCCCTGGCTCACTCCCCGAATGGCCACAAGGGCCCCAGATTGAACTCAACGGAAGTGGGGAGCCAGGGACTCAATCCGACTCTTCCACATGGTAGTGGGAACACAAGTACTTGTGCTACCACGTCTGCCTCCCGGGGTCTGCACGGCCAGGAGCTGGAGCCAGGAACCGAATCCAGGCACTCCAACGTGGGATGCAGCTGTCTTAACCAACAGAACAAACCCCCACTCCCAGGCTTGGATTATTCAGTCAGAGCGGAAGCAAGTGCACGCTGAAAATGTCAGTCTCAAACAAGGACCAGGAAGAGGGCAGAATGATGAATGATTTAAGAACCCTGCCCTTTCCCCACTCCCCGCCAAGAAGCAGGAATAAAATAAGGAAGAGGAGGAAGGGCAGGGGAGGGAGGAGAGGAAGCAGCAGACGATGTGCAGGGAAGCAGGAGGAAGGGCAGGACCAGAAAGGGAACAGGTGTGCTGCGGATCTGGATCCCCGTGAAGGAACCGGGGCTCTCCCAGCCTCTCAACACCCATGCCTCACCTGGCCCAGCATTACGACTTCTGAAGATGGAAACCCAAGTCACGTGTGAGAAGTCCCGGGTGAGGGGTCCTGGGTCTGCACTCCAGACAGCAGCATGAGCAGCTTTTGAGCCGCTGCAACACACACACACACACACACACACACAGACACGTACACACACACACACACGCATGCATGCACACTCACACACGCACATGCATGCACCCACTCATACACACACACACACATACACAACGCAAAGTCCAGGGCGCCCACATCTGAGTCTCTCATGGGAGGCAGGCCCTGCAGGCTGTCAGAGCCACCACTTGTGTCCTTGGCCCAGCTCACCAGCACTGCCACTTCCCTTTCTGTGGGCATGAAGAATGAGAATTCTTTTCTTTGCTATGTATTCTTATTATACAAAAAATTCAAATTCACTGCCAACAAAAGTTGGAAAAAACAGATGAACAAAAGGAATGATGAAAATCCTACCATCCTGAGGTAGCCACTATGAACTATTAGTGTGTACATACACATCTCAATTCATAGAGACGGTTTATATCTTTGTAGCAATATAACTTCCAACCTGCTTTGAAATTCAGATGAAAAACGATGAGAGCCCTAAGTTAGTCTACGCCACCAGTAACTACAAGACAGCCCCCATTTTAGGAAATCTGATAAAGTCCCAGAAAGCTAAAATAAAGGGAAAACAACAATTTTGTGAAGGAAAAAAAAAAAACATGCCTCCAGGGAATAAGTAAGAGTTCAGCTTTGGATCCATGGATCTGGTGCAGAGCCAAGCCAGACCCCACACCACGCTGCTGATGCCGCAGTCCCCTGGGTGCCAGCCACGGATGGGACAAGCGGGCTGAGGTGCCATTCTGCTTCCAAGACACACAGAGCCAAAGCTTTGTTCATTTGGAGTATGTGCTGTGCTTTTTATTTTTTTAAGATTCTTGTTATTTATTCAAAAGGCAGAGCAACAGAGACAGATACAGAGACAGACCATGCATCTACTGGTTCACTCCCCAAATGGCCAGGGCTGGGCCAGGCTGAAGCCAGGAGTCAGGAGCTTTATCCAGATCTCCTGCATGAGTGAAGGAGCCCAAGCATCTGGGCCATCTTCTGCTGCCTTCCCAGGCACATTAGCAGGGCTCTGGATCAGGAGTGGAGCAGCCGAGACTCAACCACCACTCACATGGGACGCCAGTGATGCAGGTGCAGCACCACGATGCCAACCCACGTGCAAAGCTTTCTGGCAAAATTCCCTGAGTTCCCTCAGGACCAGAAAGACTGGCACTGAGGAGCAGGAGGGGCAAATGGAGTCCCAGGAGAGTCACAACCCATCAGCCCTAGGAAATTTGGAATCCCTACCCCAATCACCATCTAAGTTATCTGTATGAAACAATCTAAAAAGCCAGGCACAGGAACCATGTGTTCCTCATAATGGCTCAGATGAAATTATATAGTCCAGAACATGTGAGAAGCAAGCAGCTGATTTCAAACAGGGGCACACACAGGCTGCTGATGTGCACTGTGAAACTCAGTGAGAGAGAACATCTAACAGAAACAGATAGAACGCACAACCGCAGTCACAGGTCATGCGTGAACTACTAACCTCAGGGAGTGTTCTGTTATCCTGGGAACTGTATGGATTGCATCTCTGGGACACAATTTGGGACATATTGTTCTCCATTTCATAAGAGAGAGCTTGAAGCAGGAAACACAGTCATTTCTTCTTTAAATATAAACCGTAAATACTAGTCAGCGGTGACTAAATGCTATTCTCCATCTGTTGACTGTTCAGGGACCCCCAGTGAGTCCACCCGAGCAGGTTCAGGCCACTTTCTTTAGCACAGGTGGCTGCAGCATGACCAGGCCTGTAAAGTGTTGAGAATTCGTTGTTGAACAAGAAATGGAACAAAAAGGCCTAGAACAGGTTTAAAACTTCTGCTTGAAATCTTGTGATGAATTTGTACAGCAATTGAACAGAATCCAAACTCTTCACTCTGGGCTGGGAGGCCTTCAGCAATCCGGTCTGACCCTCCCCGCGGTTCTGTCTCACACTTGCTGCCACGTGACCGAGCACGGTCCAGCCACCTTGGTCTTCAGGAGCGACAGCTTCCTTTCCCTCCCAGGGCCTTTGCACATGCTGTGTTCTCCCTGGGCCGGTCCCTTCTCACTCCCATCATCTGCACAACTTGCTCTTTCTGACTCTTCAGGGCCCAGTTTGAACACTGCTTCCCCAGCGAGGCCTCCCCTGAACACCTGTCTTAAGTAGCCTCCGTCTGCCTTGCAAGTCTCCGCGGCTGCATCCAGCTGGCCTCTTCCAGTGGCCGATGACCGCTGAGCCACTGTCTCAGCCACGGAACAGGTGGCAGGGCCTGTATTACCCACCACTGCACCTCCAGCAATGAACACCCCGTAAGTGACGGGATGAACTCTGCGTTTGTCATCTCTGATGTGAGTCAGGCCTATGATGCACTCACAGGGATCAGATACAGGCATTTCTTCCCATGGGCCCAAGGGCAAGGCACCCTGCGGGGGCCAGCCACAGTTTCCTGACCTGCAGTACATCTGTTAATGGGCACCTTTCTTGGAATGCACCTCAGGTACCCTTGGCTGACCCAAATCCTTAGATTGTCTGAGGCCCTGCTACGTTGCCCTTCTTTCTACCTTTATGAAGGTCCTAGATTTCTTGTTCAGAAAATCAGGATGCTTCCGAAAACCCTCCCTGGTCGTGCAGGAACCCTTTCCTTCCCTCTCAGGGTCGTACCCCTAATTCACCATTGACTCCTTAATCATAACCTCTCAGACATCTCGGCGGTGTATGCTGGTTTTGATTTTCCTATCAAGTTGTGAGATTAGAGGTACAAAAAAATTGCGGAAAAATGGAATTAAAAATAAGTTTATCCAGCCAGCGCTGCAGCTCGCTAGGCTAATCCTCCACCTGTGGCGCGGCACACCGGGTTCTAGTCCCGGTCGGGGCGCCGGATTCTGTCCCGGTTGCCCCTCTTCCAGGCCAGCTCTCTGCTGTGGCCAGGGAGTGCAGTGGAGGATGGCCCAAGTGCTTGGGCCCTGCACCCCATGGGAGACCAGGAGAAGCACCTGGCTCCTGCCTTCGGATCGGCGTGGTGCACTGGCCACAGCAGCCATTGGGGGGTGAACCAATGGAAGGAAGACCTTTCTCTCTGTCTCTCTCTCTCTAACTCTGCATGTCAAAAAAAAATGATAATAAGTTTATCCTAGTACAAAAGATGAAATCCATATAGTTTGTTCATAATATATATTTCCAATGAAGTTTTTGAAAACTCCTGCTTTGACTGGACTCTAAACCTGGCGGAACCAAGAGCTTGGCTGGGGCCTCCCTCTGCGGGAAGACTTGATTTCACGCCTACAGATCTCCCAGTCCACGCCAGAGGGAGCTGATTTTACAAATCCCTCTGCATAAAACTCGTGTCAACTAGAAATTCAGTCCTCTGTTAGACCCCTCTGCAGATGCCCAGCCTTCAAAGTCAACTCCTAGGCAGAGCATTTGTGGGGCAGGAAATTTTCCTGGAGGCCTTGGAGACTGCAAAGAAGGCATTTACTTCTCAAATCAAGGAGCAACCGATCTAAGAATGCAGATTTTTGCATTCCTCTCTTCTCAAGTCCTTCCCAACTACCCTACCTTCATCCTCATCTCGTCCCATGAGCCCTTCCTTCACACCCCCATCTCTTCCATCTCCCCTTTCTTGAGGCCCAAACAATGCTCCTTGGCTCTGGCAGAGAAATGTACCAACCATCTGTGCAAACTGAAACATCCACTGGGCGTGCCCACCTTCTACTCCAGCCTCTTACTGAAAACTTGCTTACAAGTTTACTTACTTACTTAAACTTACTTAAAGCTTGCTTAAAACTTCTTGCCCCAGATTATAGTTTGCTTCACTGTCCACCCTTAGTCCCTATCACAGAACCAAGCACACAAGAGGTGACAGTAAACACTTGTTAAGCATTGACTGAAGGGCCCAGCTGACCTGGGAGTGCTAGGGGTACGACTTAAATATTACAAGAGAGAAAACATCTAAGCCAGCATTCACGTCCCCAGTCATCCTGCTGTGTCCTTCTCCAAAACTCTGAGGGTAGCACTACCCAGAGACAGAAAATCCATAGTTCAAGTTAAAATAAGATGGCAATAAAGTGACACACAAATATCTAGTTGTAAATGCTGAAGGGACTTAACGTAATCAAGCAAAAGGGCACAGTTTTTCTACCACAGTGTAATATAAAGGCATTTTATTACTCTGGCAATTGGCAAAAAAGTCAAATGACTTTATGGGGCTTTTTCTAAATTACCTTTATTAATGCATATAATATTATTGAAAAATTACACTACAGAGTAAATGTTCCATTGAGCTACAAGTTGCCTGCAGGAATATGTTGTAAATATACATGGATGAATATGCTGCTGTCTTTACAACTCACTTTGCACTTATTATAGCTTTCTAAAGCCAAACCAGCACTGAGCACTCGGAAAAGAATGGGTGTCTGATGACATGACATAGAGCAGAGGTCAAGGGAAACACACGAGTGGTCTTAGTGTATTGCTTCAGGAGTACGTTTTCCCGGATTCCTCGAATCTTCCTGATATGTTGACAGGTGCTTTTAGAAACTTGTTCTGGCTGACTTGAATAAATACGGTCCGGGCAGCTGACAGGGCTTTCCGTGTTTGTTGCACATTTATGCTTGGTAACAGCCTAGCCAGTGGCTGAGGCACACCACGAAGGGTGGACGCAGGAAAAGCTGTCTTTTCTTCTTGCAGCTGCTCTGTGTGCCTCTCCTGCAAGGCAGTTTGCCTCGGCATAGCTAGGAGTTGCAAATGCATGTCCTCACTGTCTTCAAAAATTGTTTTCACTTATTTGAACAGTAGGAAGAGAGAGTGAGAGAGAGAGAGTGAGAGAGAGAGAGAGAGAGACTCCAACCACTGGTTCACACTGTTCGCAGTGTCCCCCAGCTGGTCAAAGTCTGGTACAGGGAACTCAACCCAGATCTCCCACACAGGTGGCAGGAACCTGATTACCTGACCCATCACGGCTTCCTCCCTGGGTCTGCATTAGCGGGAAGCAGGAGTCAGGAGCCAGAGCCAAGTATCAAACCCAAGCAGTCAGACGTGGAAGAATCTTATCTGCTGGGCCTGCTGCCCTCGGCTGTCTTGTCTCAGGAGTGGCCCTGAAACCACCCTCTCACTCTTAATGTCCCAGTAATCTGTGGCTCCAGTTTCTTAGCCCTGGGATTCAACATCAATGATTCCACCCAGCTCTCTCCTGACCCCCAGCTCCTCCTCAGGCACAACCTGTGGCCGCGGGCTCTCCTCTTCTTTCATCTTATTTCTCTGAAGTCTCCAACTTCCTTGGTGGTTTTAAGTCAAAGTGATAGGCGGCGTCTCGTCCTAATTTATGAGGCTAGTTTGCATGTTCTGCTGGCTGCTTTTCACAGTGCATTCTACAGACTGGCTAAAGAGGGATCAGGGGGTGGGGGGAAGCCAAGAGAAGAAAATGAGGTAAAAAGGAGGTCAATGAGGCAGATTAGAACGAACCGCACTGTCCACCGGCCGTTTCCCCCAGAGTTCCCCTCGGGAGAAGCCACGTGCAGCCTTCTGCGGGCTAGAGCCTCAGCAGCCCAGAAAATCCACCGCCATCCAACAGATGCCAGCGTGGCCCCTCGGTTCCCATCACAGAGAGATCCGGGCTGGGAAGGCTTCCAAATGCAAACTATGTCACGCTTCGACATAGCTCTGCAGCTCTGCATTTTAGTAATTCACACTCCTCTTCCTTGCTTACCTAACCCCCACCGTCTTGATTTTTTTATTCTTTTTTTTACAGCCCCTCCTCGTGCCATTCTCTCTGCGACGCCGCATGTATTAGGAGCCTTTGGGCTCAGGTGCCAAGAAATCGCTGGCTGGAAAGCATCAGCTTAGAAGGGGGAACAGGGCATGGCCTTAGCCAGGCCAGTTTTAGGACTACATCTATTAGGTGCAGCTATTTCTGATGCAGCTTGAGCAACCAACTAGAGCGCCCCTAACCCCGCACCCCACCACAGCTCTTCCACTCACCTCCCGTGGAACTGACTTCCATAATCTTTCGAAAGTATCTGTATTTTTAAAATGTTTACTTTTATCTACTTGAAAGGTAGAGCAACACACACACACACATACACACACACTATGCTGAAGCCAGAAACTCCATCAGGTCTCCCATGTGGATAGCAGGAACCAAGTGCCTGGGCCATCATCTACAGCCTGCTGGTGCATTAGCAGGAAGCAGAACTAGAAGTGGAGTAGCCAGGACTCAATCCAGCACTCAGTGCTGGCACCTTAACCCGCTGTGCCAAACACCTGCCCTCTGTATTTTTATAGAATTATGTGCAAATCTATAACATGGAAGATCTTGGAACGATGATCCAGGATGGGTTTACTTCCTATTTAATAAATAGTACCTGGTATTAATAACAGCTATTTAAATGAGTTTTTATTTTTTACATATGTATATGTAACAAAAATATTCTTATATACTGTACATGTTTGTATATATATATATATAAATGCATGTCCATACACTATATGCAACCAATGTGCAAACACTCACCTATTATAATTTTAATCAGAAAGCACTCTGGCCTCCTTCCTGGTATCCCTCTGCTATTTTCACACAATTCTATCAGGTGTTCTGAACACATAAGCAGCTCAAAACCAGGATGAGATTACTTTCCAAACCATTACTGTCAAGCCATCTGGTAGGGCTGCAGGTCCCTCGGTTATCAACCTGTGTTAACGGCAACCAGGTGCCAGGCACCCTGCTGACGGCTGTGGTCACAGGCGACACAGAAGTGGATGAATCAACGCATTCGTCTTCGCCCTCGGCTCAGGACCTGGCTTCTTACTTCTTTGAGAAATGGAAGCAATTAGGAGAGAAATTCCATCCAATTCCACTTTCCCATCTACCGACTAGCTTGTTTTATGACAGTATACTCTGCCTTCCCTCCAGGGACTGAATGTTATCTAAAATCAGCCCCTTACATCTGAATACTGGATCCCATCCCTTCTTGCCTACTCAAGAGCATCCATCCAGTAAATCACCTCTCTATTGGGCAACATCTACTTTCCTCTGCTCTGCGGTCACTTAGAACTTCCATATCGCAAACCCAACAGCCAATCCTCAATCTTCATCTTACTGGATGTATTCGCAGCCCCTAACGCAGTTGGGTCCTCAAAACATGGTCTCCCTTGGTACCAAAGAACACATCCTGTCTTGGTTCTGCTCTTACCTTAATAGATACCCCTTCTCATCCTTCTCTGCTGGTTCCTACTCATCCACCAAGTTCCAAATGTTGGTGTGGGACAGGGATCAGTACTTCAATTCCTTTTCTCCTCCTATACTCACCACACCTAATTCCCTGATAGTTACTTATGAGTTCCAAATTCACATCCCTACCCCACACCCTCCCTTGAAGTCCAGACTCATATATTCAGTGTCCTCCTCAATATGACCTCCTGGTCTTCTAACAGCTCTCTCAAATGTTGAGCATTGAGTTACTCCTTGCTCTAAACCCTTTCCTCCCTCATCTTCCCACCTCAGGCAATGTGATGTCAACCTCCTATTTTCACAGGCCATAAATGTTTGTGCCATCCTGAGCTGCCTTTTTCCTCTCACTTACTGTATTCAATCCATCAGCAAATCTTATTAATTTTTCCTTCAAAGTGCATCCAGAGTCTGACCATGGCACACTCTGCTCAAGCCATGTTCACCCCTGCCCTGCATCACTGCAACAGTCTCTTGACTGGTTGGTCTTCCTTCTTCCAACACGCACCTCTCTTCCACCTGGGAGGCCAGTCTCCATAAGCAGACACAGTGAGGTCAGATCATGTCACTCTGCTCGAACCCTTGGCCATTCTCTAAGATAAAGCATGCCCAAGTCACTGTTACCATAGCTTCCAAGGCTCGTAGAGTTGGCATTGTCCTCAGGCAGCTCTCTGGCCTTACTGTGTCACTCTCCTTCTCACTCACTTGTATCCTGATTAACCTTGGAGTATCCCAAACACAATCCCACCTCAAGGCTTTTGTACCAGCTGTTTAGTCTGACTGTAGTGTTTCTTCTTCAGATAACTGCATGACTTGTTCTCTCACTTCCTTCAAGTCTCTGCTTCAATATTTTCTGGTAAGAGATGTCCTTAAGCCTCCAAGCACTGTGTCACTGTCCGTGTCTACTCCACCTTAATTTTCTTTACAGCATGTATCAATATTTGGTATATTTATATGTCTCTTTCTGCTACCATTGGAGTGTAAGTCCCTTGGGAGTCTTTTTTATTCACTGCAATATCCTCACTTCCTAAGACTTACTAGATACTAAATAAATATGAATGGAATTAAAAGCTCAGCAATTGTCCCTAAGGAGCTCACAGTCCAGCAGAGGAGATATTAATATAAATATATTTTGCAACACAGTGGGGAAAGTATGATGACAGACATGCGGCTGTGAGAGTGCAAAGGAGACTCTGTGACTGTAGCTTGGAGAGGATCATAGGACATTTTCTGCAAGAGGTGATATCAGAGTCGTAAAATTAAGGAGGAGTTAGCTAGGTAAGGTGCATGTGGTCTGGGGAGAGCAGTAGGGATGTTAGGAACAGGGAAGAATTGTCTAGGGCATTCTAGACGGGTCAGCAGGAGCAAATTCAGAGAATTCAAGAACTCTCCACTGCACACCCAAACATGGTAGGAACTGGAATATGTAAGAACATGTGTACCATGTTCCTAAGCATAAATCAAGAGTCCTGGAGCGATAGAGATGAGGCTGGAGATCTAAATAGAGTCATAACATAGAGTACTTTCATTGTCGAGTTAACGAGCATGGAAAATGGAAGGTGGGAGACATTTCAAGGTTGTAAGACAGTATTATTCACTCAGGAACTCAATAAACCTCTTGGTAATTAAGACAGCCAGTGTACCAACTGCAGGGCAAATGGCAGGTGACAATCCAGCAGGGGATGTCAGACACAGCTACAGTGCAGGGGGAATGGGGTCTGGTGTTAGCCAAACATGCACAATGCAATAGGGAAAGCATGACAGACAGCTGACGGTGAGAGTGAAAAGAAGACAGTATTGCTGTAGCGTGTCTCAGCAGGGCGGATGACTGGGAGGGAGACACACAAGGAGCAGTGCAAGATGAGCTGTGGAACTCGCATCCAGCTCAGGCAAGAGATCATCAGTTCCTGGGTCCGGGCAGGATCCGTGTTCCCTAGGACAGCACACACCCCATGTGCTGCCGTCATAAAGGCGGAGCTCACTCCTTCAGGTGCTCGGCTTCACCCTGTTCCCTGGCAGTGGCTGTGCCCTACTCACAGGCTGCCAGAGCCTTCCTGGGGAACCAGCATGTGGACGAGCCCTGAAAATGCAACCTGGCTGCACCCTGAGAGTTTTGCATGCTGGCTCCATGGGGTCAGGTGCTGAGACACTTTGCAAGAATGTTTAACGGAAGACAGATGACAAATGTCATGCGGCATCACACAGCTGAGAAGGCAGGGGAGTAAACGGAAAAACAATGCCTTCAGAGCCAGAATTCCTGGAACGGGCAGAGAAGTGGTCGCTCCCCCTGCCCCTTTCCTGTGCAGTGCTGGCCGAGAACAGCCCCAGTGTCTCTGATCTGATAGATGGGCTCAGTGTTTACCGATTTACTGGTGAATTGTCCCCCATTTCTCCATTTCTGAATATTCTTCGAGTTTATTACATCAGCTGAGAATGAGCACTCTAAATTTAGACCCAACCTCTTTCATGTTTCCAAGGGAACTGTAAATTACTCTGTAAATGTACATACAACACACCCATCAAAATCTGCTTGATAAAGCCCTCTCTTACACTCGGTGTCAAAGACACCTCATAAATTGTCACCTTACGCAGGCTCCCGGATAGTAGTTGACAGCCTCAGACAGATTGCATTTGCCTCCACATAATGACACTTCTGTAGGAGACTCTGCTGTGAGGACAGCAGCCCTGGTCTGCAGCTGTTATAGCTCCTGACTCCCCAAAGTTCCACACTGTTCCTGCGAAGGCTTTGCTGACTGGAGAAGACTCAGTGACTCTACTGCTTAGGATGAGCCATCTCACCTTGTGATGCTCAGGCTGTCCTCAGAGCACCACGTCCTACCCGACAGCAAAGGCAGAAGAGCAAATGACTTCAGAGGAGAGAGTGGAAGGTTGTGAACTATTTTTTGGTAAGGTGAGCGGATCACGTAGCACTGAACTCAGCTACACAACAGAGGCCAGAAATGACAACGTCTCCTACAACATAGAAATGTTTTTGTCTCTATGTCTACGTCCAGAGATACCCAGTTCAGGTCTGGTATTGTGAACCACGGTTTCACCATGAGCCCAGGCTCCTTCTGCCTTCTCTCTACTCTCATTAGATAGTTTCTGTCCTCAAGTTCACCACATGGTCTGAGATGGCTTCTGGATTCCAGCCACCATATCCATGCTCCAGTCAATAGGAAGAAGGCAGGTGAAAGGGTAAAAAGGACACAATTTTCCGCTGGTCAGTTCTCTCTAGGCAACTTATTCGGAATCCCATGTAATACTTTAGTTGTATCTCACTGGCCCTAATTTGATAACTTGACCAGTCTTCTAGTTGACACACTCTTCTAGTTGAAACGCAGTCTTCTAGTTGAATGCACTCCTAATAATATTATTGTGTCCGCCATTAAGAGTAAAGAAGAGGGTGACTGTTGGGTAGGGTCTAGCTGTCTTGGCCCTGTTCATATTGTATTTATAGGAAGAGCAGAGATCCTTCACCTCTCATACAATGTCAAGGAGTCTAAAATAACAGCAAATTTTCAGCAAGAGTTCCAAGCTCTAAAAGAATTAAAAGACTGAGAGAAAGAGCGAATGGAAAGAAAGACTAATAAAGAAGGAAGAGAAATTAAGGGAAGAAAGGGTATAAAAGAGAATGGGAGTTAAGAAAAAGGGAGAAATAAAGAGAAAGCTATAGAAAGGTGGGAAAGGAAAATGTGACTGAGGCGTTTTAGGCTGCTTCCATTTTCCACCTTTAGGGGCGACTTTTGCTACCTAGGCAAGCGTTGGTTTCCTCTTTCTGGAGCCAAAGGTTTTCTTTTGCACCTTGCTAAGAGGACACAGGGCTCCCTGTTTCTGCCTGAAAACACAGGTGTTGGGTTGGCGCTGTGACATAGTCAGTATAGCCACCATCTGCAGTGCCCACATCCCATATGGATGCCAGTGAGTCCCAGCTGGTACACTTCCAATCCAGCTCCCTGCTAGTGTGCCTGGGAAAGCAGCAGAAGATGGCCCAAGTGCTTGGACCACTAACACCATCTGGGAAACCTGGATGAAGCTCCTGGCTCCAGGCTTTGGCCTGGTCCAGGCCTGACCATTGCAGCCATTTGGGTAGTGAACCAGCAGATGGAAGGTCTCTCTGCCTCTGTCTCTTACTTTCTCTATGTAACTCTGCCTTTCAAATACATACATAAATCTAAAAAAAGAAAGAAAACACAGGTGTTTCCTTCCCTTCTGTGCTGTCCAGAAAATGGGGCTGGCCAAACCATTCTGTCTTTGGTCTTCATTGGACTGTCAACTTTCACCAAGCCAGTACTCAGAGTTCTTGATACAGGCTGAGGTGCATCTCAAGTGTTGACGATGCTGTCAACTTAGACGACCTCTTCCAGGCCAGACTCGGCACCTGAGTTTTCTCCTCCACCTCTAACATGAAGCTCCAGCTTCAGACTCCTGGTCAGCAATCCCAATCTCCCCTCTGCTTCTCCCTCCAGGAGAGCCTCACCCATAATTCCTTCTGGCTTCTTGCCAGTTCGGGCAGCAATCCTTCAAGCTTTGGCAGAAGACACACCGGTGTTCTCCCCTTCCCCAGGAGCACATGCAGAGAACAGGAGATGATGGTCAAGAGCAAGAGGAATGTGCATCTCCCAGTGAGAGTCGAAGACGGATTGGTCCCTTTGCCAGGTTACCTATGGTGTGATCGTCTTTCCCAGGGGCCAGGATGTGTCCCCTGGATTTTGGTCTTGCCCTTGTGAGAGCCAGAAGATCACTACCAGGGCTATTGCTCCCCTCTCCGACTATACTGGGAAGCAGACTTCCTCCTCAGCCTGAGGCCTGACCCCATCACAAGAGAAATTTTCTTGTGTGCAGAAGCTGTCCTGGCTACATGAGAGGAAATGGGCCCATTCTAGATTCCAGTGAAATATTTTTGTTCTTGACCCTGCTAGAACCTAGAGATAGAGTCTATGCTAAGTCAACCCCCATGGAAGGAAGAGAAAAGCAAGGAGGGTGTTGCTGTAATAGAATGTGAACTCGTGTAGAACAAAGATGGTTCTTAAATATATCTCAAATATCATTAATTTCAAACACAGTGTTCCCTACACAGAGAGTACTTGATAATACCTCTTAGGTAAATATATGAGAAAATATCTATTGTTTCTCAATATCAACTAGTTGAGGTGCAAACCTAAATATTTCAAATGATAAATTTGTATGAAAAACTCCCAAGGAAAATGTTCAGGTCTGATGTTTCTCCCAATTGGTTTATTCTTCCCTAAATGTTCATTGGGTAGAGTCCCCACATGAAAAGACAGTTACCAGAATGCCTGATGCTGGATGTCATGCAGATGATTATGCAAAACACAGCCAGCTCCCCAGGCCCTGTGGGGAGTCATGAACAACTCTGTTCCTGGAGCAGGTACTCTGATGAGAAAAAGCAGATGATGAGGTCACATGTCTTCCCCCAGTCTACATATATAAATACACATGCACCATAAAGATACTCCAGGTAGACCCCAGAGAGACTCCAAGACATTTAGTTAAAACACAAATTTCCTTCTCATATAAAATGACTTTTCCCTAAAAAATGAGAGAACTCACGATTGTAGTAATAATGTCCCTTTAAGCAGTGACATTTCATTGGGCATTCTTGTTTATACCACTATTGTAGTAATAATGTCCCTTTAAGTAGTGACATTTCTTGTTTATACGGCAGGTACAAACAAATGCTATCTAAAGAGGGTAAAGGGGAGGGAGAGAAGAAATCTGAAGGACCCTAGTGAGAAACATGGGACCCTCTGGATGCAAAGAGGAAGTATCAGGCAGCATCAATGGAGGAAGATGGTACCATGGGAACAGAAATCGCGAGGCCTGGGTGCTAGCCCCAGCCTACCACTAAGAACTGACATTTCTGCTTCATCTGTCAGATAGAAAGGTCTGATGCGACCTCTGAGTTCTGCTGTCTGATTCCATCCTTTAGGATCTGTATCCATTGATAGTACAACTCTCTCGTTACGTCCATTTCACAGATGAGGAAACAGAAGCAGGCGTCATACAACCAGCAACTAATGGAGCCAGGGTTCATACTGGCAGTCCAGATCCAGGTCCATTCTTTTAACCACTGCCCATTTCCATAGTTGTCGGTCTATGTTTATATTCTTTATGTTAATCTACATATCTATTCTACATCTATATTTACATCTACATCTATATCTGTCTTGCTGATTCACAAATCACATTTGCATGTTCAAGGCTCTGAAAATTTCTTCTGTAAATAAATCTATTGAACTATGTTTAATTCTATGATTCTTAAATTTGACACAGTTCCTACAGACACTTTTTTTTTTGCTTAGCTTCTATTAATGGAATGTTCTAGAACACCATGAAACTGCTTTTGAAGACTTAGCTATAAGAACTGAAGTGTGAGATTTTCTGAAGGATGAGAATCGTCAATTAAATCTTGAGTTCTTGGCTATAATTCTTACTTTCTGTAAAAACATATTTATTTTCACTTATTGGAAAGGTCGGGAAGGGGGAGGTCTTCAATCCACTGATTCGCTCCCCAAATATCCAAATCAGCTGGGAACAGGCTTGACCAAAGTCAGGAGCTCAGAACTCCATCTGGGTCTCCCACACTGGTGTCAGGGGTGGAACTCCAAACTCAGCCCTCTGATATGGGATACAAATGTCCCAAGTGGGAACTTCATGCAACATGCACTCCTTTCTGTTCTATTTAAACCAATATTAGTATAAGTAAATGACTCAACATCCAAAGGAGAGCTGCCTAGTGTTTCAGGTTCTAAATAGATTTAAAGGGAGTTGATAAATGCAGAAGACAGAATGGATTCTATCTCTGAATATCCAATTAATTGCATAATTGATTTTGAATGATTGATAAATCAAGTCTAGCCAAGAATAAGCTAAGAGTAGATGGTAGGCACTTCCACTTACATAAAATGAGGATAGTGTGGTATGAAAGAAAACTCAAAATACAAAGAGGTTTGCAACTGAGTCCAAATTCAACCATACAACAATTCCTTGTTGTATGGCCAATATATACTACTGTGGCTGGTAGGTAGGTGTTAAAAAATATACATTGGGTTGGGTGTTTAACCTAGTGGCTAAGACACTGTTTGGGATGCCAGTGTCCGTATTATAGCAACTGAGTCCAAGTCCAGCTTTCTGCTAATGTGCACGTGGGAGGTAGCAGGAGATGGCTCAAGTACCTGAGTCCCTGCAACCCATGAGAAACCTGGACTGAGTTCCTGGATCTTAGCTTGTGCTTGGCCCAGCCCTGGCCATTGCAAGAGTTTACAGAGTGAACCAGCAGATACAAAACACTCTCTCTCTGTCTCTATGTATTTATTTATAGTACCTATAATATTAATATATCTATTAATATTCCATTAATATAAGCTAAGGTACTACATATAAATATGTATATATATATATATATATATATGTTTTTTGAATAAATGTGGGATCTGGAACAATTTACTTAACTACCTTGAGTTTTAGTGTCCTCATATATAAAACAGAATTGATAATCATTTCAGTTTCCAGACTTGCTCAGAAAGTTAAGACAATGTATCTAGGAGCAAATTTTTATTTTACAGCCTGAGGTAAATGTCAGCTATAAGTCCTCGCATCAGCAGCAATTATGAACTCAGCAGGATTTGAAACACTGCCACATGAGTTTGCATCGTTTCTCTTGGCCATGCCTACACCAGACGGGCACCACGAGTAGGAGATTCTGGCCAGCAGCAGGCACACAGGGATGCACCAAGGCTCTCTTACTTAACATACAGTTAACCATATATGTATAAAGTTAATTGAAAATAGATCTTAGTAAACAATAAGAGTGAGAATAAGACAGGGAAGAGCAAAGAGGGTGGGAGTTTGGGTGGGAGGGCTGGCACGGTGGAAAGAATTCTGAAGATCCTAAAGTTGTAACTGTGAAATGTATGAAATTTGTAACTGCAAAGCAGTATAGTCCTACATACATTCCTAGGGACTTATTTCTAAGGGTACAGCTTAACAACTTGCCATAGGACCCTAAATTCCCCTAAGCTGGCTGGTAAAAATAGCAGCTTAAGTGTTATAGAGATCAAATGGATAGGATTCAGTGGTAAAGTGACCATAAAGATAGGATCAAGTGGTAAAGTGATCATATAAATAGGACTAAGTGTTTGGAAACAATAATAGACAGAATTAAAAAGGAGTGAAGGCTCCAACATGGGAAGCAGTCCATACAGGCGACTCATAGAATGACAATTGCTTTATGTAGCACTCTGACCTCAGAATCAGCCCTTAAGGCATTCTGGTCTGGCTGTAAAGCCCAGGGGGAAGTTTTCAGGCATGGAAAGCCCCGGCACTCTGGCAAAAAATGTCCTACATAAAAGGACCCCTGTGGTTAAGACCCTAGTGGAAAGAAATGGCCACCAAAGAAGGAGGTACTTTTCTCTGAAGGGAGGAGAGAACTTGCACTTTGCTGTGGCCTTGTCAAGCCAGTGGATCTAAAAGGCTTCCATAGCCGAGGCAGCACATGTCAAGAGCCTTGGGTGATCACTGATGTCATACATAAGAGTGTTATTTGTTAAATAAACAAGTCACTGTGCACTAACTTTCCAAGCAGGACCTCTGTCCCCAAAGAGTTGCATCATGAGACTTAATAGTACAACTTGTTCTCAAGAATCGCTTCCTTTTAGCATATTAAATGGAGGATATTATTATGGCTCATAAGTTATAGTTACATCTAAGAGCTTACAAAAGACCTATCATTCTTGGGTTCTTCTTTAAAAATAATTAAGTTTCTAAAAGGAAAGTGGGGAGGAAAGGAAGGGAAAAGAGGAAGGGAGGGGAAGCGAAGTCACCTTTGAGAAGCAACAACATGGAACAGCCCTTGTCTAGACTGTTGAGGACAGTTTTCTTAGGTTTTTTGTTTGTTTGTTTGTTTGTTTGTTTTGACAGGCAGAGTGGACAGTGAGAGAGAGAGACAGAGAGAAAGGTCTTCCTTTTGCCGTTGGTTCACTCCCCAATGGCCGCCGTGGCCAGCGCACTGCAGCCAGCAAACTGCACTGATCTGAAGCCAGGAGCCAGGTGCTTTTCCTGGTCTCCCATGGGGTGCAGGGCCCAAGGACCTGGGCCATCCTCCACTGCCCTTCTGGGCCACAGCAGAGAGCTGGCCTGGAAGAAGGGCAACCGGGACAGAATCTGGCACCCCGACCGGGACTAGAACCCAGGGTGCTGGCGCCACAGGCGGAGGATTAGCCTATTGAGCCACAGCACCGGCCCTTAGTTTGTTTTTTTTTTTTTTTTAATTTTCTTTTTTCTTTTTCTTTCTTTCTTTTTCTTTCTCAGACAAAACAGGAAAGGGAAGAGGGAGGGAGGTGGGAGAGTGCAGGAAAGACAGGTATGGTAGGAAGAATGACTATGTTCCTAAAGTATTTATGAGACACATACAAAGAAAAAAAATGGGACTTTTGTTAAGAAACCCAGATACCAACCCAAAGTCCATTCTGCTTTGTGTTTCTTGGTGCTGGGCAGAAGTGCTTGGGAAAATCAGCTTTTAAGCAGAAAGAAAAGATGTTGCCAGCACCTTGTGTATCGGTAATCGCGGTGGTACCCACTGGGTCTTCTGGAACTGTCCTTTAACCCTGCCCACCCCCCCCCCCCCCGGCTCCCAGTGCCGGAGACTACTGAGCACTTGAGGCGAGGCCGCTCCTGTGCTTCGAGCATAAAATACATGCCAGCTCTCAGACTTGGTATGTCAGAAAACAAAACAGCACATTCGTAATTTTGATGAGGATTCTATGTCAAAACGGTAGTGTTTTAGCTGTATAAAATATTTGAGCAATACAAAATATATCATCAAAATTAGTTTTGTCTGCTCATTTTTACCTGCTCACTGTGGCTACTAGAAAATTTAGAATTATCTTTGTAGCACACAGTGACTTTCATTATATTTATTGGGTGGTGCTGCTCTAAAGCAGTGTTTTTCAAATTGTATTCTGTGATGTATTCATGGGTCATGAACCCAACTGAGTGGTTTACAACCCACATATATTTTTTGAAAGAGAATAGAAAATAAATGTACAGCACTTAATAAAGACAAGTACTGTTTTTACAGAACTTTAGTTTCAGTTATAGACATACACTATTTACAAATTAGTTAGCAATTATAGATATTAGATAGTGAGCTACAAAAGTAAAGTGTATTTTTACAATCAGTAGAGTAAAAATGTTTGAGCACCCTTTTTCTAAATTATCCATGATGAGACAGAGCTTTGAGTCGGCGCGGCCCAGCCCACACCACCAGAGCTGTGATTTGTACCGGACTTGGGAAGCTCAGAAACAAGTCCTGGCAGCGCTGTAACTTTCAAGCTCTGCCCATGGAAACTTTGTAGCCTTCGCCGCTGTTGTACTAAAGGAAGCGAGAAGGGCAACTGCACTGCCTGTCAACCCAACCTGGGAGGCACGGAAGGGCAGAGGCTGGCGTGGAAAGTAGTGCCGGCACCAACTTCAGACCTCACTGAGTGGCTCTGGGAACCAGGTGGATGAAGCAGGGCAGCAAACGTGGCGTCCCAGTATCCCAGAATCCTGGAATGCCAGCATCCCATTTTCCCAGCATCCTGGCATCGCAGAATCCTGGCACTCGCAATCCCAGCATCCCATTTTCCCAGCAGTATCTTGGCATCTCAGCATCCCAATATCCCAGCATATCCCAGGGTACAGGAAGCAATACCGTCAAAGACCAATTAGACCACATGTTAATAACATTAGCCACAGAGATATGCTTCTTTCTTCAGCACATCCCTGCCTAACAGGAAATTATCCTCGCCAGACTACTCAGGAATCCACAGCTCCAAACGCTGCGTCCCTCGAAGCAGCTAGATGAGAAAAATCCAACCACTGCACGTGCCTGGAGGCTGACTCCCGGGATCTGAGCAGGCTCCTGCAGCAGCTTCCTTGGGGCCAAAGGATGGTCCCCAGGTTGACTGAGGACCAGTCACAGTGTCGCCGAAAGCCGTAGGTTAGGCAGTCTTGCCTCAGTGGTGCAGGGGCCGAGGCCCACCCAGACTCACAGAAGTGGCAGAAGCCACAGCGCCAGGCATTGTGACAGGTTCTGGACTCCAACACTGCCCTGGAACTGTACTGCTGGTGTACCTGATTCACCACTTAGGGAAGAAAGACCAAAGGGGCTCCCCAAGCCCCAGTCTGCACAGATACTGAAAAAAATGCTACTCCTTGCAAACTCAAGTACAGTGGCCATGGCGATGTAAGGGGAGAATAAAGGCAAACACATCCCATTGCTCCCAGCTGCCATCATCCCTGTCTCCGAATGTCGTGTCCATAGCTCGCGAGGACACTGCTTCAGGAAATGACATCACCTGTTCTGGTGAAAACCAGCTCCACACCATGCTCAGAAATGACCCCAGGGCACTGGGACCAGACACCCCTGACAGCAAGCGATCACTCAGCTCGGGTCCCTCTCAGCACCTCAGAACACAGGACGGTTTGGACGAACACTTACTTCATGCTGGGTGCTTCATACCTTTCATACATTAAATGCTTAGCACAGCCCTGTGGGATCAGTGCTATTGTCACACCCATTTCACAAATGAGGAAAGTGAGGCTCACTTGCACACAACCACACAGCCAGAACAGGCAGACCAGACTCCAGGCTGACAGCCACACCCCTGTGTCACCACTTCACTTCGTGTCTCCCACTTAACACTGGATCTTAGAGAATGGGTAGATAAGCTGAACTAATAGCCATCGATCTGTGCCCTGAGGTCTCCTTGCAGTGCTGGAGGTGTGTATTACTCTCTGCACCTCTGCAGGGGTGAGGACGCGTGACCCGCAGGGAGGCTGGCCGATGCAGTGCTCCTAGAGCCCTCCCTCTGATCTACATCACCTCCCGGGATCCGAACTGGTGTCTCTTGCTTGGTCTCCCTCTACTGAAGCTCTTTCTGAGAACAGCCTGCAGACAGCCAACAGCTGCTGTCTCCCACTCAGCCTTGGACGCTGTCCCCACCTGACTCTCTTTGGAGCTTCAGCAGCTCAGGTGGAAACTAGCGGAGGTGGGTGGGGATGAGGACTGGGGACCGAGGGACTTCCTCTCCCCCTGCACCACGTCTGCTCCGTCTTCAGCTCCAGATGTCCCTGCCTCTGCTGAAACGTCTGCAGAGCTTCTGGTCCACCTGCCAGAGGGTGTTTGGACTGGTCCGAAGTGATAGAGCTGGGGCCAGGGCAGATCCTTCTCTGCCACAGGGCTTCCTCAGGCGGATCTGATTTAGTTATGCCTACCAGGACAAACACAAGGTTCCCCACCACAGCTGCCAGTTCAGACCCAGCCCTGGACTCACGCTAATGAGACCTGTGCAGCGGAAGAAGCAACACCTGCCGCAGCTCCACACCCGACAGAGGCACGTGCTTGGGGCCAGCGTGTGGCACAGGACACAAGAGCTGTTCCTCTGCTGGGACGTGCCCGCTCATCACTGCGGCCAGGCCACTGGCATCTCCTGCTCTGCCTCACGCTGCAGCCTGGCCACCGATACAGACCCAGTCAGCCTTCCAGGTCACCTGAGTCGGGGCCACCAGTGGGCTGTACTGCCCTGAAGATGGCAAGAACTTGCTGGCTTAAAGTGTCTTTTCTAAAATCTCTCTAAACCTCAACCATGGATATAAACTCAAAGAGAAAATTAGGAAGAAGTGCACCAAAATCAATGACTTTAACTGGGTTGGCATTAAAAGTACAACTTTCCTGTATGTTTTGGTTATTCTATCTTGAAAATATGTATATGTATAGATAGATAGATAGATAGATAGATAGATAGATAGATAGATGTATTTATTTGAAAGGCAGAGTGACAGAGATAGAGTGGAAATAGAAAGACAGCTCGTCCATCACTGGTTCACTCCCCATATGACCACAGTGGCCAGGGCTGAGCCAGGAGGAAGCCAGGAGCCCAGAACTCCATCCACGTCTCTCACACAGGGGACAGTCACTGCGACTTTCTCAGGTGCAATAGAAGGAACCTGAATCAGAACTGGAGAAGGTGGGACTTGAACCAGCACTCCAGTACAAGATGCCAAAGTTACAGGGAGCAGCTTAAGCTGTGCGCCAGTGTCAGTCCTGTTTTTTGATCAGAAAAAAAAAAAAAAAGTAAGTTTTTAAAAAGATACCCCTACTGGTTCGGCTTTAGGCCGCTGGTGAGTACTCTAATCCCCAAGGCCTACAGCATTTGGCAGGGACTTCCACGTGCTTCTGCGTGCCATGACCTCTGGGACAAGGGATCCCCATCCTGATTCTGTTGCTGTGCCTCCTCTCCTTCGGCATGACTCCCATGGCTCTAATGCAGCTCTGTGGATTTCAACTGACCCTAGGTGTATCGCACAGTTGCCTCAGTCCGTTTTCTGTTGCTGAGGAAAGCTCATTCATAAAGACCAGAAGTCTATGGGACTCACAGTTCTGGAGGCTAGGAAGTCCAAGAGCGCTGAGCAATGTCTGGAGAGGGCTCTCTGTGACACGTGGAGAGCACCGCACGGTGAGACAGAGGAGCTTGCTAGCACAGGTTCCTCTTCCTCTTCGTTTTTAAGGTTTATTTATTTTTTGCAGGGCAGAGTTACAGAGAGGGAGAGTGAGAAACAGAAAGAGAGATCATCCATTCACTGGTTCATACCCCAAAAGGCCTTAATGGCCAGGGCTGGGCCAGGACAAAAACCAGGAGCCAAGAGCCAGAAAAATCCATCTGGGTCTCCCATGTGGATACAGGGGCCCAAGTATTTAGGTCATTTTCCACGGCCCTTTCAGGATCCAGGGAGCTGGATAAGAAGTGGAGCAGGGGCTGGCGCTGTGGCATAGCAGGTAAAGCTGCCACCTGCAGTGCTGGCATCCCATGTAGCTGCCAGTTTGAGTCCCAGCTGCTCCACTTCCGATCCAGCTCTCTGCTATGCCCTGGGGATGCAGTAGAAGATGGCCCAGGACCTTGGGCCCCTGCTCCTGGCTCCGGATCAGCGCAGCTCTGACCATTGCGGTCAATGGGGGAGTGAGCCAGTGGATGGAAAATCTCTCTGCCTCTCCTTCTCTCTGTGTAACTCTGACTTTTAAATAAATAAATAAATCTTAAAAAAAAAGAAAAGTGGAGCAGCTGGGACTCAAACCAGCACCCACATGGGATGCCAGCATTGCAGACAGCAGCTTAACCTGCTCTGTCACAGTTCAGGCTCTCTTCCTTTTTTTTTTTTTTTTTTTTACATACACATATATCCTATTTTTTTCTTGAACACAGATATTAATATCATAGAGTGAGGAATTCATGGCAGTGATCATAATTATTACATGTCATGATTCAGTGAAGCAATATTTATAACTACATATCAAATGACATGATACCCACACAATTTTTATACTCTCTCTATATGTTAAGTGCCACAAATAACAGAAAACATGTTTTATTTGTTTTCTTGTATCTAGCTTGACAGGCAAAAGATTTATTCGATCTGAAGAGAAACCGGAGTTTGGGTCTAGCTTAATTTCACTTAGCATGACGATCTCCAGTTGCATCTATTTTGTTGCAAATGTCAGGATTTAATTCTTTTTCATGGTTGAGTAATATTCCACATTGCCTTTGCTTAGTCATCAGTTCATGGACATCTAGGTTGATCCCGTATCTTTGCTATTGTGAGTTGAGCTTCTATAAACATGGGGGAGCAGGTAGCTCTTTCATAGGCTGATTTTATTTCCTTTAGATATATTCCCAGGAGTGGCATAGCTAGGTCATATGGTAGATTTATTTTTAATTTTCCAAGGAATCTCAATACTGTTTTCCATAACGGTTGTACAAATTTGTATTTCCACCCATGGTGTACTATACTACCTTTCTCTCTACAACCTCACCAGCATTCATTATTTTGTGATTGCTGGATAATAGCCATTCAAACTGGAGTGAGGTGATACCGCATTATAGTTTTCACTTGCATTTCCCTGATGGCTAGTGATCCTGAGCATTTCTCATGTGTCTGTTTGCCATTAGTGTTTGATCCTTTAAAAAATGTCTGTTCACATCTTTCGCCCATTTCTTAACTGGATTGTTTAGATATTGTTGTTTAGTTTCTTGAGCTCTTTATCTAGATATTTATCAGATGCATAGTTCACAAATATTTTCTCCTGTTACATTGATGGCCTCTTTACTTTGTTAATTGTTTCCCTTGCTGTCATCATGGGGATCCTATCCTCCTGACCTCCTCCAATCCTAATTATTTCTCAAAGGCTCCATCTCCAAATACCATTGACATATGAATTTGGGATCAAGTTTCCAACACATGAATTTGGGAGGGGAGACACATTAAAACCATCGCAATTATCCATCTCAGTCTTGCTCACCATCATTCTCCTGTCCAGCTCAGGCCAGCCCACCCTGTCACTGGACCCTATGGCCTGCCTCTTCGGTCTCACAGCCAGCAGCTCTAGGTGGGTGAATAGCTCCAACCCTGGTGCCTCTCTGGTTTCTTAGAATCCAATTTCAGTCATCATTTACAGCCCAGGAATAATTTAGGAATCCTTGTGATTCCCAGGAGACTAAGGTCCCAATTTATATTCTAATCAACCCCACTTTAGACAGCAGAGTTGACTCTTCCTAAAGGTTGTTTATCATCTGCATGAAATAGTGTAGGTCAAAAAGATGTCCCACAAATGCCACCATGGGCTTTGTCACTCAAGGTCATCCACATTTTCCCAGTTCTGTTCAACAATTACTTACTACAGAGAGGCAACCCATCTACCTGCTCATGCTAAGGCTGAGAGGCAGAGGAGGGAAGATGATTCTGCAGCTGTTGCCCCATAACAAACCTCAGAGCTGTGCGGGAATGGAGACCACATGCATCTATATTTCATCTGGCAACACTGCCAATACCTTTCCATCAAGGAAGGTAGTCATAGTCTATAAGATACTTCATAGTCTATAAGACACGTTCACATATTCTTGGGTCTCACTGCAAATAATTCCCACTTCATAGATAAGGAAACTGATACTTCATAGATAAGGGAAACTGATACTTCATAGGAAACTGATACTTCATAGATAAGGAAACTGATGCCTCATAGATAAGGGAAACTGATACTTCATAGATAAGGAAACTGATCCTTGGAGTAGTCACATGCCTTGTTCAAGAACATAGAGCCAGTGAAAGGAAGTGGCAGGAGGCAGAGAGACATGGTGTCTCCAGGCAAGTGCCCCACCCAACAGCCAGTGACCCCTCCTTAAAATCTCTGAGGGGCAAGTGTAGTGGTGCAGTGAGTGAAGCCTCTGCATGGGATGTTACATCCCATTATCTGAGCACTGGTTTGAGTACTGGCTCTTCCACTTCCAAACAGGTCCCTGCTAATGCACCCTGGAAGGCAGTGAATGTGGCCCAAGACCTTGGGTCCCTGCCACCCATGTGGGAGACCCAGATGGAGTTCTGGGCTCCAGGCTTTGGCTTTGCCTATCCCTGAATGTTGTGGGCCTTTGGGGAGTCAACCACAGATGGAAAATCAATCAATCAATCTCTTTCTCTCATTCTTCCTTGCAAATACATAAATAAATATTTTTTTTATTTTTTATTTTTTTTTTATTTTTTGACAGGCAGAGTGGACAGTGAGAGAGAGAGACAGAGAGAAAGGTCTTCCTTTGCCGTTTGTTCACCCTCCAATGGTCGCTGCAGCCGGCGCACCACGCTGATCCGATGGCAGGAGCCAGGAGCCAGGTGCTTCTCCTGGTCTCCCATGGGGTGCAGGGCCCAAGCACCTGGGCCATCCTCCACTGCACTCCCTGGCCACAGCAGAGAGCTGGCCTGGAAGAGGGGCAACTGGGACAGAATCCGGCGCCCCGACCAGGACTAGAACCCAGTGTGCCGGCGCCGCTAGGCGGAGGATTAGCCTAGTGAGCCGCGGCACCAGCCCAAATAAATATTTTTTTAAAAAATCTTTCTGAGGTATAGGGAACCACCTATGACCCAGCTATAACCTCCATCAACTCTAAGGGCAAAGAAGTCCACATATCATTCTTTCGTTTCTGGGAAGAAGCAAATAAATCTATCGATCTACCAGGGATTGGTGGGATCTGAGTAGGTGTGCTGGGTAAAGACAATTAGGGGTGTGGGTGGTCTGAAAGGCACTACGGTCGACAGCAGGACAGCATGTCTTATTCCTCGTGGGGTCACCCCAACTCACTCCAGAGAGAAAAGTTACAGAAACTGTGGAAGCCAGAAAGACCAACGTGGGGGCGGGGGGGATATGCAGACACCTGAGTAGGTAAGGTTGGCTGAAACTGCATTATTTTCATGCACAGAAAACAAAGGTGCTTCAGAAATGTGGTGGAGAGTGGGGCTTCAAGAGAAGTCTATTTATGTTGCTTCCCAATCTTTCGAGGGACCAGAGGAGGGATCTTCAGAAAGTTCAAGAAAAATGCGTATTTTATGCAAAAAGTAGGCAAAGGGTTCAACTTCTTGTGCTGAAATAAACTTAACCTTCTAATTCGATCCTTCCACAAACTTTTGGAAATACCCTCAACTGTGTACATATTTAGCAGGAGGGGCCCTACTGTACTCGCAACTCTGCCAGGTGCCGGTGTAAAAGGTCACGTGATTAGAGACCCTCCGACACTCCGTTCAAGGGGGACGCACACCAGCTGGAGGGTAGCTGTGACCCGCGTTCTGCTGGAGCTCAGGGATGGAGAGAATCTTCACGGTTCTTTCTCCTAAGAAGCCTTCCCAGATACACCGCATACCTCCCCTGAGGTTCCAAGAAGACTTTGGAGCCAGGCTACTGAGGTTTGATGAGGCCCTTGCCTGGGGGCTTCGTGAAACTGAAGTAACTCAGCTTCTCCAGGCTCCAACTTCCCCATCTATAAAATGGGGACAGCAATAGTATTTTGTATGATTGCTGTGAGAATTAAATGAGCTACTATGTAAAGCCTTTGGGGAACTGCCCGGCATGTGCCCGGACTGCGTGTCAGTCCAAGAAAACCCTTCTTTTTCTCATGGTGCAAAGCCCTGAGCGTACCTCACGGAGGAAGAACGCAAAAGCTCTGGGTTGTGTCATTACATCTGATCTGCTTAGCCTGAAGGTAGGGGGGAGTTTCCCTTCCTACCCCGTGCAACTGAATCCTGCAAACACAGCCCCAGTCTCAGACCTTCAGTCTGTTAGGAAAAGCCCAGAGATCTTGTTATTCTGGAGAAAGGCGATAAATATTAATCACTGGCTTCAGTTGTGGACTCATCCTGCAGATCCGGAGTCCAGGTCATTCCAGACACATGTGTGGGTCTCGACTAATGAAGGTATAGTGTACCGGAGCAGGACAAGGACAAGTCACTAGCTTCCGCACGATTATCTTCAAACACAGCCCCTGATAAATACGGCACGGGGAATTAGCAGAGCCCTTTTGGGAAACAGCTCGCCTGCTTCGGGCTTTCCATGGAGTGAATCCAGCCTGGGTCTGGCTCTGCCTTCATGATGCTCTCCCTGCAGGAATCCTGCTTGATAATGCAAACCAGAACCAGACGCTTAGGTTTTCCCTTACAAACTCCTTGGAAAGGCGCAAGTTTTTTGCATTGTTGCCAGGGAAATCTGAGAGCCTCTCGGGGCCCTGTCAACCAGCTCTGGAGCAGGAGAGCTGCTGAGCGAAGCCAGGGAGAGGAGCAGAGCAAGGGTTTTCCCTGTGCACCCACAGCGCAGTCGTCCCTGGCTCCGCTCTTCCCCTGGCTGCCAGACCCCACCCGCCGCCAGCTCTGCAGCCGAGACCGAGATAGCGCGCCCAGTACCTTCCTCACCCCACGGCTCACTCAAAACACCCTCTGTACCCAGAGCGGCGAAGAAGAAAGGCTGAAATACAAACGAATAAGCACGTGCATTTGTGTGATTTTCCAGTCTCCCGGGGGGAAGGTGTGCACTAGATGCTTCTTGCCCTGTAAATTTCTCAGAGACAGCGTGGACTCCCCTCAGGAAAGCGGACTCCTTCAGCACCACTTCTGCGGCTTTTCAGTCATCGGAATGAGCCTTAGTTTGGGCATCGGTACAGTGGAGCCCTGTGCCCACCTAAGGTACTTGACAGAACTGGTGGGAGTACCCACCCAGATTGTTCATGGGAGCATTGTGAGAACTGTAATGAGCTCAACCAATGCCAGGTGTTCTGTTGCTCTGACTCATTTGAGTGCTTTCCAAAGGGGAAAGGTAGAAAGATCAGCGTAAGACGCTGAAACCTTTTACAGGCAATGAATCTTATTCTCCGCTTTAGCGTGAAGCCACACTGAACCACGTCCACTGTGAGGTTCGTTGAAGGCTGTTGTTAAAATGAAAATGTCACTGTTATTTATGGTGTAAGGCCTACCTGTTTCCAAATAGGTTTTCGGACGGCATTAATTTATTGCCCATTTGATTTGTTGTATTACTCTGGCATTTGACTACTGAGGGAATGAGGAGGTGCAGAGGAAGGCAGGGTCTAGGCAGAATTTGGGATAGAAGAAAGCAGCCCCTCGCAGGAAGCCAAGTCCCTGTGGGTGAGTACCTGCAGGACTGAGTGCTGAATGGGCACAGGCCTGCCGGGGAGGCAGGTGGCTGGGGCCAGAGCTGCAGAGCTGTTACCGGATTCGAGCACAAGTGAGGAACATGGTAAGATGTTAGCAGAAGCTGGAAAGGGAGTCTGCCGCCAGAACAGGGGCCCTGAGCAGCAAGGGCACAGCCAGCCCGGGCCACCTCCCTGGGAGGCAACCAGGCCCTCACCCTCCTCCAGGCTGCTCCAACGGGGCTCCCTTTGGTGGAATGGAAGCTCCCAAGGAAAGGGATGAGAGAGGCGCGGGTGGGCAGAGCCCCTGGAGGGCCAGCTGAGCAACTCCGGAAGAGCCAGGAACAGCAGGGTGCAGCGAGGGAAGGGCAAGGAAAGAGCCCAGACACTTGCCCAGAGCGGTTCAGGTCCACCCCCACCAGCCCAGAACATTCTGCGTCCTCTGTCCCCTCTACAGATGGCACGTGAGCTCCGGCGACCCTCACCACGTGCTCTGCTTACCAAGACGTCAGTAGCCCTGTGCTCCGAGCCCTGTCCAGGTCATCTGTGCTCTCAATTCATCAGACAGGCAGCCGCACGTAGCTAAGTGGTCAATTCCTGTCTTTACCCAGATTAAAGACACTTAGAAGTCCAGTATTTTACAATACATATGCTGGGTATAGCAGTTAATAAAACAACATTTGAATTCCACGGGTGCCCCTTTTAGCAATAATGAACAAAGATGATGCAGTATAACTTAATGGAGAGCAAAATGCATTTTGTCAAGAAAGAGAGTGAGAGAAAAGGAATTTAAGAAATTACGTACCCTGAAAAGCCACTCTCGAAAGTAACGAGCAAGGCTAGCTAATCTGGGCATCGCCGACTAAATAACTGCAAAGTAAGATCAACGACAGGCAAAAGCCTCTTTCCATTTTTCAGGCTGCGATTCATCTTTGGGGACAATTATAACTACAGATGTTAAAAGGTTTCTGAATCATGTCATACTCTGCTGGGAAAAAAATAACTGATGGCAGGTAAGATGCTGGTCAAGACAATCATGTCCTGTATTAGAGCGCCTGGTTTTGGCACCCAGCTCCATTTCCTGAGCTCACTTTCTTGCCAGTGTGGACCCTGGGAGGAAAAGGTGATGGCTCATGTGGTTGGACCCCTGCCACCCATATGGAAGACCTGGGTTGAGTTCCTGGCCCCCAGCTTTGACCATAGCTAGGGGCCCTGGCAGATATTCGGGGAGCAAACCAGTGGATGGGAGTTCTCTTCATCACTCTGTCTCTGTCTCTGTCTCTATCTCTGTTTCTATCTCTATCTCTGTCTCTATCTCTTTCTACATCTCTACTTCTATCTCTATCTCTCTGGCTCTCAACTAACTTAAAAACACATACGCCATTGATGACTCACAAGCACACAGATGCAGAGCGAATTTCTGAAGATGCCCATCAGGGCTCTCTGACACCTCCGTCTCCTGCATTTCTGAACACAAGCATCGCTGTGTTCTGCCACCCCAGGAACCCCGACCTTCCCCAAGCATGAGTTTCCCGTCTCTACTCCTCGTCCACTTCAGCTGCCTTTTCCAGTGCCTGGGCCTTTGAAAGGCTTCTCTCATTCTTCAAAATCCAACTCAAAGGCCAACGTTCCCATTGACCTTTCTCTAAAAGTCTCGCTTCCTTTTGCTGGGCTCCCAGAACAATCTCCTCTGTCTCTGACCGGGAACTCATCATGGCCTGCTGTTTACTCTTGTGGTGTGCACACCTTGCTCCCCGTTACACAGGGACTTGCTTGAGATTTCTCCAGCCCATCTCTGGCATCTCAAATGGAACCCAGCCCAGCCCCTGCCACGCAGTCGGTGTGTAACTAAATTTAATTAAGCAAGTTGTGCTCCATATACCAGCACTCTCAGAGTGTCCTCAAATTTCAGGTAGGCAATAATTACATTATTTCACGCACTAGGAGGTATAATTCACTTGCTTGTAGTCGTTGGGTCGGGGTGGTGCTCTTTCATGCTCTAAAAGACATAATTTACACAATGAAGTAAATAACTGCTTTAGATCACTAGAGCTGAACTTTAATAAGTTGCCACCTCCAACACACAAGTCATCTGAAGAAATTAATGGTTATCCAATATGAAAGAAATTATTCAGTTCCTGCTGGAAGGATCAACCCTAATATATTTATGTCAGATCACTGGAAACAGTATGAACTTGATACTTGAGGCTGTCATTAGGTATTTTTAGAGCAGATGAATTTATCTGGTATGCTGGTTGTGGGTTACTACAATCTTTAAAGGTGACTACTCGTCAGATTTGTTTGTTTCTCAAGGGTTTTGATGCCCTAAAAATCTAGCAATCCATTCCTATGTTCACAGTTATAATTTATTTGAAGTTTTGAGCCTATGTTTGTAAATTGGCATGGCCCCGAGTCAGCACCTTGGCACCGATTCGTGGATGTCAAACTCTGGTGTGACCTGCCGGCATCTAACAGACACTCACAAGAGGTGCATCTGTATTATGTTCACAATCTAGGTTTAATTGATTTTAAGCCTTCACAGAGACTGCAGATGGTTCCTTCGGAGGTCAGACTCCCTTGCATTTAGTCTTGAGGCTCCAGTTAACTCTGCTTGTCCCGTGCCCTTTTCTCCCTCCTACCCAGCCCCCACAGCACTTAGCTACCTTCCAACACCACCTCCCATTTGGACTCAGACCCCACCTCTTCAGGAAGCCCCCTCTGGTCATGTCCTGCACGCTGAGCTCTGCTCACCTCTAGGGTGCCTGTTCAACCTACCTCGAGCACTCTTTATTGAAGACGTCAGAACAGATAGGCTTGTGCTGCAGTCACACATGTCTGTCTTGTCTGCTAGCTGATTCGTCCATGAAGGAAGAGGCAACTTTTGAGATCCTAGACTAGTTTCGCTATCTGTTCAAGGGTGAATCTTGGGCAGGAAATAGAAATCCTCAGTTGAGAGTTACAACCAGCCTGGCAATCTTTCCTGCAAAGGGAATTTCTTGTGGCTTTATTAAATGCAAAGAAGAGAAACATGGAAGGTTATAGGAGTCTTCAAGAGGAATAACTGAATAGCAAACGGGCCCATGCTGTTCTCCAAGCTCAAGAAACACAGAAGAAAAATAGTCATTAACGATAGCAAAAGGTCAGACTCTTGGAGGAAATTCTGGCCAAAGTGGTAGAGATTAATTAGGAATCCATTATTTATATCCTAGAACTTCCAAAGGACACAGACAGCTGATGGAGCAAAACTGTGGTGCCTCCTACCAAGTTACAAGTCTAGAAATACAATTCGGGCCTTAGCTTGGCTCTAACTCACTGTGTGTTCTTGGGCAAATCATTCCCATAATTTAAGCCTCATCTACAAAATGGGAATAATCCACGGACTATTTCGAGCATTGCAAGGGGCCAAATTCACATACATACATGCCCATGCATATGTGTGTGCACACTAAGTCCTCTGCAGATTTTAAAATTTGTCTATAAAAATTGGACAGTGTCTCACCTAAACAGGATTTCTATTTACCAAAAATCATGGGGAACCTTAGGTCAGGCATCATAACATTTTAGAGCAAATGTTCTCCAAAGTGTCTCATGCACACCACCGTGGATACATGAGTATACCAGCTGATTTTGGGTGGCTCCCAAAGAAATCTTTGAAATTTTATGTTACATCTGTGAGACAATGCTTACTAGAAACAAACATAGCTATCTCATCAAACATGAATTCCTGGACATTGTGCTTAAGGCTGGACAAAATATTGTATTAATTTTTAAATAGGAAATAAAGTAGCCATAGCTACCTAAAAAGAAATAGTTACTCCAGTGGTAACATTTGCCCCGCCCCTACCAGCTGCATTGTCAAGCGGGAATTCAAACCTGGTGAGGTCCACGGTCACTTCCAGTCGTGGGATTTGTATCTCTCCTGGGTATAACTCCCTTGACTGAGAGTCAAGACCCCACTTTTCAGATAAAGGAGTTGCTCTGAGGGCAGGTCAATTAAAGTTCCCCCAGACAGTATAAGACAGAGCCAGAGGACAAGACTTGAAGCCAAATTCCACATCCTGGCCCCTGTGGCTCCTGCAATCCACAGTGCCACCAAACCTCGAACATGCTGGGCTGACTGTGCATGCCAAGAAATGAACGTGGGTCCCACAGGCCTGAACCAAAGACCCCCCCTGCAGATGCGCAGGAGCAGATACATCAAGGTGCACACGGGGCAGTGGGAGGGAGCCAGCCCCATCCTGGCCATACCTCATCCACGTCCAGCTGAGAGCTCGGGGCCAGCCATGGAGTCCTGTCTGCGGGGAGCTTCTGCCCTCCGGTTCTTTTCAGAAACCTGACAAGCCCAATAAAGGCCCAGTGCTGATGCAGACCAGCCTGCCCTGCCTTCTCCCAGCAGCCCTGCGCTGCCGCGGCTGACACAATGGGGCCGGCTGGAATCACATTACACCCTCGTCTTCCATAATTACCCTCTTTCTCCAAGTGACAGAGCATCCCAACGGCGGGGACGGAACTATTTTTAACTAATTCTAACTTTAAAAAAAAAGGCACAAAAAAGAGTGTCATTTTCCACGGATATGTTCTGGCTTATGAATCACCCTTAGGGACAGAGCAGAACCAAGATAGGTGGAAGTGAGAAAATCCAAACAGAGCGCTGGCCACGCCCCATCACCCTGGCTTCCTGCCCAAGGGCCTGACACTCCTCTCCCCTGTCCTTTCTACCCCTTCCCCCGCCCCCCCCAAGTATTTGTCTCTTTCAACCCTTCCTGACTCTAGAAAACAAGAGGGAAGAGGCCGGGTTTCAATGTGGGCACTTCCGGCTGCTTCTCTCCTTCCTCTTCCTCTCCCCGATCCTCCTGGTAGGGGATCCAATCAGGAAGACAGGATGATATTGATTAGATTCAGGAGCTGAAGACCACACCCCCCAGCCGCTAGGGGATCTCACCTGTATCCACCCACCTGTCAATCAGTATGCAACCACGCCCCCTTTGGAAGTGACTAAGAGCCATGGAGCACCCCGGGTCCCCCCTGCACCTCTCCCCTGTGCTTCCTGCGCCCCATCCATTTTGTGGGCAGCTCCTGCCGGCCTCGCTCCTCTGTAGACTCCCGCAGGTGGCCCTGGTCTGACTCTGAGATTCCGGTATGGAATTTTCCGTTTGCCATTCTTAGGCCCCTCTCCCGGAGTAGAGCCCTTACGTTCCTGTGCTCACTCTAAATAAATCCTAAACCTTGCCATGTTGTCTGCTTCATCTGAGCCGGCATTTAGAATTCTTGTCTAAATAAATGGCAAGGACCCCAAAATATTAATTTTAGCTTATGCTGGCCGATAATACTTCCTCCCGTCCCATACCCACTCCCGTGGCCATTCTCTTTTTCCCTTCTGTCTGTGAAAGGCAACAGCTCACAGAATATTTTTCTATAGCCTTCAAAAAAAAAAAAAAAAAAACTCTTCAAGGTGAACAAACAAAGCCGGGGGAGTGTGTGCCAGGGGAGGGGAGGGGATGGAAAGTCGCTCAGGAACAACTTTAGGGGGGCCATGGTGGCTTCCTGGAGCTCACTATCTTTGTATTAAACAATGGAGAGAAAGCAGAGAAGTTCTCATCACTCTCCACAGCAGGGGTGACCCAAGCCCCCTGCAGGAGAGGCACGCACACCTCCTGAATGCAGCCTGGAGAGCCCTGCTGTTGTCTGCCTCTTACAAATTGCTGGGAGACACCACCCGGTGCTGGCCATGATAATTGTATTGATAAGGCAGCTGAGTGGAGGAAATGAGCCAGTGGAACTGCCCGGGCTTCTTGAGTATCGATCTATCGAATAACCGCGACTCTCTTGCACCCGCATTTGCAGGGTCATTAGCTATCTGTCTTGCTCACCACTGAGTGCCTCCCCAGTCGCTGGCTGCGACCTTCCCCTTGGATCTGGGCTCTCCTCCGCTCCTGCAGAGTTCTGCCCTCTCTCGCCAGCCTGGCACTTGTCCAGGTTCTTTCCCCGTCTTCTCTGCTTCCTCTTCCCTCTCTGATTCTCCCACCTGTTCCCCTGCCTTAGTCCACTTTTCCAGAGCGGCTCCTCAACAACAGGAATGCATCTCTCGCCCTCCTGGAGACTGGGAACTTTGGAGTCTGCTGAGGGCAGCTCTCTTGTTATCTGGTGGTGGCATTCACGTGTGTCCTCTCAGGATGGGGGAGGGGAGGGGCTCCCTAGGGACCCTTGAGAGGGGGCACTTATCCCATTCCTGGAGGTCCACTCCGGAAGGCCCTGACCCCTTACACGGTCACCCTGGGGCTGAGCCTTTCAACCCAGGAATTAGGTGAGGCGGGAGGCCCAACTCTTCGGAGCACAGCACCACCGGCTTATTTCTTTAACTGGCCCATCTTAGTTCTGGTCCTGGAGGCTTACCCTTCTGGTCTGATCACTCATCTGAGACACCAGAAGACAGTGAGGGGAGGAAGCTGGGCTCGTCGCCCTGAGCCTCCCAGGTCGCCTTTGGAGACAAAGATTTAGCGCCTGTCTCACACCTGCATCTACAAAGGCAGGGCACGGGCCTACGGCAGCACTCCCAGATATGCCACGGCATCAGGCCAGGCCTTGCTCAGGGGAAGTTGTGGGTAGGAGGTTATGGGGGAGGAAAGCCGCGATAATCCAAAAGTTGTACTCTGGAAATTTATAGTTATTAAATAAAAGTTTAAAAAAAATGTGCCCTCCATCATCACTGAAAAGTGCCAAAGAAAGAGAGCGCCTGCAGAACAGTCAGCGTTCTCCGAAGACCAGAGCAATGGGAGGCGGGCCTAGGGATGGAAGCCAAACAGGAAGTGTGCAGAAACCCAAGCAGAAAAGCCTCTGAGATAACCAGTGACTGACACGAGCTTAGCTGAGGGCACAGCTATCAAGAAGGCGTTTAGTACGTGGGGTTTCACTGCCCTTCCCCCTTCAGCACTCCTGCAGTGGAAGTGGGAAAGGGGCGTGTCTTGTCATTCATCCACCCTCTTTCTCTGCCTTCTCAAGAAGACCAGAGTGAGAGAGAAGCAGAGAGGCTGTGGTGTGGTGACAATGGCTGGGCTGACCTGGATGGGGACACAGCAGAGAGGCTGTGGTGTGGTAACAATGGCTGGGCTGTCCTGGATGGGGACACGGCACAGCAGAGAGGCTGTGGTGTGGTGACAATGGCTGGGCTGACCTGGATGGGGACACAGCAGAGAGGCTGTGGTGTGGTGACAATGGCTGGGCTGTCCTGGATGGGACACGGCAGAGAGGCTGTGGTGTGGTGACAATGGCTGGGCTGACCTGGATGGGGACACAGCACAGCAGAGAGGCTGTGGTGTGGTGACAATGGCTGGGCTGACCTGGATGGGGACACGGCAGAGAGGCTATGGTGTGGTGACAATGGCTGGGCTGACCTGGATGGGGACACGGCACAGCAGAGAGGCTGTGGTGTGGTGACAATGGCTGGGCTGACCTGGATGGGGACACAGCAGAGAGGCTGTGGTGTGGTAACAATGGCTGGGCTGACCTGGATGGGGACACGGCACAGCAGAGAGGCTGTGGTGTGGTGACAATGGCTGGGCTGACTTGGATGGGGACACGGCACAGCAGAGAGGCTGTGGTGTGGTAACAATGGCTGGGCTGACCTGGATGGGACACAGCAGAGAGGCTGTGGTGTGGTGACAATGGCTGGGCTGACTTGGATGGGGACACAGCACAGCAGAGAGGCTGTGGTGTGGTGACAATGGCTGGGCTGTCCTGGATGGGACATGGCAGAGAGGCTGTGGTGTGGTGACAATGGCTGGGCTGTCCTGGATGGGATGGCAGAGAGGCGACACTGAGGCAGTTTCTGGGGAAATGGTTGGTATTCATGGAGAAAAATCTGAAGCTAAAAGTCATGGCTGTCGGAAGTCCTAAATCTGAACCCAGGAGAGAGTATTGATGTGCGTGAGCGCAAGGTTTCTTGTGAGAGCAGTATGTGGCCGCTCATTAAAGCTGGCTGAAAAACAGCAGCTAAGAGCACAGACTCCGGTCAGCAAGATCTGGGGTCAGCCTTGGTTCCTCCTCTCATTAACTGTGCAATCTTAGTCACGTCCCTCAGCCCTTCCTGGAGCTCATTTTCTTCATCTGAAATAATGGAAATGAAAAAGAGAAGCTCTCATCACAGAAAAATCATGATGGAGCCCTACTGGTTGTCCACAGCAAGGCTGAGCTGACTGATTGATGCCTTTGCTGGCTGATTGGTGCCCCATTCTGATTGGCTATTGCCTGAGCTGCCATACATACCCTGACCCCTAAATAGTATTCCTCTCTAGTTTACAGGGTTGTGGTGAGGAATACATTTCTTAAAAAAATACAAAGGTAATGATTAGCTTGGCTTAATTACTTTTGGCATTTGTCATGGGTTGAATTATGTCCACCAATGAAAAAGGTTAACTCCTAACCTCCAGGACCTCAGCATGTGACCTTACGTGGAATAGGGGCACTGCAGTTTTCACTAGCTGAATTAAGAGGTCACTCTGCATAGGTGGTGGCCTCAAGTCCAACGCGACTAGTGTGATTATAAGATGGCCACATGAAGACAGAGGGAAAACACAGCATGAAGACGGAAGCCAAGACTGGAGTGGTGGATCTACACACAGAGGAATGCCAGGGATTGCCGGCCATCAGCAGAAGCTAGGACACAGGCAGGGAACAGATCCTCCCTTGGAGCCCTGTGAAAGAACAAACCCACGGACATCTTCAGCTGGGACTTCTAGCCTCTAGAAGACTAGAGTGCTATGGTTTCAAGCCACTCCATTGTAGCAATTTAACTGTGAATGTACAAAGTAACAGGGAAGAGAAGACCTTAATGTTAATTTAGTCCAATCTTTTGTCTGATGCTTGAAAACCCTTTGGTACCTGAACACCACTAGCGACCAAGAACTCGGTTCCTATCAGAACCACCCACTCATCGCACTGCTAGAAAGGCCATTCCTCACACTGAGCCACACATTTGCTTCCCTGTAGCTTCCTCCCTGGGACATTTTGCCACACAAGGTCTGACCCCTTGATGTCAAATGCTTCGCACCCATTGAAGAAGCCATGCTCTTGCACAGAGTTTCAGCAAATGCAGTTTCTTCTGTGTGGAATGAGTTTTTGCCTCTCTACCTAAGAAATCCAGTAAAATCGAGTTCAATATTATCTCCTGAGGGACGAGGCGATGCAGTTGGAAAAAGCAGTTCCAAATCCATGCTTCAGAAATGGAAGGGTTATTTTCCTCTGTCACTGCACGTCCACCATCAGGTGACAGGGAAACTCTGTGTCCTCATCAATGAGGGGCCCAGGCTGAGCAAGCACCATCTAGAGCATGGCCAGTCATCACGGGAGGGAGAAAGGCCTAGAGGGGTCTCCACTCAGTAACTGGACCCACCAGCCCGAACACGACACAGTCATTTCCTCTCACAGCTCGCTGGCCAGAACTAGTGATATGGCCTCAGCTGACCTAGACAGGACTGGGAAATGTGGTCCTACCACGCTCCTGGAACACCAGGCCGGAAGTACTTGGTAAACAGCACTGGCCTGCTCTTTGTCACTGTCCGTGCTGCCTTAGCTGAGTTACTGGGACCATCTGCAGTTTCTCAGGGTATTTTGCATATGTGTTAGTGAGGTTACAGCATTGCATTGTCATTATATTTACCCAGAGTTCTTGCAGGCCAGGGACTACAAGTGTACTGGGTACTTGCTATGTGGCTGCATGCGTGGGCAGTGGCCACAGGGCCACAGTAAAGGCCCAGGTCCTTCCAGTGGTTTACGAGGCCATACCTGCTCTTTCCATCACTGTTCCTCTGACCTCCTCTCCCCATCTCTGCCCCCAGCTGGACCCCAGCCACACTATCAACCAAACTCACCAGGCCAGCTCCCGCCTCCGAGGCCTTGCACCTCCTGTTCCCAGTAGCAGGGCTGTGCCCCTCTGCCACCTGCTTGGCTCACCACCTCATTTCTGACAGCTCTGCTCAGCTGTCGTCATCAGAGAAGGCTTTCTCGACCATGCTCTATAAACCATCAACATGACCCCCTGCCCTGAGAACCCCCCAGCTTCCTTACCTTCATTTCTCCACGGCAGTTACCACTGTCTGACACAAGCACACACACGTGTGTGTCTCCTTGTCGTATAGTGAACATCATATAATACGTCTTACGTAATGTATGATGATATACCTCTGATACACCTGATCATCTGCACTGCTTGTTCACTGTCCGTTCCTCGCCCCCACCCTGCTGCCCACTCACACACTTGAGCAGGACCTCCGAGAACAGAGGTGCCAGCCTGTAGCAGATACTCAGTAAGTACCTGCCACATGAATGATATAGGAGCAAATGTGTCTCCTGACTCTTTGGGTCGCTGGACAGAAATGCTGTCTCCCTCCCTCCTCGTACGATGAGATCGGAGTCCCTTCAGCGTCCCAGCCACCCACAAGGGGGCAATGATCCGTGCAGGTCAGAGCAGAGCCACCCCTGGCTTGTCCCTGAGTCCATATTTCAATCACTAACACCTAAATTTAAGCAAGAGTTGGGGGGGGGGGTTATAACACTCGCACTGTATCTGACGCATAGTAAATTCAGTTCTTGACTAAAGTCCTGTTTGTTTTTACCCATAAAGCCGCACCTTTCCCTCTCTATATAATTTGGTAGTCGTTGTTTTGGACCTACGAGTAGGACCTAACGTTTTTTTCCTCTTTGCTTCACTGCCATTTGTCCTCCTTCTCTTTTATAATGTTATTTATTCTTTCACTTATTTACTGATTATCTACCATGTGTAAGAGGCTATGATAAGTGTTATGTGTTTTACAATTCCCAGAAATGAAAAGTCACTCAGCGATGTTAACATAAATCAGATAGACAAACTTGGTTCAGTAGAAGATGACCAAGGCCTCTCCAGGTGCGAATGACTGGCAGCAGAGCCTTGCCTGGGGAGCGTCCCATGACAGAGGGGCAGAAGTGGCACTCCAAGGATGCAATGCCAGGAGCACCTGCCCTTGGGGAGGAGTAGAGCCTCGGGTGACAGGGGTCTCGGGAAGAGCCTACAGTTACTAGGGACGCTTGGTTCAGCTTTAACTCTAAGGTTGCTTGGCCTCTAGATGTGACCAATTCATCCCCACTCCCACATCTCTCCAAGGACTTCACCCATCTTCGGACAAGGATATGTTAAGGATTGAGATTTCCTACTGTCCATGGATAGATGAGATGTGTCTTAGTTCCAGCAATTTCAGGGCAGCTCTCGAATGGGGAAGAACTAGAACAATTATTCTATTTATCTGAAAACCATATATATATATATATATATATATATATATATATATATTAGTTAATGCTGGGTACTAGGTCCATAGTCACCAGCTAATGACTCTACCATAACTCCAACCCTATAAGGTAGATACCTTCATTTTCTCCATGCTATAGATGGGGAAACTGAGGCACAGAAAGGTTGGGTTTTTATTTTTTCCATTGGTCTTCCCACAGCTAGAAAGTGAACGTGCTGAGGTCTGAGCCTGCACAGAGCAGCTGAGGAGACCACGGTCTCAACAGCTCTGCTGTTCTCTGCTTCGACTTCATAATGGAAACAGACACAGATTATAGTCATAGTTAATATAAGAGTGAGTAATAAGGTATGGTGTATATTATCATCAATAATACAGGATACGCCTAATAAAATCAACCCTGAGACATGGTACAGGATTGAAACTGGAGAGAACTCTGAAAACCTTGGGAATAATGGAGGTGATCAAATGAATTGAAGGATTCCACCTTTTGCTCAGAGCAATACTAATTCATCTATTTATTCTTCCTTTCATGCATTTCATCCATTTATTCAACAACTATGTACCAAGCATTTTCACTGTCTTACACACACAGTCACAGCTTAGGGATCCAGGCAAAAGACATTTATGGTCTAGCATGGTAAGTATTATATGGGGGGGGGGGGCTCACAGAAGAATGAGAGACTAATTCGGGGGAACAGAAGATAGGCAGGAGGGAACAGATGACAGAAGGATGCTACATGGAGGAAGGAAGATTGAATGTAGCCCTAGAAAAGTTTTTTAATCTCAGTATCCAAGAAAAGAAACTGGAATTTACTGTCTCCATCAGATAACAAGAGAAAATTAAACACATTTTCAAGAAAGGCACTGAGCATAGTGGTTAAGAACACGGGCCTTGGGGGCCGGCACTGTGGCTTAGCGGGCTAAGCCACCACCTGCAGCGCCGGCATCCCATATGGGCGCCAGTTCAAGTCCCGCTGCTCCACTTCCAATCCAGCTCCTTACTAATACACCTGGGAAAGCAGTGGAAGATGGCCCAAATGTTTGGGCCCCTGCAGCCACATGGGAGACTCAGAGGTAGCTCCTGGCCCCAGCCCCAATGTTGCAGTCATTTGAAGAGTGAACCAGTGGGTGAAAGATCTCCCTATGAATTTTAAATAAATAAGTAAATCTTTAAAAAAATAGGCTTTGGAGTCAGTTGGGCCTGCACTCAAATTTTAACTGCTGCAGAACTGTCTCCACCACTAGTATAAGAGGGGGTGACCATAAAACTCCGGCCTAGGATTTTCCTGAGGGTCAAGTGCAAACGCGTGTGAGGTGCACAGCACAGTCTGCACACTGGACACACTCAGTACGTGTTCCTGATCATGCATTCCCTTTATTGTACACTCACGTTTACTCTCTCTTGGTCCCCAGCCCTCAGCCTTGTTAGCAGCCTTAACATTTACCTTTAGAGTTAAACTTTGTGAGTCTCTTTTTCTCTTTTACTTCAGGAATCAAAAGAGAATAGAATTTCTGCAAAACTGATTTACATTGCCATGAATTTATTGTGCTCCATGGTTCTTGGTGACAAGATAACCAACAGAGGAGCTAATTCATTATTTTAGCAATTTAAACAAGACCTCAAGAGAAAGGCACCCTGTGGTCACAGAGCGCTGGAACTCCACTAATGAGAAGATTAAAGGAAAGTTCGGCTCACACAGTTCCAGATAATCACAAATGTACCCAAGGATTAATACCAATCACAAATACCCGGAACTGTATTATGAGCCTGGTTGGTTGTTCTGAATTTAACCTGTATTGAACAGATGAACTTAGAGGAGTTAATGAAGACGTTACTTGGACGTGACTGGTGGAGCCCCTTCATAATTAGTATCTGGGGAGATGCGACAGTGCACATGGGGCTCCCTGGTCCCCTTCCTCCTACTTCTCACCCAGATGGGAAAGGAAGCTCTGCGTATCCGCAGAGGGTTGGCCCACCCCCAGAGCCCCCACCCCGGGTCCAGCATGTCCTGGAGAAACCCACCCTGGAAGCCACACTCATGTCTTCCACAAAAGGCTTTCAGGAAAGCACAGTGGCCTTCTGCAGACTCCATTCCAGGGACTCAGTCCTCAGGGGAACAAATCCCAGGCCTTCGTGACCCTGGCAGCCACTGGCCCTTCCCCACGTCCCTCTCCTCCATGACTCACAGCCCCTGGCTGCCCACGCTTAAGCTGTTTTAGGATTACGCAGTCACGGAACCACGGCACGTGTCTCAGAGGTTGCCTCGTTTCTCGGTTTCTCTTGCAGATTCTTGCAACTCCATGCTGTGTGCTGCAGGCCGGCCTTGAACTTGGAGCTCTGGAAGATGGGGGTGGAGGGGGAAACAGTGGCCCTGAAGAACATGCTCATTGGCGTCAACCTGGTCCTGCTGGGCGCCATGCTCAAGCCCTCGGAGTGTCAGCTGGAGGTCACCACGGAGAGAGTCCAGCGACGGGCAGTGGAGGGGGAAGGAGGTGTCGCCAGCTACAACACGTCCAGCAAGGAGCAGCCTGTGCTCTTCAACCACGTGTACAACATTAACGTGCCCCTGGACAGCCTCTGCTCCTCCTCCGGGCTGGAGGCCTCCGCCGAACAGGAAGTGAGTGCCGAAGACGAGACTCTGGCCGAGTACACGGGGCAGACCTCAGACCACGAGAGCCAGGTCACCTTCACCCACAGGATCCACCTCCCCAAAAAGGCCTGCCCGTGCGCGGGCTCGGCACAGGTGCTGCAGGAGCTGCTGAGCAGGATTGAGATGCTGGAGAGGGAGGTGTCGGTGCTGCGGGACCAGTGCAGCACCAACTGCTGCCCGGAAAGCGCGGCCACAGGTAGAGTGTGGGCTCCCAGGAGGGCAGGAGAGGGCTGAGCAGAGAGGGGGAAGGAGAGCCACGCGCCCCAGTGAAAGCCAGCCTCCCTTCACGGGGCCGTCAAAGGCAAGCTTGCCCGAGTCTGCAGCTCCCGGTTAACACGAGTGTCTCTAAGATCTAAGCGCAGCCCTTCCCCGGGGAGCTGCTGCAGGACTCTCGGCGCTGCTTAGCCAGTCTGAAATACATTAACCTGATCCGGGGGATGAGGCAGGTACATCAACACAGCACCGTGGACGGCGAGCGGGAATCTGATGTCTGATTTCATTCACCTTTGTTCTCAGAGGCTGCGGAACTGGTATCTGTTCACGTTAACCTGAGGGACGAGAGCAGGCAGGAGCTCCGTTCGCTCTGCCGCAGGCTTCCTCCCGTCTGAGTAAATGATGGTCCTCGCGCTCTCGGAGGACCTGTCCCCACGTTCTCCGCCAAGATGGAAGTTTTATCCCCGGCCCCTCCATAATACACACGTGCATGTGTATGTAAGTGCACACAGACTTGCGTGCACACACACACACATGCACACGCCTTCTCATACGCACACACTCACAGAGCTTATTCTAGCCCCCAGAAGGCTGAACGGTCAGGAGATCTGCCTCCAGCCTCACCCACGTCCCTAACTATATACTTAGGAGTTGCTCTCTTTACCGCTCCGGAAGACATGATGGAGTCTTCAGAGCCAGACTTTCTGAGTTCGAATCCCGACTCTGCTACTTCCTAGTTTGTGACCTCTGCAAGATGCATGACCTGTGCCTTCTTTTCTTGTCCACAAACGGTGGTAGAAAGAACATGAAGGAGTAACTGACTATAAAAGCTCATATTCAGATGAGACCCTGGCTTCCAGTAAGTGCCGCATAAGCAGTAGTGAGTGTTCACGGATCCCGGGGGCAGGAATCCTCTTCACTTTGGAACCGCACAGTTAAGTTCTTTGGGGAGAGGCATTTGTCATACAGCTTAGACTCGAGTGTTCCCCTCTATGGAGTCCAAGCTCTCAAGGCTTTCCCGGGAATGAAAGCAGGAGGTAAGAGGAGCGACATTTTCCCGTTCTGTGTGGCCATAGCTCCATGGGGGCACGTGGCCGGTCTTCGAGTATTGGGACATTTCATGGGGTTTTCTTATCTCCTTCAGCCAACACTATGGGTAAAACAATCAGGAGGATGGGAGAGCAAGTCCAGGTGCTCCTGTTCTTCAGTGAGGATGGTCAGGTCAGCTCATCTCTTCAATGGAGTTGGAGAGTCGGGTAGTCTCCGGGCAGGCCACCATGGACACGGACTGCCTGCAGCTCAGGAGGCAGGCTTCTTTAGAAGTGGGCTTTTTACCAGCCCCCCTCCAGAGTCCCTGGCAGATGTTAGAAGATCTACATGGAAGAGCTAAGTTAAGCAGTGTCAGTGGGGTAGCTTTTCAGGCCACGGGGGTTCCGTGAAGTAGCAGAACGAACTCCCTGGACTTCAACAACTCAGGGCCAAGTGCAGAGAGAAACAGGAAGCCAGCGCTCAGTTTGCGTCTGTTTAGTGCGTGCTAGACAGACACATGAACCCCTGTAGCTACACCACAGAAAGGCTGGGGCAAGGAGGCCTGACAGACTCACTGCAAGCGGTTAACTGAAGGAGGCTGAGGATGTGGGAAGCCTTCTTAGTGGCCCTGGCATGGAGGTTTGTGAAACAGTGGAACGCCTTGGCATGTCCAGAGAGAGGGGAGGGGCCTGGAACTTACACGTCCTGGGGACAGCCCCGACCTCATGATAAGGTGTGTCCTGTACTAGCACCCTCTGCTGCCCGGAGCCCACCTAACCTGCCTGAGACTTGCTGGGTGACAAACCGCGGCTTAAGCACCTTGGCCCCCAGCCCTCCCCCTGTCCCCGTCAGCAGTTCCTGGGGACACCTTCCAGCAGGTCACTTTGTGCCAGTCTCCATCCTAAGTTACACTTCCAGGGACTCAGCCTAAGTTACCCTGAACCCGAACTGGGGGACAAGGGACCGGATCTCGTTCACTTTGCCCCAGCACCAGGCTAGGCACAGAGAGCCCACCCTGCGGGGGGAGGGGGATATTCATTGAATTAGATGCGTGTGCCAAACTCTGCTTTGCTCGACTCCCACGAGGCACAAATGTGACCAGAAGATGAGTGGAGGTCCCTGCCCTCCCCCCTCTCCCCTCCCCAGCAGCACTTCCGGGAGACGCCACTGCTGCCCTTTGACCTTCTCCTTGACCATTCCAGGACAACTGGACTCTACCCCTCACTGCAGTGGCCATGGCAACCTTAGCCTCGAGTCCTGCGGCTGCATCTGCAATGAAGGCTGGTTTGGCAAGAACTGCTCAGAGCCCTACTGCCCGCTGGGCTGCTCCAGCCGGGGCGTGTGTGTGGATGGCCAGTGCATCTGTGACTCTGAGTACAGCGGGGACGACTGCTCCGAGCTCCGGTGCCCGACAGACTGCAGCTCCCGGGGGCTGTGTGTGGACGGGGACTGTGTCTGTGAAGAGCCCTACACGGGCGTGGACTGCAGGGAGCTGAGGTGCCCCGGGGACTGTTCGGGGAAGGGGACATGCGCCAACGGCACCTGTGTATGCCAGGAGGGCTATGTTGGCGAGGACTGCGGCCAGCGGCGGTGTCTGAACGCCTGCAGTGGCCGCGGACACTGCCAGGAGGGGCTCTGCATCTGTGAGGAAGGCTACGAGGGCCCTGACTGCTCGGCAGGTAGGAAGGGGGGACTCTGGGCATTTGGCAAGGGTGGTCCCACAAACCGGCTGATGTTCCGGGGACCTGAAAACGCCAGGCGGAATGAACCCCCACTGAGTGGCACTCATTTGCTTTCTGATGAGACAGATTGGAGGGGGGAATCTGAAAAGGTCAAGTTCAGGCTAGAACCTGGGTCTTTATTCCTGAGAATGGAACCAAGGAATGGCTATCATTATGCCAACTCCCCACTGTCCTTGAGGTGGGGCAGGCAGAGGGAGACCACGGGGCACACCTGAGACAGAGCTGTTCTCTAAGCCGTAGGCCTTCCGGGAGTTCCACCTGCACACAAGTCCCTCCCTCACCTGTGTCACCTCCCAGGGACACCCCCTTTACTGTGCTACTTGCAAAGGACAGAGGGCTCTGGGAGACGCTCTGCTTGTCTTGGAGCTCACAGAGTGGAAGGGGCCGCTGATTTAGGAAATGACCTAGCACTACATGGAGAAAGTGTTTGTGGGCCCGGAACTAAATGTACGCAGGAGTGACACACTGGAAGTGCTGATCAGCAACGAGCGTTCTAGCAATTAGTGCAGGCTGTTAAAAGCGTACGACTCATGTTGTTCCCGATGACTACACAGCAAACTGGAACCAGCCCCTTAAGTAATTCGCACTGTGGAATCCATCCCCTTTGTAGGTGATGTCCTAAGGTGGTTTCTAAACCCAACAGTGAGAAAAACACCAGTCTCACACTGTGGCGTCTTCTATTTTGTTTTCCTTTTTAGGCCCCACATCAGGTTATTTTCACGGTTTCCCTATTATTCATTCTCTTTTGATTAAATCAGCAACTGTTGCTGATGCATTTGCTTGTGTTTTAAGCAGTACAGACTAAGTAGTTGATCCTTTCCATTTAGGTCGCGGAGTGCCCACTGGAAAAATTTAGACAAAAACAAACAAGCAATTTAAAGCTTCTAATTGAGTGAGTCTAGGAATTTTCTGATCAGTATCTGACAGTTGTTTGCGGGTAAATCCTGAGACGCTAGCCTCACGCCTCCCCTCCTCCTCCAGCATTATCCATTGATTCCCACCCTCCTGGCAAAGCAAGCATCCTGTACACGTGACTTCAGCTGAGACTCTTTTCAAAGATCAATGACTATAATGAAAAGCAAGCCAATAATGCACTGCTTCGGAAAAACATTTCATATTCCTTAATCTGTCTTCCATATTCAGTCATGTCATTTAGCCTCCTCATTTTGCTTGCTTTCCAAAAATACCGTCGTTCTACCAATTGTTGCAATGCAAAGTTCCTGCCGAAGTTAAAGCCTCCTTATTTCTGATTCCTGAGTCCCCGGGAAGCAAGACTGAAACAGGAGCAGCTGCATCAGGGGGTGAGGCTCCAGCTGGAAGCTGCCGCGGCTTTTCCGCAGCTGCTGCGTGGACTTCCTTGTTGATGTTCCTCCAGAGCGCACGAGCTTCCCTGTAGGCTCCATCCTGGTTGGCCTGCACCCCCTGTCAAGTGTTTGACCCGCTTTTCTAGAGGAATGGGTTCAGATGCAAACGAAACCTTGATCTGATCCAGGGCACCAGCTGACCCAGAGAAAGCTCCTCCTGGCCACCTCGGGGAAGACACAGCAGCTGCTGGAGTAACCATGACGGAGCTGAGTCCAGCCCGTGGGCACAGGTGCCCTCGGTCTGCTCGAGGAAAAGCCTTCTGTAGGCCAGGAGCAGCGACTTCACAGGTTCACGTGCATGTAGGAGGGCAGCTGCATAATCTCCATCTGTTTCCATAGCAACCCTGGAGCCATTACTCATGGCAGGATGTACCGCTCTTAATGCCTGCCTTTTAAACCGAGTGCCTCAGGTCTCTCCTAGAGTAGTATCTAGGTCATTAGCTAAAGTGCTACTTGGCTTGCCCTTTGTGAAAAGACTGTAGGCGATGGGGCTATTTACCCATGTTGGACGTTTCTGGCCAGGTGCACACAGGACAACACTGCTGCCCCACTGCCTCCGGGCGTAAGGAGACGAGAGAAGGGTTAGGAAGGTGACAACATGGAGAGTCATAAAATGTGCTCCCTTGGAGGTCACTGCTTCCTCTTTGGCAGGGGCAGGGGAAACAGCTGCCCGTTGTGCGGATTTCATTCTGAGGCCCCCTAGGTCCCGACGGCGGAAATGCCATTTAACAGTGTCAGCAGGTGCCACCACATTTGACCCCAGCCTTGATCTTTGCTCTTTTATGCCAGGGGACAAAATTTCAAGCTTTCTGCCTCTGTTCTGTGTCTACGTAAAGGCAATGGAACAAAAAATTCATGCATAGGAGCACTTAAAACAGGCCTTAAAAAGAAGCTACTCCAGGCTTCTCGTTTTTACAGATTTAAAAATCAGCAGTTCAGGAAGACAGAGATTTTCTGAGAGCCAGGCAGCTCATTAATGGTGGAGTAAGAATGAGGACCCTGATCTTCTACCTATGTCTGGCACTCTTTAATCCTCTCTGAGGTGCTTAGTAGAACAGAATCAGAAAATAAAAACTTTAAACCCAAAGAAGTAGCCTTTTGCCATGAAAACCCAACAGTTGGCCGGCGCTGTGGCTCAATAGGCTAATCCTCCGCCTTGCGGCGCCGGCACCCCAGGTTCTAGTCCCGGTTGGGGCGCTGGATTCTGTCCCGGTTGCCCCTCTTCCAGGCCAGCTCTCTGCTGTGGCCAGGGAGTACAGTGGAGGATGGCCCAAGTGCTTGGGCCCTGCACCCCATGGGAGACCAGGAGAAGCACCTGGCTCCTGGCTTTGTATCAGCGCGGTGTGCTGCCGCAGCGGCCATTGGAGGGTGAACCAATGGCAAAAGGAAGACCTTTTTCTCTATCTCTCTCTCTCTCACTGTCCTCTCTGCCTGTAAAAAATTTAAAAAAAAAAAAGAGTAAAACCCAACAGTATCAAATGATTCAAGGTAAGAGTAGGGAAGTGCATGTACCATTTGTCCAGAGCTGCCCCCAGCACAGCACAGAGCTAGCCCAAACTCCCGGTGAGTCAGCAGGACCAAGGAACCACCGGAGCAGGGTCTTGAGACAGTCCAGGAAGCTGTTCCCCTGTAAACCCATCAATAGCCGCCTCTGCCTGTCAGGACTGTGGCCAACCCAACTCCTGACACTCAGAACCGCCTGCCCTTCAGAACACACACATCACAGGACCTGACTCCACTGCGCGCACCACACAGAACGTGAGACTCACCCAAGATCTAGAAAGTGAACAGCACCATTCCTCGCAGACAGGCAGCTCTGATTTCTCCAGACACAGTTCATTCTTTTGTTAACAGCCTACTGTTCCCCCAGTTCCATGGTTGAAACCCTAAAGAAAGGAAGACGCAAAACACTGCACTCACCATGAATTCACTGACTCAGAGCCCAAGGCTCTTCTGTAGTTTGCTTTACAGTTCAGTGTTATCTCACCTTATAAGGACTCCTGACACCCAATGTGCACAGCTACTGTTGACTTACAGGGGAGACGGTGATGGACCCACGCTCAGAGTCCTCCCACCAGGAGTGACTGCCAGCACCGCTCTCCCAGTCAGAAGTGAAGGCAGTGTGACCCCCAGCCTCAGGTCTCAAGCTAAGGCGCCAAGATAAGGGGAAAAAAAAAGTTCTGCTTCCAAATCCTAGAATGCTCTCCTTAGATCGCTCTCCATTGCCATCATTAGCTTCATTTTCCAGAAGAAGGAGCCATGAAGGGACACAGCGACTTATTCCAAATGCAACACGAGTCGTTGGGGACTTGGAATTTGAAACGGCCATTGCTGTCCTCTGGCAGGAGAGCCAGGCATAGGAAACCTGGAAGCAGTGGACAGCTGGAAGTAGCATGGCCAGACGCCACCTCTAGGGTGAGCACCAGTCCAGAGATCACACCTTGTGACACAGTCTGAATTATTCCTAATACAGTGCACTCGAAGGTGCTGTATATCAGCGAAAGGAGGCATTGGTGCACTACAACCCCTGTGCAAATGAGAGGAGAGAATACTGCCCCTGGAAGATCTATGTTTGAGAATCAGTTCTTCTGTGACCCAACTCCCTGACTTTTGGCACAGCTCTTAACTTGGGCCTCAGTTTCCCCATTTGCAAATAATAATTATAATAATAAATATGTCTACCCGAACTATCCCATAGGGATGCTATTAAAGGACTTTTACAAAGTCTAGTTGGATGGTGTGTCAGAACATAGTGTACACATTGTGAAAGGCTATGTAAATACAAAGTGGCATTATATAGTGGCCAAGAGGTTCTAGATGCATTCTGCCTGGGTTCATCCTAGCTTCTATGTTTTCTATGATCAATTTCCTCATCCATAAAATAGTGCTACCAGTAACACCCATCCCATTGTGTTGGTGAGAGGCTGAAATGGGATAATTCACGTACAAATGGTTAGCAGTATGCCTGGTGCATAATAAATAATGTATTCATACAAAACACGGACAGGTCCTCTAGGTCAACACTTCTTGCCTGGTTAAGGAGTAACCCTGTACACATTCTACAGGCTGTCCCAAAATACACAGTGTAGACCAAAGCTTTACCAAAATCAGAATTGTTTACAAAATACCATTTGAAGATTTAATCATTCACATTTTATTGATAATTCTTCAATTTTGCTTGTTTTTAAATACATTCTTAATTTTTTTTGTTTCCGTCATCATTTGCCATCTTCGATCAGAGGAAGCTCTACTTTCTAGAATGTTTCATGCAGTGAATGGTTTGGGAAAAAAGCAGTCACAGCAAACGTCCAGCACAGCAAATGTGCGCTGCTAACTTCTGTCCCTGAGACTGGGGTCAGTGAAAGGGCCTCCCTCTTGTGCCTGTGCCAAGGACTTCAGGGTTCATCTGTGAGCACATGAAGGCCGGGCACTCCCCACCACAGGCCCTGTGCAAAGCAGCCTGCCCATGCTTCCTCACTTACAAAAGTCAAAGAGTGGGGTCACCCAACAGAGAAATCCCAAACCAACGCCGCCCCTGTAGTCAGTCAATATATCCACTACATTTGAAGGTACTTGAAAAACTGGTTGCAAGATATCATTAAAAGATAAGTTTATTTTGCTGTAAAAATCTGAATTCTGTGCACCTGAGGGGTTTTCCAAAAGCGAATTATGAAAAAACTATGCATGGATTTGAAAATTTTTATGCACTTAGATAAATTTGGTTTAATTCAATTTTCCAGAAACTTTCTGAAGTACCCTCACAAAAATTTATAAGTTAATTCCGACCATCTAAATGTTGGCCTGATCTTTGGTTTTATCTATGAGCAGGTCCAATTACAGACACACTGGACACAGCCTCCTAATTGGTCTTGAGGGTTCAATTATTTAATGCCCACACCACTGGAGAATCCTCATTTCCCAAGTGAATCACACATGAAAGGCTGTTCCAATGTGGTTTAACCTCTGCGACTCTGTGTAGCGTTTAAGCCAGACAGGAGAGAAAAGCAAAGCTCTCAAGAGTGTTTCCTTATGGTCATCTCTAAGACAGAGGCCAGTGAAAATTAGTTTTACACAGCTACATTTGTTTCAAAACTTTAGTGGTCTCCTGGCAGAAGGGCCTTTGAGTGTCTTCATCAGGTCATGGTATCAGGACTGTTTTTGGCTTCTTAAATGTTGCGGGCCGGCGCCGTGGCTCAATAGGCTAATCCTCCACCTTGCGGCGCCGGCACACCGGGTTCTAGTCCCGGTTGGGGCGCCGGATTCTGTCCCGGTTGCCCCTCTTCCAGGCCAGCTCTCTGCTATGGCCAGGGAGTGCAGTGAAGGATGGCCCAGGTGCTTGGGCCCTGCACCCCATGGGAGACCAGGAAAAGCACCTGGCTCCTGGCTCCTGCCAGGATCAGCGCGGTGCGCCGGCTGCAGCGGCGGCCATTGGAGGGTGAACCAACGGCAAAAGGAAGACCTTTCTCTCTGTCTCTCTCTCACTGTCCACTCTGCCTGTCAAAAAAAATAAAATAAAAAAATAAATAAAAAAAAATAAAAATGTTGCAAGGTATCCAACAACAGTTCTTTAGCTCCACTTGCCAAATCAGATTGGCTTTCAAGGTAATCTGATGAGAGACACTTACAAAACTACCCAAAGATTTGTGCTATGAAATAGCTAACAACTGGCTCTCTAAAGGGAAAAAAAGTCAAAAGCCCAGATTTGTGACATTTGCCAATTTCCACGGTGTCAATAGTCTCTCCATGGTCAATTTCAAACTGCCAGCATGACATCACAGAAAGTGGAGCCGCGGTGAGATGTGCAGAATAGAATTATATGGTATTTCCACCAGAGAGATAGCAACACGTGTAAAATTACCCAGGGGCACAGATAATAGTAAGAGTAGTATAATCATTGGAAAGTGGTGAGTTTTGAGTAATTATTACCTTCATTTTTAAAATGATTTACCTCGTTGTAAATTTAGAAGATGAAATCCTTAATAATGACTGTATTTAACAGCAGTCTTGCAAAATTCCTGAAAATTTGACAATGAGCTTTCCCAAGCCAGCAGGTCTCCTTCTACCAGGAAACCACTAAAGTTTTGAAACAAATGTAGCTGTGTAAAACTAATTTTCCTTGGCCTCTGTCTTAGAGATGATGATAAGGAAACACTCTTGAGAGCTTTGCTTTTCTCTCCTGTCTGGCTTAAACGATACACGGAGCCACCAGTGCCCCAGTAACACATGACACTGTGGAGACTGGGGTACCAAGAAGACTGAGAACCTGCCTCCGACAGGAGTTCCCATCACGCAAACCCGGAGCCCCGCAGCACCTACAGACAGGGCATGAGGTGGAGGGGGTGGGGTGTTGAGATGAGAACAATGTTGAGTCCAGGATGGGGAAGGCAGTCCTCTGAGCTCACGCTGTCTGTGTTGCCTCCCGGTAGTTGCCCCTCCAGAGGACTTGCGAGTGGCTGGTATCAGCGACAGGTCCCTTGAGCTGGAATGGGACGGGCCGATGGCAGTGACGGAATATGTGATCTCTTACCAGCCGGCGGCCCTGGGGGGCCTCCAGCTCCAGCAGCGGGTGCCTGGAGATTGGAGCGGTGTCACCATCACGGAGCTGGAGCCAGGTCTCACCTACAACATCAGCGTCTACGCTGTCATTAGCAACATCCTCAGCCTTCCCATCACTGCCAAGGTGGCCACTCGTACGTACCATGCCCCTGTCCTGCTCCATTTTCCCTTTCTCCTACATGAGTTCATGGGCATTCATGATAGTAGTGTCTTTTCTTAATTCTCCAGGGATGCCTACGATAGTCACAGCTGTTGAGGGCAAGAGCTTCAGACGTGACCCACTTAGGGCAGGGGACAGCATTCAAAAGGCACTTCTGATAAAGACAGTTTCCAAATTCAGGCAGCTCCCATGAATTATAGAACAAAAAGGACAAAAAGTACTTTAATTATTGAGTACTGACTTGTTATAAGCTAGACTCTGATTAAAAGTCCAATAAAGTATGAGACTTATACAGACTTCAAATCTGGGAAGGGATTCAAAGCCAGGAGATCGGAAATAGGACGCATAACAAGCCAGTGCTAAGTGGTGTGGTACAGACAGGAAGTGTGTAGCGGAGTGGGGGAAGGATCTTACTAAAACCACAGCTGGCAACATCTACTTCTCACACAGAGGTGACATCATTTCTTTACGGTCTTTCCCTTAGCAGAATATCTTGGTAGTCCACTTTAGTTACAAAACTTGAAACTCTAGATTTTAGTGCAAACAAATTCAATGGAAGGGAAAGAGAGACCCAGAGACGGAGAGCAACCAAAGCCACTCTCCATGAGAAATCTTTGTTCTTTACAAAAGGAAGGAGAACTCCTATATGTATGTATATTTTTATGCTTATTTAAGTGTAGAAGAAATAGAAAAGACTGCACAGCAATTAACACTGATGGCATCAAAGAGTGAAATGAGAAGACAGGAAAGCACACGTTTCCTTCTGTCTACACCTCTAGATTCTTAAATTTGTTACAGGAAGACTTGATTACTTTCGACTCTCAAAAGCCAAGGTGAGGAATTCAGGTGAGAAAATGTTCCAGTAGCTTGGGTGCTACATTGTACCTTGAGCACCCCAAATTATTTCAAAATCTACACACACACAAATGCCTTATGTGTGAGGTCTCTTGAACACATGGAAAAAAAAAAAAACAAACCAGGGCTATGTCTGATGAAACTATGGAAAATAGTATGTCTAAAGGAGGTGAGGTGTGAGTGACATGGAGATTTGGACAGTCACAAGACACTGGAATAAGAAGTGGTTATGAAAGTATAAGTTCTTCAACATGTAGCAAGCCCCTGAGTCAGTAAACGGAATTTATCACCAGGCAAAGGATAAGAAACTTGAGCCTGTTTTATGTAGGTCTCACATGTCAGGGTGCAGGGGCCAAAACAAATGCCTATAGGAAGACTTGGTCTTGAGGGCTTCACTTAAGCCCAGGACTTGAACAGCACTTTGGAGAGTACACAGATAGGGACAGAAGTGAAGTCCTCTTGTCCTTTTGCTTTCCAGGTGACAAAAGCCCTGTTATACTAATGGACTGCCCCTATGAATGCTACCTATTAGTACGTCTTTAGTTATCCTTGCTTATTTCCACCAACCCCACCCCCAACCCCCTTTTTAACCCCCCTGGTCCCTGAGAGCTAGTTCTAAACATCTGCAGTGGTGTGCGGAGAGGCAGGCTCCACCCACTGCCCTCCCCGCCTTGCGTGGGGAGGAGTCACCACCTAAGAACCTGGCCCCACTCCCCTCTGTCACGTGCACACAGGGCAAGGAGGTTTCCATCTCCCAGGCTGTTATGTCAGCTCAGGGCACCCCTCAGGCAAGCTCCCAGGTGACAAGGGCAAAATCAAGTAAACTCACAAGTGGGTTCAGAATCACCCCTGCCTTTCAACCCGGAAGGAGGAGAAACTGTCGGCTTTCCAACGGGAGAACCCTCGAGAGGAAAGCTGACATGGGCGCGGGCTCCCTGGAGAACCGAGAAAAGCCGCACTGTCGTATTGCAGGGCTGAGAACTGGAACGCCATCAGGACAAGCATACTTCACCTCACTAAACCTGTGCGTGTGTATGTGTATGTGTGGCTGGGGAAAAGGACTGGGGGAGAAACAGAGGCAGATCTAGAGAGGAGAAGAAATCCAGAGCGAGGAACGGCTGAGTGAGGAAGAGAGAGAAACTGGAGGAAAGGAGAGAGTGACACAAAGCAAAATCCCCGGGATCTCCTTTGTCCTGTGTGAATGTTTGGTTTTGCTTGCCTACAAGAAACAGAAAATCCAGACCCTCCTGGACATGGGGATTTTGCTACACTGAAGGTGCCCATGCACATCAGATCGAGGAACACACCCTCGCCTGCATTCTGAAGCTGGCTCGCTCTACATCGTTAGCTGCCTTTCTCTGAGCCTCCTTTTCCTGCGTGGGAAATTGGAACACTGATGGTGGGCTATCTGCCTCCCAGGGACCCTGTTAAGCTTTCGAAGACAGTGTTAAAATACTTGGCAAAAGGCATTCCAGTCAATGCTGACATCTACTATGTTAGCAATGAAAGAAAACGATGCCTTTTGTGTGTTAACAGTAGCCTACTATGTGATAGCGTCAACGTATTGATTAGATTATGTTTGTGGCATTTGCTCGTGTGTTCCAGCAACACGGAGCACCAGGGCCACAAAGGAGGGGGCCAATCCTGCACCTGGACTCCCTGTGTTCATAGTGAAATTGGGATCATCCACCACTGGTTCTGGTACTCACGGAGTGAAGGGAATTCGCAGGACAAAGCACCTGTCCCTGCCAGGGTCAGCAATGACACTGTCATCCACATTGCTGTGTTCCAGATCTCTCCACTCCTCAAGGGCTACAATTCAAGACCATCACAGAGACAACCGTGGAGGTGCAGTGGGAGCCCTTCTCATTCTCTTTCGATGGGTGGGAGATCAGCTTCATTCCAAAGGTAACACTTGTCAGACTGTGCAAAGTCTTATGTGGAGCCGTCTACCTTCCACTTGGAAACAGGGGCAGCAAAGCAGGCACTCCCCCATATCTCTCTCCAAGCCATTAAAGACCCAAAGGGCATTCTGTGGGTGTCTGGGTTAAAAAATGTTTCTTTCACAAAGGCGTGAGGACTAACAAGAGTGATTCCAAGTGCAGCGCCCTGGCCCTGGATAACGGGAGGCAGGAAGCAGCCATCAGCTCCAGCTCTCTGCTGAGACAGCTCAGAGTTTGGGGAGCCATGATTTAGTGAGGATGAAAAAGTTGGAGCTTTTCTCTAGAACATCAGAAAAACCAACTGATAAAAAGTACAGTTATGGTTACCAGAGGCAGGGACGTTAAGTGGGAAGGGAGGAACGGGGAAAAGTTGATTACCAGGTACAAAGTTATAGCTAGATGGGAGTAAGAAATTCTGGCTCTACTGCACAATAGGGAGACTGTAGATGTTACAGTGTTGTATATTTGTCTATTCTTGAAAAACTAGAAGATCAGATTTTGGATGTTTTCACCATAAATAAATGTTAAATGTTGAGGACACGCACACATATACAAATATGTATACACACACACACTCTTATTGGACATTACACAACATACAGATGTATCAAAACACCACATATTATTATCCTATCACATAGGTACAAACTTTAAATGTCTGCTAAATATTTTTAATTATTAAAAAAAAAAACAAAGGGAAACCAAAACTGCATGAGTGACACAGTCAGGACACAGCTTCATTCTGTGCAATGCACCTACAGTCAACGTACATGGCTCTAATTCCTGAAGGTCAGAGACATAGCACAAAAACACCTTGATCTCTCTGCACGGTTCATAATGAATGTATAACCCAATAATCAAGCAACACTTTCCTTAAACAAAGCACGTAGTTCGTCTGTGAGTATAGAAGTGTCTTAAGGCTGGCGCCGCGGCTCAATAGGCTAATCCTCCGCCTAGCGGCGCCGGCACACAGGGTTCTAGTCCCGGTCGGGGTGCCGGATTCTGTCCAGGTTGCCCCTCTTCCAGGCCAGCTCTCTGCTGTGGCCAGGGAGTGCAGTGGAGGATGGCCCAGGTGCTTGGGCCCTGCACCCCATGGGAGACCAGGAAAAGCACCTGGCTCCTGGCTCCTGCCTTCGGATCAGCGCGGTGCGCCGGCCGCAGCGTGCCGGCCGCGGCGGCCATTGGAGGGTGAACCAACGGCAAAGGAAGACCTTTCTCTCTGTCTCTCTCTCACTGTCCACTCTGCCTGTCAAAAAAAAAAAAAAAAAAAAAAAAAGAAGTGTCTTAAAGCTGTATTTCACTTTACTGATCTGAAAGCTGACTTTCTTCCACGGCCAGTGCTGTGTGCCTGACTCTAGGATTCCACGCTTGTTGCCCCTCTCAGTGTTCACCCCAACTCTCACACTCAGCGGGTTTAAGGTTCCATGTGCTCCTTCCCTCTGTCTCCATTCTTCAACATCAGAGAGCAGTTTTTCAGTCAGTCATCACACTTACAAGTGACACATTTTTGGCTAACTAGAATGTGATTTTATCTTTCTTTTACTTCAAAATTCTTGGAATCATGTTCTGTTGTAGCTACAAAAGAACTTCAAGTTCATAAAGTGTGACCCCTCTTTCTACTTTCAGTTCAGTTTCCTTTATAGAGACTAAGAGAACTTAAATAACACTGTACACTCTGTTGAGACAAAAACACGTCTCAATTTGCTGCCCCAGGGTTCTGTCAGCTAAACCTGAGTGTCTCACTCTCTTTTGTGGAGATGATTACATCATGGCAAGCTAAATGCTTCTAAACAGGCTTTCTTTTTATTTTTTAAAGGTTTATGTTATTTATTTGAAAGGCAAAGTCAGAGAGAGAGACTGATCTTCCATCCTATCCGCTGGTTCACTCCACAGCTGGCCACAATGGCCAGGGCTGGGTCAGGGCAAAGCAGGAGGCAGGAGCTTCATCCAGGTCTCCTACGCTAGTGTCAGGGCCCAAGCACTTGGGCCATCTTCTGCTGCTTTCCAAGGCATTAGTAGGGTGTTGGATTGAAAATAGAGCAGCCAGGGGCTGGTGCTGTGGCATAGCAAGTAAAGCCACCATCTGCAGTGCCGGTGTCCCATATGGGCGCCAAATGGAGACCCAGCTGCTCCACTTCCAATTCTGCTCTCTGCCATGGCCTGGGAAGGCAGTGGGGGATGGCCCAAGTGCTTGGGCCCCTGCGCCCACGTGGGAAGACCTGGAGGAGGCTCCTGGCTCCTGGCTTCGGATTGGTGCAGCGTTGGCTGTTGCAGCCAACTGGGGAGTGAACTGCAGATGCAAGACCTCTCTGTCTGTCTGTCTGTCTATCTATCTGTCTCTCTCTCTCTCTCTGCCTCTCCTTCTCTCTCTATGTAACTCTGACTTGCAAATAAATGAGTAAATATTAAAAAAAGAAAATAGAGCACGCAGCACTCATATGCCCATATGGGATACCAGCGTCACAGGCAGCAGCTTTATCTGCTACATCACAATGCCAGTCCCTCAACAGACTTCCTTTACAAATATTTTATTATATGTCTAATCTGATTTAAAATGACCAATAGAGGATGGCATGCAACTGGGGATGTCACAAGGCAGAGAGAATACTGTCACTCTACTGCTCAGGCAGGAGAAAACATGCAGGTTTTGGTGTTTTATATCCAGTGTGTAGAACACTAAGTAAGAGATGGGGTGGCCAGGGCATGGCAAGATTAAAGACACGGCTACGTGGCATAACTGCTGTGATCTGTAGCGTGAAGCCACTGGGGGCATCTGTAACACGGATTTATAAGAGTGTGGCTACAATTACACACAAGGCGTCCTGGGAGACATAAACAGAGAGCGAAGAACTGGGGAGAATCGAGTTGTCACAGAAAGGGCTCTCTCTTCCACTCCCAATGACACAATAGGGAATGTACGATTGACAAACAGAGCCAGACAGAAAGATGGATGAGCTAGATAGAAAGCCAGATAGATAATAAATCCTGGACTCAACATCAAGTTGCCCTTCATCATCCTCTCCTCCACTTCTCCTTCTTCTCCGCTTTGTGCTAGTCTATGTAACATGCTTCCCTTTTCTTTCCTTTCTACTCCATGGTTGTGTCCCTGAGTCTTAACTCTTACTGGTGAAGGGGAAACTAGACATTGATAGATTTACACCCAAAGTAACAGCATGAACAATTCCAGACATAACAAAATAGTAACTGTGGCTCAAAAAAGTTCAAGATCTTGGTGTGGAATATGTTGTGTGTGTGCAAAAAGATGTTCACATATACATACACACACACACACACAGCGATACTCCTGTAAATAGCCAGGGGCACACTCATCATGATAAATGGCCCAAAAGTGATGGATGCTAACCATAACCATAAATCAATTAATCACGGGCAAGAGCCAAACTGCATTGTTTCATGACTAATTTGTATTGGTGAACAGCAAACTCAAGAGAAACCAAAGAAATGTTCTTGAAAATTGGTTCTCCACTTGCCAAATCCTGAGAGGGGTGCTGGGTTTTTTGTTGTTGTTGTTTGTTTGCTTTTTTTGAGACTACTAAGAGTTGTTCCCAGCCCCAGCCACTCAGCTATCAGTCAGGAGGGGACAGATGTAGCCTCCATTTTAATTCCCGGTTCACAGTCTGTGTCCACCCTTGTATCCTTCATCAGGCTTCTCTCCGAGTGATGTTTTCCTTTTGCTCTCTCTGCCTCTCCCCTTCTTCCAGAACAATGAAGGAGGAGTGATTGCTCAGCTCCCCAGTGATGTTACCTCCTTTAACCAGACAGGACTGAAACCTGGGGAAGAATACATTGTCAATGTGGTAGCTCTGAAGGAACAAGCCCGGAGCCCCCCGACTTCAGCCAGCGTCTCCACGGGTGAGTGTCTCCAGCCTTCTCCCACTGGTCTCCCTTAGGTCACTCAGCAGAGTGGACCACAGAAGCACCCAAGCAGTAGACAGGCAAGAGAGGTGCTAGACTCCTGCTGCAGCTGAGATGGTGTGTGTGCCTGGAGATGGAAGTTTACCAAACGCTTCGCTGACTACACTCAGTGCTCCTTCTGGCAGGCCCGGAAGTCTAGGCGAGGATTCTAGCGGAGAAAGCGCTTTGCTATGATCTCCCATATATTTTCTCCAATCTTCCTTGTTATCAAGAGACCCCATTTCCCAAAGCCCTGGTGCCATGGGAACTAGAAAGAGCAACTCACTCTCACCTCTCCTGAGATCTGGAGAAAGTCAGCAGAATCTTCCCAAACTTCAGTTTGCTTTACAGTGACGACAATAGTTCCTCATCCTCTAAGTCTGTGAGGACCATATTAGGTGAGCCATGTAGTGGTTAGCCCTGCACCAGTGAGAGTGCTCAGTACTTGACTTATACAGTGGATGCAGAAAACACACTTGGGCGTGAAGGCCATACATGACAAAGCTTTGAAAACAGTCACTGTTCACAAGGATGGATTCAGTTGATTAGCATTTCGTCCTCATGGTTCATCTCTGTCAAGATACTGTATTTCCAGGACTGATTCTTAACTGTATCCTACTTTCGCGTTATCACTTCCTTGGCTAATGAAGGACGTTCAGCTTCAATGCTGTCAATTAACAATTGTGATGCATCGTGTGTGCCTCACCAAGAATTTGTCAAGTTATCAATAGTATCTGCTATTGTTTTGGGATTCTCATCTTCTTGATGGGAGAGCTGAGACTGAGACTAAGTAACTTCCAGTTGTTAGTAACAAGGACTGAAATAAAAAGCTTTATTTTTCAAGAACAGAAATTAGGCCGGCGCCGCGGCTCAATAGTCTAATCTTCCGCCTTGCGGCGCCCGCACACCAGGTTCTAGTCCCAGTCGGGGCGCCGGATTCTGTCCCGGTTGCCCCTCTTCCAGGCCAGCTCTCTGCTGTGTCCCGGGAGTACAGTGGAGGATGGCCCTAGTACTTGGGCCCTGCACCCCATGGGAGACCAGGAGAAGTACCTGGCTCCTGCCTTCGGATCGGTGCAGTGCGCCGGCTGCAACACACTGGCCGCGGCGGCCATTGGAGGGTGAACCAACGGCAAAAGAGGAAGACCTTTCTCTCTGTCTGTCTCTCTCACTGTCCACTCTGCCTGTAAGAAAGAAGGAAAGGAAAGGAAGGGAAAGGGAAAGGGAAAGGGAAAGGGAAAGGGAAAGGGAAAGGAAAGAAATTAACACCCTAGAAACCCTATCTTACGCTATGTGGATCCAAAGTAAACAGCATCAGGTGCGGAGGCTTTATGCTTGGTCTGGAAAACACTGGTTGAAGACTCCTGTGGCTTCTGTTAGTGCCACGGGGGCTCCACGGCTGTGACGGGAGCTAGGATCTGGTGGAGACCCAGGCCTCTCACCGCCCCCTCTCCTGCACCTCCAACCCACGGCAGCCTCCCTCCGATCTGTTTCACATTGTGCACTTCCACATAAGACTCTGTTCCCATAAAAAGAAGCTGCACCCAAGAGAAGGCTTTAAAAAGCACTGCTGGAGTCCACGTATTCTTCAGGAGAAACCCCATGGCCCTCAAGTGTTCTGCAGGAAACTTCAGACAGCAGAGGCCGGAGTCTGGCCACTGCTTGGTGCCCAGGGAGTGGCTGGAACCTGAGGCGTTGACCTGGACAGCAGGTGCCGAGTCCCCTCTCCTGATAGAGGCTGCATCTCGGCCCCAGGCCACTAAGAAAGCACTGGTACTTTCCTTCCAAACTATGGAGAGCCCTTAGAGAAAGGCGTCCAACCTAGCCTGAGTCTTCAATTCAAGCCCTATTTCTACAACAGTTGTGCTATTTTTTGGCTTGGAAGCTCCTCAAGATTAAAAGTACCAGATCTGCAAAATTTGTGGCAAAGCTAAGTCAGACTTTAACAAAGAAAAATGCCCCCGTTAATATTTTGGCAATTATGAAACCAATGAAAACAAAAACATTCCAATTTACTTTTTGGGTAGGATTTGTGTTGTATTAGGGCTTAAATCGAAGGCAGGCGGACACCTTCTTAATTGGAAGGGGACCTTACCTCCAAGTAAGGGCAGCCTGGAGGCCGGCTCCCACCCTGTCCGCTGTTTGTAGGAAGGACTGTGTAATTATTTCCTTCTACTGAGGTCTGACCTACACAACCCCCTCCTGGGAAGCCCCAGCCCTATCCGGCACTCAGGCGGCCTTCTTCCAGGCAGGCCATTTTCTGAATGCAAATTACAAGACCCCCTGCAGCTCGAGCCCTCTGTGCTGCATAATCACATCCTAAGAGGGTCCATCCATTAGGATTAGGGTTTTTGAGATTTAAAGAGCTGAAGGACAACAGCTGTACGTGGTCACTGGGGTTTGCCCGATGCCTTTCTGGTTTTTCAAGATGCTCAGTTCAGTGGGAGGCTCCCCCCTCAGCAACTGTGGCTCAGGGGTAGGCCTCACTTGGCAGCTAGGAGGCTGGTTCCCACATCTCACAGCTCACTTCGTTGAAGTTAAAAGGATGTGAGAAAGAGCACACCAAGTGTGGCGTGCTGAAGCCGCCTGGGTGTGTGCACAGCTTAACCACACTTCTCCCTCAAGCAGTGAAAAGCGGGACTTCATCGCCATGCTAACCAGGGACACCCACATGGCCTGGGGGTTTTCTCTTTGGCTGATGCTAGGCCCCAAATCCTAGCTGCTCAAGAGAGAACAGGACTGGGCTAGAGCCAGGACAGTGGGGTGGGGGGCGTCCAGCTTCCACGAGCCGAGAGGCCCCCTTGGTCTCGAGGTGGTCCTGAGGGAGACTCCATTCTGGAGGCAGATTATGGGGTGACCCTGTGGGGACTGGTCCAAAGCAACTCTTAGGTCTCCGGTAACAAGGAAGAGAAACTTCTTGAAACTACCTGACGTGAACCAGAGAACTCACTGGAAGAACATGAAGTGTCGCAGGGGAACCCAGGTCCAGAGATCATCTGAGCCGCACAGAAACCCTCCACCTGGGGACCCTCAGCTGCCGCGCTCTGTGTTTCTAGGACCTGCTTACGGGCAGGGCACGCACTCCTACTCCTCCCTGAGTCTGCTCCCGCGGCTCCCACCCCTCCTCCCTCCCCCTCCTCCCTCCGGCTCCCCCCCCCCCCCGCCCCCATGTCACAGGCACTCACTTCTACTCTCTCCATAAGTCTTCTCCCTCTCTTCCCTCCTTCACCGCTCCCTGGGTCAGATCTTTTCTATTTCTGTGTGAAGAACCCTGGTTCTACACGGTCCAGCACAGGCCAATTAGAGAGCCGGAGTCTCCAGTTCCAATTGCAAATCCTTGAAGAATATTATCATGAAGTGAGTCCGCTCAGCCAGAGGGGTACAGTCACACAATAAACGGGACTGGACCTCATCTTTCCCCTCCCAGGTCACAGGGGAGCCAGCCATTCCTGCAGACACCCCTGGACTTCGGTCCCCCCTCAGCCCTGTCCTGTCTGTCTTCTACACTCCTTGACTTCTCCCCACCCTGGCTGACTCAGTGTGAACAGGACTGGACTCCAGGGGAATGGAACCGTGGTTGGTGGGTCTCCCACGATATGCGCCAGGCCTGCACGAGGAACACGTGGCACTCGGAGGAACCTAGACTCCCCGTGTGTGACAGCAGCACACTCCTGGCTCAGGAATACGCAAGAACAGATGGGAAGACTGTTCCAAAGATAGGGTCATTTAAACTTTCTTAATTTGTTTTACTTATTTGAAAAGCAGAGAGACAGACACAGATGGACAGACAGAGAGAGAGATCTCCCACCTACTGGTTTATATCCCAAATGCTCCCAACAGCTGGGGCCAGTCCAGCTGAAGCTGAAAGCTATGAACTCCATCCAGGTCTCCCATGTAGGTGGCCGGGACGCAGCTACTTGCCATCAGCACTGCCTCCTAGGGTGCAAATCAGCAGGAAGCTGGAATCAGAGCGGTCAGGACGGCCAGGACAGCCAGGACACACAGATGCGGGCACTCCACTATTCACTGCACCAGATGCCCGCTCCAGCTGGGACCTGTTTTGTTCAGACAAGCAGCTCTCCCCAGGGATGCCATTGCCCATTGGGATTTAGCAAGGCTGCTGCAGCTGGGCTGACTGGGGTGTTAGCACACAGACAACTTTGGACCACTCATCATCACACCGTTTGGCAACCCCGGTGGAAGTGTCAGACGTTTAGACAGAGAGGGTCATTTCCTATGTCTCTCCCCAGGACTCAAAGAAGGTGAAAGTTGGGCAACGGGCACACCCAGAAGTACTGTTCTCAGTCCTGTGTCTCTTGACCGGCAGAAGGAAATAGGTCTGAGCCTCTTAGGCCAGGAAATGCTCTTCTCCTTCCAGTACCTGACAGCCTGGTGAAAGGAGGTTGTTTCCCTCTTGCCAGACTACGTATCCTTGGGAAAGTTATCTCACCTTACTGCGTCTCATTTCCCCCATCTGAAATAAGACAATAATACTCATCCCTCTCTCTCTCTTCCTCCCTCCCTCTCTCTCTCTCCCCATCTCCCTCTCTCCCTCTCTCTTTCTCCCTCCCTCTCTCTCTCTCCCCCCTCTCTCCTCCCCCCTCCCCATCTCTCTCTCCCTCCCTCCCCCCTCTATCTCTCTCTCTCTCCCTCCCTCCCTCCTCCTCCTTCTTCTCTCTCTCCCCCCTCTCCCTCCCTCCTCCCTCTCTCTCTCCCTCTCTCCCTCTCTCCCTCCCTCCTCCTCCTCCTTCTTTTCTCTCTCCCCATCTCTCTCTCCCTCCCTCCCTCCCCTCTCTCTCCCTCTCTCCCTCCCTCCCTCCTCCTCCTCCTTCTTCTTCTCTCTCTCCCTATCTCCCTCCCTCTCTCCCTCTCTCTTTCTCCCTCCCTCTCTCTCCCCCCTCTCTCCTCCCCCTCCCCATCTCTCTCTCCCTCCCTCCCCCCTCTATCTCCCTCTCTCCCTCCCTCCCTCCTCCTCCTTCTTCTCTCTCTCCCCCCCTCCCTCCCTCCCCCCCTCTCTCTCCCTCTCTCCCTCCCTCCCTCCCTCCTCCTCCTCCTTCTTTTCTCTCTCTCTCCCCATCTCTCTCTCCCTCCCTCCTCCTCCTCCTTCTTCTTCTCTCTCTCCCCATCTCTCTCTCCCCCTCCCCCCTCTCTCCCTCCCTTTCTCTCTCCCTCCCTTTCTCTTTCTCTCTCCCCCCCTCTCTCTCCCCATCCCTCCCTCCCTCTCCCCCCTCTCTCTCCCTCTCTCCCTCCTCCTCCTCCTTCTTCTTCTCTCTCTCCCCATCTCTCCCTCCCTCCCACCCTCCTCTCTCCCTCCCTCTCTCCCTCCCTCCCTCCCCTCCCTCTCCCCCTCTCCCCCTCTCCCCCCTCTCTCTGATCGACCAGGAGAGGGCTGATACCAAAGGCTTACTTCTCACCATGCGTTTTGTTCTATCTGATCCTTTTCAGTCATTGATGGGCCCACGCAGATCCTGGTTCGAGACGTCTCTGACACTGTGGCCTTTGTGGAGTGGACCCCACCCCGAGCCAGAGTCGATTTCATTCTCCTGAAATACGGATTGGTGGGTGGGGAAGGCGGGAAGACCACCTTCCGGCTACAGCCTCCCCTGAGCCAATATTCGGTGCAGGCCCTGCGGCCCGGCTCCCAGTATGAGGTGTCGGTCAGTGCAGTCCGAGGGACCAACGAAAGTGATGCCACAACCACCCGGTTTACAACAGGTAAGACTGGCATGGGAGGGAAGCAGGAGGTGGGAGGGTCGGGTTGCACCAGCTGATGGTACTGTCGTGACAGGAGGAGTGAGATCCTGTGCTAGGGCATCCGTGTCCCCACAGACACTGCAAGACCAGAGGGAGCGGGAGGAATCAGGCCCTCCCACTGATGTCACATCAGAGCAAAAGGGGAAAAGCGGGCATTCGCGGTGAGGAGGGAGAACTAGATTGTCCTCCCACTGCTACCAGCCAGACCTGATACCTAACACAGCACCTTCCCCTGTGGGTCTCAGGTTTCTCAGTCGTAGGATGACAAGTCTGTCTTGAAGACACAGAAGCACACGTGTTGCTAGCTCAAATGGCGATTTGGTGAGGGTCCAGGAGAGGCGACCCTTCCTCAAGATGTCTTATTGCCCTTCTCTGGGAAGTGTTGCAGTGACTACACCTGTATCATACTATGCTATGATGAGGGAGCGCCTCGGCCCTGCGCAGAGCCTGCCCTGTGTAACCAGAGGCAGAGCTGCAGAGAGAGGCCCTGGGACTCAGCCACTGCCTGGAGGCACCAGCTGGAAGGCGGACGGGAAGCCTGCGTCCCAGAGCTGCTCACGAATGCTTCCTTTCTCACTGTGATAACCAGCCCCCCTTCCCAAGGCTGCTGGGACGCCCAGGGGCTTCTCGGACAGTCAGGACAGGCTGGGCCTTGGGGTGGCTTGTCCCTTGACTCCCCGAGCACCGAGCAGTCTGGCCAGCTACTGGGCAAGTAGAACAGGCACCGTCCCAAGGACAGGCTTCCTGGAGCCCACACTAGGTCAGTGAGGGCCTGCAAGACGACTCATGGTTTAGTCTCCATCCAGTCCAGGGTCACAGCCTTGGCCTCTGTGCCCTGGGGAGGTCACACAGGAAGGGATGCCACTGCCAGCTCCAAGTTTTCCAGGGATCAAAGGAAGAGGCAACATCTGTCAAACCCAAGAACCAGCATCTTCCTACTGAATCAGGTAGAAGGAATCACACAGGCAAGCATCCTACCTTGAGCAAGACACCTGGACCCAAAATGGCCCCTACATGGAGCCCGTAGCTTTGCATTAGAGCCAGACAGGTCTGCAAACCCAATGGCCACAGTGGACCTGGGAAATCCTACCAAGTGGCAGAAGCTGGGGAACTTCTCAGCATGGAGGAACAAGCAGAGGCCTGGTCCCTGGTGGGCAACCAGTCCCAGGAGAGGGGTCCCAGGAGAGAAGGGAGCAGAAGACACGGCCCAGCCTTGCTGCAAAATACACCACCAGGCTGGGCGGTGTATGGTAGAGCTCCTAACACTCAGAGAGAGACACCGGAGAGGAAAATGCTTCCCCTTTAAGAAGAGCCGGTGTTAGTGTGGACCAACTGGAGGAGCCTGGGCTAGATCCTTTAAGATTTATTTATTTAGTTGAAAGGCAGTTATAGACCGGGGGGGGGGGGGAGAGACAGAGACAGAGACAGAGAGAGAGAGATTCTATCCACTGGTCACTCTCCAAATGGCCACACCAGCCAGGGCTGGGCCAGGCCAAAGCCAGGAGCCTGGGTCTCCATCCGGGTCTCTCACACGGGTGGCAGGGGCCCAAGCCCTTGGACCATCTTCTGTTGCTTTCCCAGGTGCACTTAGCAGGGAGGTGAATTGGAAGTGGAGCAGCTGGGACTCCAACCAGGGCCACTGTGGGATCTGCATTGCCGGTGTCACAGGGAGCAGCTAACCACTGCGCCACAACACGGGCACCAGCACTTGGTCCAGGAAGAGAACACTCTAGTCTTCCTCTCCAGCCCAGTGCTTCACACTCTGCTCCAGCCAAAGGGGTATCACTGGCGGAATCTTTGCTGGTTTCGCCACAACACTGGCCCTTCTCTTCCCTTCTCTCTCACTTAACCAAAAGCATTCAGGGTAGAGCATGAGGAAGGAAGTCCCACAACATCCTTCTCTGGTTAACTCAAGGTCTGCCTTTCCCCACTCCCACCCCTACAACACACTTGCCCTGGGTATCCGTATCTCCCATGGACCATGCGTTGGGCATTTTTTTGCCTTCATTTCAAGACAGTTTGTGTTTGGAAAGCGGTTTCTTTGTGCTCCACTCTGATAAGGCGTCTGAAGAGGCAAAAAAGGAGAAGAGAGCTCTCCAGTAGCAGGATGAAAAGCAAATTCTTGATGTGTGTGTGTCGACAAGATGGAAGCAGGATTGGCTGGCGGCCCAGGAAAATTCCAATCAAGACAATTACATTCTGCCGCCCAGGAGCGCCTCTCGCGTTCCAGCTCGCTGCTGCGCGATTCTGTTTCCGGTTGCCTGGCGGATGGGCAGCTGTGAGGGGGCTGCCCTCTGAAAGCAACCTCAGCCTCTACCTCACACCTGCTCCCCTCTGCCACAGGAGGGGCGGGGGTAGCCAGGCTGGGGATTGCCCAGCAGATTCGGAGACAGGCTCTGAAGGCCTGGGGTTGGCAGGTGCCAGCTGAGGGGTGAGAGGGTACCCAGACCCGCGCGGTAGGGCCCTCAGTCATTTCAGAACTCCGCTTAAATTCAAATTAACCAAAGTGCTTTTCCAGGTGATGGCTTCGACACTAGGAGCGCGCTAATTGCACAGGCAATTAAAACAGAGATTTGCTTGCTGCATGGCGAGTGGGGTATCTGCCTGGGCCTTAATCTCCTCTGAAAATGGAGAGAGCTCTGATGGAAGCGCAGCGAGCCCAGGGGCTGCAGAGAGGAGCCTCAGGGACCCAGAGACCACTCTGCAAGCTGCCTGCCCTTGGCACAGCGAGCCCAGGGACTGCAGAGAGGAGCCTCAGGGACCCAGAGACCACTCTGCAAGCTGCCTGCCCTCGGCACAGCGAGCCCAGGGACTGCAGAGAGGTGCCTCAGGACCCCAGAGACCACTCTGCAAACTGCCTGCCCTCAGCAGCCCTCCCTGGGCAACGCCAGGTGTGGTGGTCCCCTCGCAGGCCTCTCTGAGTGCAGAGCCTTCAAGGCACCAAGCTGATGCACCAGGGCCTTTGGCCAAGCAGAGGCTGCTCCTTTGACCTGAATGCCTCAGACCTGTCTTCAAAGCTGTTGGACTTGCACTGTGTCCCCTGAAATACTGCGGAGGTCACAGCCTCCAGCACCTGTGAAGGTGACTCATTTGGTATAGGGTCTCTGCAGATGAGTGAAGACGAGATCATGAAGGGTGGGCCTTGGTCTAACATGACTGTGTCTTTATACAAAGAGGGCATCTGGGAGGCAGAGACAGACATACACCCAAGGAGAAGGAATGTGAAGACAGAGGAAGGCACGGACAGCACGGTTCTTCTGCAAGCCAAGAAATGCCAAAGATTGCAAAGACACCAGCAAATCACAGGACACGAGGGCAGAGGCACGCAGCAGTCTCCCGCGGCCCTTGGAAGGAAGCCACCTGCCAATACCTGCAGCTCATACCTCCAGACAATGAATTTCTGTTGTCCAAGACACTTGATTTGTGGTCCCTTTTATAACACAGCCTTGGAAAACTACTGCACATGGCCAAGTCACAACCGTTCAGGCCCTACCTGCTTGGTAGTGATCCTACTCTGATATCCTCCAGAAATTCTTTCCCAGTTCAACCTGGTTAGCACTCTGCATACGGCAGAGGGGGCCTCCTGCCTCCTAAGACCAGCTGCCCCGGGTCGGAGCTGTTCTTCTCCCTGGACCATTCCACCCAGACCTCCTAAATGCTCCACAGCTGACATATTCCACAAGGTTTGTCCAAAGGCTCTGCAGTAGCAAACGAGATAGAGACCTGCTCACATTCAGTCACTTAATATGTGCTTATTGACAACCTACTAAGTGCCAAGCACTGTTCTGGGCATTGAAGCTACAGGATAAACAAGACAGACAAGATCATGACTCAGATGAGTTGCATTCCAGTGGGGGAGACTGAACCATGAAGAAGGAGAAAAACAGACCAAATCATTTCAATCAGGAGTGCTGTGACCTGCTCAGCTCCCACCTACAAGGATGCCCTTAAGCTGGCCCTCCTTGAGGTCAGGCTTCAAGACCCAGGGGGAGCAAGAAACTCCTCCGTACCCCTGCCAGAAACCACCTCCCAAGCACTCGTTCTCAGCACCCACATCACAGGTCCCCTGACTTTGGCAGTGTCTGATCCCTTCATAGAAAATGCCACCCCTGCACACAAGGCACAGCCCTGTGGTCGAGAAAAAAAAAGCCCATGGCCTTCCATTTCCGAGGTCTGGGTTTTCCAGGTACAAGGCTCAAGCTGAACCCCAACCCTAACTTCCTTGCGCCCCAGTTCATTGCGGGCTACACACCCCCTCCCTCCGCCCAGTCTCTCTCTGTGTGTCACATTCAGGGACCAGCTTGTCTCCCTCCACATATGCCTCCCCTCAGACTCCCGGCTCCACCCCCTGCTTGGGAAAGAACACGCACGCACATCAAGAAAGTACAGCGTGTGGATGCTAAAGCACATTGAGTGAGGAAACATCTCTCAGAAAAACAAGCTGCGGAGACGGACGTAAATCTGCTTCAAGATTCCCTCAATTTACACCACTAAACAGAACACGTCCCACGGAAGCCTCCGCATTCCGACTGATTCACAGCACTCCAGTCTTCTGCAAGAACAACTGGCGGATGCTTGCCTTGCATCCGCAAATTAAAACAGTCCACAGAGCTTTTCTCAAGCCTCAAAGACCGGAACAGTTTCTCAGGCCACCATCTTACTACAGCGCAAGTGGCTTCGAGTGTTGCCTGCCCCAAGGAGCCTGAGGAGAAGGCCTGTTCTGCGGAAGAGACCCCAGTGACAGGAGTCCCTTTATTTCCACTGGAATCCTTGGGGCCCCAGAGAGCAGGCCTGGGGGAGGGGCACCAATGTTGGTGGAACTCAGCAAGCCCTTCAGAGGCAACAGAAAGCCAACCCAGGGCTGGGACAGCTGCATTTGCACCAGGCACGAGGGCAGAGGCACACAGCAGTCTCCCGCACACACACATGGTCTACTGTGCCCAACAACATGAAATGACGGCATCATGTGTCCTTTGAAAGCAGTGCCACAAGGCCCAGTGGGGTTTAAAGGAGTGTCCATGGTCCCCTTACTACAAGTGTCGGAACTGGGGGTCGACCAGAGGCCTGACCCCAAATCATGTATTCTTTCCACTACTCACATCCCCGATAGCTATCTCATTTCCCAACCGGCAACCCCTCAGTGGCGTCTGTACAGCATGGCAGGGGAGGAGATCCTGGAATCGACTTAGCTTATTGATCTCTTAGCTTATTGATCGACTCTGATACTGCCCCATGCTTCTTAATCATTTGGGAGCCGTCTCTGACTTTTTCCTACTGGGGTTTCTTTAGCTTCATGTTTGAGCTTACAATAGTTGGGTCTTTTTTAAGCCTCTCGCAAAGCACTGGAACTCCTGAATAGACGTGAAGGAAGCATGAAAAGTGCATTGGTATCTAACTCACTCCAGGAATTCGTGGTAGTGCAAGTACAGCGCTGCAGGGCAGACACAGGGGCCACGGGGATGGCAGACGGAGTCAGGAGGTGTGGACGCTCACCCCAGCTTTCTCAGTTCAGGAGGCACCACACATGCACATTATCACGAGTGGTGATGGGCTGTCTGTTTACTTTTAGAGATTGATGCTCCCAAGAACTTGCGGGTTGGCGCCCGCACAGCAACCAGCCTCGACCTGGAGTGGGACAACAGCGAGGCCGAGGTTCAGGAGTACAAGGTGGTGTACAGCACCCTGGCCGGTGAGCAGTACCATGAGACGCTGGTCCCCAAGAGCATGGGTCCAACCACCAGGGCCACTCTCACAGGTGAGTAGCACACCCGTCCCACGGGAGCCTGTTGATCGCTGAGTCTACATCCTCAAAGCTCTCTCCGTAATTCAGCCAACTCTCACCCAGCCCAGCACCACATCGGACTGATCACATCCCTTAAGTGCCTGTCAATATGTCTGCTACCCTCCATTGCACGGTCACACCTGGTCTAAGCTACTCTCATCTTTTAACTGCTGAAATCACTGCCTCCCTTCTGCCCTCTCCCTTCTAATCCACCTGTCACCCATGAGCAATCTTCCCAGAGCACAGTTCTGACTGTGCCATTATATTATGTGTACACACCAGGCGCGTCCCCTTGCAGTTCAAGTAAGCCAGACCCTTGGTGTGGCCCACCAGGCCTGCCTACTTCCTCTGCCGCCTTCCGGAACGCCACCTCCACCCCAGCCCCTGCTGGTCTGCCTGCCTTCAGTTCCTCAACTGAACAGAACGCTTCTCCTCCTGCCGCGGCATCTGACACGTGCCGTTCGCTCTGCCTGCCAGCCCCTCCCACTACCTCCTTGGCCCAGCTCACACCGGCTTCTGCTCACAGCTCACCATCGTCACTCACCTCTTAGCACCCAGGGTCATCATTTCACACGTGTGGGCAGGATTTGGCTGACAGTCTCCACCACTGACCTGAAGCTCTCTGAAATGTGAGCCACATTGGCTTTGATTCATCATTGAATTCCCAGGATCCTGCACAGTGGGTAGCATGTCCTAGGTCCTAGATTGGCGTTTCCTGAATGAAGGAATCTGCAAAAGTCTGCCATGCCTTGGGCAGAGGCTGCCAGAGGCCAATGGTAAGGGGAGAGCTTGGTCATGCCTACCACACACACCCTCCTCAAGACTGTGGGTTGAGGGTCACAGAGCCATGTTAAATGAGGTGATGTAGATGGACACAGAAGGCAAGGACCGAGGCTGGGAGATGGGTTGGGAGGTTGCTGCTAGCCTCAGAATGAGGGGGGTGGCGGTAAGGTCTAAGGCAGTGCCCCAGGTCACATGGGGAGCAGGTCCTGTCCCTTAGGGCTGTGGGACCAGCCCAATGCTCCTCCTGGGGCCTTCAGCACACCTATCCCAGAACAACTGCCCATTGGACCTCCTGACGGGGTGAATGACTGGAAATGTGGGGTGTGGTTTTTAGCTGCGGGTGAGGCCGTGCAAAGCAGTGGTGGACCAGGGCTGCCAACGTGCTTGCACAGAGACATTGTTGAACTTGTGCCTTGGTTTCCTGCAAGTGTTTGCCGTCTACGTAGACAAGGGCTACTCAGTGACGAGCGCGCACAGTGAACAAGGACGGTGGAATCGGAGCTGCTTTCCTCCTGAGCTGCGATCCCAGGCCATCTTGCCAAACAAGGCCAGTTAAAGTAAACAGAAAAGCTGTGTCTCCTGGAGAGCGCGCTCCTGGAAATGCAGCCAGGAGACGGGAAGAGATGCTGACCAAGCAGGTGAACGGGTGGACGGGACGTGGGAAGGGCAGACCAGCTGGCGGAGAGCTGGAGACGCTCACAAAAACAGACAAGCTCACAGAAGGGGACTCACGCCACGCGCAGCCTGTCCCTGCCCAGAGCCGCAGGCTTACTTGGCAATAAGCAGTTTCACAAAAATGATGGCTAGTTGTTCGGGTGAAGGCTGTACCGTAAAGTCACGAGAGACAGAGAATTCCGGTCACGTTCAAGCTATTATTTCCCACTACCAGGGGCAAAGAAAGAAAGCCCGCATTCATTCCTTAATCATCACCCTTATTACCGGCACGTCCGCCTAGTCAGGGCTCCTGTAACTCCCAGAGTGACCTCATCAGGTCCTATTGTCATCGTCCCCACTTATGGATAAGGCAGCTGAGCCTCACAAGTTCACAAGGTTAGCAGAGGACACAGTGTCATTCAAAGCCCGTTCTGAAGGACCCCCTCTCACGGCTGCTCCTACCACAGAAATCAAATGCAAGGGACGGGGTAGATGGTCAAGTTGCTGCCTGGGACACCTACAACCCCTATGGGCGTGTCTGGTTCAAGTCCCAGCTCTTCTGCTTTTGGTCCAGCTTGCTGCAGTCACACACCCTGGGAGGCTGCAGGTGATGGCTCAGGCACTTTGGTGCCTGCCACCCGTGCGGGAGACCCGGATTAAATCCTAGTTTCCCAGCCTCCGCCTGGTCCAGCCCTGGCTGCTCCAGGCATTTGGAAAGAACCAGCGGGTGAAAGATCACTCTCTGTCTTTCTGTCTCTCTGCCTTTCAAATAAAAATTAAAATCTCCAAAAAAAAAAAAAAGTAAGAGATGGTCCAAATTTAAATGCCACAGATCCGTTAAGAGACAGGAAAATTATGGAGCAGAGTGGGCATAGATAGGTTGGGATTTTTTTGTGTGCTAGAGCTGGGTTTATGAAAAAACTTATATATATATATATATATATATATATATATGCATATATCTCACATAATTATCCCAGGGAGCTCACTGCTGGAGAGATTTATAAAAGCAAATAGCTTTACATGATTTAAGAAGGGATTACAGGCATGTAAGAAAATCAAGTACGTCTGTGGTTGTGAGACTCTGGTTAAGGATTGTTCGCTCTGTTGCTGCGGCCTCTGGGGGCAGAGGAGACCAGCAAAGAGGAGGGGACGGAAGGAGAGAAGTTAGATCCCAGCTCTCAGTTGCTGTGCTTCCTCCATTCCTGACCAACCTGCACCCCTACAGAGCAAAGTCTTTCAGCCTCCACGGGCCGGGGTGGTGTTGAGACCTGGAGGCTTCTGTTTTGCTTGAATGCTCTGCTCTGTGCAAGATGCAAAGAGCCCAGACTTGGCACTCTGCCTCCGGGGCAACTGACTTGACCTTTGCAAGCCTCTCTCTTCATCTGTACAGGGTGGTGGTGGTGGTGGTGGTGGGGAATGACACCGTTTTCCACGTGGTGTTGCCGTGAGGAGTGAATGAGGCGGCGTCTAGCACACTGCACTACTGAGTGGATGATGACGGTGCAGAAGCAGGCTGGCGAGCAAGCTGTGAGCTAAGGGATGGCTTAACCTCAATCGATGTGGCACCGGGACGCAGAACCTGGCGTCTCAGCCTGCAGCCTGCAGCCCAGCAGTGTGGGCAGCACCAGGGGACGGGAGCCCTCGTCCCAATGGTGTGCTGAGCCAGAGCTGCCCTTGAGACCCAGAGACGATGCCCGTGCCCGCCGGCGGGTGACAAGTGCACCTGTAGGGTGCGGCTTCACAGGCGCCCACTCAGGTTTGAGGCCAGTTTCATGCTGTGCATCCTGGCACCAATGTCTTAAACTCTCCGTGCTTCCAGACATCCTGTCGCCCTCACAGGTCCTGTGGGGGTGACGTGAGATCAGCTATTTCTGTATGTCTGGGTACTCCCAGGTGGAGCTGGCACCCGGGGAGCATTCTGGTTGTGGGTCACCTCGACAAAGCTCAGACCCCAGAGCCTCGGCAGCCTGGGCTCCCCCGGCCCCAGTTCAGGCCCCGCTCCTCTCGTGGCTGACGTTCAGTCCTTACACTCCTATGCCCCTGTGTTTGCTCTTCCCCACGGAGGACGCCCTTGTCCCTCAGGCCACCACTGGCCCTTTCTCATGGAATCCAAGCCCTTCCTGTCTCTTTGAGTCACACAGAGGGCTCACAGCAAGCACAACCCCCCACTCCCGCTCTGCAACCCAAGAACCCAGGCTGGGGCACACAATTCCCATCATCCCCCACGCTCCCCCATCAGCCTCTGCAGCCAGTGCCCAGAGACTCGCCTCCAGAGAAAGAATCTGTTCCTTTTTTTTTTTTTTTTTTTTTTGGACAGGCAGAGTGGACAGTGAGAGAGAGACAGAGAGAAAGGTCTTCCTTTGCCGTTGGTTCACCCTTCAATGGCCGCTGCGGCCGGCGCACCGTGCTGATCCGAAGGCAGGAGACAGGTACTTCTCCTGGTCTCCCATGGGGTGCAGGGCCCAAGGACTTGGGCCATCCTCCACTGCACTCCCTGGCCACAGCAGAGAGCTGGCCTGGAAGAGGGGCAACCGGGACAGAATCCGGCGCCCCGACCGGGACTAGAACCCGGTGTGCCGGCGCCGCAAGGTGGAGGATTAGCCTAGTGAGCCGCGGCACCGGCCAGAATTTGTTTCTAAACAACAAGCTGAAATGATTTCCTCCTCCAGTCTCCTGGCTTCTGTGTCCTTAAGGACAAGTCTCAGCCCAGGGGATGCCTGCGTGGCCTGTGTCCCGTACTTGGGTCCCTACAGGTTCGTCCCGGTACCTCCTGGTTGGAACTGGGTAGCAGGTCACAGGAAATGCGAACCCTACTCTGCTTTCTAAAAACCAACCATCTACAGAGAAAACTCCTGGTGGAGGGAAGGCAGGACAGAGGAGGAGGAGAGGGGAGACTCTCAGTCCCCACTGGAATTTGGTCGAGACGCCAGCCGCCCTGCCAGCCACTGATGGAAACTGTGGACGCTTCTCCGGCCATCACATCTGAGCGACCCCTCCACCCTGTCATCAGAAAGGCCTGTGGCCGCCATGTTTTACAGGGGTGGGGGGTCTTCCCTCTGCCACTGGAACTCTCACAGATCCTCCCTCAAGGACAGAGCCCACACTTGAGGATCCTGGCACCAGGAAACAAGGCAAGAAGAGCTGGCCTGCCTGGCCACGTGAGCACTGCCCTCTCCCCCAGCGGCCCGAGGCCCCCCTCCCACCCACCCCTGGAGCACCCCCCTGAGCGTCTGTCTCCCCAGGTACTTCCCAACCAGCCACCTCCCTGCACCAGGGCCCCCCCCCCCTTCAGTCAGCAAGCTGCAAGTTAAGAGAGCCAGCTCCACGCTCTAGGAATCCCAGGGGCTCAGAGTCCTACAGATGTCACCAAACAACACGGGACCCACATGCAACACACTCACATGTTTGCATATTTTCACACTCACACACCCTGCATGCACACACAAGCACTCACATACACATACACACAAGGCAGGCGTCACAATGCGACTTGCCACCTTCAAGGCCTCTGAGTGCTGGGGGACGTGGAACAAGTGCCAGCACCAAGCCCCGCATTTGGGGCCCCCTGGTGAGGAAATGGTCTCCTTGCAGTTCAGGAGCAGGCAAAGGGCTGGAGAACAGGAGGGTGTTCCAGGGAGAAACCTGAGACTCCAGGAGGCGCCCAGTGGGCAGAGCAGCACTGCCTGAGTGCTCATCTTCGTTGTGTCAGCACCCTTTGATGCGCAAGCCCCAAACGCAGTGCCATTCCTCTGCCACCCTGCTGCCTCTTCCCAGAAGGAGGGGCTGGGTGACCAGCCTGGAGGACCCGGGGTCAGACGGTGCTCGGCCTCATTTGGGCAGAGTCACAGTGACCCCAAGTGGTCACTTCGGGAAGGCACCCTCTGGATACAGTGCCTCCTTCCAGGGTGCAGAAAGGTGGGGTGTGGGTCACAGAGACCCGAGTAGAAGCACTTGTCACAGAGCCAGGAACGAGGGATGTCACATGCTGGGGGAAAGGGAACCCGACAAAGATCCAGGTGGGTAGCCTACAGTTTCTGTTTCGGCTTCTTCAGCTTGGAGCACTCGTTTACAGTAAAAACCCAGACACGGGGTAGGGAGTGAGGAACCTTGTCTCCAGCAGCCAGAAAGTCCCCCAGGACCTTGCCCCCTTAGGACAGCTCTTCTAACTCAACGTGCATTGGTTCAGCCAGCCCCTTCCCTACAACTGGGCTGGAGTAGACTGCTTCTCTGGATGCCTGAACACCACCCACACCCAGAAGAGCAGGGAGATGGCTCAAAAGCCTGACTCATCCAGGGGGATGGAAGAAGGAGCACTTGCTCTCATTCTACTGAGGATGGTCTCAGCCTAGCTGAAATGTAGACTGCTGTCTACCTGGCGTAACCTTGAGGACTCTCAGTAGACCCTCTGCCTCCAAATGCCACCCTGGCGGTGGAACCTCCAGCCTCCCAGCCCCACTGCTGGAAAACTTCCCTGAGGATCCCCACTGTAGGTCCTGGTCCTCCACAACTCTTGCCAGACCTGCCTTGGCACACACTGTGCCCTCCACCTGGGACGTCCCTCCCCAAGACACATGTCCACCCACCTTCAAACCCCATACCAGACAGCCTCTCTTGGGCCTGTCTCCCACTCTCCCCGAGGTGGTGCTGCCTCCACGCTGCTTCTATGCCTCGTGTACAGAAGCAAGGCCCAGGTGCCTGGGTGGAAATATGACCTCTTTCCATCTCGAAATCCCCAAGTTCATCTCCCAAGGCCAACCAAATCCCTAACCCCAGTGTGGCGGGCCTGAGCGTCACAGCCACTTAGGAGATGAGCCCAGGGATTTTGCGATGGAAAGAGGTCATATTCCCACGCAGGCACCTGAGCCCAGCACACCTGCAGACCTCAGCACCATGGGTTTCCGGGAAAGACACGCAACCTCAGTGTCTTGGGCTCCTTCTCCCACTTCTTTCCCCACGAGCAGCAGCGAGCATGGAGACCAGGTCTCCTGAACAGGACAAAGTGAGCCGTTCTGCCTCTGTCGGCCGGTCCTCTCAGTGCAGGTGAGAATTTGCCGGTCTCCACTGTCTGCTAGCCCTAATCAATCTACTGCTGCTCCCCAGGCCCCATTCAGACCACTGGAGAATTCCAAGTTGCCTTCCTTCTACTTTGCTGATCTTAGCTTTCCAGGGATGACTCAAGTCCCTTCTCCAGGAAGTGGTCCCTTGGCTCCTGCAGCCCATGCTGATCTCATCTCCCTCTGAAATGGCCTTTAGTTAGCAGCCCACGGTGCACCATCAAATCCCTCTCCAATTCCACCTGGCTTACCCCACTCCCCCTGCTAACCTGTATGACTCTTAGGGACCCTTAGGGACCATGCACTGATCTGTCGGACAAAACAAGGGACTTAGGTTCTATACCTAGCTTTGTCAAGTATTCGCTTTGTAACCTCCTGAGGGATGGGTCCCTCTGAGCCCGGTGGCTAATGAGCAATGCCTGCCCGAAGAGCTGCAGGGGAATTCACTGAGCTCACGCGTCTGAATCTCTAAGAAGCTATGGTTGCAGTACTTGCTACCATCACACCCTAGAAACTGCTTTCATTCTTTTTAACCCCGCCTCTCTTCCCTCCCTTTAATTTTCTTCTAGATCACCCATCACGTGTAGCTCAAGACTTGGCATATTATGGGTCAGTGCTCAATAAATAATGAATTTACTTGTTCAGTACCGATCCCTTTTCATCCCTCACAGGGCAAGGCTGATGTCTGTGCAGCTCACCCTGGTATCCCCAGCACATAGCCCTGTGTCTGGCACAGAGAAGACCCTCAATGGTATTTGATGAGTAGATAAACTGCGTGCTTTAGGAGTTCAGAGAAGAATGAGTGTGTGGTCAAAGAGTTGAGAAAAGCATCAACCACCAGGCTGAACAAAGGAGATTTTGTAAGGGATGGAGAGTGATGGTTTCCTATGGGATGAATCTTCTGGGCTTTTGTTAAGAAAGGGAATTGAGCCACTGAAATGCTACCACTTGCAGGAGCTGGATGGAGAGATGAAGAGAGCGTTGACAGAGAGCAGTGGGATCTTTGAAAAGGGAGAGGTCCTTGGGAGTGCTGAGTGCCGATACAGGGCTGTGCTGGCTGTGACTCGATGCACACTTTCTTTCCGGCAGGACCGTATTTTTCCTGCTGGCAAAGAGCAACGATTCACTTGTAGCACAGGAAGCAAGCTGCTGAGAATCAAAGGCAAGCAGCAAGGCACCAGCCTGTCTGAGAGCCCCAGCCCCATCCCTGGACAGAAAGCCGGGCAAGAGAGTGCTTTAAATGCTGCGCTGCCGTCCTCCGGGAGAGGCGGGCTCTGCTGTGAATTATTGAACGTTTCATTTACGCTTCATAAATAAGAAACTCGGGTGGGAACGTTACATGTTAGATCCGTTTGGCAACATATAATTTCTGTCTTCCTCCCTCAATCCGTCACCCTTCATCTACGTTGGAGAATTCTACTTCGTCATAAGCGATTGAAGGTCTCAATCAGTTGCCTGAGAAAAGTAGTTTGTGTCCCAAAGGTAATCTAATTTCTGCAACCAAGATGTACCTGCGAATTGCCCAACACATTGACGAAGATGAATGTGTGCTTTGAACGGATCTGGGAGCATTGCGATCACCCACTCAATCTAGAGACAGGTGCTCGGCCCAGCCAGGGTGAGCGCTTCACGGGCACCTGACTCCCCGAGTCACTGGTTTCCAGCAGGACCAACAGGCTAAGCCTCAACAAACCACCACCAACAGAAGTACCTGGGACCAACCTGTACCCACAGGGGCACTTTTTGTAGATGATGAGGTCATCCATAATAAAAGGACGCCAAATCCCAGAAGAGTTGTCTGTGCAAGATGACCATCTGCTCGGCTACTATCAGTAGGGGCCAGCCACTGTACTGTAAATCTCATCTTCCCAAAGGCTCTCTGAGATAGGCAGTTGCTATTTCCAATCCACAGAAACTGAGGCTCAAAGATGTTAACAACCAAAGTTACACATATAGAAGGTGGCAGCGCCTGACCATATAACAGAAATTTCTGACTTCAAAGTTTCAGACTTCAAACTTCGCCTCTGCTGGTGCTGATGGTTTAGAAAGGAAGTAGGATCAGGACAGGAATGGAGCTGATTCAACGCAGGAAAAAGAGGGCTGATTCTGATGCCAGCCCAGACAGGGCTTGGAGGCTGCATTGCTTGGAGTCCCAGCAGGCTTTTCCATAGACGCGCATGGGGACACCTGGTGCGTGGGCTGCACCGAAGCCACGCTGAGGAGGGGGTCTCTGGCTACCGTGCAGCATACCCTGGACTAAGTCCCTTCAGGGAAGGTTGCTCAAAGCATTTCCAATCAAAATCATGGTCCGAGGGAAATCACAGCTGGGAGGCACAGGGCACCCCAGTCCTCCTGCAAGCCCTGAACCCCGAGGCCATCAGCCTGATCACCTCCAGCAACAAGTCCTGAGTTGAACAGTGTTCTCCCCAAATCCAGTGTCCTCATTAGGAGAAGAGGAGACCACGGGACAGCAGTGGCAGACTGGAGGGATGCAGCCATAAGCAATCGCCGGAAGCTAGGAAGAGGCTAGGACTATCCCCTAAAGCCATCACAGGCAGCCTGGCCCTGCTGACACCTGGTTTGCAGACTTCCGGCCTCCAGTTCCATGGGGGAATGAAGCTCTGGTATTTACGCCACTGGTTTATAGGAACTGGTAGCAACAGGACAGGAAACCAGTACGGATGGGAGGAAGACCCTCACAAGGTGCAGTGAGGCTGAAAGACACATTTAATCTAGAAGGCACGCGTTTCATATAAGCGGTGAGCAGCATCACAATCCACCATGGCTCTGGGGAGCCCACACAGGGCCCCATAAAGAGCTGCCAGGAGGGAGCAGACTGACGTGGCAGCCCCGGGTGGTGCTGTGATTCTGCTGCTGTTTTCCACCCTTCTGCTGCCAATCAACGAGGATCAGGTTGATGCCAGTGGCGATAGAGGGAACAATGGTTCTAATCCTCAGCAACTGTGAATACGTCACCTTATGTGGCAAAAACACAGACTTCGAAGATGCGGCTGACTGACAGATCTTGAGATGGGGAGACTTTCCTGTGCTACCCTGGGGTCCAATGGGATCACAAAGGTGTCTCTAAGGCGGGTGTAGCGGGGAGACCGTCAGGATAGCTGTGACCCGGGAGCAGAGGCCAGAGAGAAAACACATCGGATGACACTGAGCTGCTGGCTGTGAAGATGGGTGGAGGGCCCACCAACCCAGGAATGCAGGCAGCCCCCAGGAGCCAGGTCCTCCTGCAGAGCCCCGGATGGGCTACAGCCCTGCTGGACCCATTTACTCCTGAGACTTCCGGCACTGCAAGATAACAAGTGTGTGTTGCTGCCAGTCACTAAACGGTGGCCATGTGTCACGGTAGCAGTAGAAAGCATTCATGGCAGCAGTCAGACCGGGACGAGGGCAGGGAGAGACCCAAGAGGAGTCCAGACATCCTGGGAGCCCCTCAGTGACCTCTGTATTAAACCCCCGAAGGATTTCCCAAGAGGTTTACACCTTTTCATTGAACAGTTTTTGTTTTTGTTTTCCATCCTCCTGGAGGCTCCAGAAGCCAACCAAAAATCTGATCCTTGGCTGTCAGTACCCTAGGGTCTCAGTCACCTACCTTAGATGAGGAGCTGGCAGTGACAGGCCATCTGCACTTTTTTTTAAAGATTTATTTATTTATTTGAAAGGCAGAGAGAAGCCCTCCATCCACTGTTCACTCCCTAAACGGCCGCAATGGCCGGAGCTGCACCAATGGGAAGATAGGAGCCTGGAGCTTCTTCCGGGTCTCCCACATGGGAGCAGGGGCATTAAAAGTCTGACGGGCCTGTGCTGAGAGAGAGCCCAGCCACCACTGCTTCCTGGGAGGGACCCGGGAGCCCCCATGGGGCCGCAGCTCTTATCTTCAGAGTGGAGTCTGATTATATGCAACACTCAAGAAATGCTTTAAGGTCCATGTCCACATTGTCCCTCCCAACTACACTCCCCTGTCCACATTTGAAGCAAGAAATCCCTTCCCTGGTTCCAGCCAACATGCACCTGTGACTGCACGGGGAGCACACCTGTGAAGGTCGCTGACCAGCGCAGTCCCACTGCCTTCCTGAGACTTGCTGCAGGAAAAGTGCCCTGCACTGGCCGATTTATCCTGCTGACTTGGTGTGGACTGCTCACGTAGTAAAATCAAGAATTCCTTACAGGTAAAATTAGAAGACTCAGGAAGGGATAAACACAATATCTGAATGGGACTAAAAGCATTTTCTTCCTCCTTTCAGCCTTCTCCACACCTGGCGCACACACACACACACACACACACACAATAATGTGTGTTTCTGCATCTCCCAACAGATCTGGTACCTGGCACTGAGTATGGAGTTGGAATATCTGCCATCATGAACTCACAGCAAAGTGTGCCGGCCACCATGAATGCCAGGACTGGTGAGTAGGAGGACCAGGTTCACCTGGCAGCCCCAGGAGCCGTGGAAGCTTGTCCAGGCCAGGATCCATCAGAAGGCCATGCCCACCCCACCCTCCTCCAGTGAACGGCTGGCAGCCTAGGACAACATCCATCCTGGACCTAAACTCTGACATCTGACATGGAATATGGAGACCCATCTTCCTCCCTGTGCTTGGTCCCCCGTGGTCTGGAGGGCTGTCCAGTGCTACTATGCAGAGCAGGTGTGGCAAATCCCAAATAGATTGGTGCCACAAGAGGCCTTATTTCTCTCTAGACCAACCCACAGCAGGTAGAAGATGGTGTCTTTCAACCTGCACCCAGGAGTCCTCAAAAAGGCCACTGGGTAAAGGTGTAGGCTTGGAAACAACCCATTAAATCCAAGAGCAGAGGAAAAGTCCACTTGAGACCCTGGTTGCTCTGGATCCTACAGCTTTGCTTCCAAATCCTGGGTAAATTTCAAGGTCACTCTAGTAGCTTAGATACAAGCAGCATGGACTGCATTCAGAATTTGGGGCCAGTCTTTGTCCCATTACTCAGTTCAGTGCAGACAACCTCTTCCGAGCAACACAAGGACAAGGGTCTCTAAGTCCTCATATCTGGCTGCCTGCACACTCATGGTTAGGAACAAGTCAAAATGGCTCAAGGACAAGTGCTGGGGACACCCTAGTGTGTGCCCTGGAGGCTTCCTGAGAAAGGTTTGGTGAAAATGAATGTGGAGAGCCTGAAAGCCAGCAGGCTTTGTCCCAGAGGCACATGCATCTGGTGAGGTTGCAGCCAATAGTGCCCTTCTACAGAGTGGCCATCCGTTGGACAAGCTCCTGGCCATCTTTCAAAGGGAAGGTGCTTCACACGATGGGAGACAGGCATCAGAGACCACAGGCTAGTGCTCCTGGTCAGCAGGTCTGCTGATGGCTTGCAAACACTCAGGGTGGTCCAGTAAACACCGGCCCTGCAGAGGAGCCCGTGTGAAACAGGACACTTCTGTTGATCCACAGAACTCGACAATCCCAGAGACCTCATGGTGACAGCCTCCTCAGAGACCTCCATCTCCCTCATCTGGACCAAGGCCAGTGGCCCCATCGACCACTACCGAATTACCTTCACTCCTTCCTCCGGAGTTGCTTCGGAAGTCACCGTGTCCAAGGACAGCACCTCGTACACACTGACCGACCTGGAGCCTGGGGCAGAGTATATCATTTCCATCACCGCTGAGAGGGGTCGGCAGCAGAGCCTGGAGTCCACTGTGGATGCCTTCACAGGTACACGGGCAGCCGAAATCTCTGCTGGGCTCCGCGATCAGCAGACCTCAGGTGTAAGGTCATCCAGGAAACCTACTCTTCCAAAGCCCCATTTCCTACAGACGAAGGAAACAGCAGAGGGAGGGCAGACCCGTCAGTCCATCCAGAGGGAGTGGTGGGAAGAGAGTGGGAGAGATGAGCAAGGCTGTCCCATGCCCGAGAGTGCCTGTTGGTTTGCTATAACCTGCACATAGTAGCTGACCCTGTCCCTCTCTCCCCACCTGCACTAAATTAGCAGGCACTCAGAGGACCCACAGGATCAAGTTAAATTCCTTCCAGGACAGAGATTTTAAATCCTGGGTCAGAATAACTCACAGAGACGTTTTCCGGTGTTACCAGAATTCAGTGTTCAGTATATGGGTGGGAAAAAGTCCAAGGGTAGGATGGGGATGAGGGGGACGGGGGGCCTGTAGATCAGCAGGTGAGGGGCAGCCCTCCTCAGCAAGGGAATGAGATCCTCTTCTAGCCCAGTGACCGCCACGGCACCTCTCCTCTCCGCGTTGCAGGTTTCCGCCCTATCTCCCATCTGCACTTCTCCCACGTGACTTCCTCCAGCGTCAACATCACCTGGAGCGACCCCTCTCCCCCAGCAGACAGACTCATCCTGAACTACAGCCCCCGCGACGAAGAGGACGAGATGATGGAGGTCTCCTTGGACGCCACCAAGAGGCACGCTGTCCTGATGGGCCTGCAGCCGGCCACCGAGTACATCGTCAACCTCATGGCCGTCCATGGCACGGAGACCTCTGAGCCCATCGTGGGCTCCATCACCACAGGTGAGGCGAGAGGACTTGACAGCGGGTGATAGAGCCGTGTTGGCACAGTAGCCTTCGGCAAGCCAGTGAAATCTGAGAACAGAAACACTCACGGACTAGGGACTTGCCTTGGTGGCTAGAGAGGGTCTGTGAGCTGCTATGAAACAGCCACTTCGCCCAGTGCTACATGAGATCCACGGGCGGGGAAACTCCCACGTGGAAAGCAGGACGGCGCCAACACCTCGAGGCGACCAAGGACTGCATGCATTAGTCCAGCCCAAGAGAAAACCCCACGGAAAGCGCCTCTCCAAGAGGAGGCCTGGAGAGTGAAGACACGCCTGCTCCTCTGCTGCAGAGCCACGGCTTAGTGCCCAGCAAGATCGGTGATGCGAATCGTGCGTCGTCCCGATCACAGGGCGCTAGCGTGTAACCAGTGACCTGGCACTTAGAGAACGGGGTCCGTTTGCGTGTTATTTGGAGAGACAGGCACTCAGAGATTCACTGGCCTGTTCCCATCAGATTATCCACGAAACGGTCCCCAAAATGAGCGGTGTAAGAACAGGGGTGCTGGAATAAGAACATGTATGCCTAGGTAATTTCCTGTACACTGACAGAGCTCACAGACTGGACGAGTGGATTAAACACTCAGTTGATTTAACCTGGAGATCCTCTAGCAGTCAAAAAAAAAAGTACAGAGCATAGATGAAATATAATTTAGGAAAGTGGATTTGTTCTGGCCTTGTGCCCTGAAATTCCTCTACAATCAATAGGCAGTTTTTTATTTTTTCCAAAATGAAGCAAAGGTGGCTGTTAACAAATAAGAGATAGAGGCAGAGTTGGATTTATCCAAGAGAAATTGCCCCAGAGAAAATGTTACTCCCAGGTCAGAAGAAAACAAATGGATTTAAAGGGACGTTCCTGGTTGACCCTCACAGCTAATAATGGCTGCACAGACACAGTCCTTGCCAGCTGGCTTCATGTTGCTAAAACTGTTCTCCATGAACATGGCTGTGGCTGTATCTACAAGGGTTCAGGTGAGACGTCAGCCTGACTGCGGTTGGTTGCAAAGTCTAGTTTTCCTCTGGGACGCAATTGACTCTTGATCGCCGTGCATTATGTAAGCCTGGGATAGGAGTTCCTTTCTCACACTGTGCTTCCTGTCTTTCCCCCCAACTCCTCGGGCCCTTGTAGGAATCGATCCCCCGAAGGACATCACGATTAGCAACGTGACCAAGGACTCAGTCACGGTCTCCTGGAGCCCTCCTGTTGCTTCTTTTGATTACTACCGCGTGTCTTATCGCCCCACCCAAGGTAACCGAGTTATGTGATCCCTCAGCAAGATTACTGGGATCCGCAGCTGGGCAAGGATCACTGCAGGACAAACGGCCTGGCCCCTAACCCCACCTGTGTCTGCTGTCTGCTCTTTGGTTCGCTCCATCTCATGAGAAGGGGCTGGTGAGGAGCAGCCAAGATGTCCTCTTAACACATCCTTCTTAGAAGAGGCTTCAGCCGGCGCCGCGGCTCACTAGGCTAATCCTCCGCCTGCGGCGCTGGCACACCGGGTTCTCGTCCCGGTTGGGGCGCCGGATTCTGTCCCGGTTGCCCCTCTTCCAGGCCAGCTCTCTGCTGTGGCCCAGGAGTGCAGTGGAGGATGGCCCAGGTCCTTGGGCCCTGCACCCGCATGGGAGACCAGGAGAAGCACCTGGCTCCTGCCTTCGGATCAGCGCGGTGCACCAGCCATTGGGGGTGAACCAATGGAAAAGGAAGACCTTTCTCTCTGTGTCTCTATCTCTCTCACTGTCCACTCTGCCTGTCAAAAAAATAAAAATTAAAAAATTAAAAAAAAGAGGCTTCAATGCATTCAGCCAAAAGGCAGGCCCTTCTCCAGCAGAGGCAGTGGGCCACCATTATCTAGGCAGGGTGATAAGAAACAAGGGGTCCCAAAAGAACTGGCCGAGAGCCGGGCTCACGTGCACTTTCCCGAGAGTGCTATGTCCAACGCTCCAATCGGGGTGGGGGGTAGTTAGAGACCCAGCTGGAGCCCAGCAGGGGACCACAGCCATGGCGCCCTACTTCCGCCCTGCAAGCCAACTTATGAGTCAGAGGAGGTTGGTCCAGACCTCGCCCACCCCCTGCCAGTTTTGCCAGTGTGTGTGGCGTTGGGAACTCAGTGAAGAACAGCCATTCCAGCGAGGGTGGGGCAGCTTTCTAGGCCGCACGGACCCCTCTTTGTAGCGTGCCCTCTGGATCACCTTCACACAGTTGCCTTGGAAAGACCAGTTTGCCAGAAAAACCCCTAAGAGTGAGTTTATTTTTCTTTGCTCCAAGAAGCCCATAAAACCAACCGGTATAAACAGCGCGCCGATTCCCCCTCAGAAGCCAGCACACCCAGCCCACGGCCCATTCGTCTTTCCTGCCTACTGAGCGCTACGTCTCTACCCCGTCTGTGCCACTGGGTGCCCCCTGGTGCACGGGACCACGGGCTGCGTTCGTGAGAGACCCTCTGAGCGTTAACTGTGGATTCCGCTCTTCCCTAGTGGGACGGCTGGACAGCTCGGTGGTGCCCAACACGGTGACAGAATTCACCATCAGCAGACTGAACCCAGCTACCGAATACGAAATCAGCCTCAACAGCGTGCGGGGCCGGGAGGAGAGTGAGCGCATCTGCACCCTGGTGCACACAGGTGGGCACATCTCCCTGCCGCGCGTCAGGTCAGGATCCTGACTGAGGACCTGCAGCAAACACAAGAGGCAAAGACCCGGTGTTCTGGCTCACAAGGCGACCCTGGTTCCAGGGTCTGGGGCTTCGTTCCTGGGGGCTCCTTCACCTTCCTGTGCCCTTGCTCCTCAACAGTCCTCTCTAATATAGGAGTTCACAGTCACCCTCTGGGAACCTCACTGGTTTTTCTTAGCGGTTCTAATGGAACTTAAGATTTAAAAGTGTCCTTTCAAAGACATAAGATGGAAGTGAATTTCAGAACAGAAATCTGAATATCCCTTCTGAGTTTTTAAATGTTTATCTTTATTTATTGGAAAGGAAGCAACAGAGAGAAAGAGATAGGTATAGAGATAGGTAGGTAGGTAGGTAGGTAGATAGATAGATAGAGGTAGACAGAGATCTTCCATCTGCTGTCACTTCTCCAATGCCAACAATGTCCAAGCTGGACCAGGCCAATGCCCGGAGCCCGGAACTCCATCCAGGTCTCCCGCATGGGCAGCAGTGACTCAAATACTACAGCCATCATCTGCTGCCTCCCAGGACATGCATTAGCAGGAAGTCTGGTAGGAAGTGGAACAGCTGGGACTCAAACCAGGGACTCTGATGTGGGATTCAGGCATTCCAAGCAGAGACTTAGCCTACTGTGCCACCGCCCTCCCTCTAACCCAACCGCAATCCAATTGTTGAAAACACTCAGAGAAGGCATTTTCTTCTCAAGGAAGGAAAGCACTGGTATCCTAGTCACATCCCGTCTGTGTCACATGTGGCCGGGGAGCACCAAGCAGCTGCATTTGCTCTGACCTCATGCTCTCGGCAGGAAGGCAGCAACAAAGTGGCCGTAACGCCCTCACCTGTGACAGAAGCAGTGGTGGTGATGCCGCCCCGGGGGTGTTCTGGGTCCCCCACAGAAGCCTGGTGTTCTGTGCTCTCCAACAAGCTAATAGGGTCCAGGTGGCCTTGGCATCCTCAGTGAGCACCCGTGTAATGAGCCAGAGGAAAAGAGATGGAAGGTGGGGGTGAGCCTGAGCTCTGAGGGAGTAGGACGGGGAAGCCCACATCCCATGGCCTCCCCTGGAAAACGAGCCTGAGCCCAGGGCCCCGGCACAGCTCCACGGCCTCTCCTTCTCTGGCCCATCGGCAGCACACCGTGCAGCGCTGGCAGAGACTTGCTCTGCGAGGCAGCGGGAGGCTCAGCCAGAGTTCCCGTCCCCAGCCCCAGACAGACTCTCCTAGTTAAGCTGTCATTCCCACAGCACACGGGCAGACATCCGACTTGCCTCATTAGAGGAACACCTGGATGTCCTGAGGGTGCTTCATTTCCCTGGAGAGTGGTGTTTCCTGAACAAGGAAGCGTAGCTTGGAATTCCTCCCTGCGTTTACAGACTTTCTCACAAGCTCCGGAGGAGTATGTCTGAGTAGTGGCCAAAGAACTAGTCCTTCGCAAGCACAAAGTGGTTCTTCTGAAAAAGATAGCATAGGACGTTCTATTCTTCCCTAGTCTCTTTCCAGGCCTTTGAGCGCAGAGAACTCAGCCGTGTTTTCAATCGTCTTTCCCTATCCATCAAACGATCTCTCCGATAAAGTTTCAACATATGTTGCCCAGAAGTGATGTTCCAGGTGCCAAAAGAAGCCCCTTCCCTACCTTCCTCAATTATTCTTTTTCTCACTGAGGGCAATAAAACGGATTGCGTGGGCCTCTGGTCCCCAAAGTAAAAGAGAGCAGCACCTTAGATCAACACCTCACCGCTTGGGCTCTTAGCCATCGGCAGCAGGTATCTCTAAACAGATATGCAGTGGGGCACCCACCCCAACTTGCCTCCTGACAACTTACACAGAGCTACTTTGCCAACTGGCAATCACTAGGCTGCTCGCAGCAGCACCTTAGTTAACTGCGGATGTTTTAGCTTGAGGTCTCTGCTCTTACAACTTCCAGAAACAAGCGCTCCTTCGGGACGCCACGCTGTCTTGTGATCCCATGGAATTCTGAGAGGCCAAGGCGACTGTAGTCTCGTAAGGGTGGCATTTGAAGAAATCTTTGAAGGCGCACGTTGTGCACATAATTCAAACTTTACATTATAAAGACATTTTCTGGTTGCTATTTTGTGAGGAGGGACACAGATGAACCAAAACAACAAATGGACCAGGTGCTGGCACAGCGATTAAATCGCTGCTTGGGATAGCCGCATTCCATGTTACAGTGCTTGGCTTGAGTCTCATCTCTTCTGTTTCTGATCCGGCTTCCTATTAATGTGTCTGGGAGACAGCAGATAATGGCACAGGTACTCATGTCCCTACAACGCATGTGGGAGAACTAGAATAAATTCTAGCTTCAACTTGGCCCAGCCCCAGCTACTGCAGGAATTTGGAGAGTAAAACACTGGATGAAAAATCTCTCTCTCTCTCTCTCTGCTTTTTAAGTAAAATGAAAATAGCTAAATGAAAATTTTAAAAATAAAAAGCTTTCAGTTAGAGAAACTAAAAAGCTCAATAGCAGATCTTCTTTCCCAGATTTCTAAATAAGTCCCAGCTGCAGGGAAGGGAAACACAGTAGCAGAGCAGAGGCTTAATTAAGCATGGGCAGGCCTGGGCCGAGGCTCACTAGGCTAATCCTCTGCCTTGCGGCGCCGGCACACTGGGTTCTAGTCCCGGTCGGGGCACCGGATTCTGTCCCGGTTGCCCTCTTCCAGGCCAGCTCTCTGCTGTGGCCCGGCAGTGCAGTGGAGGATGGCCCAAGTGCTTGGGCCCTGCACCCCATGGGAGACCAAGGTAGGTACCTGGCTCCTGCCATCGGATCAGCGCGGTGCGCCAGCCGCGGCGGCCATTGGAGGGTGAACCAACGGTAAAGGAAGACCTTTCTCTCTGTCTCTCTCTCTCACTGTCCACTCTGCCTGTCAAAAAAAAAAAAATTAAGCATGGGCAAGGAAGGGTGGGAAGGAGGTGTTGTAACAAGCACACAAGCGCTCTTCTCCCTGACAGGTGGTGCAGGGCCTGTGACACAGAAACCTGTGGCCATCCCCTCCACTCTCAGCACAATGAGAGAGACCACCAGGACTCAGTGAGCTCTAGTGAGCCTTCTGAGTCGGGACACAAGAAGTCACTAATCAGATGTGACCAGGGAGGCAACGCAAACCCAGGCAGCCAAGTGTTCCCTGAGTACCTCCTGATTTCAGTACCAGGACATCCCTGTCCTCCGGGAGCTCCGGCGCTCTTCCCAGGGATCTGCCCACAAGGCACACCCTTACGCTTATGAAATGGCAAACAGTCTGGAAACTGCGTATCTCCTTAGCTAAAGAATTATGGTGGTTCCTTGTGTTCTTATGCAAATGTCTCCAATGCAACAGAATTGCCTTGAAATCCCCCATACCACCTGAGACACAGCGCTCTGCACATAGGAAGTTAGTGGAATAATTGAAAGGAAGATCTGGGGGCAGTGGAGAACTGGTCAGCTGAGAGGAAGGAGGAAAGGGAGAAGAGGAGGGGCTGCTGGAACCAGAGGGGACAGAGGGGCGAGGTCTCCCCTATCTTGCCCAGCGCAGCAGCAGACACGCGTCAGGAGTGGGACTCCAGATAGGTTGCTACCCTTCCAACCTGCAGGTCTTCTTTTCTCTGGCTGATGCCCTCCTGTTCTGTTTCAGCCATGGATAACCCTGTGAATCTGGTGGCTACCAACATCACTCCCACGGAAGCCCTGCTGCAGTGGAAGGCGCCCGCGGGAGAAGTAGAGAACTACGTCATCGTTCTGACACACTTTGCAGGTGGGTGTCTGCTGGACCTTGTGCCAGGCAGGTGGGGATGGTGGGGACTGGGGCTGCAGACCAGAATGGAAGCGAACAAACAAAGATTTTGTCCATCTGAGGGACCAGTTCGACATCTCCCAGCTTCGGTTATGCTATAAGCCCTCAACGCTGCCAATTTAATCGACTATAGGAATTGAGAAAGCTGCATCTGAAAGATGTAAGAAAGGTATGTCACCTGTGACAAATAGAAAAACAGAAAACAGTAGGAAGGCAAACTCAGAATTGAGTAAAGACTTGCCTCCAAAGGCTACAGACAAAAAAGCAGACTTTTCTAGATATTTAAGAAGAACACTGAAGTTACAGGACCAAGTTTGAAGCAAATTGTACAAACTAACACGTCAAAACAGATTCAGAACTACTAAACTCATCAGTTTGGTCTTCTCTGCCCATATCCAGCCCAAATTGTTGACCAAACAGAAAATCTTGAGTTTCAGTATCTTCTTTTTTTTTTTTTTATTTTTTGACAGGCAGAGTGGACAGTGAGAGAGAGAGACAGAGAGAAAGGTCTTCCTTTGCCGTTGGTTCACCCTCCAATGGCCGCCACGGCTGGCGTGCTGCGGCCGGCGCACCGCGCTGATCCGATGGCAAGAGCCAGGTACTTATCCTGGTCTCCCATGGGGTGCAGGGCCCAAGCACTTGGGCCATCCTCCACTACACTCCCGGGCCACAGCAGAGAGCTGGCCTGGAAGAGGGGCCACTGGGATAGAATCCGGCGCTCCAACTGGGACTAGAACCCGGTGTGCCGGCGCCGCTAGGTGGAGGATTAGCCTAGTGAGCCGCGGCACCGGCCTCAGTATCTTCTTTATCATGCTTATTCACCTTACACTAGCTGACATGGACCAGAGAAATCCAGAGCCAAACAGTGTTCTGTACTCCAAGTCTCTAGGCTCAGGAAAATTATGTTCCTGACTAAATTAAACATGGGACCCCAGCACTGTTGTGGGCTATATTTAAGAAATCGGAGAATAAATATACCAGAGGCCAGAAGTCAGGCAAATATTTTAATTTTCAAAATGGCAGAGAAACCCAGTTCTATAAGTTGCAAAGAAGTAAACTTACTGGGGGCCGGCACTGTGGCACAGTAGGTTAATCCTCCACCTGCAGTGCTGGCATCCCATATGGGCACCAGTTCTAGTCCCGGCTGCTCCTCTTCCAATCCAGCTCTCTGCTATGGCCTGGGAAAGCAGAATAAGATGGCCCAAGTGCTTGGGCCCCTGCACCCACATAGGAGACCGGGAAGAAGCACCTGGCTCCTGGCTTCAGATTGGTGCAGCTCCAGCTGTTGTGGCCACTGGGGAGTGAACTAATGGATGGAAGACCTCTCTCTCTGTCTCTCTCACTGTCTGTGACTCTACCTCTCAAATAAATAAAACAATCTTTAAAAAAAGAAGTAAAATTATTGTCAAAGTCTGGGAATGTAAACACTAAAACAGACTGTTACACAAATTAGAAAATTAGTGATTACTACATATTAACGCATTCACTGTTTTATCAAAACCATTGTGTGTCTTTCTTTCTTAAATTTTTATTAATCTATTTTCACTTGAGAGGCAGAGAGAGAGTTCATCATACAAGTGCCTGTGATGGCCTAGGTTGGGGCAAAAGCCAGGAATCGGGACTACTATCCAGGTCTCCCCGATGGGTGGCAGGAACACAACCACCCAAGCCTTACTAAGCATTACTGTTGCCTCTGAGGGTGCACATTAGCAGGAAGCTGGAGTCAGGAGCAGAGCCAGGACTTCCATATGGACTGTGGGCCTCTCTACCAGCCTCTCAACTGCTATGCCAAATGCCTGCCTCTTCCTCGCTCTTTTTGGGAAATTTGCCAACACATTTGTATTTCAACAAGGCATTAGAAAACTCCGCTTGCCAGTTAGTCATCAGTCAAGATGTAAAAAAATGCATGATGGATTGTCTTTGGAGTTAGCTGGAGCTGACTGAATGGTCCCTCAAGGAATGGCTGTCATTACTATGGGTACCTCCTAACACCTCCGTATGCACGTAAAATCCACCAGCTCTTCCATGCCTACCACGGTCCTGTGTTTCTGAACTCTCACTGTGCTTTTGCAAGCCCCCATGCATTTGCACGCGCTGTTTCCTTCTCCAGGAAATTCCTCCTCACTTGAATGCCTAGAAAATCCATCCTTCAAGCCTTAGCTTCAGCCCTACCTCTGCTGCCAACCCCTCCCTCATTCCCTTAAGAGAGTCAGACAAAGCACACCACTCCTTCATAGCTATTAACATCACTCACTCAGCAAATACTTTTGAGAGCCTCTCAGGGGCCACATACTCTGTAGGTCTATAAGTATTCAGAAGCAAAACAGGAGTCCTGGTCTTCAAGGAACTAACTCCTAGTAATCACAGGGAGATGTAAATAATTACGACTCAACATAAGCAGTGGTGTGATACAGCCAAGCACAGAGCACCACGGGCTGCAGCCAAAAGGCTACTATAATTTCGGATCAAGGTGTTGCAGAGGGAGAAAGGATGAAGGTCTTAGATAAAGTGAAACATCCAAGAAAAAGAGCAGCCTGGTTGCACCTGCGGAGATGGGAGAGTGTGTGAGTGTAACTGACCGGTACAGTCTTGCAAAGGATGTCCAGAGGACAACGTCATCATGTGTGCCTTCCAAAGAGTCAATTTGCATTTTAACTTGTTCATGTGCCTTTCTATGTCTTTAGACCACAGAAACCTGAAACTTCTGGCCCTACCAAATTTGGAGATGTGCCTAATAAACTCTGTTAACTACTCAGGGTTCAGAAGTATTATAATCGCCCATTAGAAGGTTTGGCCCTAAACTATTGAACAGTTTTATCAACAGCTTGACCAAACTCAGACATAACAGACTCACCAAATGTGTGTATAAAACAAAACTTGCAATCCATGGGATTCAACGTCAATAATATTTTCATAAACTGAAACAGGCCCAGAATTCAATCAGGCAAAATGCAGCTGAAATAAATACCCATGGTACAAAAAATTAACTATGTAAAGTTGGTTTTTCAGGTAAGAGGAGTGGTTATAAAAAGAATCTTCTATCAGTAATTATCAATAATCCCCAAACCTAGTACACTAATATAAATGGCACAAGTAAAAGTATAGGCTGACCTTGTTTGTCTCATTGTTCAGTGCTCGTCAGTTATTGTTCTCAATTCTCTTTTTAAAATATTTATTTATGTATTTATTTGAGAGGCAGTCTTATATAGAGAGAGGGAGATCTTTCATTGCTGGCTCACTCCCTAGATGGCCACAATGGCCAGGGCTGGGCCAGGCCAAAGCCAGGAGCCAGGAGCTGCATCCAGTCTCCCACATGGATGGCAGAGCCCCAGGCACTTGGGCCATCTTCCACTGCTTTCTCAGGTGCAGTATCAGGGAGCTGGATCAGAAGTGGAGCAGGCAGGATGTGAACCAGCACCCGTATGGGATGCCATCACTGTAACCAGCTATGCCACAATACCAGCCCCCTCAATTCTCTTTTGAATTCTGAATTCCATATGAACATGATAAATTATCATTGATCCAGAGAAAGGTAACCAGAACTGAGAAGGTTTTACAATTGTCACATAAATGTAGTGGGAAGTGGAGTTGAGTTTTCTGTTTAGAGGAGCGAGGACTTGACTAGGAAGCGTGGTGGAGAGGAAGGGCTCATGTAGACAAAGCATTTGACGTATTCTTTGTGACTCCAGAGGCTTGCACAGAAGTTAGAGAGAAGACAGTTTGGCCTCCACATATGAAATATATTTCTCAGTTACGAAATAGAGATAGCAGGAAATATATGCATGGAATAAGATAATAACCTAGCTTATTCAGAAAAGACTTTTTCCCACAATTTTGCAGACTTCTGTAATGCCGGATCCTTGTGAAATCCCTTTGGGTTAGCAGGCTTTGCCTATGCTGGGAAGCCTTATTCAGTCTTGATCCGCGTTCATCTGATTTCAGTTGCTGGAGAGACCATCCTGGTTGACGGGGTCAGTGAGGAATTCCAGCTGGTTGACCTGCTCCCTAGCACCCACTATACTGTCACCATGTATGCCACCAGCGGGCCTCTCACCAGTGGAGCCATCAGCACCAACTTCTCCACCCGTGAGTACATGCTCACCTCCTTACCTGATATGCCTGGTGGCTTTGTAGCTCCTGAAACTCAGTGTCTTTGTGGTGGGTGAGCTTACAGTCTGTGGGCCTTGGACAGTGTGGCTATGAGCTGTTCTTATTTTGGCTGACTATGGCCCAAATCCAGTGCAAGTGAGCAGCAGCTGTCAGCCGGCACACGTGCATGCTTTCTGCGCTCACCTTAAATCTGGGTTAAAGGAGCAGAATCAGACCAGAAGAAGCCAGCACCAGGAATGCATCTGATCCAGAAAAATCTGATGGAGAGTAGAAGGCTAGAACGCGGGAAGAGGGCTGCGAGGCGGAGTCATGCCAGGAGACCAGCAGACATGTTTCTAGTTCAAGAGTGAACTCGCAGATGTGTGGGGGTTTTAAGATTTTTTATTTATTTGAAAGGCAGAGTTACAGAGAGGCAGATGCAGAGGGAGGGAGGGAGGGAGGCAGAGAGAAAGAGGTCTTCCATCTGCTGGTTCACTCCCCAAACGGTGGCAATGGCCGCAGCTCTACCAATCTGAAGCCAGGAGCCAGGAGCTTCTTCTGGGTCTCCCATGTGGGTACAGGTACCCGAGGACATGGGCCATCCTCTCCTGCTTTCCCAGGACATAGCAGAGAGCTGGATTGGAAGTGAAGCAGCCAGGACTCGAACCAGCACCCATATGGAATGCTGGCACTGCAGCCGGTGGCTTTACCCACTGTGCCACAGAGCCAGCCCCACAGATGTGTGGATTTGACAATGTCTGAGTCCCAGGTATAGGTCAGACTGAAAGATGTCACAGCCAGGCTTAAAGATCCAGATGATGGAAGGGGGAGAGAGCACAGTGAACGATTGTCTTCTGACCCGTGAGTGCCCTTAGCCTGCCCACGCAGCCCTGAGACCACAGAGCTGGATGAGACACCCATGCCTGACGTCAATTTGGGAGTTGCTGCAGAGGCACACCCACCTTGGCAATGACTTTCCCGTTTACAGTGCTGGACCCTCCTGCAAACCTGACCGCCAGTGAGGTCACCCGACAAAGTGCCCTCATCTCCTGGCAGCCTCCCAGGGCAGAGATCGAGAACTACGTCTTGACCTACAAATCCGCCGATGGAAGCCGCAAGGTGAGTGTTTGCCGGAAAGGGTAGAGAGCAGTTCTCCCAAGGATAGCCGTGTGAAAACTGACCAATGGATGCACCAGTGGAGACTGGAGGGAGGGGGTGGGACTGACTCACAAGGAGCCAAGTAGGTTTCCCATTACGGATGTGGAGCCAACCTGGATGGGAGATTGCCAGTCTGCAGGCCAGGTGACCTGGGGTAGCCCTGGTCCTGATGCTATGCCTCACACAGGGAGGCAGAGCACCAATCTGCTCAGAGCCTCTGTCCCTCCTCTACACAGTGGGCTATCTATCCCTCAACTTTTAACATGAAGACACAAAGCACACGGGCAAGTTTAAGTACATGGAAGGAATTGTCTGTAACAGGACCAAGCAAACATAAGCTGTATACCAAATTCAACAGACTTTTCTGCCTCTCAATAAGCATTACAAATGCTACATCAATACAGCCTACAGTAAAGAGAAGACACATTTTTGTTTGATGTCAACAGTTGAAACAGTTCGTCTAGAGCCCTGGTTTCCCAATCTTTGTTTGCAGTGGAATCCTTTTTGCAACTGAAATCATATGCAGAACCCAATATACAGAAGAGATTTCAGCAGGGCCAGTCTGATGGGAGTAGGGAGGCCTAGGTTCTCGCTTGCTCAGCTTCCTTCTCTGCCCTCAAGGGAGCCCAGTGCAATCTGAAAACACTGGAGTCAATAATCCAGGTCCTGAAGTCACCCCAGTGTGCATCTGGGAGAGAGCAGCTGGCCTAACTCTCCCAGGGGAGCTTCCTCTAGGCTTATGGCGGCAGGCAGAGGACGGCAATGGCCACTGGGCAGCTGACCTCGCCAGCGGTAGATCTGACTCCTCCCACCCCACTCTCCCCTGTGACAAGCCGGTCACGCTCCGCTCGCTCCTTCCTCCCCCGCCTCCCGCAGGAGCTGATTGTGGACGCAGAGGACACGTGGATCCGACTGGAGGACCTCCTGGAGAGCACAGACTACACAGTGCTCCTGCAGGCAGCCCAGGAAACCTCCCGGAGCAGCACAACCTCCACCGCCTTCAGTACAGGTGAGGGAGTCAAGGCCACGCTGATGCCGCCTTCAGTACAGGTGAGGGAGTCACGGCCACGCCAATACCGCCTTCAGTACAGGTGAGGGAGTCAAGGCCACGCCAATACCGCCTTCAGTACAGGTGAGGGAGTCAAGGCCACGCCGATGCCGCCTGCTCCCGTGCTGGGCCTGGCCCAGGAGGAGCCTTTCACCTGCCTCCTTCCCTTGCCAGGACACCGCTCGCCACCAAGGCAATCACAGGAACCAGACGTGCAGATCTCCGGTCCGTCCAGTAAAGGCATCACGTTCTTTCCCCTTCAGTTTCCTCACGTGTTTTTCCATGCAGTTGTCCTTCTCTTCTCCCTCCCTCTCTCCTGCCTGCAGGGGTGTGGCTAGTCAAAGCAGCAGCCCTGAACCCTCCATACTAAGCCCACAGCTCTCCTCCGTGTACACGGCACCCTCACACTCCTCCTGTCCCCATTCAATCTTCATATCAACGGGGTGAGGGCGGCCGTGTGCGTCCCACTCCACAGAGGATGAAACCGAGACGCAAGGGATCAAGACTCAGGTGGCTAGGAAGTGGGGCAGAACTTGAACCACAGCCTCTGCTTCTAAGCCACTGGGTCTTCTTGTAAAACACTCCGTAAGGGGTGAAAGTGTCCACTAGCTCTAACGAGAAATAACCGACTACCCAGCCTTTGCACAGGACGTCCCATACTCTATTTAACTGCATTACGTGCATTATCTAAGTCTCACAAATGAGGTAATTTGGCCATAAATTGGTGAGGAACTCACCAAGGTCCTGTAACTCTAGAGTGGGACATGTTCTAGCCCTGGAGTCGGTGTAACCATTTTTTGTTATCTCCCACAATGCCCATTATAGTTTGTAACACACGAATTCCCAGCTCAGGCTTTGAATTCTTCCCTCGCCCTACGTTCTGGGAGTGGGCATACGAATGAGACAGTTGTGAGCCTGCCCCTTCTCCCTATCTGTCATCTCAGATAAGCAGGAAGGTGGGATTCCTGTCCATCCTCCAAAGCCCATCCTTCCATTCCCCAACAGGTGACGGGAAGTCTCCCAGCTCCACCACTTACTCATTGTAAATGACAGCACAGACCACCAGCCAGACACACCAGATGTCTCCCACGGTTCTGTGAGGTAGTGAGATAATGAATGAATTTTCTTTTCTCTGCTTCTCTACCCTTTTCAATATTTTACTGGGAAGATCAAATTTAAACCCAAGTCACTGATGCATACCCAATCTCTCTGGCCCTGTCTTGGAGACTTAGCAGAACCCCTGAAATGACTGTTTGCTGGATGAAACATCTGTGGACGGAAGTAATGCATGCGAAAGTGCCTTATAAAGCCAGGCACACAGAGAGATAATAGATACTGGTTGAGGTGAATAATTAAATATCAGCTGCAGAGCTTGGCAGAGTGGACTCTGATGGAACAAAGCTAAAGAGGAAGATTCAGAATACCCATGGAAGGGTGGCAGAGGCAAAGAGGTACACACAAGGCGTCCTCAAGGGTTCTTTGGGATGGGCATCGTGGCACAGCAGATTAAGCAGCTGTTTGGGACACCCACATCCCATACTGGAGTGCCAAGGATCAGGTGGCCTCTGCTTCCCATCCAGCTCCCTGCTAATGCATATGCGAAAGGCAGGAGTTGATGACTAAGTATTTGGGTCCCTGCTACCCAAAGTGGGAGACTTGGATATAGTTCCTGGTTCCTGGCTGTTGTGGGCATTTGAGGAGTTACCTAGTGATCAAAGATTTCTCTGTCTCTCTCCCTCCTCCTGTGTTTCAAGTAAACAAAATGAATAAAGTTTTGTAAAAAATACCTTGTAAATTGTATATCATGAAAACGAACTATGCATGGATTTCAAAAGTTCTTTGCACCAGTTTTCTGTGAATTTTTGGAAGTATCTTCCTACCCTCAGAGTATGATGCTCAAAGTCCCTCTAATTTCAGACGGCCACACAGATGCAAATTTCCCTGAATAAATTACACTAAGGCATATGATCATCGCATAGTATTGAGTCCTCACTGCCTATTCTTCACTCCTTCCCTCCCCTTTCCTAGCCTAGTCTTAGCCTAGTCAAGTACAAAATTTTTAAAAATTGTATTTATTTTCATTTTATTTGAAAAGCAGACAATGGGTAATCTTCCATCCTCTGGTTCACTCCCCAAATGCCCACAACAGCCAAAGCTGGGCTTGGCCAAAGCCGAGGGCTGGAAACTCAACCCAGACCTCCCGCGTAGGTGGCAGGCAGTCATCACCAGGGTCTCCTAGGGTCTGCGTTGGTAGGAAGGTGGAATCAGAAGCAAGAATGGAGGCTGCCAGGTTGGACCCCCAGGCTTGACTTGGCACCTGCCGTGCAAGACGCCTGATGGGTACTCTGGAAGGCCCCTAACTGATGGCAACCAGGGCTGATGGAATTGGAAGCCAGCGTTCACGGCCAGCACTCTTTCTGACTTCATTGACCGTACTGGAGTTTTCTACTTAGCAGCAACCTATTTATTTTAAGACAGACAGCTCTCAGCTGATGATTCTGTTTTCTATGCCTGCTCTGCTGGAGCAACAGAGCTTAAAATCTGGCCCAAAGAGGCCTCCATCCACTGCCGCATCTCCACCTTGTCCTGAGTGGCCCAAGATAAATGACTCTTTCCAAACAGATGCCTACCTAATGGTCTGTAAAAGAGTTGAGATGACAAAAAGTCAGGAGAAGAACAGAGAGACAGAGGGGGAGAGAGAGACAGAGACAGAGAGACGGAGACAGAGAGACAGAGGGGGAGAGAGAGATAGAGAGACAGAGACAGGGGGGAGAGAGAGACAGAGACAGAGAGACAGAGGGGGAGAGACAGAGACAGAGGGGGAGAGACAGAGACAGAGAGAGACAGAGGGGGAGAGAGAGAGACAGAGAGACAGAGAGAGACAGAGGGGGAGAGAGAGAGACAGAGAGACGGAGACAGAGAGAGACAGAGGGGGAGAGAGACAGAGACAGAGGGGGAGAGACAGAGACAGAGAGAGACAGAGGGGGAGAGAGAGACAGAGGGGGAGAGACAGAGAGACAGACAGAGACAGAGACAGAGGGGGAGAGACAGAGAGACAGAGAGAGAAGGGGAGAGACAGAGACAGACAGAGACAGAGAGAAACAGAGGAGGAGAGACAGAGAGAGAGGGGGAGAGACAGAGAGACAGAGACAGAGGAGAGAAAAGAAAAGTACCCTCTTTTGCTCAAGATGTCTTCCTTGTTGTGTTCCTGCCACACAACATAAACCCATTTCTTTCTTTCCATCATGTTAATAGCTTCCTATCCTCTTGTCTCTGGTGTTTGCACAAAGCTCTGGGGGGAATTAAATACAAGTAGTATGGAAGAGAAAAATATGGATACATTATTTATAATGTACTGCCTCCTGAAATTTCATCCAAGGTCTACTTGTCTTTTAGAGACATGAATATAAATGAGGAAACACATTTCCCCGCAGAGCGACAGGGACTTGGTGAAATGATCTTCGGAGAGGCAGGTTTCATTGTCTTTTTTAATCCTATAAAAAGCAAACAAGGCTCTTGCTTTAAGCTCATCCTCAGGGACAGTGAACACTATAAAAAAGGCTGTCTTGACCTTGAGGTTAAGCGGAGGCAGTCATTTGTAGAGGTACCTAGAGAGGGGTAATGATAAGGTTTCTTTCATGGTCTTTGCTTCAGTCCCTGCAGTCCCCCATCGAGGTTGAGCTGCTCTGTGGGGTTTTCCTGAAAACTCTGGAGTCTACTCTAACACAAGCATCAGTTTTTGAGGTTATGAACTTTAACGAAGACTGGAAAACCCTACACAGTGAGACAACAGATAGCAGATCATGGAAATCACACAGTTGTTAGAGATTTCTGTTGGAAAGAAAAATGTTCTACCCACTGCTATCTGTCCTTATATGTAGTTCCACGGAAAGATGAAAGCAAATGATGCCTACTTTGTTGCAAAAAATTTTGAAACCCATGCATAATTTTTTCATGCTATACATTTTTTCCTGGACTTTTTGGAAGACCCCTCATATGCATTGATTTTTTAAAAATTTGCTCCAAAATAAACTTACATTTTCTTCCATGTTCATGGACATTTTCCCCTTTTTTCTCAAAATTTTTATTTGCTCATTTTTATTTTAGTTGAAAGGTGAAGAGACCAACAAAGACAGAGGCAGACAGACACACACACAAACACACCCCAATTTACAGAGATTTTTCCATTCATTGGTTGACTCCCCAAATGCCCTCAACATCCAGAGCTAGGCGAGGCCAAAACCAGGAACTCAGAACTCAATCTGGCTCTCCCACATGGGTAGCAGAGACCCAAGTTCTTGAGCCATCACCTGCTGCCTCCCATGGTCTGCATCAGTGAGAAGCTGGAATTAAAGACAGAGCTAGGAATCAAACCTGGGCACTCCAGTATGGGATGAGGGCAACTTATCCACTGTGCCAAATGCCCACCCCAGAATGAACTCTTTGAAGGACCCACATATATACCACACATGCCCCTCACCAAAGTGGGCTGTGGGCAGGGATTCTCTCTGCTCCACTACTTGGGATAGTTTGAATTCTTTTCTCATTGAGACAAGCAAACCCCAAAAAAGAGAGGTCCACCTTGTTCTTCCTGTGACACCTGGCTGTGGAGAAGGAAATGGAGTACTAACATCATTTGAGCAAACTACTGCCATGCACTAAACAGGCGCCTGTCAGATCAGAGGTCTGAATTCAACACCCTGCTCACCTTACTGCCGATCATCAATGTCAGTCTCCAGCAAGGGTCATTCTCTGTATCCTCTTACTTACTTCCTTTTCCTCCCATCTCTTCTTCCACTCTTGTAACCACTCCGATGTGTTAAGTTGCTATCCTTTTGTTTGTGTTTTTGAAAAATATGTTCTTATAAAACTTTTTTCAGCATAAGCTTTTTAAAGCATGTATATGGCATTGGATTCCATAATTCATTCCTTACTCCCAGATTTTTTTTCATCAACAATTTTAAATCTTTTATTTATTTTATGCGAAAGGCAGCACACACACACACACACACACACACACAGAGTGTGTCACCCATGCAGGATTCACTCTTCAAATGCCTGTAAGAGTCAGGATGGGGCCAGTTCTATCCAGGTCTCCCACATAGGTGGCAGAGACTCAACTACTTAAGCCATCACCTGCTGCTCCTAAGGTGGCAGGAAGCTAGAATCCAGAGAAAACCTGGAATTTGAACCCAGGCACTCTGATATGTGATGTGGCTTCCCAAAGAGTGTCTCCTGGGCCAAGCCCTGCCCCAGCACCCTTTTTAGACCCACCCATATTGTTATACATGTACACACCTTTTGATTTGAATTTTACAAATACTACACGAGGTGCCTGATCACATTTGACCTCTCCATGCTCCCAGAGAAGGACATCCAACTGTCTCCAGCCTCCCACCACCACACAAGTGCTATAGTAACTTGTTGCTTGTAGCTTACCTCTTGTACCTGCCTGCTTATGGGTCAGTGAGCCAATGCCATGGGGATATGAAGAGGGTCATAGGGTATGTGCTTATATAATTTAACTAAGTACTGCTCCCTCATTGGGCTGTACTTGTCTACACTCATACCAACAGTGCATGAAGGATGCAGTTCCTTAATGCCATGTATCATTCCCAAAGACTTCACATCTTAACTTTGTAATATCTGACAATATCTTAAGTATGATTGCTCTAGCTAAATGTCTCTAAATAGCAATCAGCTTGAGTCAAGCATTTTTTCATATGTTTGTTAACCTTCAGTTTCCTTTTTTTTGAAAATTGCCTGTTCTATTAGGCAGAGATCCTCAATTAAATTTGAGATTTTCCAGTCTTTTTTTTTTTTTTAAAGCCATCTAGTTAAAATACAATATACCTACGAAGAAATGCACATAAACCTACAGATCAGTGACCTTTTTATCTGGTCACATTGATCATAACCAACACCCAAATTCAAAACAAAGCATTACTAGTACCCTAAGAGTCCTCACCATTAGCCCCCTTTGGTTCTTCTTTTAACACGTGAAATAAGAATATATTGTCATTTACATGGTATGACTCAGAAAAGCAATATTTATAACTATAAACCAAATGATTTGACATCTGCATAATTTTTATTCTCTGTATACGTATTAATTACACACATAAGAGGAAATGTGATATTTTTCTTTTTGGGCCTGGCCTACTTCACTTAGTAATGATCTCCAGTTGCATCCACTTTCTTGTAAATGTCAAGATTTTATTCTTGATTATGGCTGAGTAATATTATGTATCTATACCACATTTTCTGTATCCATTCTCATTTGATAGACATGAAGTTGATTCCATTATCTTAGCTGTTGTGAATTGAACTGATATAAACATGGGAGTCCAGGTAACTCTTTCATATGCTGATTTCATTTCCTTTGGATATATTCCCAGTAGTGGATTAGTTGGGCCATATGGTAGATCTAGTTTTAGTTTTCTAAGGAATCTCTATACTATCTTTAATAATGACTGTACCAGCTTACGCTCCCACTGGCAGTCTATTAGGGTACATTTTTTCTCCACATCCTCATCAGCATGTTATATTTTGATTTTTTGATAATAGCCATTCTAACGGGGGAAGGGCGATACATCATTGCGATTTTTATTTGCATTTCCCTGATGGTAGTGATCCTGAGAATTTTTTGATGTGTCTGTTTACCATTTGTATTTCAACATTTGAAAAAATGGCTGTTCATAACCTTTGCCCATTTCTTACCTGAATTATTTGTTTTGTTGTTGAGCTTCTTGAGATCCTTATATATTCTGGATATCAATCTGTTATTGGATGCATAGTTTGCAAATATTTTCTCCCATTCTGCCAGTTACCTCTTCACTTTGTTGACTGTTTCCTTTGCTGTGCAGAAAAGTCTCAGTTTGATGTAATCCCTTTTGTCTATGTTTGTGTTTATTGTGGCTTCTAGGATATTATCCAAGATGTCTTTTCCTAGGCCACTGTCTTGTAGCATTTCCCCTGCTTTCCTCTGGTAATTTGATCACTTCAGGTCTTAGGTTTAGATCCTTGATCCATTTTGAGTTGATTTTTGTATAGGGTGTAAGGTAGGGCTCTCGTTTCAAACTTCTGCATGTGGACATTCAATTTTTCCAGTACTGTTGAAGAGACTGTCCCTTCTCCAGGAAGTGATTTTAATTTATTTGTTAAAGATTAGTGGTTGTGAAAGCATGGAGGCATTTCTGGGGCTTCTATTCTGTTCCATTGGTTCACAGCACCAGGCTGTTTGGATAATAACAGCCCTAGAGTGCGTCTTGAAACCTGGTATTGTAATGGCTCCAGCTTTGATTGTATTGCTTAAGATTGCTTTGGCTTTGATTGATTGATTTTCAATACAATCAAAGCTGCAATTTTCACTGTAGAGATCTTTCACATCCTTGGTTAAATTTATTTCAAGATATTTACCTTTTGTAGTTATTGTGAATGGGACTTCTCTTCCAAGTTCTTTCTCAGCCATAGCATCGTTTGTGTTTACAAAGGCTATTTTGTGTGTGTGCCGATTTTATATGTCACAAATTTGTCAAATTCTCTTACAAGTTCCAAGTATGTTAGTGGAGTCCTTTTGTTGCCCTTTGTAAATGATTGTGTCCTCTGCACACAGGGATAATTTGACTTCTTCCTTTCCAATTTGTATCACTTTGATATTTTTCTTATTTAATGGCTCTGGCTAAAATTTACAGAACTATATTGAATAATAATGGTGAGAATAAGCACCTTTGTCTGGTTCCAGATCTTAGTGGAATGGCTTGTAACTTTTCCCTATTCAATTCAATGTGATACTGGGTGTTGATTTGTCATGTATTGCCTTGATGGTGGTGAGGTATGTTCCTTCTGAACCCAATTTTTAAGGTTTTTATCATGAAAGGACGTTGTATTTTATCAATTCTTTGCTGCCTGTACTAAGATAATCATACGGTTTTATCCTTCCTTTTGTTGATGCAATGTATCACATTTATTGATTTGGGTATGTTGAACCATCTCTGCATCCCTGGGAAAAATCCCACTTGATCTGGATGATCATTTAGAAGTGTTGTTGTGTTTTCTTTCCTAGTACTTTGTTGAGGATTTTTGCATCTATGTCATTCAGGGATATTGGTCTATAGTTATCTTTCTTATTGTTGTCTCTTTCTTTGATTTTGCAATTGAGGCAATGTTGGCCTCATGGAATGAGTTAGGAAGGGTTCCGTCCCTTTAATTGTTTTGAGTAATTTAAGCATTAGGATTGGTTTTTCATTAAAAGTTTGATAGAATTCAGCGATGAAGCCCACCTGGACTGAGCTTCTCTTTGTTCAGAGGGTCTTTGTTACTGATTTAATGCCAGTCTTGGATTTGGGTCTATTCAGGGTTTCTGTGTCTTCATGGCTCAGTTTTGGTAGGTTATATGTCCACAACCTATCTACTCCAATTTGCTGGCATAGCCTGTTTGTAATAATTGCTAATTATTCTTTGCATTTCTTTAGTATTGTTTGTAACATCTCCTTTTCCATTTCTGATTTTATAAATGTGGGTCTTCTTCCTTTTGTTTTTTGGTTACTTGGGCCAATTATTTATCAATTTTTTTTTGTTTCTTTCAAAAAATCACTTCATTTCACTGATCTTTTATATAGTTTTTCAAACTTTTATTTTGTTTATTTATTCATGAATTTTTTATGATTTCTTTCCTCCGGCTAATTTTATGTTTAGTTTGTTCTTGTTTTTATAGGTTCTTGATAATGCATTCTTAGATCATTTATTTAAAATCTTTCCAATTTTTTCAAATAGGCACTTGTTTCTGTAAACTTTCCTCTTAAGACTGCCTCAATAAGTTTTGATATGTTGTGTTTTCCTTTTCATTCAGTTTAAGGATGTTTTTATTTCCTTTATGGTCCAATGTTCACTTAGGAGTGTGTTGTTCAGTCTCCACGTTTGTGTATTTTCTAGAATTTTTGTTGTTGTTGTTAATTTCCACCTTCATTCCATTGTGGTCAGAAGAGATACATGATATGATTTCAATTTTTTTGAACTTACTGAGACTTTTTTTTTTAAGATTTATTTTATTTATTTGAAAGACAGAGTTACAGAGAGAGGCAGAGACACAGAGAAAGGTCTTCCATCTGCTGGTTCACTTCCCAGATGGCTGCAATAGTCGGAGCTATGCCAATCCAAAACCAGGAGCTTCTTCCAGGTCTCCCACGTGGGTGCAGGGGCCCAAGGACTTGGGCCATCTTCTGCTGCTTTCCCAGGCCACAGCAGAGAGCTAGATCAGAAGAGGAACAGCTGGGACTAGAACCGGCGCCTATATGGGATGCTGGCACTTCAAGCCAGGGCTTTAACCCGCTGCGCCACAGTGCCGGACCTGAGACTTGTTTTATGGTCTGGTGTATGGTCTATCCTAGAGACTATTACATGCACTGGTGAAAAGAATATGTATTCTGCGGCTCTGGGATGAAATGTTCTGTAGATACATATTTAGGTCCGTTTGGTCTATAGTAGAGATTAGTTCCATTGTTTGTTAATTTTTTGTCTGTTTAATCTGTCCATTGATGAAAGTGGGGTGTTAAAGTTCTCCATTGTTATTGAATTGGAGTTTATGTCTCCCTTCAGATCCATTAACATTTGGTTTATAAAACTGGATGCCCTGGCATTGGGTACATATACATTTACTATAGTCACATCTTTTTATTGAATTGATCTCTTGAATATTACCTAATGACCTTCTTTGTCTCTTTTAACAGTTTTTGTCTTAAAATCTATTTTGATTGACATGAGAATAATTATTCCTGTTCATTTTTATTCCCATTTGCATACAATCTTTTCCATACTTTGACTTTCAATCTGTGCATATCCTTATTGGTGAAGTATGTTCCTTGTAGGTAGTATATATTTTTTATCCATTCAGCCAGTCTGTACCTTTTAATTGGAGAACTTAGTCCATTTACATTCAAGGTTATTTTTGATATGTAATGACTTGCTTCTGCCATTTTTCCATGAATATTCCTTTATTTGTTTTGAATCTCTTTTTTTTAAAGAAGGCTTTCTGCCTTCACATTATTTCATGATGTTGAATGTGTTTCTCTGCTTCTGTGTATAGTGTATCCTTAAGTTTCATTTGTAAGGCTGATCAGGTAGTGACAAGTTCTTTCAATTTTTGCTGTCTTGAAAGAGCTTTATTTTACTTTCATTCATGAATGAGAGCTTCACCTGGTAAAGTATTCTGGGTTAGCAGGTTTTTTCTTTTAGGACTTGGACTATCTCTCCATTGTCTCCTGGCCTGTAGGGTTTCTGTTGAGAAATCTGCTGTTAATCTTACAGAAGACCCTTTAAAGGTAGTCTGGCATTTCTTTTTCTTTCTTTTTTTTTTTTTTTTTTTTGCACATTTTAAAATATTTTCTTGTTTTACTTTTGAAGTGTGATTATAATGTGGTGAGCATCTTTTCTAATCATGCCTTTTGGGGTTCTATGTGCTTCTTATGTTTGGATGTCTGTATCTTTCTCCAAATTGGAAGAATTTTCTGCCCTTAGTTTGCTAAATAATTTTTCTAAGCTCCTTCAGGAGCTCCAAAGACTCATGTGTTTGATAATCTGATGGCATCCCATAGACCCTGAACACTGTTTTTCATCTAATTTTTCTTTTTTTATTAGTCTGAGACATGTCAAAAGACATGTTTTCTACAGTAGATATTCTTTCTTCTGCTTCACCAAGTCTCTTGTTAAAGCTTTTAACTGTATTTTTGATTTTTTGAATACTTCATTTCTAATATTTGATTTTTCTTCAATATCTCTGCAAATTTCTCATCCATGTCATGTACAGATTTCCTTATTTCAGTAAACTCTTTCTCTGTGTTCTTGAGTAACCTTCAAGCACTCTTTTGAATTCCTTTTCAGGCATATTGTTGGTCTCTCCTTCACAATCCAATATTAATATATTTTGTGTCCTTTTTGGGAAGTCCTATTGCCTTCCTTGTTCATGTCTCTTGTGTTTCTTTGTTAATTTTTACATGTCTGGGGGATCACTTATTTTCATCTCCTCTTGTGGGCATAGGTTTTTTTTCTGATTGCAGGCTTTGTTCTTGGAAATGTGCTCTGTGCCTTGGTGGAGTGCCTGAAACTGGCACTGCAGTTCCAGAGGTGTGTGCTTTTTGGGGCCAGGGAAATCTGGCCACCATTTGTGGTTATTTCAAGAGTCCAAAGTGATGCCCAAGTGGGGTGTATTGTAGTACCTCCAGCTACAGTCAGTAGGAGGATGGGAAGCTGGAGCTGGCTAGTTCACAGTCCCAGCCCTTCTCCGTGCCAAGGTGAACCAGCTTGTTCACAGCCCAAAGTGAGCTCATGGTGCCTGAGCACCCCACCCACCCAGGTATGCACATTTAAAGCACAAACCCACTCTCTAGGATGTCCCCTGAGCCCTCCATGAGATCTGTCCCCATCTCTGAGTTTCCAGAGAGAGAGCACATGGGTGAGCCAGCCCCATCTAACTTCCCTCTCAGCTACATGGCCCGTGCCCAAGACTCTCACAGTCACGGGGCAGAGAGGGTCTGCTCTGTGTCCTGTAAGCTGATCTCCATTCCCTGAGTCAGGACAGAGATCAGATGCAGCTCCCCTTCAGCAAACTGAATTTGGTGCTTTGGTGGAGGGAGTGGAGGGAAGCGAAGTGGACTCCCTTCACAGAGCAGTTGCTCAGCCCTCGGCCAGTTCGCCAGGCCACACTCAAAGCCTGTGAAGACCACGGAATTCTCTCTCAGTCAAAGCCACCAGTGACCGGGACCATACAGTCTCCTCTCCCCTTCCCAGCAAGGAGCCAGCTGTGAAAATGCAGGAGTCACTGGCAGTGTGCAGCTGGCAGCTGCGTGTCTGGCCTCTCTCCTCCCTGCCCCATGGAATCTCTGTCTGTTCTGTCCATTCTCCACTGCAAATCTCTCTCAGTCAGTCCTCTGGGAATGTGGTCCTTCCTTGATTTTTCTTTTGTCTTTCTGTGGCTGTGGTCATGTGGCCCCTCACTATTCAGCCATCTTGGCTCTCCAGACTTTTTAAAGCAGTCTTTTCATTATTGTATACCAAATCTATTATATGCTCTTCTATTCATTGTCTGGATTTGTCTTACATAGCTGGTCCATTTTATACATGGCATTGCATAGGGTTACAGTTTAGTTTTTCTTTCTATAATGAACCAGTTTGTCCAAAATCGTGGACTGAATAATTCTGTTTACCATCAGTTTGTGGTGCTTTACTGTTTATTAAGTTCCTATATGAACTTGGCTCTGTCTGTTAACTCCCAATTCTACTCCATAGTTTATTCATTGGATTTTTCTGCAAGCACTACATTATATTCTCTCTTTTTTTTTTTTTTAAGATTTCCTTATTTGAGAGGTAGAGATAGAGACAGAGAGGGAGAGACAGAGAGAAAGGGTCTGCTCTGTGTCCTGTAAGCTAATCACCATTCCTGCTGGTTCACTCCCCAAATAGCCACAGTGGCGGGAGCTGGGTCAAACTGAAGCCAGGAGCCAAGCGTTTCTTCTGGGTCTCCCATGTGGGTGCAGGGCCCACCTTCCACTGCTTTTCCAGGCCAGAGCAGAGAGCTAGATCAGGAGAGGAGCAGCTGGACTGGAACCAGCACCTGCATGGGAAGCCAGTGCAGCAGGCAGAGGCTGAGCCCAGTACCCCACAGCATCAGTTCCATTACATTGTATTTTTATGTCCATAGCCTAATACAGTCCTACACCACCTAAGGATGTTCTACCAAAAAACAGACCACATATACCATGGTAGTCCCTTAAGATTTAATATTGAGTAACATCACAACCATCTTAGGTTGTGTAAGTTACAAAGACATGGTATTCACAGAACAAAATTGCCTAATATTTCTCAGAATATACCCCTTTCATTAAGTAATGCAACACTAATATCCTAATATTCATTTTTGGTAGAACAAGTTTCCTCAGTTTTCTTTTTTTTTTTTTTTTTTTTTTTGACAGGCAGAGTGGACAGTGAGAGAGAGAGACAGAGAGAAAGGTCTTCCTTTGCCGTTGGTTCACCCTCCAATGGCCTCCACGGTTGGCGCGCTGCGGCCGGCGCACCGCGCTGATCCGATGGCAGGAGCCAGGAGCCAGGTGCTTTTCCTGGTCTCCCATGGGGTGCAGGGCCCAAGCACCTGGGCCATCCTCCACTGCACTCCCTGGCCACAGCAGAGAGCTGGCCTGGAAGAGGGGCAACCGGGACAGAATCCGGCGCCCCGACCGGGACTAGAACCCGGTGTGCCGGCGCCGCTAGGCGGAGGATTAGCCTAGTGAGCCGCGGCGCCGGCTCCTCAGTTTTCTTTTTCAAGATTGGCTTAGTTATTTGGTAACCTTTTTTAAAAAAAATAATAAACCACCTTTTATTGAATAAGGATTATTATATATTATTGTGCCTATTTTACAAATTAGAACTAAAAATGAGATTTAATGAGGTTAACCATTTTGCCCAAGATCACATGGTTAGTAAGAGACAATGTTCCGTCTGCTTCTAGGATGTTTTCTGAAAATGAGTGGCCGGCGCCGCGGCTTACTAGGCTAATCCTCCACCTTGTGGCGCCGGCACACCGGGTTCTAGTCCGGGTCGGGGCGCCGGATTCTGTCCTGGTTGCCCCTCTTCCAGGCCAGCTCTCTGCTGTGGCCAGGGAGTGCAGTGGAGGGTGAACCAACGGCAAAGGAAGACCTTTCTCTCTGTCTCTCTCTCTCACTGTCCACTCTGCCTGTCAAAAAAAAAAAAAAAAAAAAGAGTGGCTGAAACAAGGCAGAGTACCTAAATCTCATGTTGGCCAGACCTGGCTGAGCCCCTCTGCTCTGAGAGAAAGCAGGGTTGGGTCTAGCGCTGCTGCACTGCCTCTGGGACTGAGCGCCACCCTCAACGTTTCTGCAAGTCCAGGGGCCCTGCTGGCTGGCTGCTCCTCTCTCACAAGGGTTCCTTATCTCAGAGGTGTATCTCCCCCTGGACGGTGCCCTCTCTCTCTGCTGACCTTCACTTTTCCATAGGCATCTTCATTTATCAAATTCATCAAGTGCCCCCAAAACAAACTTTAACTTGAATTTAGATTGGCACTGCAATGAATTTACAAATTGGGGCTGCACTGACACATTTATAGCACTAACTCCTCCCTTCTGAAGGTGTGTGACGTATCTTCTCTTGTTTCTGAATGGAGTTTTAAATATTTCCTATGACATTCTTTTTATTCTTGGCTCATTCCTGGGCATTTTATAATTTTGTATTGCTTTGTGACTTTTATCTAGTTTTTAAAAAAACACTTGCCAGTTGGTTACTGCTGATGTAGAAAAATTTTTACATATTAATCCACTATCTAGAAATCCTGATGAACTCTAATTCTAATTAACTATTATTTCTTCTATTTAAGGTACATGTTTCCTATTAGCTACAAGTAATGAGTTTTATTTCTATACTTCCAATACTTACATCTCTTATGTTTTTCTCCTTGTTACATAAGCAAGGACCTCCAGAACTGTTTAACAGTGACAGTAGCATTGGGCAACATTGAGTTATTCCTGTTGTCAAGGGGGGAATACAACCAAAGCTTCATGTTGCATAATATATGTGAAATCTTCATTTTTAAGTCTCTTTAGATGGAAAAAAGCTATTTTTACCAAAATAAATATATAATTGGCTAGCCTTGAATAAACAAGATCATCTGCTCAGATCTGAAGTTTAAAATATTTATCAAGTTGTGGAATTTTCTTTGAAGTTTTTGAAACACACTTTATTATTGAACTTGACAAAATCGTTTTACTATAACAGCGCTATGGCTTAGATTGATGATTATGTTATTTTTATACTTTGGCTTACTAACGAGGTGAATTATGTTAATAGATTTTTTGGATACATTCATTTATAATTCTTGGAGGAACCTCACTTAATATGTTTTTTAATGCTCTCCTACAGTGGTTAGCTACTATCGGTTTAGGCTTTTCACATCTACAAATCACAAATCAAATTGACCTCTGCATTTTTTCTTGTGTTTTGAAATCCATATTTTTCTAAGCTCATTTAAAGAAAAAGCTGAACTACAGGTGGCTCTTATTTATTTTCTTTTTTCTTCTTGGAGTGATTTATTTAGGAGAGATACCATCACTAACCCCACCTTGGCAAATTTAATGTTGCTGTTTTATTTTTTTTCTTTGTTCAAATTATTTGTCCAAGTTCTTGGTTTGTCCCTGCACCAATTTTGGCCCACTGTAATTCTCCAGAGAAGGGAAGGGGTGCAAGACAGAGTCAGACACGCAGGGCGTGGTGGGCCCTGGCCAGGATTCGGAGTCTCATCCTGAAGGCAATGAAAGAGCCACTGGATGTTTTCTGGCAGGTGGGAGCTTGCGTGTAAAACCGCAGCAGCGTTTTAGGAAGGTTACCCTGGTTCAAGTACGCAGAATGAAGCAGGTGAGGCCAGCGTGGCGGCAGGGCGATGAGTGGAGACTTCACCATGACCCACCCTCCTTTTGCCACACTGAATCAAGAGCCGCCCGGGAGACCAGGCTGGAACAGCCAGCTGATCCACTTAATCTGCTGTGAAGTTGGGTCTCTGATAGAACAGAATCCCAGGACTAAAAGGCAACCATGTCAGGACACCGGTCTGACCGCTGGATGCCGGGAGCTGATGTTTGAAGGGAAGGCTTAGAAGGGCACTGTGCTTGCCCTTAGGCAGCAGCCGGTGGCTGGCAGAACAGACGCGCCTCTTCAGTGGGATCAGTGGGTTCTTTGCTCCCAGGACCCCCTTAAAGTCTCCTGGGTTTCCACTACTAACTCCTGAACGGGGTCCCCTCTCTAGTTTCACCCCCAGCTAATCAGTTCTTCACACCCAGCGAGCCTCACATCCGTCAGTGGACTCTTCACCCTCCTGTCCTCATCAGGAGGCCTGGCTCTTCCGCGGTGTGATGCAGCCCTCCCTTAGCTCCTCAGGACTCTCCCTCTCCCACGCAACGCTCTTGCCCTGGCTCCGGCTACACCTTCAGTTTTGCAAACGGGCCACTGCTTTTGCACAGGCCCGGAACACCCTTCTCCACCGATTTGCAACTAACTCCTGCACCCCACCTTTCCTAGCCCTGGCACGTCCATGCTACCCATCCACCTCGCATTGATCTCTTTCCAGAGCACGTAGAACGTAAGTTTCGTCTGTTTCTCTTAAAGAGTGGACAGCCTGAAAGAAGGGACTGTGTCTTTGGCCTCTTTGTATTCCCGTCTCTTAGGCCAGTAGTTAGAATCCACCAAGCATTCCCTGTATGTGTGTTGAATGAATAAACAGGAGAATAAACAGGTAAATGAGTTGTGAGATGCTGTGAAGGAGGCTAAGGCGGTAGGTACATCTGAAAACCAACCACAGCTGGACAGGTAATCTTACTCTGCCAGTGGACTCAGATGGCCTCCCCCAACACACATACAGTCTAGCCAGCTACTTTGCAAACATGGGCCAAAACTGCTAACAAGGACAAGCGGTTGAAGCCAACCACAGAAATCAGTGCTGGTAAGCAGAGGGGCCCGTAGGCTGTGTGGAAGACCACACTTGGCTCTGCATTTGCAGACCTGGCTTAGGCTGTTCCCAGGGAGAAATGCTGACACCATGACTTCAGGCCTGATGCTCAGGTCCTGAGAGTGGACAGTGGCCAGGCCCTCTCTAGGGCTATTACATCTGACCTCTTTTTCTTTTTCTTTGTCAAAAGATTTATTTATTTAAAAGGCAGCACAACAGAGAGAGGGGAGAAGAGACAGAAATCTTCCATCTTGTGGTTCACTCCCCAGATCGCAACAGCCAGGGCTGTGCCAGACAGAAGGTAGAGCTGGAGCTCTACCAGGTCCTCCATGTGGGTAGCAGGGGCCCAAGTACCTGGGCCATCTTTCATTGCTTTCCCAGCCATCAGAAAGGAGCCCATAAGGAGCGCTGGCCCTGCAGGAGGCAGTGTAGCCCACTGCACCACAGTGCTGGCCCCAAGTCTGACCATTTTAAAGACTGCATCCAAGGGCACAGAACAAGTGAAAGGCAGGGCCGGAGCGCGTCCTCCGCTGCTCCCGCCTGATTGAGCTGTGGATCACGTAGCTCGTTCTGCTCCACTCAGCGTTCATCCTCTGATGCTCAACACAAACCAATTTCTGAGCAGTTCTGGTGAGCGCCCTGCTCCCGTTGTTGATCTCCCAATTACACGATAAACACTTAACCAGGAGACCGTCAGCAGGCTGATCACTGGCATCGCTTTCCTCTTAACTTGGTGATCACCCTGGCCTGTGTTAGCTGAAAACAAAACACTTTTCCGTCTGGCCAGGCATCAGTTACTTCCCCCAGAGGGAAGGAAACCCTTCTGCTTTTGCCTTTGGTCCTAAAATTTCTGTCTTGGGGAGAATTACTGGGATGATCTAAGTGAGAGTTAAAGGTAAGTCTCTGATGATATTAAATAATGTGACATCCATAGAGCTAGGAGTGCCTGATGATCTGTTGTAACAAATTCCCAAAATGTTTGAAGTCCCTGTACCTACACTGAACACAGGAGAAAAGGAACCCATGAGTTTTTACTTATTAAAATTAAGGCAAAGTCCAATAACCTCCAAAACTGAACATGATGCTAAACTGGAACAAAGAGTTTAAACTCAGGTTAAATAGTCTCCCATCCCCTCTCCTCCTCCTCCCACTCAACCTAAAACTTGGACTACACTACTCTAGATGTCCCTACTGGAAAAGAGAATGGAGAGAGAAAGGAGAATGGTAGACAGAGACAGACATCCAGTCTATATATCCACTCAACCCAAGAAAGAAGACAATAGGACCCCTTTAGGGTACCACCCAGTTTTTCATTTCCACCTCTTGGCCCCTCTGAGAGGAAGAGGAAAGTGTACCCAGCAGTAGACTTCAAATCCAGCCCGTCTTAGACTCATTCAAGGAGCGTTAGTAAGACACCAATTCCCAGGACCCCTGGTATTCAGAGTTAGCAGCTCTGCCACAGAACCCAAGAATCTAAATTGTAATTAGATTCTCCAGATTGAGAGTGGATCCAAGGAAAACCCTGGCAGTGTCGGGAGCCAGCATGGCTTGGAAAGGAATCGTTTCATGATCAATGATTTATTGTCCTCAAATTCACAGGAAGTAAAAATCCTAGGTGGCTACACCTGAGAATCTGCACAAATGCTTGGGACTTCTTTCCGTTAATGCCAGAGGCTAAGGTGTAGTAAGCAGCGGCTATCAAGAACCAGATGGCCTTGCCGTTTGTCTTGAGCAAGACAAGTGCACCCAGCAGGAGTGCATCAGCCTCCTGCACCTCTGATGAGTGCCTCCACCAACGCCACTGCCGGGGGCCTGCAAGAAAGAAACCATGGTCCCTGCTCTCCCAGGGCACCGTCTAGGATCTTCATCCCACCCAACCTTTTGGCACCCCTTAGACAACACTTTTCTAAAGTTGCTCTTATTTCCGCTTTCTGACTTAAAAAAGAAATGAATATACAATAGTCATTTGGGTATTTAAAACCCTTGTTCTCCAGGAAAATCAGCTCAGTTGGCTATATTTGTGGAAGGTCTGGCTTTAAAGCAACTGATGCATTCGAGCCCTTTAAAAGCACATATAACATAAATAATATCTAATCTGTTATCAACATGAATAACATGTATAGGACACTACTTATACTGAATTTGCTTTGGCTTTATGTGGCTATTTGTATAAGGTGGTTGTTTTGAGGTTTGGATGGAGATGCTTGGGGGAGGGCACATTGAGTATTAGAAATTTGGAGCTCTGGTTCCTTTAAGAAATGGAGTTGATTTCATAAAAGCATTTTCTTCAGAAGAAAGGACTATTAGCGCATAAGGTAAGAGTGAGCTGACGCCCAAGAACATTCTGTGCCGATTTTCTAAAATGAGGAATCAAGCAGTGAGAAGGGAGACAGGAAGGCAGAAGGGCTGACGGCTCCAGACACAAGGTCAAGCGTAGCCAGGAAGTCAGGAAACAAGAGCAGCAACGGGGAGCGGGCACAGAGGCCATGCGCACCTGTCGCCTGGATCGTAACCATAACACCAGGAATAGGTGGGATCTGGAACTTCAGCGTGTTCCAGAACATTCTGGAGATGGAAGTTCACAGATTTCCTGCAGCTATGAAGGAGATCAGCTGGGGTAGCAGGGTAAACACATGTAATTTGAGCAAAGAATTTCGAGGTAACTTTCACCTCCAGACGTTTGTATTCTTCTAAGAAAAATGCCCAGGTTAATTAACCCTCTGTTGCACACAGATGTGGAGCTCTGGTTTGTGGCACACACTGGATTGCCTGTTTAGGGACAGTGCAAAAAGCCCCTGCCCGAGGTCTGAATGTTTGAGCTAAAGGGACTTGAGTAGGTCATACGGTCTCTCTGAGTGCAGCTTCCTCTCTGCAGGACAAAGTCTTCGATCTGTACTCACCTACTGCCCTCTCAAACTTCTTGCAAGAACTTAATGAAAATAAAAATACGCTTTGTGGGACAGGCATTTAGCCTAGCAGTTCAGGTGCTGTTTGGGATGCCCACACTCCACAATGGAGTGCCTGGGTGTGCCTCCGGGCTCTGGCTCCTGCTAACGTGCACCCCGGAAGACTGCAGTTATGGCTCAAGCAGTTGAGCTTCTGCCACCCACGTGGGAGATCTGGGTTGTGCCCCCAGCTCCGAGCTTTGGCCTGGTCTAGTCTCTTCCACCGGGGGCATCTGGGAGTGAACCAGCCAGTAGAAACACGGAAGTCTCTCTTCATCTACATCTATCTTTATCAAATGAGGTTTTTACAAGTGCACTGTTCTCTAGAAATACCTTGTTATGCCCTGGTGTGACCATTCCTGAAGAAGGCAGTGTCGGTGGTGCTAAGCTACCTCCGCTGGGAGCTCTCTTGTTGGTGCAGTCTTTGTGCTAGGAGGAGTTAACTCATCTCCAGGGGGGCCTTGCCTGAAGTCTACCCAACCCCAACAGCCTCTTCCTAACACAGGATGCTCCTTGACGATCTGGGATGGGGTCTTAAGGGAGCAGGGCTTTTAGTGGGGTTGCTCCCTCCGGATGCGGCATCATGCCGTCCTCACTCATCCAGACCCGGGTAACCTAACGTCACAGCTGTAGTGCACCGATTCTGCCACTAGGGGACACTGTAGCAACCAGCAGGAGAAGTCCTTCTCCAGTGGGAACCCTATCAACTGTACAAGCTCTTCATCGACCCAGAAGATCGTTACGGTTACAGAGCTCCCAAACCACCATCCCTCACCCGCATGCCCTGCCTTGGGCTTGCCCCGTCAGCTCCAGCATTCAGAGAACTGCGGGCAGGCTCTCTGCTTGTTGGCTTGCCTGCTAAGCTTTAAAGGTTGCCCTGAAGCTAAGCTCTTCAAGACACATGATTTAAGCATCTCTTTCAGCTATTAGATATTGTTTTACAAATTGGGCTGTTCTCTCTGAAAGATGAGCTGGCAATTTACTTCCCTTGTCCTCTCCTTAAACTTAAACTGAACTGTAAAACAGCCATTTGGTTGTTTGGTGCAATTGGGAGATTATTTTGCACAAGAAACGGATATCCGTCTTCTGGGTCCCGCCGAGCTTGCTTGGGCAATTCTTAATGGCCGCAGTGAGGACGACGGAACACTTGAGTAGATGTTCACCTCCTTCCGAAAGGCGGGCCCTCTGTGCTCTATTTGGGCCTTTGCCTCTGTAATCACAGCCTTGGTAAACCAGCCACTAACTGCATTCGTACATCTTTGGCCCATGAGGAAGAGATTTTCATTAGCCCCATTTTACTGATAAGAGAGTCGAGGCCCAAGGAAGACAGGCAGTTTGCCCAAAGTCGATCAAATGAGTGAGTGGAGGAGCCAGACCATGATCCCAGCTCTTTGGTCCTCGCCCCCATTAAACTAGATACTGTGTGGTTGGTCCCACATCAGGTGGGGAGGGGGAAGCGGGGCGATGCAGAGTCCCTGTGCCCACACGGGTTGAGACCCTGTGAGGATTTCGGACAGCTCTTGATGAGGTCTACCAGGGCCTCTAAAACACCACTGACCCAAGGGGCTCTGACGCAGAGTCGGGGGAAGGCTGACTTTCTGGAAATGGCCTCTCTTCTTGTGCAGGGGGCCGAATGTTCCCTCACCCTCAAGACTGTGCCCAGCACTTGATGAATGGAGACACCCTGAGTGGGGTGTACACCATCTTCCTCAACGGGGAGCTGAACCAGAAGCTGCAGGTGTTCTGCGACATGACCACGGACGGCGGCGGCTGGATCGTAAGCACACGCAGCTCCTCTCCTTGCATCCCGAGGGTTCTAGCCCGCCCCACTCAGCAGCTGTCAGCCCAAACCTCACCATCCTTTGGCCCTCCTTGCCCCCGCCCCTCCACATCAATTTGGGGGCTCTTCAATGCCCTCAGGGCCCTCTCCAGCAGACCAAGCAGGGGTTGGCCAGGCAAAGAGTGGAATAAGCACATCAAGGCTGCGACAGCTTGGCCCAACAAAGGGCCCCAGGATGGCTGTCTCCCTGCCTACCCCTGCATTGATGCATTAGTGCATTAATTAAGCATTAGTGAGGAAGGGTGGCTGAGGCGAAAGCAGCAGTTCAGACAGGCTCGGGGACCTTGTCTGCTGACGGCTGCATCTGGAATAAAGCAGTGCAGGAGGAGGTGAGCCTCTCGTTAGGGTCCTCCTGGCGAGGGTTGCACGGCAGGAGCAGGAAAGGGACAGAACTCGGATTGCCACCTCCAGTTACAAGGGTCACATGTGTCCCCTCATCCTTCCCCGGCCTCGCTGGTCCATCCCCAGAGCTGCTGCAGCCTTCCAGAGGCACTGTGGTCAGGAAAAGAGAGACCCATCTTCCGTCCCACCCTTCTCCCATACCAGGTAGAGCAGGCTAGCGTGAAAGAAAATGGCAGCGTCACAAAGCATCCGCCTCCTATCGCAGGCCACTGTGAGGAGGGTTGAGTCCCGCAGCCTGGCCCGGGAGCAGTCCTGCGGGAGCTGACTCGGTGCGGGTGGAAGCCCAACCCCTCTCCTCTCTTGCAACCCCCCTCCAGCGCAGCTAATGCATCGCACTGGATTTTTCATGGTGCAAAATGAGTAGTTTCTGAACAGAGTTAAATAGTGGCTGAGCTCATAACAGCTACTCTTGGGACACATTGTCTTTTATGTGTCTGACATATCTGTGCCTCGTTCTTAAAGCATAATTGGAGACTGAAGCCGAGGCTGATGCATTGGAGGTTAAATGAAATCAGCAGTGAACCAGTGACTGATGCGCGGTTGCTTTGGTGGCGATGGGATGGAGACAGTTACTGGCTGATTTGCACTTGGTCCTGTCCTATTGGTGAGAAACGTTTTCCACCAGATTAATCTGAGAGCCAAGCCTATTTCCCCTGACTGCTTGGGAGCTCAATGTGCCTCCTGAACCCTTTGTACCTTGCAGGGGCGCAAATGAGTGTCACCATCACACCCCAGCCTGTGCACTCCAGGAGCAGGGCTCTGCGCAGCTCTGCAAAAGCTGCTGTGTGAACACCCAGCTCTGTTAGGACGCGCTCCTGTCCGGCCGGCTCTGTCACTGCAGATCTGACACCCAGCCCCGTGAACCCGACTCGCTTCAGTGCATTTTCCCCAGCGTCTCTTCATCCTTCCTCTGTCTCCTTACAGGTATTCCAGAGGAGGCAGAACGGCCAAACAGACTTTTTCCGGAAATGGGCTGATTACCGCGTTGGCTTCGGGAACCTGGAGGACGAATTCTGGCTCGGTAGCACCTCCCTCTGCTCTTACCTGCTGTGCTTTCTGGCTTTGCCATCTCCCTGCTTGCTGTGTCTGTCTGGGACTATCAGAAACCCTGTGTCTGCCGAGAAGGTGACAGCTCGTGAATTGCTTTCAGTGCCTCTTGCTCTGTTTGGCTCCACTATTGATCGGCTTTTATCTGACTGTGGTGTTTTCCTTTTGCTCTGTCTCTTCCCATCCTCATTAATAGTCTCTTATGCTGATAGCTCTTGACAAGAGCCAACTACAAAGGGAGCGCGTGGCCTGGTGGGGGAAGGAGCGTAAACGCAACAGGGCGGCTGGCCTCGCTCAGAAGCCAGGCGGCAGGCTGGCCTGCAGGCCAGGAGACGATGAGGCCAGGCACTCCCCTCAGGGCCCTGGAGAACGTTATGACCTGACTTGGGGGAACCAGAGTGCTGTTAGGGCTGACCAGCAATTTCCTAGAGGTCTGACACGGGGAGAGGTATAGACTAGAACCCACAGTGGCGAGAGCAGGAGAGTGCACACCCAGCCCGGCAGATGGCGGTGCCACTTGGGACAGCAGCTTGTCACCCCCACACCTCCCTCTTGGGGGTGCTGTCCTAGAGGTGGATAAGGGGCAGAGGCAAGGCAAACAGCCAGGGCCACGTCTGTGGTTTTCCATCAGCACGGTCTTTTACTCACACTCTGAATCCTAGCAAGGTTGGCCCCGTTTGTAAAGCGCCTCATTCACTCCACATCACCACCTGGTGAATCCGAAACGCCTTCGCTCAGGCACAAAGCCCTCTGAAGTCTGCCTCCGGAGCCCACGCACCACCGCTGAGCGTCTCGCCTGCTTTCCCTCCCACTCCTCACCAACACCGACTCCAAAGCTGCAGAACCACTGATGCCCCCTGCTCAGGAACACTCGGCCCACTGTCTCCCTACCTTGAAATTAAAAGATAAGCATATTTTGGTGCAAAAAAAAATAATGAAATACATGCAGTGTTTTCCATAATAATCATTTCCTCTGTACTTCCTGAAGACCTGTCATGTATTCAAAGACCCAGACCACTTCTTCCTCCACAAAATCTGTCGTAACCATTTTTTCTTACCCACTGCTCATGGGAGAATTGACTACTCCTTCTTTTGTTTTCCAAATCACTATCCACTTGACTTTCTGTCTATACCATGGCTACAGCACGGAAGTTTCTTTCAGGCCTGGGACCACATCATATTCATCTTTTAATGTCATTGCCAATTGAAGTGTTTGGAGAATAGTAGGTACCTAAAGTGTAGTTGTCAGTCAGTGATAAGAATTTATTGAGTATGGGGCTGGTGCTGTGGTGCAGTGGGTAAAGCTACCGCCCACAGTGCAGGCATCCCATATCAGCGCCAGTTCAAGTCCCAGCTGCTCCACTTCCAATCTGGCTCCCTGATAATGGCCTGGGAAAGTGGAAGACAGCCCAAGTACTTGGGCCCCTGTACCCATGTGGGAGGCCTGGAACAAACTCCTAACTCCTGGCTTCAGATCAGCCCAGCTCCTGCTGTTGCAGCCATTTGAGGCGTGAACCAGCAGATGGAAGATCTCTGTCTCCTTTTCTGTAACTATGCCTTTCAAATAAATACATAAAACATTTAAGAATTTATTGAGTATCCAAGAGATACTCATATCTGTGTCTGCCATTGTAGGCATATATATAGATAGACAGACAGACAGACAGACAACCATGAGCAAGTGTAGAGAGAAAAGTAAAAAAAAAATGGAGGGGAATACCCTTACCTTCAAAATGCTTGCAGACAGCTTGGGAGACAAGCGCAGTACATGTGAACCCATGAACCCGATAAACACACAGGACTCATGTGGCCCAAACCTAGCGTGCATCATTTTCACAATGTTTGCCATATTTGTGAAAAATATCAACTACTGTGCATTGAAATTTTCTATGAATTTTTATTTAAATAAATAAATCTCATTTTAAAGATTTCCAAAAATGGAAGACTAGTTATCACGTGCTATCAATAAAAAGAATCCTCAAAGATAAATGCAATGAAAGACAACATTAGTATTGTTAAATGACAGGTAGATACAGGGTCACGAAGCCTGTTGGTGGTGGTGGTGGTGGTGTTAAAAATGCAGATTAGAACATGTTGCATGGTAAACAATTCCTAAGGTACTAGAACCAAACTGAGGCTGAGTTAAGATTAGGATCAGGGTTAATGTGGCACCTTCATCTATTAAGAAAGACTGAGGTAGGCTTTGGAAATACCTTTCTCCCCGTATGTTCAAAGCTATGTGGTGTTTATTTCTACAACATTTCTCAGATAATCAGAGATACCGTCCACACAGGGAAACAGTGTACCAACCCATGAGCTACTGACAGGAAGGCCACGGATGTTCAGAGAGGGAGGAGATCGGAGAAGGCAGGCATTGAGGGATACGTCAGAACTGTGGGAGGGAGGGGACAAGAAAATGGAGAAGGCAAGGGTCCTTCTCACCCATGCCAGCTGGGAGCTGGGAAAAACACTTCAACCAGAGGAAGGCGCGAGGTGCAGAGCAAGGAAAGAAGGAGTGAGGTTGAGTAGGTTGAGTGAAGGCACATAATAGAGTTGAAAGTCAGGAGGAAAAGTCGTGACTTGTGATACAGGCAACGGTGACCAGTGAGAAATCCTGATCAGAAACGTGGCCTGGTGACGTGTAGGTTGGCTGCAGGACCCAGGTTGTGGCAACACTGTGACCTGTGGTGTGTGTCCCAGGTTGGGTTCTTCGGAAGTGATTCATAGTATCCCTGTTTGAGTAATTTACTGGGATGGGGGCCAGTTCTTGTCCCAGTGGTTGGCCAGGCAGGAGTCCCTGCTGGGAGAAGTCCTCAGGAGAAGAGGGATGGAGGAAGCAGAGCTGTGAGCACTGTAAGCAAGTGATCTTGGCAAAGACGCCCGGCAGTCTGGTCCCTAGGGCAGCTCTGCAGTGCAGATCCTCAGGGTTGGTTCCCACTGGGGTCTCACTGGGGCGAGGAGGCAGGGCCTGTTGTGCCCATTGAGGAAGACGAGCCCCAAGGCATGAGTGAGGGAGAGCACAGCTTCCAGGATGAAATGACTCGCTCTGGGCAAGGCCGGTTTTCCAGAGAGGCAGCTGTGAGTCACTAGCAGCGGACACTCCCAGCAGCTGGGGGATGGGCCCGTCTGCCAACTGAGGGCATCACGCGTGGCACCACAGCAGCCACCCCACCTGTGCAAGAAGCTCACGTCCAGGGCAGACTACGGCCAACAAGCCACAAACAGCCTCCCCTCACCAGCAAGGTGCAGCTTTAAATCCCAAACAGGACAGGGAAGTCCAAAGATGTGGACGACCCTCAGCCAATCATTCCGTCTCTCTGGGCTTTAGTTACCTCTTCCACAAAACAAAGAATATGGCCTAAGCAACCTCCCAATTCCATCTCTGAAATTCTTTGGCATGAAATTCATGGCATGCTCAGATAGGTGCCGGATGTCATAGCACAGCAGAGGAACCCAGCACAGTAGGCAGAGAGAAGCCAGAGGACCCAGACACCACCAGCAATGCAAGTGAGTGGGCAAGTAGATCTGAACTGGAGAGTCCCAGGTCAAGTGGGCAAGAAAATATACATGAGAAAACATTACCAAGGGAGACCTGGGCTCCACAGAAATTCTAGACTTCCAAGGGGTTTGCATCAGGTAAGAATTGATTAGCCTAAGGTTTGGAAAGCTTAGAGGCCAAAGAGAGGGGGGGACTGGCCAGAAAGCTCTGTAGAGAGGCAAAAGTGCGATATGAGCAGGTAGATTACATGGAAGGAACTAGAGTCAGCAGGCAAACAACAGTGTCCTCCAACCTGGGCCTGGGAGCCCTGGGAGCCCTGGGAGAGGAGGAGGACACAGCGCCCTCTGCAGGCTCCCAGGCGGCCGTACGATGTCCAGACATCCCCTGCCACTCACACCCATGCTTTGCCTCTTGTCATTTCCTTCCAGTGCCATAGTGTGGCACAGAAGGTGGCAGGGGACAAGGCCAGGAATCCTGAGACCCGGGTCAGCCACGGGGCCCAGGAGAGTACAGCCCTTTGTGCTGTCTGTGGTGAACCCTCATCAGCGGACCTGGGCTGGCCTCTTTGCAGGAGGGAATTCGGAGTCTGACCAGGTCTGTTTGATATCAGTCTGAAGAGGGCTGAGGGCAAAAGGGATCTGCTTAGCTCCCTCCACGTCCCCCCCCCCCACCCCATATCATCAGCTTCAAGGTCCCAGGTGCACTTTCTCTCCCATCTCTAACGCTGCTGGGGGCCAGACTCAGTGTCTTCTCTGCTCTCCCCCACAGGGCTGGACAACTTACACAGGATCACAAGCCAGGGCCGCTACGAGCTGCGCGTGGACATGCGGGACGGGCAGGAGGCGGCCTTCGCCTACTACGACAAGTTCTCCGTGGAGGACAGCCGAAGTCTGTACAAACTCCGCATAGGCGCCTACAACGGCACTGCAGGTACCGTGTCCCCCAGGCAGACCCCAGAGGCAGAACAGGGACCCCCACAATCTAGGCCGCAGTTGAAACAGGAAGCAGCAGCACCCAAGGAGTGCCTCCTCTGCTGGCAGTGAGAAGGCCTGGGTGGGAGTCACTGCTTGGGTCCCAGCCCTCCCTCCCAAACACTCCAGTGACCTGAAACCAATTTCGCATGACTTCGGTTCCCTTATCCGGAACATCGTAACTGTGCTCGGCAGAGTAGACCCCCAGAAATGCAATAAATGCAACGAAAGTGCTTTTAAACTTAAAAAAAAAAAAGTGCAATGCGGGAGCAAGGGATTGTCTTCCTTGTCTCCCTTAATCAATCTGTATTCTTACCCAGAGAGAACAGAGCTGATCTGTTGTCTGGGTAGAACTCTCCCCTGCAAAGACACCCGTGAAAACCTCCTTGGAGACTATGAAAACAGCCACAGCCCCCACTCGCGGAGCAGCCCCTCGCTACCAGCTGACTCCCCCACCAGCCGAGGAGCAAGGACACCACCCAAGAGCCCCTCGCTGGCCCCATTTCTTTATGTTCTTGGGATGAGGATCGCAAGCCTGGTTAGGTTTTCTGCCCAGATTTGGATGACATTTCTACCAAGCAGAACAGCTATCCCTGCAGGCCCTGTTGCATTAATAGTGGTTTTGGAACATCATATGCAGTCTACTTCTTGGGCTTGGCCAATCTGTTTCCTGTGTGCTGCTCTCCAACACATGTCATACAACCTCTTTTGCCAAATAGTCTGCTTTTTGGTACATGGAGTTACGGGCCCTTTTATTAGCTCCAAGTTTAGGCTAAATGCTAGTGCCTAATGTTAGCTAGATTTTTAGGCCTCTTGGAGTTAAGAAGAGTATCAAGGTGTTGCCCTTCCAATTACTACATCTGTTCAATTATTTCTCTTCTCATCCAGGCAGTGTTACTCCAGAGGGAAGATGCACTTTCCTTTGTTGGTGTTCTTATTTGAAATCATACCCATCAGCACTCAGACTAGCCTGAAGTGCCCCAACAAAAGATCCAATTTGCCACACTTTGGGCATAAAACAGCCATTGAAATGGAGCGTATTAAATACGCTGTCAGACTAAATCATTTCAAAACAACCCGATGCTATTCGCTCCCTAGGATTAGAATTGGGCCCGCTGAAAACCCACACTTATTTCTCCTACAAGCAAACACTTCCACTTCCTCACATGTCTGCCTTCTCTGCTCCTCTTCATCCTGCCCCAAGCCTACCCTCTGTCTGTCTCACTCGGGCCCTGCCCGCCACCTAGCCCCACAGAAAGCAGACTGCTGGATGGCGCCCTATTGTCAAGTCCTGGAGGCAGATCCTGCCAGCGGCTTCGCTGGTTGTCATGGACGCATTACGGGCCAAGTCCTCACTTTGAACATTCAGTTCACCTTCTTCAAAAGATGAGACCCTGAGCGTAGCTGGGCTGTCCCCTCCTACGAGCAGCTCCGTGCACTGGTTGTTCTTCCTAGAGCAAAGACAAAGGCCCAATCCCCTGCCCTTGTCTAGAAAAGCTAGGTTATGCATTTTTACTGACCCTACAAGCCATCTACAGTGTCTCCAATCCAAGGTCAACCCCGTCTCCTGGTCCCCATTTTTCAAGGATTCCGAGACCCAAGTCTCTCACTAGGAATCTCCTTCTATTAGAACTGAAAATTCCAAGTCAAGTGATCAGTAAGAGGTTCCTCAGAAGCTCCTTAAGGTCATAGTGCAAGTCGTGAGGATGCAGAAGCATAAAGTGTAGCCTCCAAAAGAACTAAGCATTGGGTACAATACATCTACACAGGGGGGGGGGAGGGGGGGGGGGGAGGGGGAGAGGGAGAGGGAGGGAGGGAGGGGGAGGGGGAGGGAGAGAGTGGGGGGGAGGGGAGGGAGAGAGAGGGAGGGGGAGGGAAGGGAGGGAGAGAGGGAGGGGAGGGGGAGAAGGAGAGAAATGATTAGCAAGGGACTCACCAGGTGGTAACTGGTATTGACTTGCAGTGTTAGGGGTGTCCCCAGAGAGGGGATGTGGGTGGCTGAGGAGGGTTTCACAAAGGCAGTTAATTAGGATCCTAAGGTAAGGAAAACAAACCCCCGGGACAGAAATCACAGAAGGGGGGCCGGCGCCGCGGCTCACTAGGCTAATACTCTGCCTGTGGCGCCGGCACACCGGGTTCTAGTCCCGGTCGGGGCGCCGGAGTCTGTCCCGGTCGCCCCTCTTCCAGGCCAGCTCTCTGCTGTGGCCCGGGAGTGCAGTGGAGGATGGCCCAAGTGCTTGGGCCCTGCACCCCATGGGAGACCAGGAAAAGCACCTGGCTCCTGGCTCCTGTCATCGGATCAGCGTGGTGCGCCGGCCGGCAGCCACTGGAGGGTGAACCAATGACAAAGGAAGACCTTTCTCTCTCTCTCTCTCTCACTGTCCACTCTGCCTGTCAAAAAAAAAAAAAAAAGAAAGAAAAAAGAAAGAAAGAAATCACAGAAGGGAAACTTGCTGTGGAGGAGGAGAAAGCTGTGGCCAACCTGGCTGACCCAGGCAGACTCGACTTGCAGAAGGAACAGAAAGAAGACTGGGGAGGGGTCTTACTGTGGCGTGAGCACAGGAACTTAGTCTGAGCGTGGTGGGCAGTGGGGAGCCGCTTGAGTCCCGGTGGGATCATGGAAGTGGGATTTTAGGAAGGCCAGTGTGACAACCACAAACAGGGTAAATTGTACCTGCGTGGAGAACAGAGACCAGCTGACAGGTCACAGAGGTCCTGACTCGTGTGCCAAGATTGAGAGAAAGGTGTGAACAGTGGTTTGAGCGAGCAGGAATCAGAACTTAGTGCATGCACTGCATATATGAGGCAGAAGAGGAAACGGAGCCAGATCCGGGAGTGACAGAGAGACCGGCACTAGGAGCACATCCGGGAATGACAGAGAGACCAGCACTAGGAGCACCTCTGAGAGCGGCGGGCAACACCAGAGCGACTGCCGGAGGGAGCGCTCGCTGCAGAGTCATGAAGACAAGTTCTGGACGCCAGAGGGACCAGTCGAGCACGCGCGAGTGGGAACGTGGGGAGAGACAGCACAGCCAAGGAACTGGCCCTCAGAGAAAGATCGCTGGAGAGTAGGACTAACGTGAGAACTGCTCACACGAAGACCAGGAGTATGACTGAGGGCGCACAGAGGTGGAGGTGCTCACACACAGAACAGTCCGTCTCTCCTGCCTTTTCCAGCGCCTCAAACAGATAAGAAAGAACCAGTGTGAGTGGTGGGATCAGCTCTAGATGGACACAAAACCTGAAGCCCAAGGAACCTGGTTCAGTCTCCTCTGCAAAACAGAGTTCAACCAGCTAAGAGTCACAGTGGGGGGCACGGGAAGGATTAAGTGGCCCCAGGAGGAACGGACTTGGAAGACGCAGGATCAGACCTGTGGTGTCTCCTAGCACAGCAACACCGGAAGCTCCTGAGATCACTTTCATTTGGTGCACAGCGAGAGTCCCTGCACAGCATCCCTAGCCAGAAATCCTGCCCAGAGGCAGCAACCGTGTCGACGAGCCTTCTCCGCTGACCTGCCATGCTTTTCCGTCTTCCTCTTTCCTGTGCAGCACTCGAGTTTGCTAACGCTACTCTTCATGTGCGGCACACAGAGTGTTCAATGCGGGGCTTGCAGTGTGATCTGATCAGGCCTGGTGAGCCTGGAGGAGGCTGGCCAGAAACTGCACAGTGGAGACCCAGAATGGTCCCAGTCAGCACGGCTCCTCACTGTCTCCACCAGCGTTCTGTGTGCCAGCACAAGCCCGGAGAAAACAGGCAGGGGTGGTCAGATGGGGCCACATGGGCAGAGTTCTTAGCAGACATTGAGAGGATTAGGGGGCGGGTCAGAGAAAACAGCACGGAAGTAACTGACCAAGCGTAAGGCGGAAGGAGGGTTCAGTACGGCTGGGCCATCGACCTGGGTGGAGACGAGAGAGAGAGGTGGGGAGACTTCATGCCACGGCCAGGTTTCCTGAGAGTGGGTCAACTGTCCAGAAAATCCTGACACACGAGTGCCAGCAGGAATCGCCTCACGGAGGTTGTTTTTTTTTTTTTTGGCAGGGGACTCCCTCAGCTATCACCAGGGACGCCCTTTCTCCACAGAGGATCGGGACAACGATGTCGCAGTGACCAACTGCGCCATGTCGTACAAGGGCGCCTGGTGGTATAAGAACTGCCACCGGACCAACCTCAACGGGAAATACGGGGAGTCCAGGCACAGTCAGGTGGGTGCCGCTCTGCCACCGCTCGGCCCGGTCCTGAGCTGCTGGACCCACGGTCCCACAGCTGTGTCATCCAAATGCACATGGCAGCCTTAGATTTCCCTTTTAAGAATCCATACTTACAGTCTTGAAAAAGGGCAGGGCAGAGCAGGAATGAGCAGCAGGCAAGGGAAACAGCTACACCCAGGAGCTAGGCTCTCCCTGAGAAGCCCTTAACGGCCAGGCAAGCTGCATTGCATTTCCCCACCTAGCCGACCCCCTAAGAAGCTTACCAATTCCAGGGACAGCTTCCCAGGCTCACCCTAATCCTCAGAGGGGCCCCAGCAGGGAGACGTCAGGAGAACAGCATGAACCAGACTGTCTTTCCCACCAGAGGCTACACGTCCTTGGGCTGGGTTGGGTAACTGGGAGACCAGCTGGACCAAGTGGGACTTAGCCAGCTGTGACAAAGACCTGCACCCAAGGAAACCCCGTCACCCTGGTCAGATGGAAATGGTTGGTCATTTTAGGTAGAAGCCACATGAGCTCCATCAGGAGTGAGCAGTCACAGTTACACTCCACAATCTTTCCACGTTGCTGGGACTTTGTCACTCACCACTGTATACTATTCCACGCAACTCCTGGAAGCCAGAAACATACAGCTGGCCATGGGGAATGACTCCAACATGTTCTCAGTGCACATCCAGGCCACAGGCAAGTCTAAGAGAAGTGTCACTGGGAACTTGGCCAGAAAGCGCCACCTCAACTAAGAGGAGATAGATCCACAGCACAGACTCCCTGCTCCCAGGATTCCTCTTTTCCCAGGTCGGGCGTTCCACCAGGGGCAAGGGTGATCTAACACGCTCATCTTTCTCACGCCCAGGGGATCAACTGGTACCACTGGAAAGGCCACGAGTTCTCCATCCCCTTTGTGGAAATGAAGATGCGTCCCTACAACCACCATCTCGCGGCAGGGAGGAAACGGCGGGCCTTGCAGTTCTGAGCAGTGGGCGGCCAGGCCCAGCAGATCCCTGCTGTCATTTGTCTGTATTCTGTAACATGAACCCGGGGGGAGGGTGGTAGGAACGTGCTTCCCAACATAGTCAGTCTCTGAAGGAAGCAGGGGTGTCGCAGGGGTCCTCGACAGCCGCCTGCTCTCGGTTTCTGCTGCCCAGGAGCCTGGTCCTAGGTCTCCATCCTCCCTCCTGCCCAGTCACCCGTCAGCTTCCCCTCCTGGCCCACCAAGGAGGAAAAGGAGGACGTGTTGTTCAATGATTGTTCAAAGGCAAACGGCAGAGTGCAGGTTGTCAGAGTGACCAGCAGGCACTTCTTTTCCGCCCTCCTCCTGAGATGCCCTTCACCTTCCAGGTACTTGAGATCTGATCCTGGCCTTGGATGGCCAGGTTCTCACACCAACCCAGCCGAGAGCCGCAGCAAGAGAGCTTGGCCAGCAACTCCCCTTAAGAGCAAACAGATCGACCACTCCCAGTCCCAACAGCCTGAGGCCTTTGTAGTGGGCCAAAGAATCTTCTGGCTTGTTACCTTTCATGAGTAATGGCCTGTTTCCCAAGCCCAGTGGACCCTTTGCCTAATGCCTTCCTACCTTAGATCCCATTGTCCCACCAGCCTGACTACTGTTCCCAAGATGTCTCATGCTCCTGGCTCCAGGTACACAGACATAACACCCTCCCTCCGAGGAGTAGACAGTAGCTTTGTTGGGGGAAGATGGGTTTTGTTTTTAGCACTTTTAAGTCAGGCACTGAGGACAGAAGATCCAGAAATCAGGGCATCTGCCATACAGACTGCAGGTCCCGTGGGAAGCACAGATCTGTTTTCTCTATTTCTGGCCCAATTTGTCATGGATTTTTTTTTTCTGAATTGCAAACTGAAGGCCTTATTCCTATTTCCAGCCAGGCTCCACTTAGTGTAGGTGGTTTAATCAGAGTCAAAAGAAGAAGTTAAGGGACCAGCCAGCCTTTCCCCTCACTGCTAGTCCTGGGAGCAACTGGAGTTTCTGCTTTGTTTTTATTTTTCTGTCTTGGCCCTGTGGGGACCGGGAATGACCCCTTTAATGAGGTGAGATTACGAGCAGGCTTTCTCCATCTTCCTTTATTATTCTGCCTCTGAGAGGAAAAATGAAAAGTGCCAGAGGAAATCACATCAGAAATCCAGGGGTGAGGAGGGGAGGCCTGGCCCTGCCTCCTGCTTGATGAGATGTGCTGTCTTCACCACCGTGACTTGATTTTTAAGTCCAAGAGAGCTGAAACTTCTAGAGGCCGTGGACTTTCAACTTCTCCAGGCAAATGTTGGCTGCACCCATCCTACAGCAGCGCCCAAATCCATGCCCAGTTTCCGCAGCTGCCTTCTCCCTCTCCTCCTTGGTCCCGCAAGGCCCCGTTCAGCTTTCAGAGCTGTCCACGATTGTCAAGCTGGGCTATGTTGTACCTTTGCCACGAAGTGGCTGGGTGAGCCTCAGAGTTGGCCATTTCCTAGTGGGGACATTCTGCCCATGCTGTGACGACCAGGAGGACACAGTCCCTCTGGCAGGGGTAACACTTCTGATGACATGAGGAGGAAGACATTCTCCCTGCTGCAGATTCCAAGGCCTTGTCCACTGCTGTGGGATGCCCATTACTGACACATCTGGGGCTGAAAATATGGGTGACATTTTCATTTCTCGATTCACCGTGGCTTCAAAAAGCTAGGATGATTAGGAAGAAACAGAGTAACCAAGTAAGATTTGGCTAGAGAGTGGGGTAGCAAGGACCAGCAGGAAGCACACTGAATGAGGCATCTGGGGCTGAGGTGGGGACCACCTGTGCCACGGTAGCCCCCTGCCATCAGGCAGGCTGCTTCACCTGTCTAGGCCTCAGTGCCCTCACCTGTTGACTGGGAGGCTGGACTAAGATTATTTCTAACTCCCCTTTTAGTTTTTATAGCAAATAATGCTAGCGTAGTCTATGGTAGGAAACCTGAGTAGAAATGGGCATTGGTGGGAAAGCACAAATATTTTTACCAGGAGCTCTGTTTTATGAAGGAAAAAGGAAAAAGGAAAAAAGGAAAAAAGGAAAGAAGGAAGGAAGGAAGGAAGGAAGGAAGGAAGGAAGGAAGGAAGGAAGGAAGAAGGTAAACACACACACAGACATTGCAGAAAAGATAATGCCAAGGAAAAGGCTAAACTCATTTTGTCAATCAAAGCAGAGCTCAGGGACCTGGGTGTGCCAGTACAACCCACCTCATCGAGGGAACTGAGATGGAAAAAGATTATGTGTCATCAAGTCAGGTGAAAGAAAGATCAGTGAGAACCAAACCTGTCTTCTATTGGAACCATTTTACTCTATGGAACATTTTTATAAATAGTGTCAGTAGCATTGCTTAGATTCATTTTAAAGAATTTTAAAGGAAGAAAGGGACTTCAAAAATGAGCTTATCCAACCCTCTATAAAAAGATTTATAGATTCCTTTTACTAAGTAGAGGGATTTATTCATGAATTCTCACCATTTTGCAGAGATTCTATGTCCCACTGTCTTCCCAAGAACCATGGTCAACTTGGCTCAAAGCTCTTAACGTTATTTATTTAGCTTCTCCTTAACTAAGAGGCTTCTTCACCGAGTCCCACGTACCCTGTTCCTCCAAGCTCTTGGACTTTTCCCAAAGGAGGTCCCGGGGAGAAAGACACACAGAGTGCCCACCCTAAGCACGCGGCCATTTCCCTAAGAGACTCAAGAGGGATGGGGTGGGCCAGTCCAGAGGGCAACTGCACAGCAGATACATCAGTGTGTGTAGTGAATCACAACCACCATCAACACACCAAACAACCAAGGATGCCTGCAGCAGTCTTATCGCCTACAGCCAGGTCTCTCCTCTTGCGTTTACCCACCATGCCAAGGTAGTTTCCAACATTTTAGGCTCTACAGTTGTTTCTGGAAGGTGCAGTGGTCAGGTATAAAGAGGGAGGGGGAAACCTCTGGGCTTTAGAAAGATTTAACAGGCTAGGGGGTGTGCTGAGTGTGACCACTAGGTGGCGCTCACTGCACCCAGCTGCCTTCTGGGTGAAACACCCTGGAGGTTGAGAGCCACAGGTTCTCTGAGCTTCCAGAAGGACTTGTACCAAACCAGGAACCAGGAAAACGGATCAACGAATTTGTACAGAGATTGATTTGTGAAAGAACAACAACAAAATGGCAGCAAGGAAATGCAGAGCAAACTTCCATGAATGTTTAAATCCACCCCACCCCTCACCTACCCACTCCCCCAACTCATTAAGTGCTAAGACACCCACCTAACATCCTTTGTCCCTCCACCTGGGAGCCATCCAGCCCCTTGCAGACTGGAAACTCAAGACCAACCTGAAAAACCAAGTTTGCCAGTACACTCAATGCCAAATCAAACAATCCTAATGGCATTTTTCCTTGTAAACTCCCACACCAGAACAGAGCTATAGATTCAGGGACAAAGGGTCCTTATGGACTGTTTCCAAAGAGCTCTTGTAGAATCGACTGTGGAGAAAGGGCCTTGGGCTCCTCTGTGTCCTCTCTCTGAGGACAGCAATGCCCCAGCTGAGGGCTAGGTGAAGATTCACAAACACTCCTGGGACAGGAACATTTTTCTCATTTTTTTTAACCTCCACCCAGAATTTCAGGAAAGGTGGAGCAATTTACCCAGGATGTGTGCTTTTCTACTGCTGTTTTCTTATCACCAGACTCCTGTTCAATCGGATTCCCAGTTCCATCTCTTTCCCTTCAAAGCAGGAGGAAGTGGGAGGGGCACGTTCCACCTCTGCTTGTATTTCACTGTCCACTCTTAAAACTTTGATAAGGAACCTCTGAAAGATTCAAGCTTCAGCTCCATTCCAGTAATCCCACTGGGAGTGGGTGAATCTGTTTGTATTTGCCTTAAACCGGCCAAGGCTGCAAGAAAGACCCTGGGGACGCCAGACACCTAGTGCGGATCTGTGACATTTTAGGGTCTGCCTCTCTCACCCAGACACCTGGAGCTGCATACCCAGCCTGGGGGGTGGTTATCTGGGGAATAATGACAGAGGGATCCGCTCCGCTGAGGATAGGTGAGTCACAGGGCTGGCTTCTGGGTTGTGCTTGCAGCCTCTTTGACCATGTTTCTGAAGATCTTTGCCTAAATGAGTTCTCGAATCTTTGCTTTGTCCATAACCCAACTATACACACACACACACACACACACACACACAAAGCTTCCCTTGACAACACTGGAACATTTTGACACCATCAGATCAAGTGACAACTCGCAGACCAAATGAAAACTTCCAAAAATAGGTAGGGAAAGCAACTCTAAAATGCTTCAAGAAGATGTGTTGGTGTGGATTCGGGTCCAATTTGTGGGGTAATTGACTCTGGTTCTTTCTAAGTGTATCCCACATTGGATTTGCTTAGGCCAGAACAAACAGCTGAGAAAAAGTTGAAAATAAAAGAAGAACCTGATGGGTCACTGGAGATTAAACACAAGTCTTCTACAGATAATCCCGCACTAAACACGCAGAGACCATGTGTGCAGGCTCCTCAAGTCCTGGCCTCCTTCCTCCCAGCGGAACACCTGTCCATTGGCCCATTTCATCTGCAGAAAAGCTAAGTCCCCAGAGTCCTTACAATAACAACTAAAAAAAAACACAAACCCACAGGAAGCAGAGGGCCTTTCTTTGCTGGCTCCGCCAGTCCTCCCTGGGCCTTGCTTTCTCTTCCCCAGCAGTCACAAGCCTGATTTGTCATCTGCGGCATTTCTGATTAATTTTTCAAGGTCACCCCTGTCTGAATCATGACTTCATTGCACCTGCAGCTCTTCATTGTCCAAATGTCCTTGGCAAACCTCATAACCTCTGGACAGTGTTGCATTTTCTCCGCTCAGGAAATCCTCCCTCCTTCCCCAAGCTTAATAAGGCAACTGCAGGACATCCAAATAACACGGCCCTTGTTCCCCAAACTCGGCCTCTTCTGTTAACTTAATAAAACAGCTCCCTGTTGTCCAGGCTATGAGGCTGGGCTAATACTCAGTTTCCAGTTCAGAAACACTTAACACTTTCAGCCTCCTGGGGGACCTCTCGCAGGCACTGGCCTTGGCTCCTTAGTCCCACGGGCACCAGAGCAGCAGCGTAAGCATCTTTCTCTGGGAAGCAAGCCACACCGCCAGGGGTCCTGGAAGCCCTGGCCCACAAGAGAGGGTTTGGGTCCAGATACACAGCCAGGAAGTGAGTACATGGATAAGATCTCTTGTTTTCTTCCCATCACTGGGTTAGCAGTCCCCAGAGAAGGCAGGTGCTGCTATAAAACATCCAGTTGTTGACCAGTAATATGCACAACACTGCCTGTAACAGCCACGTGGTAAACCAGAAGATGCAATCCTCCCACTTCACACTCAAGAAGACTGGGGCCACGATGGGTTAGACAAATTCCCCGGGGGTTCACACAGCCAGTTAGTAAGAGAGCTGAGGTCAGGTCTGCTGTAGACTTTTCAATGTGTTTCTCCTCTGATGAAGATTAAGAGAAATGGTATTTATTGCACACCTACTACTTATGGACACTGTGCTAAGGGTTTTTTCATAGATGGCTTTATCAGGTCCTCACCACAACCTAGAGTCAGGTTTAATCATTGTCAAGAGGGAATGGAGCCCAGGAAGGTTAAGTAACGTGCCTGACAACGCACAGCTACCAGGTACTATTATAACCTGAACTTCTTAATCCAACTCTAAAGCTCCGTTTTAGCTACCATCTTGGATTTTTTTAGTGTTCTCCCTAAGGGGGCCTCTGCTGTCACTTCCTCTCACTCTTTTGCATGGTCTTTGCCATCTACTCCAAGGGACCCTCAATCTGTCCATCAGGGGACTAAAAAACACTGGGAAACTCTTTAAAAAATTGGGGAGGTGAGGAAAGGGTCCACAGCAGGTTTGGAGGGGAAGCTAAGGGCCAGGACACAAACATAATTTCCTCCACTCCACTCTTACGAGGACATCGCAGCTCATCTCTCTGTCTCCCAGCATCGAGAGTAGATATTCCAGAGTCATTCTTCTCAAACGGGAACAGGTGGTGCAGCCGGGGGTAGGGAGGGAGGAGCCACAGAATAAGTACGGTACACTCTCCAGAGCACCTCTGTTACTACTGAATTTGGGGAGAATGGGGTTGTCTGGTGAACGTCATCAACCCAGTACAGTTGCAGCAAAGGCAAGCACACCATGAATGTGTAAGCTCAAACCAGCAGGTTGTATATGGACTTGGAAGGCCTCCTCCCAGACTCCCAGGGGCACACCAGCGCAAACTGTTGAGGAATGAGGCTAAAAGAAGGCAGGACAGGAATTTTATTTATTCCCTGGTTTCTTTTCCTCACGCACTACCTGCCCCCCGTCCCTGGTGGGTGAAGGGGACTCAGAGGACAGTTGGCCACACTCAAATCTCTTTGCTTCTTGGGGGAGTGGAGAAGATCAGTGTTTGGTATTTTTAGCTGCCAGGCTCAAATTCCAGAAATGAACCCCTTTACCCACACTGAACAATGACAATGTAAAAAGAAATGGATCTTCCCAAAAGAGAATCACTGCTTTGCATGGTCCTCTACAGCGTAAGGACAGCTTGAGCAGCAGTGACACCTATGCGGTAGGTGCACTACACACAATGGTTCTTGCAAAAATATCAACCCACCAAGTAGTCCTGTACCAAACCACTGGCACCCTGAGGCTAGGGTCACCCCATGGCCTCACAGACTCAAGGTGCAGAATTTTCTTGAGTCTGTTCTTGACACATCGTTCTTCTTTCCCGTTATCCAAACATAACACACCATATACCCAATTTCTCCAACCTCAGCTACTGTCGAGGTTCCTGGGAATTCTCAGGTACCCTAACAAAGGCACCACGACTTGGAGGGAGCCGCTACCTGGGGCTCCGGGCAGCTGAAACCCATCCTGGTGGTCTCTAGATCATCCCCCAAAACATCACACCCCCAAGTCCCCCATTGCCTCTGAATTTGAGTTTGTCATTTTAACCTTTAACAGCTTGTCCAGGTAAAAATAACAGAGACCAATCTACTGACTTTGCAGCTACAGTGTGCTTGAGAAAGTATGACTTGTGCTGAAGACTGGAGGGAAGAAAAGAGAAGGAGACGGAGTCTGCACTCCTCAGGCGATGCGCACGTTGATGAACTAAAACAAAAATACAAATGCAGAGGAGGAAAAGCCAGCTCACCCATCCTCTCAATCTCTGCTTGTTAACCATTGTTAACTAGTATTTTTAGTCCTGGTTGCTTTTAGCCTCTGTATAGTTCCTTTTTTAAACACATTTTCTATACATTAATAAAAGATCCTGAAGGACTGATGTGAGTCTTGCGAGTCGTGGGAGGTCATGGAGCGGACCCTTCTGAGTGATGGGGCTGCCTCTTCCCTGGGCCTGCTCTCCTCACTCACCTCTGCTCCACCGCTCTGGGTAGGCTGTTCCCATCTCTAGCAGCCCTCTCCCCACCCGTGTCCCCAGTCCTTTCTCCCACTCTTGTTACACACCCTCCTCCTCTCTCCAGCGTCTCCTCTAGCTCTTCCATCCCTAGCTCCCACTCCGAGTTCTTCATCTCACCCTCATTCGTGCTGTCAGACAAGGGCCGCCCATGGGTGGTAGCCTCTACCGCCACGCATCGCTGGGACTGGTGCTACCTGTGCCTGTGCGTTCTCCATCAGCCACATGACAGCGCCTCACTGTCTGCCTCCTGCCCCCCTTCCCTCCTGGATCCCTCAACCCTGGCGTGCCTGGTGGTAGCCAGATCTCCAAGGCTCTAGTGCCATCTATGGGTACAGGCAGAAAATATTTGGCAAGCCCAACTTGTGAGCCTTGGCTTTGCAAGTGCCCCTCACAGCCAGCTAATTCACCACCAGCCCCGTGATGACAGCTCCCATGACCACCTGCTTGTGAGACATGGTCACCTGCGAAAATATTTCCCCCCTTGCTCTCCTTTCAAAACAACCCCCAGTGCACAACCTCCGCCCAAGAGGAGGGTCAAGAGGGAATCTTCCATCCAGCTCAGTGCACACACAGTCAGGAGGGACACAGATAACCAGGTAGCAGAGCGGGACGAGGGCCAGAACCCAGCTCTTGCCCCTGCTGGAGTGGAGGGGAGCTTTCAGGAGCCGGCCTGGGGGAACTCACGCTGGCTGGGTCTCAGGACAAGAGCAACTGTGCAAGCGGGAAAGGTAGCAGGAACATCATTAGCAAGTCAGGGGACACAAAACAGCAGCCGGAGTAGGAGCAGGGCCAGGGTGGTGCAGGGTTCCTGTTTGCTGGCCTCCCTGGGCCCAGGCCAAAAAGTGAGTGCTTTAAAGACGGGGCAGAAACCCAGCCCTGGAAAGAAAGCAACCAAAGCCTCACTCCTCTTCCATCTCTCTGCAGCCGTCTTCACCACCCTGGGGCTGTGTCAGACACAGCCAGCCAGCGAGCAGCCCGGTGACAGCTGCTGCAGAAGGGGTCCTGGGAGACCAGGGGGTAGGGCACTTTTCTTAGCTCTCGCCCTGGGCCTCACGCCCTGCCCCCTTTATTCTTCACTTGTTTACATTAAAGACAAAACAGACTTCTGGAATGTCAGACAGCAGCGGCAGCGGCAGCAGCGGCATTCCCTGGCCCTGGTGGAGACAAGGCACCAAGGAAACCCAGGCCCCAGGGCTCCAGCAGCCGAGCAGCAGCTGTTGTAGCATCCAAATTAACAACCTGCCGCCTCAATCTTGTCCCGCGTGTGCCTGGGATCTGGAAGGGAAGCTAAGGGGATATCGTGGCACCTAAGGGACCTTCCGTAGCGACTACTCCGGAGCTGGCTGAGCACTGGCATCACGCTCTGACTTAAATGAGTATAATTCACCCACAGTTTAAGACCTCTGGGTGCATTTACAACCATCTGAACACAGATTTAATTATTGCTGTGTTGTGGGAACTGAGAACTGCCACGGGTAAAATTAAAAGTGGATTATTAAGCAAAAGCAATGCTGGCAGCATCAGTAATCAGTGCAATTACCCAGATGCAGCTTCTCCCCCACGGTGTCTGCTGGCCCGAGGACCTGTGCTTCTGCAGCGACCACTTGCCCGTCAGCCATAAGACAGCACCACAGAAGGGGGGCCCTTGGGGACTCCAGCTTCCTTCTCACACAACATGAACGATACACCCCACTGCCTGGGCTTTCAAATCATTATAAAAGGACATGCATTGGAAATGCAAGCGGCCACATAAAAGCATTTGTTGCTCCTCCTCACTCATCTCACCATCCACATTCAATGAAAACCTACTACATACTCGAATCCACACTAGACAGACACAAAATGAGAGGCCTAACCTCACCCTCACCGAAGTGATCTGATCTCGGGGCCGGCACTGTGGCATAGCGGGTAAAGGCACCACCTTCAGAGCTAGCATCCCATATGGGCACTGGTTCCAGTCCTGGCTGCTCCAGCTCTCTGCTGTGGCCTGGGAAAGCAGTAGAAGATGGCCCAAGTCCGTGGGCCCCTGCAGCAAGCGTGGGAGACCAGGAAGAGGATCCTGGCTCCTGGCTTCAGATCCGCCCAGCTCTGGACATTGTGGCCATCTGGGGAGTGAACCAGCAGATGGAAGACCTCTCTCTCTGCCTCTGCCTCTCTGTAACTCTGCCTTTCAAATAAATAAATTTTTTTAAAAAAAGATTTGATCCCTAATTTTTTTTTCATTGAAAAGCTATTCTTTCATTTAGTCCCTCACCATTAAATTCTCACTTACTAAATTCACATTATATGCCCAGAACTTTGTTTGATACCATTCTGTATTAGGTTTTTCCAGAGAAATAGAACCAAGGAGAGAGGGAGGAGGAGAGGGTGGAGGCGGAAAGGGAGGGGGGAGGGTTAGGGTTAGAGGGGGAAGAGAGGGAAGAGGAGGAGGAGGGGGAGGGGAGAGAGGAGAGGGGACAGAGGACTGGGAGGCAAACATACAAGGGAAAGCGATTGATTGTGAGAAATGGAGTCACGTCCTTATGCAGCCTGCAAAGCCCCTTGACCTGTCATGTGCAAGTCGGAGACTCAAAGGCCCAAGAACCAAGGAAGCCCATTGTTGTAAATCCAAGTTCAAAGAAAAAAGAACCATGTCCCAGCTCAATGCCCTGCCAGGAGCTCCACAGGCGGGCAGGAAGAGGAGCTAACTCTTCCTTCCCTGGTGGCTGGGCGGGATAATGCCCACTCACACTGGGAGTGCAGGTGATTGGCTGGATAATGCCAACTCACATTGGGGAGTGCAGGTGATTGGCTGGATAATGCCCACTCACACTGGGGAGTGCAGGTGATTGGCTGGATAATGCCCACTCACACTGGGGAGTGGGGGTGGCTGGGCTGGATAATGCCCACTCACACTGGGGAGAGCAGGTGATTGGCTGGATAATGCCCACTCACATTGGGGAGTGCAGGTGATTGGCTGGATAATGTCCACTCACATTGGGGAGTGGGGGTGGATTGGCTGGTAATGCCCACCCACACTGGGAGTGCAGGTGATTGGCTGGATAATGCCCACTCACACTGGGAGTGCAGGCTGCTTTACTCAGCCCACCAGTCCAGATGTCAAGCTCATCCCAACACGAAACAGACACCCACCCAGAAACAATGGTTAGTCTGGGCACACCGAGGTGCTGTCAGGGTGACACACGAAATTAACCACCACCAGTTACCAGGTGGTAACTTGGCTCCTTTCCCGTGGAGCCCCCTGCTGGCAGGGAGAGTCCTGGTCTAGAACAGGGATCCAGAAACTATGGCCTGTGTGCATTTATTCCCTTTTTGCCTCTTCCCTTTCCCACTATTTTTACCAAAAATCCCTACCCAATCCAGATGTTCCACACATTTGTAAGGCCCCTCACTTCCAAGCTTTTAGGGTAAAATTCCCAAATGCACATTTATGTGTTTGTGAGGAACTAGAAAAAGAAACAGAGTAAGAACTCAGTAAATTAGGATGAGCTCCGTCAGTTCAATATTTACAACGTTGATTTTAAGCCAGACACATTTCAAACACTAAGAAAAAGTGGCAATGAAGGATCTTCTTGAATCCCAAAAAGCTAACAGAACCATTTCCAAGGATGGTTACTATGGAGCCTTCGGAGGGTGGGGGTGACAGCGAGGGGGCACCCAAAAAGGTGCTGACACTCTTAGAAGTTGATGTCCTTTCATGCCTTAAATAAAAACTGCTATCGTCAGAGATCACTGCTTAGCTTCACTCACAGCTGTGTGAAAGCTTCGGTTCTGCCGTTCGTGACAATAAGCTCTTTGGAGGTTTCTTGGAAACAAGCATAAATTACAAGAAATGCAGCAGTAATTATGAAAATTCAATATGCTGGCTGTCCAGGAAATTTAAAGATGCAAGAAAAACCATGAGAACTACGAAGAAACGTGTACCTCATGCCAGCACGCAGGCAGTACCTGGCTTGATTTGTGATCCACACACACACACTCTTTTTATGACTTTATTCTGTAAATAAAACCCACAAAGTCATAACTAAAACCTGCATTTACATCTAAAGTTATGCTGAAACAATTGGTGACAATGACAGGGCGGGCTGCTGTTAATGGCAACTTGGGGACTGACTGACAAAGAGTAAGGGGTCATTGAGGGAGTCAAGGCAGAGTTGCTCGCCCTCCTGTTCCATCCCCTACCCCCATCAAATGGCACTTAAAGATCTTGAGACGTTCATGCAAATTAGCTGGCAACCTTTCTTTGTTCCCCAAGAAATGGCCTGAATTTCAAGCTCAGTTTGACTGTCTGGGCTTGCTCTTTGGTTTCAATACAGCGATACTGGGGACATTGCTGTGCAGACAATCCCTAGCTGTGAGGACCGTCCTGTGCATTGTACAATATTTAGCCACTTCCCTGGCTCTAACTCACTGAATTCCAATAAGACCACCAGCGCCAAAAGCAAGTTGTAACAACCAAAGCTGTCTCCACATATTGCCAAATGTCCCCTGGGGGGACAAAAGTCAGTGACGAGCCACTGTGATAGCGAGCTTTATCACAGAATGAAGGTAATTTCAATTCGGACTTCATGAGAACAATATTTCAAGAAGTTTCAGGCCATCCATTTTAGCCCAAAAGACAAAATAACCCCCCAAATGGAGCACTATTATAGCTTTCCCATTGAATTTCTTTTTATATAGTATATAAATGTTTGAAAAGCATATATCTGTGTTTTATTTCAGTTTCATTTTGTCAGAATTACTCTGAGCACTTTGTGGTGTAGGAGTGGATTCCAAAGGCAGGGAGTGGAATCTGTAAGACTGTGCTGACAGAAAATGAGTGTTTGATTTACAATGGTCCAATTTGTCATGGCTCTCCAGGAATTGATTTGTTTGTGCACCAAGGGCCATTTGTAAATGAGCCCTTTGCCTCTATTGCTTCACCTGCTGGACAATAAAAGCAGTATTGATTGTTTCACATCCCCAAATACCTCACAATCTCCTTTGTCCTAGAGATTTCTTCAGGAGAAGGAAAACCAAGGATAAGCGAGGCACTAAAGACAGGACGAAGGGAAGATTCTGTCCAAAACCTCTGCCTAGGGATGATGCCCACGTCCAGGACTCTGATCAGCTGAGCAAGGCAGAGCAGTAGCACCACCGATGTTTCTGCCAGAGTGTGGTTATCAAACGCTGCCTAACAGTGCTCCCTGCTGTCGACGAAAGCCAGGGTAACAAGACCACCAACCAGGGCAAACTGTCTATTCTAAGAACAGAAATGGAGCAAAGAGGGGGAGAAAAAGATAGGTGTCCAAGAAAGCTCTCTCAGCCTTGGCAGATGGCAGAGAAGTGCACCTGCTGTGAACCCTTTACCCAACCCACCCTTTCAAACAAGCGCTGCAATGCACAGGAAGGGGCGGGGCACCATGTTTACCTCCACTCTTGCTGGAGAAGTTGCAGTGTTGAGTCTTCTTGCCTGTTTTTCTTTTCCTTTCTTTCTTTTTTTTTTTTTTTTTTTTTTGACAGGCAGAGTTAGACAGTGAGACAGAGTAAGGTCTTCCTTTTCCATTGGTTCACCCCCAAAATGGCCGCTACGGGCAGCGCGCTGTGCCGATCTGAAGCCAGGAGCCAGGTGCTTCCTCCTGGTTTCCCATGTGGGTGCAGGGCCCAAGCACTTGGGCCATCCTCCACTGCCTTCCCTGGCCACAGCAGAGAGCTGGACTGGAAGAGGAGCAACAGGGACAGAATCCGGTGCCCCAACCGGGTCTAGAACCTGGTGTGCCAGCGCCACAGGCGGAGGATTAGCCTAGTAAGCCACGGAGTCTTCTTGCCTATTGCTCCAAACACATCTGTTGGGCTGCTTGATGGAGTCTGTGTTGGAGCAGAGTGGATCTCTCTAACCTGTGCTCACTGTGAAGGTCATCTGGGAGGGGAGATGGTCAACAGGTAAGTAGGACTGGCATCAGCGCCCTCACGTTTGCCTCTCTTGGCTGGAAGGACTGGTCTGGGGCAGTCTCAGGAGAATCTATGAGGTGTGCACAGTGGTGTCTTCCTGCAGTGGTGTGCACAGCCACAGAGCTCACAGCAGAGGAGGAAAATCAGGAGTTCCCGTCTTGACGCTAAAGGAAGTGTGCAGCTCTCCAGCTTGGACATTCCTTTTCAACACAGGCTCTTCTTCCCGACCTGGAGCCCCAGGAGCAGCTCAAAAGCTCCTCTTCTGTGGGCTGCAGCCCATTGTCTTGACGCTAAAGGAAGTGTGCAGCTCTCCAGCTTGGACATTCCTTTTCAACACAGGCTCTTCTTCCCGACCTGGAGCCCCAGGAGCAGCTCAAAAGCGCCTCTTCTGTCTGGCTGCAGCCCATTGCCAGATATCCAGAACCATTGATTTTTCTTCCAAGATCAAGCCAGATAGAAAGAAGGGAAGCAGGGTGGCCTCCAGGCCGACAGAGTCCAGGAGCTCTTTCCTTTCCATAAGGACTAGGAGGGGGCTTGGAAAGGGACTGGGAAGGTGTAAACAAGAACAGGATTCCCTCAAGGGGTTCCTTGAGGGCAGAGCCTGGGTTTTCCAATTCTGTTCCCAATATTTAGCCCAGAACTCTGTATGAATTAAATATAGAGTTGATGGAAACCGAGTTGAATCAATCGTATCTTATACCCTGAAAAGCCCCCAACAAAGGTTTTGATGCTGCGACAGTTCAGATCTTCAATATTCAAGAAGAGCATGGGGCCTTCTGATGAACAGAGGGAAACAAGGGGGCCCAGGAGACCAAACCATTTCCGCACTTCCTGGCCATGTGCCCTAGGGTGTGTCCTTTCTGAAGCTCAGTGTCCTTAACTGTGAAACGGGAACCAGAACTCCCCACCCACCCACTTACCGAGTATTCTGAGGGGCAAACGTCTCAGTGTGCAGGGAAGACTGTGCAGCAGGTGTCCACGCCTGCGAATGCGTTGACCTGATGGAAGGCGAAGGATGTTCAGTCTGGAACACCTGCTGGGTTGTGGCCTGAAATTTCACTCATCTGTTCCCTAAAGCAACAGACAGCCTTAAGAAAATGCCCTGGGAACAGTGAGGGCACCTGCCTGCACTCAGGGCTCAGCGGACTTCGGAGAACAGGAGGAGGTGGGCAGGGACGGGGAAGAGACGTGAGTCGTGACAAAGATTCTCGATAGTAATCCTCCCCGTGAAGGTAGTGCAGGCTGCGCACTGAGAGCCCCTATGCCAGTCAGCACCCACTCAGGGAGACCCTGCCTCCAGAGCAGAGGCCTGCGGGGTCCCCTCATCGGCTCCCCGAGGCCACGATCAACACAGCAGACGACAGCATCCAGGGAGGAGGCCTCTGCCTGACTTCAAAGCAGCTGCAGGTTTCTGCTGTGTGTGTGTGTGCTAATTTTTATTTATTTTCATTTTACTTGAGAAAGAGAGCGAGTTAGTTCTTCAGTCTCTTGGTTCTCTCCACACATACCTGCAACACCCAGGGCTGGGCCAGGCCGAAGTTAGGGGCTTGGAACTCAATCCAGCTCGCCTACACGCGTGAAAAGAAGGCAAGGGGAGAGGAGGACCTGGGACTCAAGCCAGGCATTCTGATAGGAGACGCAAGGGTTCCAGGTGGCGCTTTAACCACTGCACCAAGCAACCGCTCCTTCTGTCGTGTGGGTGCCCACCGCCCAAGACAAACTGCTCAAGGGGAGAGGGTGAGCACTGCCATCAGCATCCCCCTCCAGTTCCCTACAGGGAGGCTCGCATCTTACTCCCACTGCTGCACAAGCACTGATAAAACAGTTGTCGGCAAAAGCAATTATTCTAGGCCGGCGCCGCGGCTCACTAGGCTAATCCTCCGCCTTGCGGCGCCAGCACACCGGGTTCTAGTCCCGGTCGGGGTGCCAGATTCTGTCCCGGTTGCCCCTCTTCCAGGCCAGCTCTCTGCTGTGGCCCAGGAGGGCAGTGGAGGATGGCCCAAGTCCCTGGGCCCTGCACCCCATGGGAGTCCAGGAGGAAGCACCCGGCTCCTGGCTTCGGATCAGCGCGATGCGCCGGCCGTGGCAGCCATTGGAGGGTGAACCAACGGCAAAGGAAGACCTTTCTCTCTGTCTCTCTCACTGTCCACTCTGCCTGTCAAAAATAAAATAAAATAAAATAAAATAAAATAAAATAAAATAAAATAAAATAAAATAAAATAAAATAAAAAGCTTGCTTCTTTAAAAAAAAAAAACAGTTGTCTGCAAAAGCAATTATTCTAGAGGCCCATGCACCTCAACCCAGCCTTGCCCTCAAACATTTCACAGGAGCCATGTACAGAAAGGAACACACTTCTGCCCTTTGGAATGGGCCCGAAATTTCCCACAGACAGAGGTGTGGGCTCTCAGGGAACTGCTCCATCCCCGCCCCACCCGTGAGGTAGAGCCAGGAGCGGGGCACTCACCTCTGCCCAGTCCCTGCTCCAGAGCCCTGGGTTAGAGAGAACGGGGGAAGGGGCTCAGAGCCTCCTCCAGAGGAATTCACCTACCCCAGGTGCTAACCTATAAAAAGAAAAGGAACAGAAACCGTCACGGTCACACTCCCTGGTGCCACACTCACGTGGTGTGGTGGAACCCGCAGTTCACCGAGCTCCTTATTTTCACACTAGTGGTGTCATATGGACCTTGACCGACATGGGGCACTGGGGCCCCTCAGCTGCAGCTTCCCCTCTAGGCGTGAAAGCCACACACCACAGACAAGACAGTACCGCGTCCTGCACAGCGCATGCCTGAAGCAGCCCCGGCACAGTGGGCAGGAAGACCACGTCCTGTGACGCAGCTCCTCATCAGAGCTACCCGAGCACTCCTGCCCTGGAACACTGGTCCCCTCCTCAGGCACGTGTTCACGCTTCCATTCCCTCGCTCACCCGTGGTGCAGCCCACACCTGCTGCGTGGAGCTGTGGACAGTGCAGGGGACTGTAGAAAACTGGAGTAGCTGGGCACAGATGGTGAGGATTGGTGACCTCGACGCCTCTGGGGAGGAGGGAAACACGATCTATTCACCCAGGACCCTGTGAGCCACGACTGCACTTCATCTCTTGTAAGAGGGGTGGGAAGCCACAGGGATCCTATGCAGGAGAGCAAGATGGATAGATCTGCTCTTTAGAGTTGGTTTTGCCTGCTGTGTAAGCAGTGGGAGGACACATACAACTCTTCCAGGAACATCAGGAGCGGTTCAGGTGGGAGACCAGAGATTCAGGTCAAAGACCAGAGGTTCAGGTGAGAGACCAGCGGTTCAGGTGGGAGACCAGAGGTTCAGGTCAAAGACCAGAGGTTCAGGTGAGAGACCAGCGGTTCAGGTGAGAGACCAGCGGTTCAGGTGGGAGACCAGCGGTTCAGGAGAAGGACCAGCCATTCAGGAGAGAGACCGGCAGTTCAGGTGAGAGACCAGAGGTTCAGGTGAGAGACCAGCGGTTCAGGTCAAAGACCAGTGGTTCAGGAGAAGGACCAGCCATTCAGGAGAGAGACCAGAGGTTCAGGTGGGAGACCAGAGGTTCAGGTGGGAGACCAGGATTACTTGCACTCAGATTTGAGTGGAGCTGGGCAGAGAGATTTTTCCAAGACGTGTTTAGTGCGGTAAATGGACAGAACTTGATCATGCTGAGACAAGGAGATCACATGGACGGTGCAGAGGATTCTGGACATCAAGACCAGAGGGGCGGGGCCACTCAGCAAAGGAAGAGATACAAGGTGAGAGCCAAAGTCAGGAGCTCCACTTAGAACACCATCCAGGGACACCTTGCGATACCCAAGCAAGTGAGGGAGTGGCAGTCACAGACCTAGAGAGATATCTGGGGATCACAGACAGAGCCAGGCTAGTGACATACACAGTGACAGGTCTACTCTTTCGAGGGGCCTGGGCTGGGTTTGTTGCTCTGCTGTCATCATCTTGAAAGTTTAACAAGGGACCCCCGTTTTCATTTTGCACTGGGTCCTGTAAGTTACGTCACTGGACCTTACCATATCATAATAGCAATAGGATACTGATAGTAACAGAAGCTAGAGATGTGAGTTCATTCATTCATGCATTCAGCAACTATGTATTGAGCACCCAGCGTGTTCCAGGCAGAGGTCTGTGCACTGGTGATAGAGGAGAAAATAAAAGAGACACAAATACCTGCCTTCACAGACCCTCTCCGACAGTAGCTGGGCAGCAAACGAGAGAACTGTAATCTACAGTGTCTGAGATGGTGATAAGCCTCAAAAGAAGAAATCCCCAGAGTGGGGGGATCAGTCTGTGAGCCTGCGTAACAAAACACCATAGCCCATGGCTTGAACGACAGGCATCTGTCTTCTCGCTGCTGTGGAGACTGGAAATCCAAGGTCGAGATTTAGAAAATTCTCACCTCCTTGCTCCAGGCTCACGCAGCCTTTTCTCCGTGCATGCGGAGAGAGCGAGCGAGCGCTACCATCTCTTTTTTTTTTTTAACTTTTATTTAATAAATATAAATTTCCAAAGTACAACTTTTGAATTATAGTGGCTTTTCCCCCATAACCTCCCTCCAACCTGAAACCATCCCATCTCCCACTCCCTCTCCCATCCCATTCTTCATCAAGATGCATTTTCAATTATCTTTATATACAGATCAACTTGGTATATACTAAGTAAAGATTTCAACAGTTTGTACCCACGCAGACACACAAAGTATACAGTACTGTTTGAGAAGTAGTTTTACCATTAATTCGCATAGTACAACACATCCTGCATGGGGAGTAGGTGCACAGTGACTCCCATTGTTGAGTTAACAATTGACCATGTCTCTTCTTTTTTTTTTTTTTTTATTTATTTTTTTTTTTTTTGACAGGCAGAGTGGACAGTGAGAGAGAGAGACAGAGAGAAAGGTCTTCCTTTGCCGTTGGTTCACCCTCCAATGGCCGCCGCGGCCGGCGCGCTGCGGCCGGCGCACCGCGCTGATCCGATGGCAGGAGCCAGGAGCCAGGTGCTTTTCCTGGTCTCCCATGGGGTGCAGGGCCCAAGCACCTGGGCCATCCTCCACTGCACTCCCTGGCCACAGCAGAGGGCTGGCCTGGAAGAGGGGCAACCGGGACAGAATCCGGCGCCCCGACCGGGACTAGAACCCGGTGTGCCGGCGCCGCTAGGCGGAGGATTAGCCTAGTGAGCCGCGGCGCCGGCCAACCATGTCTCTTCTTAACACGGTTACTCATCCGACTGGATCAAGGCTCCACCATGACGACTTCTTTTAACCTTAATGACCTCTGTAGAGGCCCTTTCTCCAAATGCAGTCACACTAGGGGTTAGGATTTCAGCACAAAGGGGTGACGCTCATCAGTCCATAAGGGTTGGGGAGCATTGTGCACACAGGGGTGGAGCAGAGACTAACAGCTCTCCCCTGCAGTCACCTGCAGCTTTGATGGAGAGTCCCCATTCCTGCCCACATTTAACCTCAAGCTCCAATGGTTTAGCACAATGTTAAGGACTGAATGTCCCAGGAGCAATCCTCAAACAGAGCAGAGATACGGCACATGCACCCGGCTTCCTCACTCATGAGCGAGACAGTTCCGAGATGCGTTGCACTTGGTTTCTCAGAAGCTGTCCTGGTGTCCACCATGGTGACATCTCTCACTGGCTTTCATTCCTTCCCCTTTTCTCTTCCCTGTAACCCTACTAAGCTTCTGGAGGACATCTCCTAAAAAGTCTACTGCAACTCCTGTTCCATAGTCTGCACTGCAGAGGAACCAGATTCAGATACAGGTTTTCAATTTGAAAAATGTAGTAATGCATGCGGGCGCGCACACACACACACACACACACATGGCTAGGGGAGGTGTCAGTGAAGTCACAGTGGAATCATGCTTCATGAAGACCGTGGGGAGCCAACCATGGGGATCTGGAACTGAAGTGGTCCACGTAGAGAGAACAGTAAGCACCCAGCCTTGATGTGGAGCTGCCTCAGAGTTCTGGGGGCAACAGTGGACCTGGGGCAGACTCCCTGGGGAAGAGCAGCAGGAAATGAGATCAGCTGGATAATGACAGGCCCCCAGAACAGAGCAGTACTGACCAATGCAAACAGAACGTGAGCCGAACATACCATTGTAAAGTTCCTAGTCGCTGTATTGAAAAACGAACAGGGGCAGGCATTTGGCATGGTGGTTACGACTGAACGCCCACACGCATATCAGCATTGCTGAGTTCAAGTCACAGCTCCGTGCCCAGTTCCAGCTTCCTGCAAATTCACACAACGGGAGGTCGCAGAGGTGGCTTAGATCCCCGCCACCCAGGTGGGAGACCTGGATTCAGTTCCTGCCTCTGACTTCTGCCCAGCCCAGCCCCAGCTGTCACAGGCATTTCAGGAATGAGCCAACAGATAAGAGACTTCTGTCTCTCTTTAAAAAGAAAAAGGTATGTGTGTTGGGGGTGGGGGAGAGTAAATAAACATGTCAAACTGATTTAATGGCATATTCTATTTGTCAACATATCAAAAATGTTATTTTTTTCAACATATAATCAACAAAAAATTATTTGGAAGATATTTCAATTTTCATTACTGTATCATCAAATTTTAGCATTTACTCCTCTTTTACAATCGTAGCATATCTCAGTTTGGAGGCAAAATTTCCATCAGACATATTTAACGCATGTTATGGGTTAAAGTGTGTACTCCCAACATCCATATGTTAAAGATCTAAGCCCGGTACTTCGGAATGTGACAGTATTGGACACAGAACCCTGAAAGAGGTGATTGGGGCAAGCTGGGATCATCCTGGCGGGCCCTAATCCCATCTGACCGTCCTCACAGGACACTAGGACTCGGACATACACAGGGGAAGACTAGGTGTAGACACATAGGAACCTGCAAGCCGAAGAAAGAGGCCTTAGGAGAAACCAGCCCTGTGATTCCTTGATGGTAGACTTTGTCCTTCAGAATCACGGGAAAATAAACCGCTGTTGAAATCACCCAATTCTCGCAAATCAAGACAACCTGTATTTAGATTTTCAAATCTAAAGCGACTTAAACTTATGGTTGGAAAACCAGGTTCACACACACACACACACACACACACACACACACAAGTTTTTTCCAACACACTTAAAAGTTTCTCGGTTGCTGAAGCTCCATTTCGCATGCTCAGTTACTGCCCGGGGTTAATGGTCACTGCGTCTGACAGGACAGCCACAGCCTTACGGACCATTTGGCTTTTCCTCTAAGCGAAGTAGAAAGACTGTAAAGCCTTTTGAGCCAAAGGACGACGCAGTCACAACTGCCGCTGAGCTCAGAACAGAGGAGCGGGCAGGAATGGAGGCAGGGAGTCCTGGCTGGCAGGATGATGGAGGAGATAAGAACTGTTGGAGAAAGGCCTTGCAGGTGGTGGGAAGTCGTCTGTTTCTGGGTAAATTGCAGAAGCCCAGGAGCCAGGATTTCCTGATGGATTGTATGTGAACTATTAAGCATGAGAGTGACTCCAAGTTTCCCTAACCCCTATTTTCCTTTAATTTAAAAAAAAAGTATTAACATGTCACATTTGCGCATTCTAGACAGGGTACAGTATAAGAATTCAACATATAATAACACTGGAAACCAAACACCAGACACTGGCCTTCCCGTTTCCTTATCTTTTCTTTGTGTTTGGAGCCTACCAGCTCCTCTCCTCCAGGTCTTTATATAGTTAACATAAACCATTATTGTGAATCACAGTCACTCTATCGTGCTGTGCAACACTAGAACTTGTTGCTTTTATCTGACGTGTTTTGGCGCCTACTGTATGACCTGTCTCTCCTCTTTCCCCCATATTTCGAGCCTCTACTACTCAGAATAGAGATTGATGAGTTTTTTAAGCTTCTACGTATAAGATAGAACATGTGGTATTCATATTTCTACATGTGGCTTATTTCACCCAATATAATATCCCTCAGTTATACTGATTTTGCTGCAAATGTCTTTCATTATTTTTACGGCTAAATAATAGTCCATTGAGTACATATACCACATTTTCTTAACCCATTCATCCTGTGATAGTAGAGGACAAAGAACAGAAAAGGTGGAAGTCAAATTATCTGTAGGTGATATGAATCCATATACAGAGAAACCTGAAGACTTTACCAAGAAATTATTAAAACTGCTAAACTAATTTAGTAAAGTTGCAGAAATCAAAATCAGCACACGCAAAATCAATAGCAACTTTGTACTTGATAATAAACTCATTAAGAGGAAAGAGCAATCCCATTCACAATTATAACAACAAACGCTTTGGAATAAACTTATCCAAGGATGTAAAAAGAACCTCTACAATGAAAACCATAAAATACTAACAATAGAAATTGAATAAGGCACAAAAATGGAAAGACCCCCACCATGTCCTTGGATAGGAAGAATTAATACATACTAAAAAGTCTGTACTACACAGCGCAGTCAGCAGAGCCAAGGCAATCCTCATCAAAATGTCAATGACATCCTTCATAGAACTAGAAAAAAAATCCCAAAATTCACAAGGAAGAACAACCAACTTAGAATTTCCAAAGCAATCCAAAGCAAAAAGAACAAAGTTGGTAGCACCACAATGTCCGATTTCAAGACACACTCCAGTGCTACTGTAACCAAAACACGGTACAGGCTTAAACACAGCCACCTGGACCAGTGGAACAAAATAGCCAGAAATGAACCCATGCAGCTGCAGTCCAGTCAACTGGTCTTTGACAAAGTCACAAAGACACTGGAGAAAGGACCCTCTCTTTAATAAATGGTGCTAGGAAAACTGGATATCCACAAGGAGAAAATTAAAACTTGATCCTTACCTCTTACCACACACAAAAGTCAACTCAAAATGGATCAAAGATCTAAATTCAAGACCTGAAACTGGAAGCTACTAGAAAAAAACATACGGGAAACACTCAAAAATACTTTTTTGGAGGTTTTTAAATTGAGGCATGAAATTCATTTTTTTCAAAGTATACAATTTAGTGTCTGTTGTTTAATCACAAAGTTCCACAACAATCCAAAATATTCCACAACTCCAAAATATTTTATTAACACAAAAGGAAACCCTATACTCAATACCAGTCTTTCTAAATGTCCCATTTCTTCCAGCTCCTGGCAACCACAAACTTACTTTATGGCTCTATAGATTTGCCTATTCTGGGCATTGTATAGGTATGGAATCACACAACATGTGGTCTTTTGTATTCGGTTTCTTTCATACAGTAAAATGCCTTCAACAGTTATCTATATTGTAGTACGTGTCAGGACTTCATTCCTTTTTGTGGCTGGTTCCATTGTATAGATACACCACACTTTATCTGCTCATCAGTTGCTGGACATATGAGCTGTCGCACACTTTTTGGCTGTTATAAATAATGCTGCTATTGAAATGCAAATGCAAGCTTTTGTGTGAAAATATATCTTCCTTCCTTTTGGTTTACACCCAGGAATGGAATTACTTGATCGTATGGTAGCTTTATGTTTAACTTAGGATTAACTATGTTTCCCAAAGCAGTTGTACCATTTTGACTACCTTGTAATGTGTAAGGTGTCCAATTCTCTCCAGATTGTCCCATCTATTTAATAAAAGAGCCCCAGTAGAGCAAATTGTGGTATCTCATTGCAGAAAGTTATTTCTTAATGACTAATGAGTGTCTTTACATGTACTTACTGGGCACTTTTTGTCTCCTTTGGAGAAATGCCTATTAATAACTTGTCTTTTCATTTCTGCGTAACAAGTTCTTTATATCCTCTTTATACTCACCCCTTATCATGCATTATTTGTGAATGTTTTCTCATTCCAAGGTTCGCTTCTCACTTTCCTGACAGTGTCCTTTGATGCACAAAAGTTTTTACTTTTCATAAAGTTCAATGTATATTTTTTACTTTGGTTGGTTTTATTTTTGGTGTTCTCAAATGCTCTTTCTATAACTACTGAGGTGATCCTGTGGGTTTTTGTCCTTAACTCTAATACAATTATTTATTATTACACCAGTGAATTTTCAACTAACCTTGATTCATGGGGTAAATACCACTTTACCATGGTGTATAACCGTTTTCTATGTTGCTGGATTCACTTTAATAGTAGTTAATTTAGGGTCTGTGTAGCTATATGTGTAAAGGGCATTGGTCTATAGCTCTCTTTTGTTGTTATGTCTTTGCTCAATTTTGGCATCAGAGTAAATCAGGCTCACAGGATGGTTGGAAAGTACTTCCTCCTATTTTTATTTTGGAATCCTTTGTGCATAGTTAGTGTCAGTTCTTCTGCAAACTCATTTTAGAACAACAAATTTTGGTAGAATTCTCCAGCGATGCTATCTGGGCCTGGCATTTGCTTTGTAGGAATGTTTTTGATTACAAATTCAATCTCTCTGCCTGTTTAGATCTAATTGCTGTTTGTATCGTATAGCTTTGTTCATTCTTTTACTTGCAAGTGATTTTTTTATCTGTGAATTCAAAATGTGTCTCTTGTGAACAGTGAAGTGGCGACATTTTTATCCATTCCACCAATTTCTGCTTTTTGATTGGTTTTTAATCCCTCTATATTCAGTGTAATCACTGGTAAAATAGGAGTTACCCATATCATTTTGTTCTCTTCTGTAAGTCTTACACCTTTATAGTTTTTCTGTTCCTCTACCTTGCAACCTTATTTTGTGTTATACAATTATTTTCTGGTGAAACATTTTAATTTACCTGTTTTTTTCCCTATATTTTTGAGCTATTTTCTTTATAGCTGCCCTGGATTTGTAGCTAATAGTTGGAACACTCAAACTTTAAGTACTGAAGTAAGAAGTCACCTGCAAAGGAGAAGATTCTGAGAGAAGAGGAAAACACAGGAGACTGTGGCACCCTGAAGGCAAAGTAAAACAAGCATCCAAGGGAGAGGAGTGAGTGACTGCTGGTGCTAAGAGGGCAGGGAACAGGAGAGGCTTCTCGGCGACCTTGATGAAAGGGAGTTTGGGGGACGGCAGTCCTAGTGCATGAGAACTCGCTGCTTCTTCCAAATCAGAACAGGAGAGACAACGCGCGTGTGCAGGGCGTAAGAGGGGTTCCCAGGACGTTTCAGCAAGTCTGAGCTCTGTCTTCCTTGTCTGAGAGGCAGTCCTGTGGACCTGTACAGATTATTTAGGCTTTTCATTTCAGGGTTTCTAATAGCTTGAGAAAGCTGTACGGAAAGATATATAAGTCAGTTAGCTCAGGCACGACATCCAGCTAGGGAACTGGAAGCCACACAGACTTTCTACCAACTCAGGGAAACCAGACTACCTTGGTGTCTACCTAACACAGGCATTTTCTGTTTTACTCTCACTTTAAATACTATCACAAATTCAATTTTAATGTGATATATTCAAGGGCAGTCAATAACGTTTGAATCCTTTCATTTTCCTAATGAAAAGAAGAACATTCTCAGTTTCCTGACTGGGAATCAAGGCCAAGTGACGGACACTTGGTTTTACACAAGAAAGGGTTTACAATAGGTTAGAAGTTGGAAAACATATGTGTAAGAGACATGACATTTGCTTCCCCAACATCCATTCCTCTTCTCTTGCTAAATTCCCCAATTTCATTCTGAAATTAAAACCTTCCTCTAAGACAGAGTTTTTTATTTTTTAAAAAGTTTATTTACTGGGGGCCAGCACTGTGGCACAGCGGGTAAAGATGCCACCTACATGCCAGCATCCCATATGGACACTGGTTTGAGTCCCGGCTGCTCCACTTCCAATCTGGCTCTCTGCTATGGCCTGGGAAAGCAGTGGAGGATGGCCCAGGTCCTTGGGCCTCTGCACCCACCTGGGAAACCCGGAGGAAGCTCCTGGCTTCGGATCGGTACAGCGCTGGCCATTGCAGCGGATGGAAGACCTCTCTTTCTCTGACTCTCCTTCTATGTGTAACTCTGACTTCCAAATAAATAAATCTTTAAAAAAATGTACTTACTTATTTGAAAGTCAGAGTTACACACACACACACACCCCTGGGTGGGGGGAGGGAGAGAGAGAGAGAGAGAGAAATGAGATCTTCTATCTGCTGGTTCACTCCTCAAATGGCCACAATGGCCAGGGCTGAGCCAGGCAGAAGCCAGGAGCCAGGAGCTTCCTCCAGTTCTCCCAGGTGGGTGCAGGGGCCCAGGCATTTGGTCCATCTTCCAGTGCTTTTTCAAGGTCATTAGCAGGGAGCTGGATTGGAAGTGGAGCAGCTGGAATGCAAATCTGTTACTCCACAACTCTGGCCCCTAGAGCAGAGGTTTTTTTTTTAATCTTTGCACTATTGCTGTTCACAGATCACTCTGTGTTGGGGCGGGGGACTGGAGGAGGAGCTGTCCTTGTGTACTACAGCACTGCAGGTTGTTAGTGGCATCCCTGGCCTCGCCCCCACTGGGTACCAGTAGCACAACTACCCTCATCCCAAGTTGTTACAACCAAAGAGCCTCATGGAGACAAAATCACTTCCCTCCTTGAAAATCACTGCCCTGGGGCACAGCTGTTCTGGCTTCAGCTGATCAGTACCATTCCATGGCCAACACGCATCAGTATCAGTTAAGATGTGTACAGTCCAAGAATAGCACAAGCATTTTTTGAAGGCTTAAAGGAATACAATTCTCACTTCTTAGATTTTGTGATATGGATAAAACCTTTCAAATCGGCACATCCATTTTTCCTCCATGAGAAACTCAGACTTAGAATGAAGCTGACACCACACTAAACAGAAACTAAAGAAACTGGGTTCTGATTACATTGCTAAGCTGCTGAATCAAATCTGATCTGGGTTTGCGACTATATCCTATTTTTTGTTTAAGTCGGTTTCAGGTGGGTTTTCTGTTGATGCTGTCAAAAGTACCCCTTTAGACAAATTAAGAAGTTCACTGTGCAAAGAACAATTTGCAACGTGCAAGGTCCTCAGAATGAGCGTAGGTTCAGAAATCTGCTCCGCAAGGTGGGAGGGCTGCCGTGAGGGACAGAAACAGCTTGGTTGGTTACAGCTCCAGGTGTGTCGTGCTTGGATATGGCGTCATCAGTTGGTCACGTATGATTGATGTAAGCTCAGCTGCTGTGATTGGCTGAACTTCAGTTATTTGTTATAAAAGTAAACATCCAAGTTAGGCGTTCAGTTTAGGCATGAAGTTAGGTTGCAGTTCATTACATAAGGACTCAAGTATGGATACATCTTCAGGCCAAATTTTACTTCATAATACTAAAGGCACCTTCAGCCATACAACGTGATGAGTAGGGTCAAGTGAACAGCAACAACAAAAATGCTTTCTGCTGCCTTACAGTCTGGGAGAAGAACTTTTCAGAAAAACATCTCCATCACATAGGCAGCATCAAAACACCCAGACCAGCAGCTCAGCCAGAACAGTCCTGAGGAATCCTACAGCAGAGAAAAAAGACAAACACCTGGATTTTCAGCATTTTTGCTGTTGCTTTGTTGACATTGAAGAAATCACCCTTGTAGGGCAGCCATGGTCCAGCTGTGGTCCCCAGAGCCACAAGAGCCTCGAAGGGTTTCTACGAAGTCCAAGCCGTCCTTCCTAACACAGCATCCAGTCTCCTATCTGCAGGCACCTGAACACAAAGCAAGGCGTGGCCATGCCCCATATCCACAAAGCTATCTTCTTCACTTGCAGTTTTTAAAAATGCTACTTAAGACTGTCCTTGAAAGTATTAACTTCATAGCTCCTCGACCCTGAATTCCTGCCTATTAGTTCTGTGCGACTGAATGCAGCCAGGTTCCACGAGCGATTTGAGGAGAAGACCGGGTGCGCTTCTTTGAGTCACCAGCTGTACTGGTTGCTTTTTCCATGAAGCATCATTTTTACTTGAAAGAACAACTGACAGACAAACTACGGTTTTTTTTAAACTTGGGTATTTGGCAGGCATTTCCTCAAAAATGAGCCAAGTGAACCTGTCACTTCAAGGAAAACAATCGACAGTATTTGTAGCCAGTGATAAAATTTGAGCTCTCAAGAGAAAATTAGGATTTTGCAAAACTAGTATTCCATCACAGTGAGCCTGACAGCTTCCTAATACTTAAAGAACTTTTCTGATGAAATCAGTGGTGATGTTAAAAAATGTGATTTTGTGATATTGTATAATAAAACATGTCAAATTTGAAAGATCTGCATGACTCATTAAGTCATTTTTCTACTACTTTTCTTGTCATTTTCGTAATGATTTTGGAAATTATTTCATATATTCTAGATAGGAAGCATTTGTCAGTTTTGTGAATGTAAAATATCTTATTGCACACTTTGCTTGCTTTTCTATCCTCTTTATGGTGTCTTTCACAAAGAGAATTTCTTGGTTTCAATGCAGTCCAGTCAGTCTCTTCCTTGGTGGTTAGTGTTTGTTGGTCTTATTTTCTGATCCACAAATATAAGTATATTTTCCCATGTTATCCTCAGAGGTCCTGTGGTTTTACCTTTTACATTTAGGATTTTAACCTATCTGCAACTTTTAATTAAGTGAAGTTACATGAAACTGACTGTATGTGACTGCTTTTGACCTTAAAAATGGCAATTCTATATAGTTCAGCACAATATATGATGTGAGGTAATGATACATTTTCATTCATTTCCACATGAATAACACATTGTCCCATTACTATTTATGTAAAAGCCCATTTTTGCCCACTGATCTGCAATGTCATTTTTTTCCTAGTTTTTTTTTTTTGGGGGGGGGAGGACAGGCAGAGTGGACAGTGAGAGAGAGAGACAGAGAGAAAGGTCTTCCTTTGCCGTTGGTTCACCCCCCAAATGGCTGCTGCAGCTGGTGCATCGCGCTGATCCGAAGCCAGGAGCCAGGTGCTTCTCCTGGTCTCCCATGGGGTGCAGGGCCCAAGCACTTGGGCCATTCTCCACTGCACTCCCTGGCCACAGCAGAGGGCTGGCCTGGAAGAGGGGCAACCGGGACAGAATCCGGCGCCCCAACCGGGACTAGAACCTGGTGTGCCGGCGCCGCTAGGCGGAGGATTAGCCATATTCAAATTTATTTTAGAAGCAGAGACACTGAGTGAGACACACACACACACACACACTGAAATAGACACGCAGAGAGAAACGGGAAGAGATCTCCCATCTGCTGGTTCACTCCCCAAAGATCTGCAACAGCCAGGGCTGGACCACGTTGAGGTCCTGAGCTGGAATGCAACCCATGGTGGTGTCAGGGACGCAAGCTGAGCCGTCACCTGCTGCCTCCCAGAGTGCTAGCAGGAAGCTGGAAGGGAGAGCAGAGCCAGGACTCAGCCCCAGGCACTCCGTAGGATGCAAGCATATCAAACAGCGTTTTAACTGCTGCCCAAAACATGCCCCCTTCAATGCCACCTTTCTAATGCTGGGTCTTTTCGTCAGCCCCAGGCCCAATACCACCCTGTCTCAATTACTATGGTTTAAAAATAATTCATAATTATTAATAATCAAGAATAGCTCTTAATCATTATTGATTAAAACCTTTCACCTTGTACTTTCTTTTCAAGAGTGTTCGACTATTTTCTTCACACTTCCAAATAAATTTTCCAATCAGCTTTTCAAGCCCCACCAGAAAACAACAGTTGTTTGAATTTTTTATTGAAATCACGTAAATGTACATCAATACATCAGTTTGGAAGAAAAAGCTGCTTCACAATGTTGGGTCTTCCAATCAATGAACACAGAATATTTCTCAACCCTAGTATGTCTTCTTTATGGTCTCTCAATAAAGGATTATAATTTTCTTTTAAGAGGTTTTACACAACTTTTATTAGATTTGCTGCCAGCTACCTTTTGGATCTGTGATTTGATTTTACGCTACTTCCAAGTTAATAAGTTGGCCTATTAAAGTGTCATAAATGCTGGCAGAAGACACAGTACCACTGCAGAGATGAAAACTCAATTACTCACGGCACGGCAAGCAGCAAGTGCATTGGTTTGCTTCAACCCAAGTCCCTAGGTGAACGCTAGGCACAAAATGGGTTTGTTTTACAGCTGCGGAACACTGAGTTTGGGAAACTCATTATTCTACTGCAAGCCGTAAGCAGGCTGGCTCTTTCTCCCTGAGGAAGACACTTCCCCACTCTTCAAGGATTCTCACCGCAATAGTTACCCTTGGACAGGGTTCACGTAGAGAGCTGTCAAGGCCTCGCCTTCCTGGCATACCCAGTCAGAAATGCAGAAGCATGAAAACAAGGAAAGTATCTCCCAACAGTATTTCACACAATATTGTCAACTTTTGTAAAAATGTTATTTTCTCTCTGTTGCTGATATATAGACATATAATTGAATTTTGTATATTAAATCTTTATTTAGCAACCTCAGTAAACTCATTAATTCTAAACACCTATCCCTGGATTCTGTAGAATTCTTAAAACACACAAACCATATGTTTGAATGAAATGTTCTCTTCTTCTGAACCACATACTCTTTTTTGATCTAACTACTTGATAGGCAGAAAGAGTCAGAAATCTCATCCATGGCACACTTCTCAAACCCCCTAAGTGGTGCAGTCTGGGCCAGGGCTGAAGCCAGATGCCACCACAGCAATCCCAGTCCTCCAGCTAGGTGGCAGGAACCCAATTACTCGAAGTGTCCACACTGCTACCCACGGTCTGCATTGGCAGGCTGGGGTCAGGAGCCAGAGCCAGGAATCAAACCGTTCTTCAGATGTCGGTTGCAGGTGTCAACTGCTAAGCTAAACACCCACCCCATCAACCTTATATTCTTTGGAATTTTTCCAGCTCTATTCCATTTTCTAAAACAGCAAGGGCAATGTTAGAAGAAGTGTTGAGAGACTGCACCCTTGTCTCGTTTTTTAATATCAACGAGTTTAACCATTGTACATAATGTTTTCTCTAGTTTTTCTCCTCCTGACACTTTCTACTTTTTTGTAGAAACTCCTTATTAAATAATTTTCTACTTTCATGTTACTGAATGTTTAGATTAAATGAAGGATATTTTTTCTGAATCTATTGAGGTTATTACATGATTTCCAGTCACTCACCTACTAATGTTAAAGCAAACTTAATTTTTTATATTAAAACTTCTGTATTTTTTAAAAAAAAAGATTTATTTGAAAGTCAGAGTTACACAGAGAAGGAGAGGCAGAGAGGCAGAGACAGAGAGGTCTTCCATCCGCTGGTTCACTCCTCAATGGCTGATCTGAAGGCAAAAGCCTCTTCCCAATCTCCCATGCGGGTGCAGGGGCCCAAGGACTTGGGCCATCTTCTACTGCTTCCCCAGGCCCCAGGAGAAAGGTGGATTGGAAGTGGAACAGCCAGGACTCGAACCAGTACCCACATGGAATGCTGGCACTGCAGGTGATGACTTTACCTGCTACGCCACAGCACCAGCCCCAAAACTTTGTATTCTTGAGATAAACTCAACTTCAGCATGATGTATCATCATTTTCATGTATAGTTAAATTTGACCAACCTTTCTTTTTGGCATTTTAGCTATAAAATTCCCTCCATATACTTCATTAGTTTCAACTTACTCATTTTGATTTGTAATATTTTCTTATCGTTCAGTTAAAAATATTCCATACCCATACAAGTTTCTTTCTGAATCAGGGGTTATTTATAAGTGTTTTTAAATTCTAACCACGGCCAGCACCGCGGTTCAACAGGCTAATCCTCTGCCTAGCAGCGCCGGCACACCGGGTTCTAGTCCCGGTCGGGGCGCCGGATTCTGTCCCAGTTGCCCCTCTTCCAGGCCAGCCCTCTGCTGTGGCCAGGGAGTGCAGTGGAGGATGGCCCAGGTGCTTGGGTCCTGCACCCCATGGGAGACCAGGAGAAGCACCTGGCTCCTGCCTTTGGATCAGCGCGGTGCGCCGGCTGCAGCGCGGCAGCCATTGGAGGGTGAACCAATGACAAAGGAAGACCTTTCTCTCTGTCTCTCTCTCTGTCCACTCTGCCTGTCAAAAAAAAAAAAAAAAATTCTAACCAAACGACAACTCTGTAAGTTATTGTTTCATTATTGACTTCTAGCTTAATTGGATTGTGCTCAAAAGAGCCCACCTATATTTGTCACCCTTTTAATTTGTTCACTTTATGGCCCAACATAAAGGCCAGCATACAGCCATTTTGGGAGATGTACAGTATATGTTGAAAAAATACATCTGCTACACTTGTCAAGACAATGAAATATTCCTCTAAGTCAATTTTTCCAACAGGTTGTTCTAATGTTTTATATTTTCATTGATTTTATCTGTGTGTTCAAACATTCACCAAGAAAAGTATTAAAATGACCTATTAAAATTATGCATTTGTCTAACTCTTTGGAATTCTATCAATTTTTGCTTGATAATTTAGAAGTCCTGTTAAGATACATATAATCGGGGCCGGCGCTGTGGCAAAGCTGGTAAAGCTGCCACCTGCAGTGCCGGCATCCCATATGGGCGCTGGTTCAAGACCCAGCTGCTCCACTTCCGATCCAGCTCTGTTACGGCCTGGGAAAGCAGGAGATGGCCCAAATCCTTGGGCCCCTGTACTCATGTGGGAGATTGGGAAGAGGATCCTGCCATTGTGGCCAAATGGTGAGTGAACCAGTGGTTGGAAGACCCCCCCCCCTCCTTCTATCTGTATAACTCTTTTGAGTAAAATAAATCTTAAGAGATACATATAATCTATTTTTTTGATAAATTGAACTTTTTGTTTATGAAGTGATCTTTAGTAAGGATTTTTGCTTTTCTAATCTTAAAATAATTCCACTACGTTGGTTAGATTTTGTCATAATTACCTCTTGTCAATCTTTTTTCCTTTCATCTTTTCTATATCCTTCTATTTTAGATGTTTCTTTTCTAGACAGCCTATAGATGAATTTCATGTCTTGTCCAATTAGATATTTTTCTTGTAACTGTAACACTTCTTGCTTTAATACACAATTTTTAAGCTTTGTGCTTGCAAAAAAAATTACAAAGACAAATTAGAGTTCCTATATCTCCTATACTCAGATGCCCCTATTTTTGACATCTTACATTCATGTCATGTGTTACAATTAATCAGTGAACACCAATTACTAACTAAATAACGCCATTATTATTAACTAAAGGCAGACTTGCCTAGCTTTTTTTTCCTATTCTAGGATCCTATCCAAGATTCCACCTGAGGTTTAGTCACAGTGACTCCTTGGGTTCCTCTTAGCTGTGACGAGTTCCGATTTCCTTCGTCCTTCATGACCTTCACAGTTTGGAAGGTTACTGGTCAGGTCCTTTGTAGACTGTCTCCCAGCAGCGATTTTTTGATGCTTGCCTCATTATTCTACTCGGATAGTTTGTTTGGGAGAGGAAGGCCACAGGAGAAAAGTGCTGTTTCCATCCTATCATACCAAGGATACACTGTCAACATGACTTATCTTTGTTGATGCTGGCCTTACTCACTTGGCTGAGACAATGTTTTTCAAGTTTCTGCACAATTAAATTATTTCTCCTGCATTCATACTGTATTCTCCAAAAGGAAGTGACTATGTGCGGACCAACTTAAGAGCTGTGTATCACTTCCTTAAAGTATCTACATAAATTTTTGGACTATTTCTGCATAAGAGAATTGTCTCCTCCACTTATTTACCCATTCAATCATTTATTTGCATCTTTAGAGATTTGTTTGTTGCATACTTCGGGTTACAAATCAGTGTTACTTGATTTATTGTGCTGCTCAGATTGTTCCTGCTTCGGCCATTTAGAGCTGTCCCAGTCGGCTCACATCATGAAATCTTTTGATTTACCCACATCATTATGAAGTGAGTTTTTAAAAATATTTATTTGAAAGGTAGAGTTACAGAGAAGGAGAAAAGAGATTGAGAAGATAGAATTTGTGTCTTCTAGCCACTGATTCACTCCCCAAGTGGCCACAAGCCAGGAGCCAGGAGCTTCAGCTGGGTCTTCCATGTGGGTGGCAGGGGCCCAAGCACTCGGGCCACCCTCCACTGCTTTTCCCAGGCCATTATCAGGGAGCTAGATAGAAAACAGAGCAGCCAGGACATGAACTAGCACTCACATAAGATGCTGGCATTGCAGGCAGCAGCTTTACCCACTATGCCACAAGACCAGGTCTGGAGTGGTTTGGGTTTTGTTTCATTATTATGTGTTTGTCATATATGTATGTCTTTTGAGCATTTTCTTACTTTCTGGCACTACAAAATTTTCCAGACTCATCTTATGTATTTCCTGCCCCCATCTTAGAACAAGCCATTTCTCTAAAGATTCCGGCTTCTTTTATTCTAGAATGGTATTAAATATGATCTGAATGCTATGTGTACTCATAGGAACGGAGGTATAATTTATTTTAGGCCCTCTCACCTGACAGATGAATGTGTGCGTTTGTATTAACCCATATGTAACCATTTTTATCTATCTTAGAGTAGACATGAGTTCTTACTAGTATCTCCAAGTCTAATCTACTACCATATGGTTCACTCCAGCTTGCTCCTGATGCTTTCCTATAAATTTGCACCCCAACAGTGAGCAACGCAGTTGCTACCATCTGCCATCCATTTGCTTAATTGTCCAACTCCATATACATGCATGGTGGCATCAGACTTGTTAGTCTGTATCTCCATAGGAGGCAATTTTGTCATCTGGAATACAACGCTTATGTTCAGTTCCTTTCATTTCCACAGCTATTTAGGGCTGTACCTTTTGGCCCACCTTCTGCAGGGAGGTCTTTTAAAATACATTTGTCATATAGTTTGATTCTATTGTCTCATTTTGCATTCTCTCCTGGAGTCCTCCAGATCACGAAATGATTTTTTAACTTGCATGCATGGAGGTTCACTGTTCATGTCATAAAACTGTCAGTTTTGACAAAAAGCATCAGGACGTGTATCCACCATCACACGATCACACAGAACAGTTTCAGCGCCATCAAATGTCCCCTGGGTTTCATCTATACGTCCCACACTTCTCCAAGTCTCAGGAAATCGCTGATCTTTGTCCTATCCCTGCAGACTGTTTTCAGAACATCACATACCTGTAATCCAACTGCAAGTAGTCATTTAACACCGGCTTCTTTCACTGAGCAACATGTACTTAAGGTCCCTCCAGGACTTACCATGGCTTGATAGCTCACCAAACAACACTCCATTACATGGATATACCAGTGTGTTTATTGGTTCCTCTATTGCACATCTTGGTTGCTTCCCGTGTGTGGCAATTACAAAGAACCTTGTTATGTGCGTTTGTGTGAAGAACTTTGTGCTCTTGGCTCAACTGGGTGAATATGGATAATGTGGTTAAACGCATGTCTAGCTTTATAAGAAATTTCCAGACTTCCACAGTGGTCGTTCATTTTACATTCCTATCAGCAGTGAATCGGTTCCTGTTCCTCTGAACATTAGCCAGCATCTCACACTAGCAGTTTTTTGGATTTGGGCCATTCTAGGAGATGTGTACTGGTACGTTTTAATTAGCAATTCTCCAGTGACAAATGATGTTCAGCACCTTTTCATATGCTTATTTACCATCTGTCTATTTTCTTTGGTCTGTTTTGGTCTTTTGAGATCTTTTTCAGATTTAAGTTTTTTAATTACTTACTTGAGATGCAGAAAGACAGCTAGACAGAACCAAAGAAACACAGAGATGGAGAGACCAGCTTTTATCTGTTAGTCCACTCCCCAAATGTCCACAATGACCAGAAACTGGGCTAGGTTGAAGCCATGTCCACTCCCCAAATGTCCACAATGACCAGAAACTGGGCTAGGTTGAAGCCATGAGCTGGGAATACAATCCAGACCATTTAATGACGTGACATGGGTGGCAGGAACCCAGCCACTTGAATCATTACTCATTACTCATAAGCTTGAGTCAGGAGCCAGAACTAGGTTTCAAACTCAGGTACTCCAGGCAGGATGGGGTGGTGGTAAAACTATTCTGATAGTATGACAGTAGACAGAGCTTCATAACAGTGAAACTCCATGCAAGCAAATCAAGAAAAGATCATGGGGCTGGCGCTGTGGCACAGCAGGTTAATGCCCTGGCCTGAAGTACCGGCATCCCATATGGGTGCCGGTTTGAGACCCGGCTGCTCCACTTCCTACCCAGCTCTCTGCTATGGCCTGGGAAGCAGAAGATGGCCCAAGCCCTTGAGCCCCTGCACCCATGTGGGAGACTCGGAAGAAGCTCCTGGCTCCTGGCTTCAGATTGGCGCAGCTCCGGCCGCTGTGGACAATTGGAGTGAACCAACGGATGGAAGACCTCTCTGTCTCTCTTTTTCTGCCTCTCCTCTAACTCTTTCAAATAAAATAAATAAATCTTAAAAAAAAAAAAAGATCATTTTGTAATCTGGCGGGGGGGACCTCAAGAGAGAATGCAAACTGGGAAAATGGAATCAAACCATATTACAAGTGTATTTTAAAAGACCTCACAGAAAGATGGGAGAAAAAGTACAGACTTAAATACCTGGGCATCTCAATCAGCCTCTTAACCATCAGGTAAACACCACCCCTTCTGCGGATTATTTATTTATTTATTCATGTATTTGAGAGGCAGAGAAAGAGCCAGACAGACACCAGGCTGAAGCTGGGAGCCAAGAGTCCAACCCAGGCCTCCCATGTGGGTTGCACGGGTCCAACCACTTGCGCCATCACTTGGTACCTACCAGAGTAGGCATGCACATGTTTACATCAGCTCATGTGTGTTCTTGCTGTTGCGTCCCATGTGTCTTCAGTATAGTTTCCTATATGCTTAACCCATTTATTGAAATGACTGGTATATTTCCACAAATATTCCTCCATTTTATTTTGCGCCTTCTACTTTTGCTTTACTTGTTCTGTTTCTTTTCTTTCCCATTTTGTACCTCTTCTCAAATGGAGGATTTTTCATTCTCCCATTTTTCTTTTTTTATAAGTTTGGAAATTCTATAGTAGTCCCTATTTTTCAGTGACTACCATAGAAACCACAACATGTATATTAATTTATCAATGTCTGAATTTAAAGAAGAGTTACTCGGAACAACCCATGGACTTTTTAAATACATTTCTCTTCCAGATTGACATTCTGTTTTAATTAAAGTCGCTCGCTTTTATCTTGTGTTTTATGTAGTCAGAGATTCCCTGCAGCCCGCCTGTGCCAGCCACTCACCCTGCTTTGACGGGGAGACCTCCATCTGGGGTGAGTTTCTTTCAGAGTGGGTCCTTTGGTGGCGGAATTCTCTTGGTTTTCCGTTTTCTGAAAATCTTTTTATTCTCTTCTTATTCTTGAAATATACTTTCCCTGGCTGCAGAATTCTAAGTTAGTAGGGATTTTTCCCCCCTCAGAACATTAAGCTTTGATTCCAGGTTTCTACTGTTTCAGTTAAAAAAACAAACAACTTTCGGTCTGACTATTGATCCTTTGAAGGCAATCTGTCTGTATTTTCCTCTGATTGCTTTTAAGATTGTTTTCTTCACTGTTAGTGCCTCATTATAGTGTGCCTAAACGGACGTTCACTTTTATTATTTTTATTTCTATTGGGATTTGTGAGCATTTTTTTTCTCTGTGAGTTTTAGCCTTTAAGAGTTAGCAAGGGGCCATCATTGTGGCGTAGCAGGTTAAAGCACTGGCCTGCAGTGCCCGCATCCCATATGGGTGCCAGTTCCAGTCCAGTCCAGCTCCCTGCTAATGTGCTGGGAAAACAGCAGAGGATGGCCCAAGTCCTTGGGCCCCTGCCCCCATGTGGGAGACCCAGAGGAAGCTCCTGGCTCCTGGCTTCTGATCAGCTCAGCTCCGGCCACTGGGGCCATTTGGGGAGTGAAAACCAGCAGAGGGAAGAACTCTCTCCCCCTCTCTGTGTAACTCTTTCAAATAAATGAAATAAATGTTCAAAAAAAAAAAAGTTAGCAAAACTTCTCAGCCATCATCTTTTCACTTCCCTATCCCATTCACACCTCTACTTCTTAACTCCAGTGAGATGACAGATCCTAACTCATTCCTCATGTCTCTGGATAGCTCCTTCTTATTTGTGTGTGTGTGTGTGTGTGTTTATGCTACATTCTAGATAATTCGATCCATCTGCTAGTTCATTCTTTCTCCACCTTTGTCTAAACTGAGTTTAAACCCATCCTTTGGGGTCTTATAATTTTATTACTATAATTTTCATTCTTAGAAATTATATTTAGTTCTTCAAATCTACTTAATTAAATGCTGTATTCCCTACAGACACTTTAAGCTTGTCTTTTATTTCTTTAAAGATAGTCATCATTTATTGTGGATTATGAATTTGATAACTACAATAGCTCAAGTCTGCTAGATGTGTTTCTTCTGTCTATATTTTAATGATTTTTAAGTATTATCTGCTCCTTCTCTCTGTGAGATTTGGTCTTAGATGAAACTATTTCTTCAGACAGGATTTGTGCTTACTTTCACCAGATAACTTGGGGCATTGACATCCCAAGATATTTAAAAATCGAACCTGAAGGGTTTGTGACCTAAGAGGTCACAAGAACTTGACTCAATCACCAAAGTTAGAGCGAGGTTTTTGTGACCTCCTTGTTCTGCTGGATACTCGGGCAGCTTGCCTTGAAGCAATGGATGGTAAATTTAGTTCTGGCTCCCATTTCTCAGTGGGTGTGTGACCCACTGAGGTTCTAGAACTTGGGGACAGACACTGGATTTTCTCTCTCCTTCTACTGTGTGTGTGTGTGTGTGTGTGTGTGTGTGTGAGAGAGAGAGAGAGAGAGAGAGAAAGGGAAAGAGAGAGAAAGAGAGAGAGAGAGAGAAAGAGAGAGAGAAAGAGAGAGAGAAAGAGAGAGAGAGAGACTTTCATACACGCACACACAGGCTGATCCTAAAAGAATACAGAAAAAATGAAGCTCAGGATCACTGAGTACAGCCCCCAGGGTAAAAACAGTCTCAGACCTTTGATTACTTCTCTTGGCTCCCACGTTTCCTTAGTGGTTGGACTGATCAATCCTTGCTGCTATATTTTATCAGTTCTTCAACGCATTTCACATTTTTATCGTTATTGGAACGAAGTTTTTTTCTAGGTCCCCAGCCATTGTATCACCAGAAACTGAGCTATGCATTTTCTAAGCCTATGAGTTTACAGCAAGAAAGTAATTCAGAGTAGATTCTTACTACACAGGTCTGTGGCCTGATGATTTTTTTTTTCAAAGGGAACCTAGAGAAATATGGTAATTGCCTTCACACACACATATATACCCAAGTAGACATCTCAGGATTCAGGATTAGTGGTTCAACTTCTGTCTATTGGATCCAACCAAAGTAGTTCTTCTCTAAAGAGACAGATTTCATTAGCTCAACAAATATTTATAGCGCCACTGTTCTACATCCTGGCGATGCAGCAGCACAGGAAAACCAAGCAGGCCTTGAATATAAATTCAAACGGAGATGCATGTCCGGACTTTTCTCGGTACCACGTTCTAACTGACAGAGACACGAAGCACAGTTGGGATACAGCTACCAGGGAGTGTTATATTTCCTGAGGCCAACTCACCAGGAGAAAAAAATAAGAGTGAAAAAAAGATATTTTTTCCTTTAGCAGCCATGCCCCACAGATAACCTATTCTATTTCTCCCCTCTGAAATGTCTCCTTAAGCACGTGCCCTTTCCACACTGGGCATAACTGGGAGCAACAAGACTGCTACACAGCTGTTTGCATGACAAACCCTGCTGCAGGCGGTTGTGCTCCAGTTTCTCCCTTGGAGCAAAATCGGGTTTTCTTTCTTCCTTTATAGTCTGTGTCAAATCACCATGCGAAGTCTTGCCCTGAGGCCCGCGGAGTGGATGGAAAGTTGGATTACGTCCTTTGGTGAAATAGAAATGCCCAACTAAATTAAGTTTATTTCAGGATCCAGAGGTTTTGTCTCTAATTTCAAGTCCTGACAATCTAATCTACTAGAATATGCATGAGCAGAGACTCAGTATCAAGACCTGGTCTGCTAGCTCAGCGCAGGAGTCCCTACCTTTCCACTTCTTGGATGATCTCAGGTTACTAAGACGCAGAGTCCGGGGACAAACAGAGAAGGTTCTCCCTCCAAGAACCTGTGACAATAGAAGAAGAAAATGGGGCTCCCAAGTGCATGTGCCCTCTGACTGTCATTACACAGACGGCTCGGGTGAGTAAAAAATAGCATACGGCAGCACATGTGAGTACGTTCAACATTATTTGAAGTGTTCAAGTAACATGGTTGTTTATCCCTTTTTTTTTTTTTTTTTTTTTTTTTTTTTTTTTTGACAGGCAGAGTGGACAGTGAGAGAGAGAGACAGAGAGAAAGGTCTTCCTTTGCCGTTGGTTCACCCTCCAATGGCCGCCACGGCTGGCGCGCTGTGGCTGGCGCACTGCGCTGATCCAATGGCAGGAGCCAGGTGCTTCTCCTGGTCTCCCATGGGGTGCAGGGCCCAAGCACCTGGGCCATCCTCCACTGCACTCCCGGGCCACAGCAGAGAGCTGGCCTGGAAGAGGAGCAACCTGGACAGAATCTGGCGCCCCGACCGGGACTAGAACCTGGTGTGCCGGCGCTGCAAGGCGGAGGATTAGCCTAGTGAGCCATGGCGCCGGCCGATCCCTTTCTTGAATCTTCTCGAAGTGCACTGACCTACTGAAGACCTTGAGAAGCTAGTAGCTGAGGTAAAGAAAGGATGGAATATTACCAGAGCATTTTTGCAAATCTCCAACATCACTTAATGATGGAGCTGTTTTCTGTTGAAACACCTAGTGCTCTACAGAAACACATCGGGACAGTGCCATGAGGGGAACGCGAGGGTCTTTATTTTTGGGTATTAAAGTGACAGAATCATGATGCCGCTTCCTCTCTTCCAAGCACATGGTAGTCAAAATTGGGTTGATGATTTTGTTTGCTTTGTTTTGATGTCAATGTTCTTAGCTGATTGAGGTAGGAAGGGAATTACTAAGGAATACTGCATTGTTTATGGAGGTTTCTGCAGGATCAGAACTGAACTTAAATGCCACCCATCAAGAAAAACCTCCAAAACTGTCCCATGGAACTGACTGTGCAAAGCCACAATTTTCACTTCTGCTGGACAGAGACCCAACCACGTCTTCCTCCAACAACGGGCCTTGCTGCTAGAACTGTTACCACCACACTCAGGAAACTGAACCCAGCTACCAGGAAAGCCACTAACATCCCCTACAACGGCTTCTATGTAGCCAGGGCTCCAAGAGATTGTTGCATCCAAGTTAAAAGCTTCCCTGGGTAGACCTGCTTCCTGACTCATTTGTCAAATGCCCACAGTCTTGCTGTGAGGAAGGCTAGAATGCTAAGTTTCTGACCTCTGCAGAGAGAACTCTGTTCTTTACCAAAACGGAGGATGTCTCAAAGATAAAAGGGGACAGGAGTTGAATCGCAGCTAAAAATAATAACAAATGCCCTCTTTTCCCAAATATTTTTCATCCTTCCCCAACTTTCACACTTCGTATTTAATTATGCTTTGTTCTCTCATTCCCTACAATACATACAGTCTCTCTTCTGCTTAGTGCAAATTTTACAGCAAAGTGAAAAGTTCCAGGCACTACTCCACAAATAGCTGAGGTTCTCCAGCAAGCCATGATAGCATATTATTTATACTGAGCCAAACTCACCCAAACCAGAGGAGCTGCCACTGATGGAAACGGCCCAGGTTTGAAAATTCCAACCAATCAACCAGTGTTGTGGTTTTTTTTATGTCCACTTCATACCCCTTCTCCCAAGCATCATTATATACATTTTTTTTTTTTTGACAGGCAGAGTAGACAGAGAGACAGAGAGAAAGGTCTTCCTTTTGCCATTGGTTCACCTCCCAATGGCCGCTCCAGCAGCATGCAGCGGCCAGTGCACTGCGCCGATCCAAAGCCAGGAGCTTCTCTTGGCCTCCCATGCAGGTGCAGGGCCCAAGGACTTGGGCCATCCTGCACTGCACTCCCGGACCATAGCAGAGAGCTGGCCTGGAAGAGGAGCAACCAGGACAGAATCCGGCACCCCGACCGGGACTAGAACCCAGGGTGCTGGTGCCGCAGGCGGAGGATTAGCCTAATGAGCCGCAGCACCGGCCCATTATATACATTTTCATTTTTTAAAGAAAATTCTGTTCACTTCTAGCATGCTCAAATAAAAAAAAAAAAGTATGCTCTATCTATCCTAATCTCTGCAGCCCACACCCATGGCTAGCTGGGTCCCTGTTGTGAAGTTAGGCAGCAGTTTCCTCAAGTTCTTGGGATCCCCTGAGCTTACTCGGGGAACTGTTTAACTACCAGGAAATAGTAAATGACCCTAACGTAGCTGCCTAGTAACAGCTGAGTAGAACCCAGCAACAAAACAGAGTCGTAACTGAAGCCGGTGGTAGAACGAGCCTATTTGGTGCGAAGGCTCCAGAGGAATAGGATGTGCGTGTCTACCCTGCAAAGGCATGGACTGCAGGATACAGGAGAGACTGCCATCGAGGTCCCAGAGCTCTGCTGTGCAGGCTGTCCCTGAAAGAGCTGCTCAGAAGAGCAAGGCATTTCCCGGCTGACCCAGAGGGAGCAGCATTCCAGAGGCCAGCAGGCCAGCTCGAGGGACACACAGCCTCTCCGGCTGGCTGCTGACCGTGAATGTCAGAGCTGCTGGCAGAGGCCCTGATCCAACTGTGAGAAACTGCAGGCTCCACACACACACACCCTTACCTAGGATAACCCCAGGAGACCACAGCAGAATCTGAGAGGAGCCCCAGGATATTAGGAGGGAGGAACTCCTGGAAGCAAGGGGATTTCTGCCTCTGGAGCGTAGAAGACTCTGAGCAGGCGTATTTGCAACAGGACCATAGATCTGATTGGATCCCACAGCCACAGCCGAGAACAGCTGGGGCGCTTCCTCATCTCCATGTTGACACGCCCTCTGAGCACCGAGCTGGTCAGAAGCACCGCCTCACCCATGCACTGATTCATACCTCATCTGTGGGGAGTGTGGTGCATGGAGTTATGTTGGACTTCATTCCCATGTCCCCGCACACAGGACGTGGCATCTCTGAAGTAACCCGAGTGTCTTGTGTTCTAATGCAGTAACCCCCGGAGAGAGGCCCCTAGGTATCTCCTGGACGGCCAGTGTTTGCCAAATGAAAAGAGGTATCTAGAGGGCTGGAAATTTCCACCCCATTCTCTAAACACTGGGAAAGAAGAAAAACTGAAGGTTAGGTTGACCACCAGTGGCCAATGATGTGATCAATCACTCATGCCTACATAGGCCGTGGAGGCTCCCAGACAGCTGAATGCACAGAGGTTCCTGGAGGGCGCTATGTCCTGAGAGGGCATGGAAGCTCCAGGCCCATTCCCACATGCCTTGTCTATGCATCTCTTCCATCTGGCTGTTCACTGTATGCTTTAACTTTACAATAAGTGTTTCTAGGGTCAGTGTTGTTGGGCAGTGGGTTAAGCTGCCACCTGTGACACTGCCATCCCATATGGGCACTGATTTGAGTCCTGGCTGATCCAGCCCCCTGTTAATGTGCCTGGGAAAGCAATGGAAGATGCTTGGGCCCTGCTACACACAAGGGAGACTGGATGCAGTTCCAGACACCTGGCTTCAGCCTGGCCCAGCCCCCACAGTTGTGGCCAATTGCAGAGTGAACCAATGCATGGAAGATATTCCCTCTGTCTCCCCTGTTCTTTCAAATAAATCTTTTTTTAAAAACCAGAATGCTGGGGCCGCTGCTGCAGCATGTAGTTTAATCCTCCGCCTGCGACCCCAGCATGCAGTGTGGGCACCGGTTCTAGTCCCGGCTGCTCCTCTTCCAATCCAGCTCTCTGCTGTGGCCCGGGAAGGCAGTGGAGGATGGCCCAAGTGCTTGGGCCTCTGCACCCGTGTGGGAGACCTGGAAGATGCTCCTGGCTCCTGGCTTTGGATTGGCTCAGTTCCAGCCATTGCAGCCATTTGGGGAGTGAACCAATGGAAGGAAGACCTTTCTCTGTCTCTTCCTCTGTCTGTAACTCAACCTCTCAAATAAATAAAAAATATTTTAAAAAAAACCAGAATGTTGCCCCATATTCTACGAGTTGCTCCAGCAGATTAACCGCATAAGAGCCCCTAGTTGCAGCCAATCAGTCAGAACAGGTACAACAATCTTGGGTTTTGCCATTTCATTTGAGTTGGGAGCAGTATAGTAGGACTGAGCCCTTACCCTAGGGAATCTGTCACTGTACTATATTATAATGTCAAAACTGAACAGCATCCATGCAGTGAATACAGGACACTTAGCTAGTGTGTGCTTGGGAAACCACTGCAGAATCACTTAGTTGTATGTGAGGGAAACCCCTACACATTTCAGTGACCCGAGGTGCTGTGTTACACTGTGTGGCAGTGTGGAGAGTAGGACAGTTGGGTTCCCTGCCTCTCCTCCACAGAGGGAGCGTCTGCAAACTCCAAACACAAGCTGCAGATGGAAGTTCCTCTCCCCCTTCTTGCACATGTAGCCCAGCTGCTCTATCTGAATGAGTCAATCTGCAGGTTGAGAGTTCAAGACCCACACAGCGCGAGAAAAACTTGGGTCACACTCATGTGAGACGGGGGTAATGCCAAGGCAGAACAATGGACAAACTTCCTCAGAGACCCCAGCCTCGCCTCAGTCCTTCTGCATAGGGCTTATTTGGATGGAAGACTCTCCAGAGTGTTCCCAAGCACGTCTTGCCTTGTACCAGCGCTCTCTGGACACAAAAACATCTTTGCTTTACTATAAGTTTCTTGGGTGCCCAGTCCATGTCTTGTCTATGTTTTTGTCTCCAACTCTTAGAATATGGGTAAGTATAGACGAATGAGTAAATATGACAGGAATATGAGCAGCAATGCAATGCTAACCAGAGGTGCTGGTAACAGACCAACAGCACCTATTTATATTATAGAGAGTCTTGGTTTTCTTGGTCAAAGCTTCTTGGTTCATTCTGAGAAATTATTTGGAGGACAAGGTAATTCAACATACTCTTCTCCTACTCAGTCAATTTAGGGCTTCACATTAAGACAACATAATTAATCTAAAGAATGTAATAAGATTAGCCAGGGTCCATGAATCCCTAGAAATGTTCTCTCAAAGTCATTGTAGAAGCCCAATGTTGTGTGTCTAAGTGGTCTCCTGGGTGAAAACAGTTTCCTCCTAGATCGGAGTTGGAGCATGGAGTTTTAGCTTGGGTTACAGAGGTGGGTATCAAAAAACAACTAGTGTCAGCTGCGCGATCCCTGGGCTCCAACCACGCTGCAACCTGGCTCCTGAACATCACTGTTTTGAAGTCACTAGCAAGTTCCTTACAGGGAAAACCGCAGCCCCCTTACAGCACGTAGTTCACACACCTCTGCAGCTGTGGTACCCCTCTGCAGCTTCTCCGAGATGTCTTCCTCTGCAGCTTGCAGGTGCCGCACGATTGTGGCTTTGCATTACTAATCTGGTTGCTCCTTAGCCACCTTGAGACATCCCTTTGCCTTGCCTGTCTATAACCTGCTGGTATCCTGGCAGGGGTTACCCTAGGTCCTCTTCCACTCTCGTCTACTCTCTGGACAGTGACTCCAATCCTTTTTCCCACCCTACTGATTCAGCCTTTCTCATCTGGCTTTTGCAAGGGCATTAAGCCCCTCTCAGAAATGGTAGATTTTCATTTTTGTTGCTATCATTCTGAAATTTCACACTGATAAGCCTCTATGCGGCTTTACTTTCACTCATTGTAGAGGATCCTGGTAACTCATGTCTTTCATTCCTAAGAAATTTTCCAACTGTTGATATTTTCCATCCCTTCATTGTCTCTTTCTGGAAAGTTTTTATTTGTATGTTGAACAGCTTTAGAAGTCTTTTTTTCTCCTCATTCCTCTTTGTAAGTTTCCTTCTCCCTTTATAGTCTCCATCTCTTCTAAGCCACTTATTTCTGTTTGGTTTTGTCTTTCATATTTATGGCTTTTCTCAGGCATCGCACAATCCTTGGTGTTGTAAGAAGCTATCTGGAAGATCTGAGCCCATGGATGGACTTGTAGTGTTCATTGTTACTATCTCATTGGACTTCCTGAGCAAGCCACAATGTTAACATCTTTAGGACTTTTTTCCTGGGATGGTTGCAATTCTAGAGAAGGTCCTTGTGCTGTCAGAAACCTGAGAGCCTGGTAGGCGATAAAGACTGGTGTTGGGCCGGCGCCGCGGCTCACTAGGCTAATCCTCCGCCTGCGGCACCGGCACCCCGGGTTCTAGTCCTGGTCGGGGCGCCGGATTCTGTCCCGGTTGCCCCTCTTCCAGGCCAGCTCTTTTCTATGGCCAGGGAGTGCAGTGGAGGATGGCCCGAGTACTTGGGCCCTGCACCCCACGGGAGACCAGGAGAAGTACCTGGCTCCCAGCTTCGGATCATCGCGGTGCGCCGGCTGCAGCGGCCATTGGAGGGTGAACCAACAGCAAAAGGAAGACCTTTCTCTCTCTCTCTCTCTTACTGTCCACTCTGCCTGAGAAAGAAAGAAAGGAAAGAAAGGAAGGAAGAAAGGAAGGAAGAAAGAAAGGAAGGAAGAAAGGAAGGAAGAAAGGAAGGAAGGAAGGAAGGAAGGAAGGAAGGAAGGAAGAAAGAAAGGAAGGAAGGAAGGAAGGAAGGAAGGAAGGAAGGAAGGAAGACTGGTGTTGTTCAGATCTCGATTTGCAAACTTTCATCAATTCATATTTTCAATATGATATCCCCATCCTTAACTCCACATAGTATCTAATTTAATCCATTAAGAGAAAAACTCTCCCGTCTCAGGCAGTTCAGATACAAAAACTTGAATGAATCCCCCTGGTTTAATTCCAGTTTTACCTTTAGTTCCAATCTGTCCATTACCTCCGATTCTTGAGATTTAGTGGGGGCAGTCTCGGATTCAGATCAGATTCCTACTTGGTTTTTCCCACTGCTCAGATTAGAATTCCATTTTCTGCAGTTTGCTAATCAACTGTCACTCTCCTGTGTACTGTCTAGTTTCAAAAAAAAAAAAAAAAAGTCCCTGCTGGCTTGTCTTCTGCTTCTGTCTTTATAAAAATCCTACTATCATCCCTTTGGTAGAGTTTTCAGGGAGGAGATAGGAGGGCACTTCGAAAAGTTTGTGGGAAATGGAATCAAAACAAATTCATTTTGGTGCAGAAAAGTTTTCAAACCCATGCATACAAGGAAGCTTCAAAAACTTCATGGAAAATGCATGCCATAAAAAAATTAGGCATCGACTTCACATGCTTTGCACCAGAGCAAGCTTATCTTTGAATTTCATTTTTGCCAACCTTTTAGGTTCCCACACATAATATATGTGTTTAGTTTGCTTTTTAAAATAACAGTGCTCTGGCCTTCTAATTACATCTCACTACCCTTCCAAATACTCGACATGCAGCTCTCAAACTATACTATGTTGTCTTTCTCCCTCCCTGTGTGTGTGTGAGAGAGAGAGAGAGAGAGAAAGAGAAAGCGAGAGAGCGAGTGAACGAGCCATGCACATTTTTATAAGCACCTTTTTATAAGCTGCTCTCTGCTCCAAATGCCCTCCTTCCTCCCCATGCAACCCCATCTCTGCAAAGGCACTTCAGCTTTCACCATGAGCTCTCACCTCCACCAGGACACTGAGAGCCCCTCTCCTAGGATCCCACAGCTCCCTAGACAGCTCCCTATCCCAGCACATAGCTGACTCAATAATAATTACTTGTTTACTTTTCTGTCTCACCCAGTGGACTGTAAAGACACGCTTACAGCTACCTCACAAGGCCTTCTTCCTCCAGGGATGCCTGTGGCAAAAGCAAAGTCTTTTCACTAAGTAGGATACCAGAAACTGTGTGAGACACTCCCCTAAGGCAATGTTCCACACCAAGAGAAGGCATCAGTCCCAGCTGTAAAAAAGTATTATTTTTCTTGTAAAATCTCTTCCCTAGATTAGTCTGCAAAGTTTGCCCACATATTAACTGCCCTAGAAATTATATTTACGTCTTTGTATAATCAAAGCAACTTAGCATTCATCAATTAGTTTTGGTAATTTGCCATCAGAGCTGTCTAATTAAATTTGAAATTGAACCTCCAGAGGAGAAATATCAATTTGGAAATTTAATACCAGGCAGATGTCCTTGGGCACAGCTTCCCATTTCTTGACCTTCCATTAAAAAAAAAATAGTGGGCTCAGGGATGGAACTGGGCCAAGCACCGAGCCCATGGGTTTGTCCTAATTACACAGTCCAAACCTGGTGCTATCCTCTCCAAAGCTTTGACAGCCACAGGCATGAGAATATCATCCCAGGTGTCAGCCATCAGAATGACAGTATTCTTATTTTCAGTGGGAAATGAGAGGCTGTCTCTAACACAAACCCACACAGAATGTAAGGTTCTTCTGGCTCTTGCTCTGGCAGCAAAAAAAGAGAATGGTTCTAGGTCTAAGCCAAACCAAGGTTGTTGTATTCAGAGACTGCTTAAGAAGTCGTTAAAATGGACTGAATGTGTGTGTCTCCCCAGACTTCAGATGCTGAAATCCCAACCACACTCCTCTCCTACCCCATGTAGTAGTACTAGCCAATGAGACATTTGGGATGGAACTAGGCTGAGCCCTCAGGGTTAGACTGGTGCCCTTGTGAAAATGGCAAATGGCCCCAGGGTCCTCCCCCACTCACTTCCCACCCTGTGCAGACACAAGGAGAAGAGAGATGGTAGACTGCAGCATGCCGGATGACCTTCAATAGACTCCGACTACGCAAGCCCCTGATCGAGGTCGTCTCAGCCTCTGGAATCATGAAACAAATTTCTGCTGCCCTGACAGATCCACTCGCTGCTGAAGTCTCACTATAGATGCAAGGGAAACGTCCTCCCGGTACCGTGGTTGTGGCAGCCAGGATTCAATGCAGAAGCACAGTGGGGAAACACAGGGAGAATTTTTCATCTCAGGAATAATCTTGTTGGCAGTGAAAAATCTGTGTTACTTTCAAAGAGGAATCTAAAGTTTGAATTTACACAGGAAATGTTGGAAAATATCCCGTACTACCCTCACATAGTTGAGGGCACCATTAAATGGTTAAAACTAAGTAAAAGTAAGCCATCAAATCAATTCCTGTTTATGAGCCACCTGGTCTCTGATACTTGTTTATAGCAACCTGAATTGAAAAAGACAGTGTCCTTGGGAGTAGAAAGGACAGAGACAATAGAACAGAAGAAAGCCCTTTGCAACCCTCTGCTTGGGAAACTATTCTCACTTCTACAGTGCTGTTGGGCTCCTAGACTCATTCCTCCTCTGAAAGTCAGAGTCATGATCTTTCACCTTAATTCACGGAACTCCCGTCTTCTCCACACAAAGGAGAATGGAGAGAAGAGTTACCTGGCGTGTGCTGGAGCCCTACGTATGCACTGCAATGCTGGCAATACTCTGTGCAACATTAGCCTCAAAAGCAGTGTACTGAATTCCCCCTGCTTGTGATGGGATGTTGCTTTCCTACTCCCTTCTGGAACTTCCCCACACCACACTACACCCAGGCTGTCTCTCGTGTGCCATTAGGACAAGGGGGAGGTACGGATGTTCCAGAATGCAGTGACTTTCATGGGAAACATGGGCGGACTTTAAAGTATTCACACAGCAGATTGCTTATGATGAAGCCTGACTATGGTGCTGTTATTACTACATGGCACAAAACAGAAATAAATATAACAGTAAGAACAGTTTTCAGACTTTATGTTAGAACTTCCAACTTATGAACTAGGTATTTCATTATATCCACTTTTTATAAGGAAGAAGGCTCTTGAAAACAAAATTTGTTCAAGTCCATAAAGTTAGTTGGTGATACAGTTGAGATTCCAACTCTGGTCTTTTGATGTCAGTTTTAACAGAGTGCATCCCAGTCACTCTATATTCATTTAGATGCATTTGCCTGCAAATAAAAAACTCCAGCCAAAGTTCTGAAGGAAGAGCAGTGTTTGGTTTTGTCAGTTCAGTGCTTTAATGATATCATTAAGGACGCACGTTCTTTCCCATTTTCTTCTCCGCTGACCTCATTGTGTCAAGTGTCTTCCCCTCAATATTCTAGGTTGTTTACACAGTTCCAAGCATCACTTGTGGTAGATAAAGTCTTGAGGCAGAAAGGGACCTCTCACCATGTGTAATGTGTCCCTTTTCAAAGCAGAGGCAACTTCCCCTCGTGTTTCATCACCTGCCCTCACCTTAACAATCATGTGGCAAACAATTTCATCTTGATTAGCCTAGACCAATCAACACTCACTGCCCTAAGGCTGTGAGAGGGCCCAGATCCTGCTGAGGAATGTGGATTCTCAGAGGAAGATGTAATTCATGAGCAAAGAAGAAAGGTAATTACGGTAGGAATGACAACCAGCAATGAGGCTCAATCCTGCCAATATGGCGGCTGTTTTCTAAGACAATACGCTATCAGGTAATAGAGAAAAGCATCTGGCCACTAAATAGCCATAGTGGATATGAACGGTTAGTGTAACATGAGAGCGAAGTCCAAGTCTAATACGCTTAACTATGCTTGGTGCTGGGTTTCTGACACTGTAGAGAAAGCCCCACTGACTGTGGAGGAAGAGGCCAGCATTCTAACCCTATCTCCAACACTAACCAGCTGGTGATAGCAACCTGCCTAATCTTGATTTTTTTCCTTTTTTACATTGGATGACAACACTTATCTCATACACATCACAGAATATTTCCTTGTACCAACGACTTAGTGAGTCATATTGCCATGAAGCTGAAGTCCGTGTACCCATGAACAAACGCAATAGGGAAGGCTTCTGGCCTTGAAGGTCCTTTCAGTAATTGTTTTTGCTGGCTCCTCCCCACCTTTTCCTTCCCCTCTTCAGTACTAAGACACACATGGGATCTATGTTGTGGATCTTTCGCCCCTGGCGGCTGGCCCCTAAACCAAGGACTGGGATACCTGTCAGCACCTCAGAGGCTCTTTAGAATGCAGCTTGATGTTCACATACGAACCCAGTGTCTTTACATTTATAAAGCTTGGTGATGAGAGAGGAGGTGTCAAGGATCATAGTGACACTGCGTGCTCCAAACGAAGCCAGGGAGTTGAAGGAGGGTTAACGGTGTGCTGGCCCCTTTTATTCCTTTGCAAAACAAGGGGAGCTTCATGAAGCGCCTTCGTCCTCATGACTCCATCGCTCTTCCTTCTCTCTGATCTATGTAATGGACTAAGATTCATTCCCTGATTTTGTGTTGGCCCTGCCTCTCTTACTCTGTCACTAAGCCAAACCTCACTGATAAAACCACCCTGTTAAGTACTAATCTCTTGATTTTTTTCTTATTTAGTATAGTGGTTCTCATCATTGGTTTTCATTCCTGTGATACCGGAAGTGTTTGGCTGATTGCCAGAGAAAAGTCCTATCATAAAACCATGTTCAGCTGAACTGGAAAAGACATCAAATCATCGGGACCCTTATGACACAAAGTGTGGTCTGCAGACCAGCAATATCACCTAAAAGCTTATTAGAAATGCTGCATTTCAGCCCAGCCCCAGGCTTGCTGAACCAGAGCACACATTTAGCACAGTCCTCAAATGGTTCATATACATTTCAGTTTGAGGTTACTGATCTAGACCAACCACCTCAATTGTGCAAAGAAATTACTGCTCTCCATCTGTAACACAGCAAATTAGTGTTTGAGAAGACTAGATCCTAGGTCTCCCGTTTACTAAAACTGCACCATTCTACCTCTTAAATATCATTGATTCATTTTTATACTTAGCTAACTTATCCAGTATTTGGCTTAGCCTGTATTTGGCTTCCAAATTCACTACACTTGCCCATTAGTATTATTTTGATACATAATGTCATAGTTTTCTGCAGCATTTTTTTTTGACAGGCAGAGTGGACAGTGAGAGAGACAGACAGAGAGAAAGGTCTTCCTTTGCCATTGGTTCACCCTCTAATGGCCACCGTGGCCGGCATGCTGCAGCCAGTGCACCGTGCTGATCCAATGGCAGGAGCCTGCTACTTATCCTGGTCTCCCATGGGGTGCAGGGCCCAAATACTTGGGCCATCCTCCACTGCACTGCCTGGCCACAGCAGAGAGCTGGCCTGGAAGAGGGGCAACCGGGACAGAATCCAGCACCCTGACTGGGACTAGAACCTGGTGTGCTGGCGCCGCAAGGCGGAGGATTAGCCTGGTGAGCCACGTCGCTGGCCAGTGTTTTCTTTCATTTCTTAATTATCTCACCACAACCTGTTCCAGTCCCAGTAATGAAGTGAAAAGAGTTTACTTTTAACATCTTATTCAACCCTTCTTTCCCCACTCCTTTCTAAGGAGGAGCTGATTGTCAACTAGTCTATTTGCTAATACTTTATTTAGAATTCTTGTATCTGTATCTATACACAAAAAATAGTATAAGGCATTCTTTTTATTTTAGTTCTTGGTTAAAGTCTTGAGATTAAATCATGGTTGTCTCCTAAAATGAGTTAGGTAATTTGGTTCCTAAGTGAGGGATACAGTTGGTCATTGATATTATTTTTAACACTTTTGCAAGATTACCCTACTTACAGGATCAGAACTTGCTCAACTCAAAAGCAGAATATGATGCCATGTTTGAGATTTCTGCTGACTCTTGAGAAGACTGGAACACTTGAAGTACATCGCCCTGTACCTGTAATACTACTCATCTAGCTACTACCTTCATCCCTTATGCCTCCATCAGGGCTCTCCCAATCTCTTTACCCTGACCAAGCAGCTAAGAAACACTGCTTGAAAGCACCAAAATCCACTGCAGTACATTTCTGAGAATGTCATCACAACATCCAAAAGTAGGGGAAGAACATTTGGACAGCTCATAGTCACATTCAGTCCTTTCGACGAGGCACGCGTAGGAGTGTGTATGGGTGAGTCTGAGGGCCTCCAGATATGGGAAGATGTGTTCATGATACATGCTTCTGCAGCAGTCACAAGAGGAAGAACAGAGTCTGCCCGTTATTAGCAAGTGTCCCTGCCGTCCTCGTATCCTTCACACCCTGTCTCACCTCAGTTAGAATTGTTTCTTAACCTCAGAACAGCCTGGATTTGAAAGTTCATGGGCAATGATAACAAAATTTTTTAGATTTCATCACTACTCCTCCTCCACAGTCTGCTTTGAGAAATCTTGAGGACTGGAAGAATCCAAGGAATTTACAGAAGTCTGAAAAATCTTAGAATCTATTGCTCAGGCCGGCGCTGCGGCTCACTAGACTAATCCTCTGCCTGCGGCACCGGCATTCCGGGTTCTAGTCCCGGTTGCGGCACCGGTTCTGTCCCAGTTGCTCCTCTTCCAGTACAGCTCTCTGCTGTGGCCTGGAAAGGCAGTGGAGGATGGCCCAAGTGCTTGGGCCCTGCACCCCATGGGAGACCAGGAGGAAGCACCTGGCTCCTGACTTTGGATTGGTGCAGTGCGCCAGCCGTAGTGGCCATTTGGGGGGTGAACCAATGGAAGACCTTTCTCTCTCTCTCTCACTGTCTAACTCTGCCTGTCAAAAAAAAAAAAAAAAATTTTTAAAAGAGTCTATTGCTCAAAGGCAAATGTGTCCCCATCCTGAATAACAGGTTAAATAGGCATCTGAATCTATAACATGGCCTTAAGATGTTAATCAACAAATATCTATCCACTCCATACATTTCCCTCTCTGCCACCAATTCATCAACAGGTTCGTGTTCCTCCTCTTCATGTCACAGGGAGGGAGGAGACATGAGACACAGTTTTCCCAGGACTTAGCTTGCTTACAATTTTTCACATTTGTTCAGGAGGATATAGAGGGTCCCAGTTGGGTATTGGGTGCTGTGAGGGGTGGATGGCAGAGGGAGATTAACAGTTTCAGAGAGAGAGGAACATTTCTAAACTGGCAGTACTCTCTTAAATCCAGGAAGAAGGAAGTATCCAGAAGCCACTACTTTGTCTCATAGCCTCCTCCAGCTCCAAGAATTTCTTCTCTTGTCAAGCAACCTCTTCTCATCTAGAAACTCTGAGGCAATAAGAATGGGAGAATAAGGAGATTTAGAAAAAAAAAATCAGAAAACAACTTCTTCTGGGTAACCTGAAAATACATACTTTTTGTAATGCACATATTAGTTTTGTTCAAATCAATCTAGAGTTACAAAATGCTTTTACAATTTTCTATATGTGGATCTATGGAGAACTCTGTTATATTCCAGGACTGGAAGAATAAAAAACAAGCTGAAAATTACAGGAGGATGGGAAATGTGGGACCAATGACAAGATAGTCTCATAAATGTCGTAGGCACAGTTCTTATTTACTTTCCAAGCCCTGAGTTGAAGCCTCAGAAAATCTCAATCTACAGACAAATACAGGAGACTGAACTCCCTATAAAATACGTTTATTCATTGATTCCTTCATGCACTCAACAAATATTAGGGAATCCTTATTATGAACTAATCAACAACCGCCCAGATATTAATAAATCTACATTCAAATAGAAATTTTAGGATAGAATTAAGAAATGACATCTAACTTAGAAAATCAGACAAAGTAGTATGTGCATGTCAGTGTATTAAGAAATAGGGTATGCCTAATGAATAAAAGAAACTTCTTATTAATGGAGAATAAATTTTAAGGCAGGATGCCATGAAATAAGCCTGGAGAATCAAGCAGACGTTTCTCTTCAAGAGACTTACATGCAATAAGAATGCACATTTAATTCACCTTGCAAAACCGCAAAGGCATAAGCATAACTCAATCAAGGACCTACCATCCTACCATCGTAGAATCCAATTATGAAGATACAGCCTTCTGCTGGCTACGTGGCGTGTGAGTTGTAGAAGGTCAAGAGTGGAGACAGGGAGAGCAATTAAGTGGTCATCTGAGTTAGGAGAGGTGATAGCGGCACAGCTGGCAAAGTAGCTCTGAGGATTACCAGGCAGGAGTAGAACTGAGAGCTACACGGAAGACAGAACCAGCTGCACTTGATGGTAGCTTGAATGCAGAGACGGGAAGAGAAGAGAATGTTCAGGATGGTCCTTAAGTGTCATATGTAAGTTATTGGTAGTTGGTGGGCCACAAACCCAGGTGAAGAATAGAGGAGAGAGGCAGTTTGGTGAGAAAGATGATGAGTTAGCTTACCCATGTTAGGTTTGAGGGTGCTGAGCGGCCTCCTGGGGTCATTTTTGAGCCAGTCATTTAATAGAAGAATCTGAGAGTCAAGCAAGAATCTGAGATTTGCAACTCTGACAAGGAGAGGAGACCTAAAAGATAACTTACAAAGATAGGGAGGACAAGGAGAGTGTGGATACATGAAAGCCAAAATAGGAAGAGATTCAATAAATGGCATCAACATGGCAAAGGCAAGTTACAGCAAAACAAAGGATTGCAAACATCCTCCTGCATATGGTGGTTTAGAAATCATTGGTAAATTTAACATGACCATTTTAATGCAATGGTGGAACCAGGAGCCAAATTGAATGACTTGAAAAGAAATGGGAAGTGAAGAAGTGGAAACAAAGTACAGTCCACTCTAAAATGCTTGGAGAAGGGCAGAACAGAGGTTTGCTAAGAACTAGAAGACTTGGATTCAAGAAAGCTTTTAACATCCAAGAAAGCATTTCACATTTTAACATTGGAGACAATTTGAGTAAATTGACAGCGAAAGAAAAGTAGGAGCTACAGGATGAGGGAGAAATAAAGGATGTAGCAAAATTCCAGAAGAGGCAGGAAGCAACATGATCAATAGCATGAAGATATTGACATTGAAAAGAAAACATCTCCAAGGACCAAAAAAAATGAGTATGACATTTATAAACCTTTTTTTTTTTTTTTGCCAAAAAGTAAAAACATAAAATCCACCCCAAAAGAGCTTAATATAGTAGAAAATTATTTTATACAGCAAGAAGCCTAAGAGAAGAATGGTTTACAGATCTTTTTTCACCAATTCAGTGGCTTAATAATGTCAGCAAGAACTGAGGTTCTTTTCATGTCTGTGAACTGGCACTTTCAACACATCAACTACTTCTACCACGGTCAAAAGACCATGCCAGTAGCTCCACTCTACACCCAGAGCAATATCCCGAGGCCAGGGATACAGAGCTCTTCACTGGGCTTCATTTTGTGAGGGAGAAACATATTCTCCAAGGTCCACAACAGAACGCCATCAACGGTCAGCATTTCTTGAAGCACTTCAAAGGCAATGAAGCAGTCACAATTGGGCTGGGCTTATTATGATCCATCCCTGGGGCTAGGCAGGAATCCAGCCTCCCTGCAGAACATAGCCACAAGAGACCTAAACCATATCAGGGTTCTGTTCTCAAGGAAGAATGTCTGGGCATGGCTGTTGGGTCAGTAACCAAAAGTGTCTGCCACAGTTGGAGTAAATGTGGGAAAGTTTATATCCAGCGGTTCAAAGTACCCTTAATTTCTTTGATTTTCTTGATTGCTGAGAGTGAAGGAATAAGGATTAACTGTAAGGTTTGAAGAAATAGATAGCATTTGGAAGTTATTGAAGGAAATGGGAGATAGAGTTGACTAAAGACAAAAGATTGAGAAGCAGTCTTGAGACACACCAAAATAGGAGACTATGAACTTTCTGGCATGTCCACCTGCAGGCAAGGCTACCTGATTACTTGTCCAGTATATTCCCCTACCTAAGGAACAAAAGGAATAAGAGTAATAATAAACTAATTCTAGATTGGGATTTAATCCGGTAGAATGATAGAATCTTAAAAGATGGGAAGAAATCATAGATGTTTGTAAAAGAATGGCTTTGATCTCTGTATAACTCAGGGTATCTAGATTGTGTTAAGGAAAAATAATGTCATAAAGATGCTGGTAAACTGTGAGAAAAATGAAGTGATCAGGGCCAAGAAGTGCATGTGAGGTCACAGCATGATGGGAGAAATAGTGCAAGGACAGTACTTTGTGATCTGAGACTAGGACACTGCAGTGCTGCCCAGAGGTTGATTGGAGAGGAGAGGAATGAAGAGCATGGGAGTCATCTATGTCCAAGAATTAGGAGACAGGGTTGTTGGACCAGTTGTCTGGCAAATGTTAAATTGCCCTAGAATGGTGTCTGAAATAGAGACAATGACTGATGGACATCCCAGAATTCTTGATGAAGGAAAGGACTGTCCAGGAAATAGGTAGATACCAGTGACCAAAGGAAAAGAGCATGATACAGATGGTTAGTACGACTTTGCTGGAGCTTCCACCTCAAAGCTGATGAGCTCTGGTCTGCAGGTGGAGACAGGGTCAGGAGAACAGCAACCTTTCTCCTGGGAGAAGGCTACACAGAACACGGAGCATGATCAGCCTGCGTTGATGGGAACTGCAGGGGAAGTGGAGACTTGGAGGAGATTCTGACGTTTCTTTGCAGGCTTGGAGGGGTGTGGTAACAACGCAAAGATACCCAAGGGTCACCAACACCCCCCAAGAATGCTCAGGTCCTTAGCAGGGGTGTATGACAGCCCGACTCAAACACAGTATTTCAGTAAGTGTGAGTCCTACATCTGCTGAGGGAGGATTTCAATGTGACCATGACTTCTACATCACGTACAACATTAACAGAGTCATTACCAATGCAACGAAGGCTTCTTATGCTAGAGTAAATAAAAAATAAAGGTGTGAGCTTAGAGATGAGACTGTATTCCACACAGGAATGTATCTGTCTCCACGAGGCTGGCTCCTGCTCACCCACACTCTGTCTTTCCTCATTTGCATTTCTGGCTTCTTTTCTCATTATGGCCCCTATTTATTTGAGAACCCGAGCTGAGGGTAGAGTACAATTAGCATATAAACAAGATTTTAAAAGAACTGGAACAAAGAAGGACTTTAGAGCCTCCTAATCCCTGCAGATTTGATCCCAAAATAATCAAAGAAAGTACACTTGGACAATCCCCAGCGAGCCCTAAGAAGGCCCCTGCCTTGCCTTGGGTGACCCAGGGTGCGTCACCATGTAGCTTGGCTGCAAGCTCCCACCAGACCCTTCATTTGGCTTCCATACTCTAAATAAAGACTTGGTAGTGAGTACATAGCACTTGAAGGGAATGTGGTATAGTGGAAAGAATGAACAAGACTCACTAAAACCTGGGTCTGCGTGCCAGTGGCATTGCTAAGCTTTATTTCCTTTGGCAAGTTACTTGTACTCGGCATAATAATAGCGGAAGTCACTGTTTAAGGTTAGTCAGCAATGGGTCAAATTCTTTATGTGCATAACCAGAATATCCCTGACTCTGCCAGACTCCTGGGGTCAGTGTCCCCAGTATAATTATCTGAGTGCCCATCTAACATCCTAAACTAGAGAAGCCTGGTGTTCCTCCAGTGTTTCCAAGGTGGGCTCCAACGTTCAAGTTCCTGCTGCCAGCTCACCTCTTACTAGCTCCCTCCATTTTGTTTTTGAGATACCGTCCTCTCTCTTCTTCCACATCCTCCGTAGCCTCCACACCCACCTACACAAAGCTGTTCCTGAAGGCCTACTGATGATGGAGGCAGCGATAGAAAAAGAACACAGACCGAAGTTGTATGGCACACACCAGGGCAGACAGAGCATCTCGCCACTCGGCCCACGGCAGCACCGTCCCTGGGATCTCAACTTCCTGTGCCGAGACTGCGCTCACCCTCTCTGCTCTGAGCTCCAGGGCTAGAATACAGATGTCTTCTGTCGGTTTCTTGGGCAAAGCACTTTTGGATCCCCTTTGTCTCACTCTGTCCCCCTGAGCTTTGCTTTCAACAACCACAAAGGGCCCTTTCATGTGGGTTTCTACTCTGGGCTCCACTCCAAACAACGTAAAGAACGACATGAAACCCCGAAATGGCGATTTTTCTTGTACGTGCCCCAGATTAGACTTCTGGTCAGAAATCCTTCTCCCGTCATTAGTTCTCATGAATGGAAAGGAACGGAACAGGAAAGTGACTCTCCCAGCGTCCCCAGCGAAAGCCCAGATCATGGGGGTCTGGGATTCCACTCTCACAGGCAGACAGCACACTAAGCCCTTACAGCAACATCTTGAGACGTGTATTATTATCCTTATTTTACAAATAAGGAGATTGAACCTTGGAGGATGGAAGTAATTTGCCGAGTGTCACTAAGCTAACAAGTTGTAGAATCAAGAGGTCAGTGCTCCGACGGCTGCTCCCTCCTGACAACCAGCTGCCTGGGAAAATGCCCGACTACCTTTAGACCGCCATGCTGTGAGGAAGCCCAGCCTGCCTGTGAAGAGAGGACGGCTCACAGGCAGCGTCAAGGAAGCAGACCCGTGGGGAAAGCCTTCCTGGGTCTCCTGGGCCATTTAGGGCACCAGCTGAATGCAGGTGAGGGATTGGCTTCCCGCAGTGTCACATGGACTGAATTATCTGGAGAAACTCTACAAATCACTCACCGTTCTTATTTTTAAGCCCAAAGGCCAGCGTTCTTATAAAGCTCCCTGACAGGAGATGCACCACTCAGAAACCAGCTCGTGTTCCATAGACAAATTCCTCCAGAAGAATCTGCCTGACTGGTGGCCCAGTGGCACAGCCTGGTGGGGTCGGAAGTAACATTCAAAGGGAAAGAAGATGCTGGCTCAGAACCGCCCCCCACACGGAAAGGAAATCTAATTACGGGGCCAGCGTTGTGGCACAGTGGGTTTAGCCCACCAGAGTCCCTGCTGCTCCATTTCCCATCCAGTTCCCTGTTGATGTGCCTGGGAAAGCAGAACACAGTCCAAATAACATGCGCTCCTGCCACCCACATGGGAGACCAACGGAATCTCAGGTTCCTGGTTTCAGACAGCCCAGCTGTTGCAGCCATATGAGGAAGTGAACCAATGCTTCAAAGATCTCTTTCCCTATCTATCTCTACCTTTCAAATAGATCTTTTTTACAAATATAATCACATTTCTGCCTATCTGTTTCCTTTCTTGTGTGTGTGTGTGTGTGTCAGAGAGAGAGAGAATGAGAAAGAGAGAGAGAGAGAGAGGAGAGATCCTATGCCTGATGTCCTCTGCACAGAGCCTGCCAAGAACTTTAGAAGATAGCCAGGAGACTACTGACTCTCAGCAAAGCAGGCCACTTCACTACTTGTGTCCCATCTCCATAACTTGAGAAATGTCTCAGATTCATATGAAACACATTCATTAAACATCTAGCACGGGCCAGACCTGGTTCTAGGCACAGTGGATTGTGGAAAGGGCAGACATGGCCCTGTTTGCAAGGAACTTCAACTCAAATACTAGGAAGACAGATAACACTTAAAGGAGCAGCTCAATGGAGTATAAAATTTGGAGTGGGGAGAGCAATAGGAGGAACTATGAAGAAGAAGTGTGTTGAGGGATGGACATGATGGGGGTGGGAGGGCAGGGAGCAGTGTCTGTTTTTCACATTCTCTCAGAAAATGTGACTATTTAAAAGATTTATTTATGTATTTGAAAGGCAAAGTTACAGAGAGGCAGAGGGGAGAGAGAGAGAAATTCTTCCATCGCTGATTCACTCCCCAAATAGCCTTAATGGCACTGATCTGGAGCCAGGAGCCAGGAACTTCCTCCAGGTCCCCCACGCGGGTGCAGGGGCCAAGGACTTGGGCCATCTTCTACTGCTTTCCCAGGCCACAGCAGAGAGCTGGATCGGAAGAGGAGCAGTCAGGTCTCTAAACAGCACCCATATGGGATGCTGGCACTGCAGGCAGTGGCTTTACCTGCTACACCACAGCACCAGCCCCAAAAAGTGACTTCTGAACAAAGACTTGATGAATGGAAGGAGTGAACCATGTAGAGAAATGAAGAAGGAACATTCCAGAAAGCAGGAACCGCACGTGTCAAGGCCCTGAGGAAGACACAGGAGTGGGCTATGCAAAGAAGATCCAGGCAGTGTGGCTGGAGTGAAGGCAGAGGGATTAGACAGGGGAGATGCGTGGGAGTCACACGGCAAAGGGCCTTCCTTGCACAGTGGGGAGAGTGGGTTTGGCCTGGGTGGTGTGCAAATGCATGGGTTTTGAGCTGTGGTGGCAGGGAAAGACTCTTGAGAGAAAAGCCCGGAGGCAGAGAAACTGGGTGGGTGGGAGGTCACTTCAGCTGTGCAGGTGCGCTTTGACAGTGACCTGAATCTAGGTGTAGGAAGCGATAAGGCACAGGTTGCCTTTTGAAAGTAGAACACCTCAAGTTCACACACATGATTATTACTCACTCTCAGTCCTTCAATCTGAGATTTGGAAGTGCTTCCATTTTTTAAACTGAGGACTGAAAGATCAGCTCTGGGTGCTTTGTGCCTCTGGAGGCAACGCTTGGCATTGCAAGCTTGTCCTCTGAGTGCAGAGGGGCCCATATCTCCAGTGGCACCAGGGCAAGGACACTGGATTTTATTTAGTCCGAAAGGAAATGGCCTAGGTGGACAGACCTGTAACTCCTTCGTCACCCATACAGCAATCTCTTGAGTTTGTGTTCTTTGTCGACGTGGAAGAGACTTCAGTTTTCTAACGTGTGCCTTGAAGAACCACATGGTTATGCCTGTTGCAGGCTGAGAGATATTCCCGGATGTGCACAGCTAGTTTCTAGAGAAGGGGAGGACTAATCTGAGCAAGGAATCCAGGAACTTCAGGGGAGGAAGAACCCTAAATCCTTTCCCCCAGTATTTAAAGTGAGGAAAACAGGAGTAGCCCTGGCCATATTTTGTTGGCAGAAAGATTCCAAAGACGAGAAGACCCAAAGGAGGCCATGCTGGAGACTAGGCTTACCCCTACAGCCTGAAGTTCCTGTGGCTGGACCAGTTCTGGGCCAGTGTGTGGCTGGGGCAGGAATGGCCTCACGCTGCAGCCACTGGGATCCATGGTAGCACTCTGAGAACAATGCTTGCCAGTGGGAGACTGAAGAGGCCAGGGGTCCAGTGGGGTGACCCCTAGAGATTGCCAGAACAGTCTAGCCTTGAGAAGACACCACAAGGCTGACGAAGTTTTCACCAGCAAACGGTGCGTGTCTTACACCCGTGGAAAAGACCTCTTGCCTTACAATCATGAAGACTTGTAACCAGCTATCTTTACTGGTCGCACTGTGAGCATTTTTATCTATCTTTAGTTGTAGGGATTTTCAAAATTCTACAGATTTTCTACATACGTTACTTTTCCCAGAAAGCAAAAACAGATATAAAAGAAGAGAACATTTAGCCCACGCTCCTTCACCCTGCTCAGAAATGCCCCTAGGAACCCATGACCACCGATGACTCCCACGTGCTGTCGTGGCTCCTGTGAGGGCCCTCCGTGCTGAGTCCCAGGCTCCCTCAGCAGGAACCTGACCAGCCCATCTCCTCAGCTGCAGCAAGCTTCTCCAGCCCAGACCAGGGCTAGTGAGAGGGCCCTCCCAGACCCTGAGGGACTGACGAGGGTCCCTCTGCAGCTCACAGGGCACAGGCGAGGTGGCCACTCAAGGATGCCAGTGGAGTTTCCCACACATACCCCCGGCCCCACGCTGTCTTTTGCAAAGGGTTTCCCTTTAGGCACTAGGCCGGACACCTACCCAGCAACACACACACACACACACACACACACGCCCATGGGAGATTTGCATGCCTCAGCCCATCTTTCTGGGTTCACTTTGTGGTCACAAACACATCCTGTTGAAGGCCACACAGATGAGCACACTGACTCTCTCAGCCTTCAATGATCCCAGGCCAGACAGGTCCCAGGAGACACTGGAGAATCTGACACAAAGTAGAAGACCCGTAGTGTTGAAATAGAGATGTATGAATGAACTCCCAACTGGCTTCCTCCTATGCCAACCTCAATTACTCCTTCTGTCAGTTACCAGATTCTACCTCCAGAACTTAATTAGTGCCCTCATATCCATTCCCACCACCTCTGCAATGGTCCAGTCCTCATCCAGCTCTTACACTCTTGCCCTGGCTTCTGACCACCCTCCAATCCATGCTCCATGCATAGCAACAGGGATTTTAAAAATCAATTTCTGGGGGCTAGCATGGTATTGCAGCAGGTTAAGCCACCACCTGCAAAGCCAGCATCGTTTATGGGCACTGGTTCAAGTCCCAGATGCTCCATTTCCAATCCAACTTCCTGCTAATGCATCTGGGAAAGCAGCAGCAGATGGCCCAGGTCCTTGGGCCCCTGCGCCCACGTGCGAGACCCAGATGGAGGTCCAGGCTCCTGGCTTCAGCCTTTCCCATTCCCAGCTGTTGCAGCCGTCTGGGGAGTGAACAGGCAGATGGAAGCTCTCTAACTCTGCCTTTCAAGTAAATAATAAATATTAAAATATCTGTTTCCCCCTTTCTTTCTTAAATACAATCAATAGCTCCCCATAACCATCTGTGGAAACCTTAACTCCTTCACACCATCAATGCCTTCCCTAATGTAAAGGTAACCCTTCCTATTAAGCTGTTTTTCTTCCGTAAACTCTGGTCTCCAGAAATCCCCTACAGCCATCCAACTCTCCATACTAACACATACACACGTAGACACACACATACACAGAACCATCCTAACATAGCCAGGCTCACCAACGTTCCTCAGATAGAACACATTCCTCAGATACAACAGCCCTTCCTTTAATCCCTGTTTGTCAAAATTCAATTCCCTTTCCAAAATCCTTACACTCTACCTTGGAAAGTGAATAGAACAGAAACCCTCAGGTTTCAAGTCAGGCCACCACTGCACCTTGCATCTACTTCCTTAGATGGCCTCATCATACTGGGCTTTGTCTGCCGCATCTCGACTTTGAGCTGCTAGGAAACAAACACCACTCCCTGCCTCTATTGTCCCCTGCAACACAGGGTGCAGCACACGGCAGAAGCCTCTTTGCTCCCCACTGGATCAAGAAGCAAATCACCCTCGTCTTGGCTTCCATACAAACGACGCTTGAGAAGCATCATGGCTCAGAGAGTGAGTCACAGACTCCAGGTAACTGGGAGCTATTAATAGACCCAAGCAGTGATACACTGACATAAATCTGTATAACTTTGTTCAATGAATTCACTGACATTGATCTCATTGCCCACATACTTGAGCACGTGTGTGTGTACATATGCACACTAGTGCCCCCTTATCTGCAGACCCCCAGTGGATGTCTGAAATCATATTACTCACTCCTACATGTACTAGGGTTTTTTCCCCCACTTTTAAAGTGTAGTTGTCTGCTTTTTTCTATTTCATATTTTCAAACCACAGCTGGCTACAAGTAAATGAAACTGCAGAAAGCGAAACTACAAACAAGGAAGAGGTACTAGTGTATCCTCTCTAGCCAGTAGGGTTTGTTTGAAAGGAAAGGCCACCCCAAACACACCAGACACCGGAGCAAGGGAAAACATTTATTGTCGAGTCGGGGAAACCCGCCAGGCTGCCTCCCCATGCACAGAGCAGCCTGCACTAGGAGAAAGGGTCTTATACAGCTTGGCAGAGGTCAGGACGTGGGTGTGGGTGTGGGTGTGGGTGTGGTGGAACTGACACTTGGGGTTGGGCTGTTTGGTCACCTGACTTCTCGTAAGCCAGGCTGGGCTTAGGAAGACGGCACCATTTTACTAACACTGTTTCCCTGGAGAATTCTGCCTAATACAGCCATGAATCCTCAACAGGCCGTACTGACTACACAACTCTTGCCATGTCGTCCTGGCTCCTGAGGCCCGGTAGTTCATGCAGGAACATATTTTCCAAAGCTGATGTTTCACATGGAGGGACATCCATTAGTGTGACACTCCTGACCCGGTCACCCCTCCCTCGCCTGGTTGGTGAATTAGAAGCAGGGTCATGGCAGGATTACCTGGCCCCTTCCTCTTCATTCTATGTCCCACGTGGAAAAACACCCAGCGGGGCTGCCAGGTAAGCAGTCTGCCCGACTCTGTGCTCAGACAGCAGGCTCCTTGGTTTCTCACTGTAAGCTGTGTCTTCCAGTGTAGACTTAGTGATCATAAAGGTCATGTTTCTCTCTGCCTTTCCTATTCAGGACCTCGGGCAGGGCAGCGTCCCAGGCGATGCATGTATTTTGACTTCACGGCTCCTGGAGTGTGTTCACTGAAGGACAAGCCTGGGTGAGCCCAGACAGCTCCGGGGAGGCAGGGCTGAAGTGTCCTGAGAAGGAGTTTGAGAAGGACTGCTCGCTTACGGGAGCTGCGAGCAGCCAAGCAGGGCAGCTGTGTGAAGACGTCCGTGAAGCCCATCCCCGACGGTCAATGCAAGGTGGAATTATTGTCCTGACTGCGGCAAACCTGCTCGTGTTGGATTCCAGACACCTGCCCTGCCAAGCTCCACCCACGTGTATCTGGCAGTCCTCAGGAGCCGTCTCACACGTGACACCCAACAAAGAGAATCTTCTGCCGTTGGGGCCCCCACAAAGCTGTGCCCACAACACCCTCCACCTACTGCACGGCAGGGATCCCCTGGTGGTGGGACCAAGTATTTCAGGACTGCTAGGAGAGAGGATCCTGCCCAGTGCCATCTGTAGGCAGTCCTCTCTTCCTAGGGCTCAGGGCCAGGACTGGACAGGTCTGCATGACACTGGGCTCACACCCTCACTCCCCCTCCCCCCCGAAGTCTAAGGTCTTGTCCTGCTTCCGCAGGATGGCACATCTAGGAGGCTTCCGAGTTCCCACCTGGCTCCCTAGCCCAAGTTGCTGGAGACGCCTGGACACGTCTGAATTCCTACGGTGGATAGAGCATGCCCACGCTATAAATAGATCGCATAACCTGGCCTCAAGTCCCCTACGGCAGACACGGGTGCCCGTGGTAAACAGGGCCCTCCCAGCTCCATACTCATGGCCTACAAACTTCCAAACTGACCTCAGGGCTCCACTCCTCCCTTCCCGCCCTTCCCTCCCCTTCACTCCCTTCTCGACTTATCCAAGAGGAAGTGGCGAGGCGAGATGCAGAAGGTGGCACAGGTCTGAATCGGCTCCACTGCTCAAGCACCTGATGCATTATGTATTCTGCTGGTCCTCAGAACAGTGGGAGTTCGGGAGTCTGCCCTGTACTCATGTGTGCTCACCTCCCATGGGAGGGGAAGCATCCCAGCAAATGGGAGGCCCACCCCCAGGGTAACTCCCAGGAGGTGACAATCTCTGGGACGAGACGAGGAAGCTGGAAGAATGAGCAAGGCACACGGTGCACCTGAGGCTGCCCCTTTAAACTCAGAGGCAAACTCTGCTTCGTCCGTGGCAGCAGTGGTCCCCTGCCTGGTTTCCAGTTGCCACTTGGGAAATTCTCTGCACAAAAGTCTCGCCCTGTCCATCAGCACAAGCCAGGCTGTTTCCTTCTCCCCAGGTCATTCCCTAGGGAGAGTGTGCGGGAGGAAGACTGGGGAGGGAAAGCTCAAGAAGGTTTTTGTTGTCTTCCAGAAGAGGACCGAGCCAGCAGGGCCCAGGGATTCCCCCCACCGTCACAAGCAGGTGGTGTGGGAACAGTGAGGGAGCCGGTGCACTTGCACTGGTTGGCTGTCATCTGGACCTCAGAGGCCTCTGCTGCCTGAACCTCCTCCTGTTGCTGGAGCTCACATGCCAAGTGCTGTGCAGTCCAGCTCCTAGGGCACAAGGCTTGCAAGCAAGCAGGGCCCTCCCACCCTTAGGGCAAGCTCACCCAAGGAGACCCAACAGGGAAGATGCTGTCCAAGGTTGAGCTGGAAGGTGCCCAGGAGAGTCCAAGGGCATCCCAAGACAAAGAGCCCACACTGGGATGACCCTTGGTGTCATTCTTCCTCCCACCACCCACCCCAGCTGTAGTCCCCACTTTGGCTAAAACAGGAAGTAATAGAATGAATACAAGGGACCGGTGCTATGGTGCAGAGGGTTAAAGCCCTGGCCTGAAGCACCGGCATCCCATATGGGCACCAGCTCTAATCCTGGCTGCTCCTCTTCCAATCCAGCTCTCTGCTGTGGCCTGGGAATGCAGTGGAGGATGACCCAATCCTTGGGCCCCTGCACCCGCGTGGGAGACCTGGAAGAAGCTCTAGGCTCCTGGTTTCAGATCAGCACAGCTCCGGCCGTTGCAGCCATCTGGGGAGTGAACCTCAGATGGAAGACCTCTCTGGCTCTACCTCTTTCTGTAACTGTCTTAATAAAATAAATCTTTAAAAATAGAATGAATACAAGTTCACAAACTTGGCTGTCTAAGAAATGCATCGGAGCTTTTCATTTCAATCTGACTTCAAGACCTACTCCCTCCAGGCTGCTGGGAGATCCCAGCCAGTCACTGCTGCGCCCTCACCCTTAGGGCCACACAGAGGGTGCTGGGGGATGCTCCTACTGTGCAAAGCATTTGCCCCACCCCACCCTCAGCCTTAGAGTTAGTTACAGCAGTGAGCCTTCCACGTGATCCCTTGAAATCTCATCCCTCTAAGACTTTCATGCACTGGGAGCCCCTGTCACCCTGCGGCCTGGTGTTCTGCCTTCCTAGTGTCCTCTCTTTTTAGTTTATTTGACAGGCAGAGTTATAGACAATGAGAGAGACAGAAATGTCTTCCCTTCATTGGTTCACTCCACAAATGGCCGCTGGTGCTGTGCCGATCTGAAGCCAGGAGCCAGGTGCTTCTCCTGGTCTCCCAAGCGGGTGCAGGGCCCAAGCACCTGGGTCATCCTCCACTGCACTCCCAGGCCACAGCAGAGAGTTGGACTGCAGGAGGAGCAACTGGGACTAGAACCGGCACCGCAGGTGGAGGATTAGCCAAGTGAGCCAAGGCGCCGGCCCCGCCCTCTCTCCTTCTGAAGTCTCTCCCAGCTCCCCACAGACACTGCCAGGGAGACTGCCTCTTTGAGGGACTCAGAAAAAAAAAAAAAAAGGCATCTCCCCTTCTCTGTCTTACCTGCTTCCCCTCAGAAGTCCTAGACCTTCTCCCTCCTTCCTCAAGGACACTTAGCAGTACATCTGCAATAAGCGTATGGCAGTGATCCCAAGCAGGAGCTTGGTTTCCACTTTATGTTGGAGAGGTAGGAGTAGGCTTCTCTGGGGGTGCGTGGTGTAAGTAGTAAAATAAAGCAACAGACAAGATCCTTTTAGATGGTGATGAGGACGGAGAAGAAAACACAGGCAGGGATAGGAGGGAGGAGACAGTACAATCGGAGAGGTCACAGAAGCTCCTCTGTAGAGGCGTCCTCTGAGGTGAGACAAAGGAGCCCGGTACAGGCCGTTCTGTGGGGGAGCTTTCCAGGCCATGGAAGCACCAAGCACCAAGCACCAATGCCCCAAAACCGTTACAGACTTGACTCCTAGGAGTAACAGAAATGCCCAGGGGGACCACTTGGCCAGCTTCAGGATTGTGGTTTGGGAGTTGAATTCAGAGAGAAAAGCAGACAGAGAATGTTCTTCCAGAGGGGACAAACAAGTTCTGGAACAAGGCGGCTGGCCAGGGGAAAGGAGAGGCACCACCAGGGAGCATGGCCAGTAGACTTTCAGGAGCTCTGGTGACTATCAGGAGAGGCGAGCTTCCCTTTTCTGGCTGGTAGCATCAGGTCCTCAGTGCAACTTTCCCAGTATCTCTGGCCTTGAATTCGCTATTCCAGGCCCACAGTCTGGTTTGGAGAACTCTAGAGAAGTGGTAGGAACAAGGCCAGAGTTGGTAGATAGAGCAATCTGAGTCGGAGCCCACTGGGTGTGCAGAACACGCGAGACTTTCAGAAACACCAGGGCAGTGGACAGGATTCCTGGGATGGGTGGAGAGCCTGGATGGTGACCACTGATGTCCAGACAGCCTCTTGAAGAAGTCAAACTGGATAGGAGGAACTTGAGATCTTATTTGGAAAACTAGAATTGGATCTCTCAAAAGACAAAGCCACTTCCCTTGCTAAGTCATTCAAAACCATCAAAGTTAAGTGCCTGAAAACATTGGCCAGAATAGCCCTGTGTCCCCTCTTCGACTTGGCAACTTTAATGAGTCAAATTTTATTTGTTCATTTCTTGCATTTGAAGCATTCTTTGATGACATCCTTGGCCAGAGATTCTTTGCCATAGTCCTTAACCACTACGCAACTGCACCTAACCACTTTACGGGGCTTCCCCTCTTGCTCAGTTTACAGAGGCCTACCCACTCCAAGTTTGTTGTTGTCATCAACCTTAATGAGATTGAGCTGGTACTCAGCACAGAGGGCCTCCACCAGCTTGGCATACACAGGCTCACCACAGTTAGATGCAAACACACAAAGATGGGCTTGGTGCTCGTCTAAGGCTTTGGCAGCTTCATGAAGTCCACGTGCTAGGCCATCATGGATGAGGGCAGCAGTAGTACAGTCCATCACACCTCCAACAGCAATGCCTTCCTCAGCCATGGCGGTGGGTTACAGGTCAAGGCCAACCTTTAACACACCCAGGTCTCCACCTGCACCTGACTTGGCAGCGGCAGGGAAAGAGAACTTGGCAACACTGTTCTTCCCACAGCCCCATCGGAAGGAAGGTGATCCTGTGGCCAGCTGTGCCTAGAGAAGTTTCCCTGATACAATGCCAAGGGTGACAGTCAAGAACTCAGTTCCAGGAGACTCCTAAAAAGGCCTGGCCTAGAAATGGGAGGGGAAGGCGGGTTTTTCAAAACTCCACTGCAGACTCCACTGTCCAACAGTGCTCGGGGTGCATCGGCTAGTCTGTTCTCATGAAGCTTACATTATAGTGTGTGACCATGGACAATAAATAAAACACAGTAAGCATTTAAATTATGATATGGTAGGAGGAGATACATGCTTTAAAAAGAAATATAGAACAAGACAATGGAGAGCAGCTGCATGAGACAGAGGACCAGCTGTACTTTATTTGAGAAGCAGAGAGACAGAATGACAGAGAGCGCCAATCAACTTGTTGACTCCTAAATGCCCACAATGGCTGGGACTGAGCCAGCCCAAAGCCAGGAACAGTAAACTTAATCCCAGGTCTCACACGAGGGTGGCATGTGTTTTAGCCATCACCACTGCCTCCCAGAGGCTGTATCAGCAGGAAACTGGATCCAAGAGCCAGAGCCAGGAATAAAACCCAGATGCTCTGATGTAGGATGCAGGCACATTAACTGGAGTCTTAACCATTCGGTCAAACACCCACCCCTAGTTGCACTTTTAAGATGGAAGTCAGAATAAGTTGACGTTTGGGTAAAAATTCAAAGTAAGGAAGAACATTCTTGGCAGAGGGAACAGCCAGTTCAAAGGCCCTGAGGTGGGAATGTGTGTCTCCGGCTATCAGAGGGAACACAGGATAATGTAGAAGGAAATGCAGTGAAGTAACAGAGGTCAAGTCACATGCGGCCCTGTAGGCCACTTTAGAACTTAAAGCACATTGGCCGGCGCCGTGGCTCACTAGGCTAATCCTCCACCTTGCGGCACTGGCATACTGGGTTCTAGTCCCGGTCGGGGTGCCGGATTCTGTCCCGGTTGCCCCTCTTCCAGGCCAGCTCTCTGCTGTGGCCCGGGAGGGCAGTGGAGGATGGCCCAAGTGCTTGGGCCCTGCACCCCATGGGAGACCAGTAGAAGCACCTGGCTCCTGCCTTCGGATCAGCGCGATGTGCCGGCTGTGGCAGCCATTGGAGGGTGAACCAACGGCAAAGGAAGACCTTTCTCTCTCTCCCTGTCCACTCTGCCTGACAAAAAAAAAAAAAAAAAAAAAAAAAAAAAATCAAAGGAAAAAAAAAAAAGAAATTGAAGCACACTAATGGGAGCAGAAATTGCCCTAACCGCCGTTATCAGAGAGACTACGCATTTGCTTCTCACATCCCAGCTCCTAGTGCCCAGCGAGTCTGTGCAGGTGGAGGCACTCACTGAGGTGTCCCATGTGTGCATGCTCAGTCATCACCCCAGGCCTCTGTCCCCACCCCCCACCCCCCACCCACCCCCGCCCCCCGTGCCCTTTGCTATCCTATAAGACTCCCTGATGAAACATGAGGGGACTTCAAGACATTCACGGGAAAAGTGAAGTTAAAAATAAGCTTATTTTGGTGCAAATGAAATCCATGGATATTTTTCATAATATTTCCCAATTTTTTGACGATCCCTCATGTAAGATTTAGTCTGACCCCCTCACCCCTCATGAAGGGGATACCACAGGTCTCTTAATACCATTTTTCTACCAGATTTTAAGAAACGGGCCGACAGTGCAGGTCAGTGTTCCCAAATCAAGTAAGTCGGCCAGGCCACGCATCTTCAGGCCTGGACTATCTGACCCGACTTTCTGCAGCCCTGCAGCAGCGTCTCCCTCCCTCCCACTCCAAGTCCATTCACTGAGCCCTGAAGACTTCCTCAGGAAGGAATTCCTGCGCAGAATCAAACAATGCCTAAGGCACACCAGCAAGCAAGGGAGCGGGGTGTGCGATTCTGTCTTCCATGGAGAAGGCCACACCAGATGTGCCCCGGTCTCACCCTGCCAGCCAGCCACTGAAAGAAAGGGCCGACCACAGTCCTGGGCACCTTCCCGCCCCGACCCCATACTCCCTCCCAGGGCCCTGCTGCCAGCACCTGAACCTCCAGGGCCTCACATTTCTGTGGGCGACAAGGGGCTCAGTTCCGATCAGGATATTCTTACAGTTCTTCCTCTGCTGGAGAAACGCTGAGTGGCAGCCCTGGGCCTCAGGGCTGTCACAGCTGGGAACTAGAGGAGCACGAACTCGGAACCTCACAAGGAAGCTTGGCAGATGCTTTTGGAGTTATCTGGCGCCACCAAAATCTGTATTTGCCTCTCAGAATCGGGTTCGCCTCGACCTTCCCCAATGCCTTCTTGCCTCCGCCCTCAGACCACCTGCCTTGGGGAGTTGCTGCCTTCTGAGAGGAAAGAAGGCCAGCACCTGCCACCCTGCCTGGACGCAGGCCAGCACCTGCCACCCTGCCTGGACGCAGTGCCTGTGTGCCCAGAGCCAAAGGAAAACAGGCAGCAGAAAGAGTTCCAAGGCTCTGGGACGCTAACTCCTGTAGACAAACGGAACTCCAGTCAGCAGGAGTCATCACGTGCCTTAAAACACACGCTATTTTGGGCTCAAATCCACGTTATACATCCTAGAGGGAAATCAAATATCTGCTTTGAGGTGTCTGCAAATTGCAAGAGGACCTATATTCTGCTCTGACCTCTGGCTCCAAATCCCACCCTCGCTGAATTCTTATTCCGTGCTCTCCCTAATTCTGTACCTTCTTCACCCAACCCTACCCTCTTGCCAAAAAAAGCAATCAGTTTTGTAAGCACTGCACGTTAACAGAATCTGTACTGATAGTTTGTAGGTCGTGAAGGACGGGTTACACCTTCTCAGACAGCAGACAACCTAACATCCGATACCAGCTGTCCCACTTCAACATCCTCTAGAGATTTCTCCCTGGCCACGCCTTAGGGTGAAGCACCAGGACTCTGCTCCTCCCCCCTCCCCCACCCAGGCAACCTTCCCACTGCCTGCTCCCCGATATGCACACCTGAGGCTCACCTAGGTGTGTCACTGAACCCAAATCCTCGGACTCCAGCAGTGCCAGCTTTCAGACAGCAGCTTTACAATGATGAGCCTTGTCATAATCCTGATGTGAATTCTCATTCACTAGAGAGCAGAGGGCACGTCCGTTTATCTTTATAAGCTGACCCTCAATCGGTGGCATGGTCTGCCCTCTCGTCTTTCCAGCTAGGAGCCTACCATTACGAATATGGCCGACCACAAGCACTCTACCTCAACCTCCTCACCACAGGACACCGCCCCCGGCAGGCGGCATCTGCACACTCCACCGGCTAAGTAACCCCAGACAGCAGAGTTGCGAGTGCCGGACCACGGGGGCTCGGCTCAGGTCCCCAACTCCTACGGAAGCTGGGCTCAGCTGCAAAATGGCTGCCAATCTCCTACAACCTCTTCAGGGAGGGTTTGTAACTTGAACACAAAGCCTGCAGGCATCAGCGACGCCCTCCTCACTCCAGAGTTTGTAACCACTACCCGGCAGCCAGGGACCAGGGCACCAACAGCTCCGTCTCTGCATTACAGCCTAGGGTGACAAGGTAGCCATAAGCCAGGTTAGTATTTAATTGGCAATTTGAGAAAGAGGTACCATTATGAAAAAACTTCAATTTTCAAAAATACCCTTCAGGGGAGTTGCGAAAAACTGATAGGAGTTAAGGGCAGGAAAAATAAAAATACAAAATGTTTAAGACAGTTTTTTAAATTGTGATTCAATAAGATACCGCCTGTGAGTACCTTTTCACAGACATGCACAGAGCAATTCTGAAACAGATTCTCATTCCTGTATTTCACATTCTGAAGAGTCTGGCTTTCTAATTTAAAATATTAACCATAAAAACGAAGATGAATCAGATGCATGGATTTATTGTATCCGTTGGAGAATGGCTTAGCTCATATAAAACAATCGCGACAAATGAACCTAAAGTTAAGGATGGATGGAAGCCCAGAGCCAATTAAAACTAAATGGGAAAGAGATTTAAGTCTGAAAACTGAAGATAAGGGCTAGCAATTATCCTGTCATCTAACCAAACACACAACTGCTAATGTTCTGGATGACTTGATGTATTTTTAATTATCATATCAAGCATTTGACTCTAGTTAGAAAAATGAAATTGACCATAAAAAAATTTCAGCCTTTTGCCCAATAATTCAGAGGGAGAATAATCCCTCTCTGCCCACACAGTCTCCACACAGAGACACAGTGGTGCAGTGCCATCAAAATGATATCATAAATTATGCAGAAAGAACTCTCCCATCTCCCGATCTGTGTTTACCTCATATTAATTCTCAGTTGAATGTGGAAATGTTTAGCTTTGCCTCATTTACATTGTTAATAGTCTTATACTAGATTATAGAAAAAAGAATGGGCAAGAAGGCCCTGAAACACAGCAAGTAGCTTAGAAGTCTTAGCCAAAATTATTCAGCGGAAGGCAACACTACCTTTTGACTCTGGGCCGGAGGATCTCTGTCCTGGTCCTGTGTTTGAAGGCCTTCCAGGCCTCACACCACACACGCACACACATGCTTATGACGATCATGTGAACACCTGCCACCTGAGGCGTGGTGTCCAGCGCTGCTGCAGACCAGCCCACAATCTCATATGTGTTCTTGTTTCCAGCACCCTTCAAGCCCCAGAAAAACCATCACATCTCTTGCCCATATTCTTGAAACAGAAGCCGGCTGTATTCGTGGGTTTTGTCCTGCAGACTTGGAACCACAGGTAGGTTCTGAGCAATGGAAGCACTCAGGAGTTAAGAGAAAAGACAAATTAACTTGTCAAGCCCTGGCCTTCAGCGGAACTGCAGTACTTCTTACATAGTGAATTATCTCTTGGTAAGCACCAGGTGTCTGATCTTCCTACTCTTTATATTTTCAATTGAGCTTCCCGAAGTATTTGCAGATCACCACAATGTTTGCAACAGATGAAGGTAGCAGCTGAAGAATGCTTTTCACCATTAAGCACATCATATTGCCTGTACATTTGTTTATCTGAGTGAAGCACAACACCAATTTCTTTAAAAGAATTTATTTGACAGAGTTACAGATAGTGAGAGGCAGAGAGAGAGAGAGAGAGAAAGAGAGAGGTCTTCCATCTGCTTGTTCACTCCCCAAATGGACAGAACTGGGCCAATCCAAAGCTAGGAGCCAGGAGCCTCCTCTGGGTCTTCCACGCAGGTACAAGGGCCCAAACACTAGAGCCTTCTTCTACTGCTTTCCCAGGCCATCAGCAGAGAGCTGGATTGGAAGAGGAGCAGCTGGGACGAGAACCAGTGCCCATATGGGATGCTGGCACCATAGGCAGAAGATTAACCTACTGCACCACAGCACTGTCCCCAACACCAATATTTTCATTGCTAACTAGAAAAACATTGACATCTGTATTATAAATTCTCAAAAATTTCATTAAAATTCAGATTTATACAAAGACTTTTTGTAAAATATTTGTATTCAATACTTCTGCTTCCAGGAAAATGAGGTACTTAGATGTAACCATTTCTGCCATTAGGTACAACTGCAAGTCCTGGAAATTATATACATACATGTGAATGTACGTGTGTTTGCGTAAAATATATTAAGACACTGAAAGGCAGAGCAAAGAAGGCAGACTGCATACTTGAAAACTCAAGGAAATAGGGCTGTGCTGTGGCGTAGCGGGTAAAGCCACCACCTGCAGTGCCAGTATCCCATATGGGCGCTGGTTCGAGACCCGGGTGCCCTACTTCCTATCCAGCTCTCTGCTGTGACCTGGGAAAGCAGTGCATAATGGCCCCAAGTGCTTGGGCCCCTGCACACACATGGGAGACCCAGAGAAAGCTTCTGGCTTTGGATCAGCAGAGCTGATTGGTTGCAGACGTTGCAACCAATTGAGGAGTGAACCAGCAGATGGAAGACCTCTCTCCCTTTCTCTGAATAACTCTGATATTCAAATAAATAAATCTAAAAAAAAAAAACCCAAGGAATCAAAGTGTGACTTCCCCCAGATTTCCTTGTCGTACTCCATACTTAGAGCAGAATAAACCAGCAACTCAGGAACAGATACAAACCAGACAGACCTCAACGCAAGTTTTCTCTCTCAAGCCAAAGGACCAGGAAAGAGCAGACTGGGAAATTTTTTGCATATTAACCACTCTATCTCCACTCCAAAACAAAGCTGTCACCCATAGCAGCAAAGGCCCAATGGGAGCCTGGACCTCCACCCTTGAGAGACTGTAACTGGTGCCCAACACACCAGCAGGGGTGATATCAGACACCAACCAGGGGGCCTGAACCTCCATCCTACCTGGCCGACAGCAGAGTCCACGCAAGCCCCTGACAGCACAGTGGGGACCACACTGGGAGCCTGGACGTACAATCTCCATGCAGCAACAACAGGAAGCCTCTTCCTCTCCACTCCCCCTGGGATCAGCGCAGGCCTAGAGAGAGCGTGGCTTTCACCACCACCCAGCAGCAACAGGGCCTTTCCAACTTAAGTCGGTGGAGGTCACATGATGAGCCGGGATGGCAGCCTCCACGTGTGGTTAGTGAGCAGCAGCACTCACAGGTATCAGCTGTCAGCAGAGGACAAGGGAGACCATGGACTTCCACCTCCACCTTGCACTAATACAGCATTACGACCAGATGAGGCTCTTCCTCAATTGCTGACCAAATGTGATCCAATACCAGGTGGGTAGATGTGGCCTTGACAAACCAGATAATACCTTGGTCAAAAGCCTGAAGCAACAAGATTGTATTTGGAGGTAAAAATACAGCCTTAATTTTTGCATTTTTTAAAAGATTTATTTATTTATTTGAAAGTCAGAGTTACACAGAGAGAAGGAGAGGCAGAGAGAGAGAGAGAGAGAGAGAGAGAGAGAGAGAGAGAGAGAGAGGTCTTCCATCCACTGGTTCACTCCCCAATTGGCCACAATGACTGGAGCTGCACTGATCTGAAGCCAGGAGCCACAAGCTCCTTCCTAGTCTCCCACATGGGTGCAGGGGCCCAAGATCCCGGGTCGTCCTCCATTGCTTTCCCAGGCCATAGCAGAGAGCTGGATTGGAAGTGGAGCAGCCTGGACTCAATATGGCGCCCATATGGGATGCTGGCACTGCAAGTGGCGGCTCCATCTGCTATGCCATGGCACCGGCCCCAACTTTTACATTTTCTTAGCAAGCCAATTCAAGATGGCCAGGTGCATTGTTTATTGTTAATAGGACTTTATGAAGCGCTAATGAAACCGTACTGTAAACAGTCACACGTGCTTTCTGGGTATGTGGGCAGAACACAAGGAGATCACTTTGGGTTTCGTTTCTGAGAGCGTGCAGGGTCTCCATTCTGCACACAACCCCTGGCGTCATTGTGTGCCCTGCAGCGCTGCCAGCAGGACCAGAGTTCATCTCTCTTTCCATTTCTATGCCCTTGTGTCTCTTTTGTACTTTTGCGAATCTAGGTTCTGTTGAACATCTTACAGAAGAGCCCACTGGTTTCATCACAGCTGAAGACCTGATTTGACTGGTATCCTTTCTCCTTCATCAATTTCTCTTTTGCTATTGTTATTTACTTATTTACTTGAAAGTCAGAGTTATACAGAGAGAGGGAGAGACAGAGAGATCATCCGTCTGCTGGTTCACTCCCCAAATGGCTGCAAACGCCAGGGCTGGGCTAGGCCAAAGCCAGGAGCCAGGAACTTTAGCTGGGTCTCCCACACAGGTGCAGGGGCCCAAGGACTTGGACATGTTCTACTGCTTTATCAGGTGCATTAGCAGGGAGCTGGATCAGAAGTGGAGCAGCTGGGACTCGAACCTGCACCCATATGGGATGCCGGCACTGCAGATGGCAGCTTTACCCTCTGCGCCACATTGGACCCCACCCCCATGAATTGCTCTAAGTCTACTAGAAACGTAGCAGCAGTGTCTTTGTCAGTTGAAGCAGCCTCTCAGGAATTTTCTGTTTCTCCCCTCTCCAACCTCTTTCTGAATCCGTGTAACTAATCCTTCCTTGCAGCAAATAGCTTAATGTTACTCATTTTAGGGGACCGCTTGCTGAGGTCTTTGTATAAGGCTTAACAATTTCTGGAACAGCGGATTGCCAGCACTTGGAACATTTCTGCTCATGTCTTTCACCCACAAACAATGCCTCTTCCCTCTTAATTAAGCACTCACCACACACTCTAGCTGTGATTTTGCTGTTTGGGGTGCAAAAGCAAAACCAGCACAGGTCTCTCCTTCTTCACAGTTTCACAGATGGAAGCTAACTTCTTCCCATAGATCATAGCAACCTCAGTATGTGATTTTTTTCTTTTATTAATGAGAACCTTTGCCTTTTCACATCAAAGTGGCGCTTTACAACTTCTTCTTGGCATATCCAAATTCCCATCATCACTTACCTTGCACTTTAGGGCCATTATTAGGTAAAACGAGAATTACTAGAACATAAGCCCTGCAGTTCTGTGACAATCCATCTGATGGATGAGATGGTTACTGAGTGACCATGGACAGGTAGAGTCTACGGTGGACATACGCTGCACAGAGGGGTGATTCGTGTCTCAGGCAGGGTGCAGCAGGCTGGTGTAAGACTGCATCATGCAACTCACAGCAGTGCACAATGTAAAACTCACAAACTGTTTATTTCTGGAATTGTCCATGTCATACTGTCACATCGTGACTGCCCTCTGATAACTGAAGGTGCAGAAAGTGAAACTCTGCACAAGAGGGGTGTGGCATACACAGCGTGATCCCTACAGCAAGCATTTCTTTTTTTTTTTTTTTTTTTTTTTTGACAGGCAGAGTGGACAGTGAGAGAGAGAGACAGAGAGAAAGGTCTTCCTTTTGCCGTTGGTTCACCCTCCAATGGCCGCCGCAGCCGGCGCACCACGCTGATCCGATGGCAGGAACCAGGTACTTCTCCTGGTCTCCCATGGGGTGCAGGGCCCAAGCACTTGGGCCATCCTCCACTGCACTCCCTGGCCACAGCAGAGAGCTGGCCTGGAAGAGGGGCAACCGGGACAGAATCCGGCGCCCCGACCGGGACCAGAACCCGGGGTGCTGGCGCCGCTAGGCGGAGGATTAGCCTAGTGAGCCGCGGTGCCGGCCAGCAAGCATTTCTAAAACCTCAGAAAGAAATACACTCAAAATCACTGTGGACGGATCAAAATGGAATTCTAAGAAGGCAAGCAAAGGAAAATAGGAAAATGAAAAGGCGAGGCAGGCAGGAAGCAAAAGGCAACATGGCATATTTATAGTCCTATCAATAATTATATTAAATGCAAATAGTCAAAATACACATTGGGAGAGCAAATTAAAACACACAACCTAACTATGAGGGTACTTCAAAAGGTTCATGAAAAATGCAACTGAAAGGTAAAATTATGTTAGTGTGAAAAGTTTGAAATCCATGCACATTTTTTTCTCTTTTTTAAGATTTGTATTTATTTGAAAGTCAGGGTTATAGAAAGAGACAGAGAGAGGCCGGCGCCGCGGCTCACTAGGCTAATCCTCCGCCTAGCGGCGCCGGCACACCAGGTTCTAGTCCCGGTCGGGGCGCCGGATTCTGTTCTGGTTGCCCCTCTTCCAGGCCAGCCCTCTGCTGTGGCCAGGGAGTGCAGTGGAGGATGGCCCAGGTGCTTGGGCCCTGCACCCCATGGGAGACCAGGAAAAAGCACCTGGCTCCTGGCTCCTGCCATCGGATCAGCGCGGTGCGCCGGCCGCAGCGCACCGGCCGCGGCGGCCATTGGAGGGTGAACCAACGGCAAAGGAAGACCTTTCTCTCTGTCTCTCTCTCTCACTGTCCACTCTGCCTGTCAAAAATAAAAATAAAAAAATAAAAATTTCTTGGTTGGGGCCGGTGCTGAGGTGCAGTGGGTTAAAGCCCTGGCCTGAAACGCCAGCATCCCAACTCTCTCTGTGGCCTGGGAAAGCAGTAAAAAATGGCCCAAGTCCTTGGGCCCCTGCGCCCACGTGGGAGACCCAGAAGAAGCTCCTGGCTCCTGGCTTCAGATCGGCTCAGCTCCAGCCATTGTGGCCATTCAGCGGATGGAAGACCTCTCTCTCTGTCTTGACCTCCCTGTAACTCTGTCTTTCAAATAAATAAAATAAATCTTTAAAAAAAATTCTTGGTGGGGGAACCAGGCAAAGCAGTTTCAGATATAAGACACCAGACAAAAGAGCTGCAAGATGTGTGAAGCAAAACCTGACAGAAAGGACAGGCCAGTGCACAATCATGCTGAGACACTTCGGTCTCCCTTTCTCACACCACTGTCAGAGTAACCAGCGGAAAGTCATCACAGGTGTAGAAAAACTCATGCACATTATCAACCAACAGAATCCAGCCAACACGAATGAAGCGCTCTGCTCAAGAACAGGGGAGGCCGGCGCCGCGGCTCACTAGGCTAATCCTCTGCCTTGCGGCGCCGGCACACCGGGTTCTAGTCCCGGTTGCCCCTCTTCCAGGCCAGCTCTCTGCTGTGGCCCGGCAGTGCAGTGGAGGATGGCCCAAGTCCTTGGGCCCTGCACCCCATGGGAGACCAGGATAAGTACCTGGCTTCTGCCATCGGATCAGTGCGGTGCGCCGGCCGCAGCGCGCCAGCCGCGGCGGCCATTGGAGGGTGAACCAACGGCAAAAGGAAGACCTTTCTCTCTGTCTCTCTCTCTCTCACTGTCCACTCTGCCTGTCAAAAAAAAAAAAAAAAAAAAAAACACAGCGGAGTACAAATTTACATCAGGTGCCTGAGGAACATAGCACAAGACAGATCACACCCTGAACCTTAAATAATCAATTAATTAAAGCTTAGTTAAGTTAGAAGTGAAATCTTACTAAAAGATTATGTTTTCTAACCACAGTGCAGTCACACCAGAAATCAATAACAGAAAGATTTGAGAAACTCTCCAAATACTTGGAAGCTAATCAGCCCACTTTTAAATAATCCATAAGTCAAAGCACAAGCCTGAGAGAAAACATTTTAAGTACACTAAAATAAAAGAAAATCAAAATCTACCATATCAAAATGTGTGGGTTTTGGATAAAGCAGTGATCAGAGGTAAATCTCTAACACTAAATGATACATTAGAAAAGAGAAAAAGTCTCCAGAATCCAGAAAAGAAGGCTAAAATAAACCTAAAGTAAATGGGAGGAAGGAAATAATAATAACTAAAAGAAGAAATAGACATAATTGAAACAGAAATTAAATGAAACATAGAAGGGGTTCTTCAGTAGAAACTAATAAAATTAGCAACACTCTATGAAGACTGATGATAAAAAAAAAGGAGAGACAACACAAATTAGCAACATCAAGAATGAAACAGGATATCACCGCAGGCTTTTCACAAGGCAAAAAACAGTAAATGAATATTACAAACAACTCTACACACTTAAATATTTTCTTTTGACAGGCAGAGTGGACAGTGAGAGAGAGAGACAGAGAGAAAGGTCTTCCTTTGCCGTTGGTTTACCCTCCAATGGCCACCGTGGCCAGCACACCACGCTGATCCGAAGGCAGGAGCCAGGTGCTTCTCCTGGTCTCCCATGGGGTGCAGGGCCCAAGCACTTGGGCCATCCTCCACTGCACTCCCGGGCCACAGCAGAGAGCTGGCCTGGAAGAGGAGCAACCGGGACAGAATCCGGCGCCCCGACCGGGACTAGAACCCGGTGTGCCGGCACCGCAAGGCGGAGGATTAGCCTAGTGAGCCGCGGCGCCAGCTATACACTTAAATTTGACAAACAGATCCACTGCCCAAAAACCACCACAACTCGCCCAAAGTCATTGGACTGTGAAGAAAGCTGGACTGAGGGACTCCAGGATGGCTGAGGGGGACAGACAGGCCGGTTCTGCCCCGGGAAGACGGCAGGAGGAAAGCAGGGGAGAGCTGGAGAGACGCCTGCAGTGGACATTCTATGGGCAGAACAGGGAAAGTGCAGACTCGCAGCAGAGAGGGGACACACAGGCCTGGAGGAGACACCAGCTGCCGAGGGCAAGGGGAGAGCACCGCCTGTGGCATTTCCTGAGGGAGAGCCTTGCAGACAACACTGGCTTGGAGTCCGGTGGGGCCCTAGCGAGGGGCAGGGTCCCACCTAATCCAGTGAAGGACAGCACCCTTCCTTCTCCCCAGCCTCTCCACGGGGCACCCAGTGACACCAGCAGAGGCTGCAGCAGCGCTCAGGTGCACCCGACCGGCGGATTTTACCGGAGGGAGACGTCTGCATTCCCCACTGACTTTGAGTCTGGCTGGGAGGGCTGACCCAGGGGGCTGGGCACCCTCTTAGGACTGTGCGGTGCCCTCATGCCCTCAACCTGTCACAAGGCCCAGGGCTCCAACTGCCAAGGCAGAGCACCCACAGGCACCTGGTTCTGGGAGTGTCTCTGCTTCCCTGTGGACAGCGCAGGCCTGTGGGCTGAGAGCTGACCCGCTGCCCTCTGAGTGCCATAACCGTGGGAACTCGGTGGTTGCACAACAGGGCATGAAGGTCTCTGGGCAATCACTGTGTCTGGCATCAGAGGCTCGGGGCTCCCTGATTGCCTGGGGTGGCTCACTGCAGCGGCTTCTGTGCGAGCTGAGAGCAGACTGCGACTGCGACAGTCTCCAAACACTGAGGACCCCACAGATCCCTGTGTGATCCATGCACCTGCATGGGTGGGGCTGTACCTACCGTGGGCAGTCATGGACACTGGGAACCTTGGAAAAGAGGAGGTGAGGTTGTGGTTATGCCATCAGGCATGATCTTACCCTCCCTCCTGCTGACACAGAGGTCTACTGCACCCAACCTGGGTGTCACCCAGGCTTCTCACCCCACCTGTAACACTGACCAGAGCTCCCTGGGCCCACCCAGCACACACCTCTGGATAGCCACTGTATGAGCAGACACTCCACTGAGCCACAAATAGTTCAAAGATAAAACCCATCAGAGAAGAAAACCAACATGTGGTTCCACAAATACCTAAAAATAAAAGCAGAAATACAAGAAACAAGAGCAAGGATGACAACGTGACTCCCCAAAAGGAACACAGCAACCCTTCAATATTAGAGTGTGAAGATGAAGAGACTGATGAACTGCCTGAAAACGAATTCAAAAGAATGATCATAAAAACACTAGGAAACACAGAGACACAAATTCATGAGATAAAGAAATCCACACACAATATGGATGAAAAATTTTGCCAAGAGATTGAGATATTGAAGAGAAATCAAACTGAAATATCGAAAATGAAGAATTCAATACGTCAAATAGAAAATACAATGGAAAGCTTCAACAACAGACTTGATGAGGCAGAAGAAAGAATATCTGAGCTAGAAGACAAATTCTTGGAAATATCTCCGTGAAAAAAAGAAGAAAAATTAGAAAAGCTGAAAATATTGTTTGATACTTATGGGATACTAACAAATGACCAAACATACACGTCTTAGGAGTTCCTGAAGGCATGGAAAGAGGAATGGATTAGAAGGCCCATTCAGTAAATAATAGCAAAAAACTTCCCTGATCTTTGGAGAAAGAAAGGGACATCAAAGTACAAGGACCACATAGAACTCCTAATACAGCAGTCAGAAAAGATATTCACCACGACACATTAAAGTCAAACTTTCACAGTAAAACATAAAGAAAAGATTCTAAAATGTGCATGAGAAAAACACCAGATTACCTTCATAGCATCACCAATTAGACTAACAGCTGATTTCTCTCGTCAGAAACTCTACAGGCTAGAAGAGAATGGAGAGACACAGCCCAAGTTCAAAAAGAAACTGCCAACCCAGAATACTGTATCCAGCAAAGCTCTGATTTATAAACGAAGGTGAAATCAAGATCTTCCAAAACAAACAAAAAATGAATTTGTCACCACCTGTCCAGCCTTACAAATGACTCTAAAGGATTTGCTACACACAGAAACAGAGCTATAGTCATCACCATGAAAGAATGTAAAGGCAGAAAATCTCCTAGTAAAAGTACAAGGAAATCCAAAGCAAACAACAGGAATACTTATGGGAAAATGGTAGGACCAAATTGTTACTTATCAGTAATAACCTTGAATATAATTAAAAGATTACAGATTGACCAAATGAATTAAAAATAAGACCCAACTATTTGCTGTCTACAAAAAACACACTGCACCAACAAAGATACACGCAGGCTAAAAGGATGGAAAAAGATATCCTATGCTAATGGAAAGCAAAAACAAGCAGGTATTTCCATCCTAATAACAGAAAAAATAGACTTTAACACAAAAACTGTTAAAAGAGACAAAGAAGTGCATTATGCAATGATTAAAGGATCAATTCAACAGGAAGATGTGACTATAATAAATGTATATGTACTCAAAGCCAGAGCTCCTGGCTATTTAAAACAAATATTAATGGATCTAAAGGGAGACAGATTCCAATACAATAGTAATGAGGGACTTCAACACCCCACTTTCATCAATGGATAGATCAACTACACAGAAAATCAACAAAGAAAACAACAGGGCTAATCTACACTATGGACCAAGTTAACCTGATATCTACAGAACACTGCATCCCACAGCTGAAGAATACACATTCTTTTCATCAGTGCATGGAACTTTGTCTAGGATAGACCATGTGGTAGGCCATAAATCAAGTCTCAGAAAATAAAAAGAAAAACAAAACTGAAGTCATACCATGTATCTTTTCTGACCACAACAGAGTGAAGTTGGAAATTAACAATTTAAGCATTTGTAGAAAATATGCAGACTCGGAGAGAAAGAAAAACACACTCTGGAATGAGCAGGAAGGAGGTCATAGAAGCAATCAAAAGGGAAATCCAAAAATTTCTGGAAACAAATGAAAATGTCACTACAACATATCAAAATTTATGGGATATAGCAAAAGCAGTGTTAAGAAGGAAGTTTATAGCAATTGATGCCTACATCAAAAAATTGGAAAGACATCAAATAAATGATTTATCAGTGTATCTCAAGGACCAAGAAAAACAACAACAAGCCAAACCCAAAATTAGTAGGAGGGAGGAAATAATTAAAATTAACAGAATAAACAAAATATACAAAAGATCAGTGAAAGAAGGAACTGGCTTTTAAAAAAGAATAAGCAAAATGGATACACCATTGGCCCAACTAACAGAAAAAGAAAGGAGACCCAAATCAACAAAATCAGAGACAAAAAAGGAGAAGTAACAACAGACAACACAGAAATAAAAAGATTATCAGGAATTACCACAAAGAGCTGTATGCCAACAAATTAGAAAATCTAGGAGAAATGGACAGATTCCTGGACACATACAACCTACCAAAATTGAGTCATGAAGACACAGAAACCCTAAACAGACCAATAACCAAGACCTAGATTGAAGAATCAGTAATAAAGACTCTCCCAAAAAGAAAATCCAGGACAAGATGGCGTCACTGCTGAATTCTACAATTCCAAGACAGCTCCCTGCTGATGTACCTAGGAAAGCACTGGAAGACGGCCCAAGTGCTTAGGTCCCTGCACCCATGTGGGAGACTCAGAAGAACTCCTGGCTCCTGGTTTTGGACTGGCCCAGCTTTGGCCATTATAGCCATTTGGGGAGTGAACCAATGGATGGAAAAATCTCGCTAGCTGTTTCTCCTTCTGTCTCTCTGTAACTCTAGCTTTCAAGTAAATAAGTCTTAAAAAAAATAACAAATTCCAATTCTTCTCAAACTATTCAAACAACTGAAAGAGAGAGAATCCTCCCAAACTCCTTTTATAAGAAAGAAAGAGAACTACAGACCAATATCACTGATGAACACAGATGTAAAAGTCCTCAAAAAAGTACTAGTTAATTGAATCCAACATATTAGAAAGGTCATTCACCCAGACCAAGTGGGATTTATCCCTGGTATGCAGGGGTGGCTCAACATGTGCAAATCAATAAATGTGATACATTACATTAAGAAATTGAAGAATAGGGGCCGGCACTGTGGCGCAGTGGGTTAACGCCCTGGCCTGAAGCACCGGCATCCCATATGGGCGCTGGTTCAAGACCTGGCTGCTCCAATTCCGATCCAGCTCTCTGCTATGGTCTGGAAAAGCAGTAGAAAATGGCCCAAGTCCTTGGGCCCCTACACCCATGTGGGAGATCTGCGGGAGGCTCCTGGCTCCTGGCTTTGGATCGGCACAGCTCCAGCTGTTGCAGCCAATTGGGGAGTGCACCAAAGGATGGAAGACCTCTCTCTCTCTCTCTCTCTGCCTCTCCTCTCTCTGTGTAACTCTGACTTTCAAAAAAATAATAAATATTTAAATTCAACCCACAGCGAGCATCATATTGAATGAGGAAAAGTTGGAAGCATTTCCACTAAGATCCAGAATCAGGCAAGCATGTACACTTTCACCATTGTTATTCAATATGGTTCTGGAAGTTTTAGCCAGGCTCATTAGGCAAGAAAAAAATCAAATGGATACAAATGGGAAAGGAGGAAATCTAATTATCCCTGTTTGCAGATGACATGATCCTATATATAGGGGGACTAAAAGACTCCACTGAGAGACTATTGGAACTCATAGGAGAGTTTGGTAAAGTTGTAAGATATAAAATCAACACAGAAAAATCAATAGTCTTTGTATACACAGACAATGCCATGGCTGATGATTCTAAGATCAGTCCCATTCACGATAGCTACAAAACTCTAAATTCCTTGGAATAAATTTAACCAAGGAGGTGAAAGACCTCTATGATGAAAATTACAAAACATTAAAGACAGAAATAGAAGCAGTCACAAAAAATAGAAAAATCTTCTATGTTCATGGATTTGAAGAATTAATATCATCAAAATATCTACAGTACCAAAAGCAACTTACAGATTCAATGGGATCCCAATCAAAAAACCAATGAGATTCTCCTCAGATCTAGAAAAAGTGATGCTGAAACACATATGGATAACCTGAATAGCTAAATCAACCTTATATAACAAAAACAAAGCCAGAGGCATCACAACACCAGATTTCAAGACATACTACAGGGCAGCTATAATCAACGCAGCCTGGTACTGGCACAAAAATAGACATGTAGACCAACGGAACAGAATCCACACATCTACAATCAACTAATCTTTGACAAAGGAACTAAAATCAGTCCCTGGAAAATGACAGTCTCCTCAACAGATGGTGCTCGGGAAACTGGATCGCCATGTGCAGAAGTATGAAAGAAGACCTCTACCTTACACTATACACAAAAATCAACTCAGAATGGATCAGAGATCTACATCTATGATCTGTTACCATCAAATTACTAGTGGAGAATATTGAGGAAACTCTGCAAGACATTGGCATAGGCAAAGATTTCTGGGAAAAGACCCTGGAAGCACAGGCAATCAAACCCAAAATTGACAAACGGGATTACATCAAGCTAAGAGCTTCTGTACTGCAAAGGAAACACTGTCAACAAGGCAACCGAATTGAAGGGGAGAGATGATTTGCAACTATGCAACCGATAAAGGATTTTTTTTTTTGACAGGCAGAGTGGACAGTGAGAGAGAGAGAGGCAGAGAGAAAGGTCTTCCTTTTGCCATTGGTTCACCCTCCAATGGCCACCACGGCTGGCGCGCTGCAGCTGGTGCACTACACTGATCCGAAGGGAGGAGCCAGGTACTTATCCTGGTCTCCCATGGGGTGCAGGGCCCAAGCACTTGGGCCATCCTCCACTGCACTGCCGGGCCACAGCAGAGAGCTGGCCTGGAAGACGGGCAACCGGGAAAGAATCCGGCGCCCCGACCGGGACTAGAACCCGGTGTGCCAGCGCTGCTAGGTGGAGGATTAGTCTATTGAGCCGCAGCGCCGGCCCTGATAAAGGATTAATATCCAGAGTCTACAGAGCTCAAGAAACTCAACAACAACACCACAAACAATCCAGGTAAGAAGTGAGCAAAGGATAAGAACAGGCATTTTTCAAAGGATGACATACAAATGCCCACCTGCTCACATCCTTCTCTCCAACTCTGACCTCCTGAGCTCTGCTTGGCTGTTTCACGCCTCCCTGCCTGCTCACCCTGCCCCACAAACACTGCAAAAGCATCTTCACAGCTTTCACGACTCGCTGAGCCACTTCCCCAGAGGTCCTCGCTGACAGCCCAGCCCACGAAGGGCCCATCAGCCCTCCACAGCTATGTGTTGATCTTGGTAGGCAACAGTCAGTGGATTATGCATCATTTTTACTCCTCCAACCCGCAAGTGCCTTGAGGGGAGTCGCTGTGTCTCATCCACTTCTGCATCCCTGGCGCTTCGAGCGATGCCCGGCACATACGCAGTGGCCAGTCTACGTTTGCACAATGGCCAAGCATCCAGTTTCAGCGGTTTCCTTCCCTGTGCTGACTCCCTTGTTCTCCCCTCTCTCACCCTTCCCCTGTATAATTCATGTCTTATTTTCCTGAAATCCTGTAGACTTTGTTCACAGGATTAATATGGAATAAATCATATCATCTTGCCATCAGCTATGCACAGATTTGCCTACCAGTCCTCAAGGGTGGGCAATGTGCCCATTGCAGACACTCCTCAGACATATCAAAGAGCTCAAAATTGATTAATGAATGAGTGATCTGCAGTGTCTCATAACTACGCAGGGTATTTTTTACTTTACTCTGGGACCTTTGAGAGAGAGGGAAAAAGAGAGAGAGAGAGAAACACCATACCTCAGAAGAAAGAGCCCTGAGTAGCAGCAGGAACACGAACAAAAAAGAATGAATACGTGGTTGGATTCACGAACATCACCGCACACTTTCCGATTTGGGGTTAGAGCCTCCATATTGTTCTTCGGGACAGATGGAAGGAGGGAGGGTGTGAAATGTTCGCATCATTTCTAGATGCCTGGGGAGGAATCACAGTGTGAGGCCTATTTTTCACAAATAGGGGAAAAAAACAAATACAAAGATATGTCAAATTCATCAAATGACACATTCAGTTTTATATACAGTTCCAGCCTCGAGGAATTTATACTCCACTTGCAATTTCAATCATTCCGAACATTTGCCTTTAATAAAATTTGGGTAGTTTAATGTAAAAAGGAAGCAATACATGAGATGAGTGTGGGCTTTAGTCTCAGGTGAGCCTGAGGCCTCGCCCTAGCTTGGCCCTTTGCCTGTCATCTCTGGACCTGCGTCCTCCACAGGGGATTAAGAAAGACCACTGATGCAAACTGGAGCACACTGCACACAGTAGGCTGACAAATTATAACTGTAAAGGTATCAGAGTCACCAGTCTCTGGATCCTGAGCTTCCAAACACCTTCACAGGAGATTTTTTTTTTTCTCATTTCAGTTGTATTAGAAGCCAAAGTTACAATATCAGGAGAAAACTCGGCAACAGTATGCTAAGCAGAAAACTGTTACGTAAGATGCCTGCACAGCTCACAATAAATACTTGTTGATCGAAAAATGCATTGCTGGAGCATGAAATCACATAGATGGAAAAAGACAACAGCATAAAATGGTAATTTGGAATCCACACAGAATAATGACTATATTTGAGTAAGTATTTTATCTTTTAAAAGCAATAGTGAACTGGAAGTCATTTGGAAAAATCAAGTGTTCATTCACAACCCCAAGTTTATATGAATGCCCACAGGCTCAGTATCCAACACATCAGTACTTTATTGGCGAAAGCATTTCCAGTATCGAGAGATCCGTGTATTCATGGTATCCGTAACCACCCCTCTCCAAATGACTCAGGGAGCAGGAGACCCAGCTGCCCTGTGCACACACACGGTTTGCTAGAATACATCCCGTCATCCTAGCGGATATGCTGGGATCTGGGACACCAAGACAGACGGGTCATGACCCCGTCCTCAGTCAGAGGACAGACATATAATCAAATTACTGGCAATCAAGCATGATGAGCCACCTGGAGGGACACAGATGAATTTACGATGCTGCAAAGAAAAGAATGGCCTAAGGTAGTTACCACAGAGCCACACCTTAAAAGATAAGAAGCTCACGTGCCAGCAGAAGGTGAGGGCACTTCATGTAGGAGTTCCTTGGACAGTGATGTGAAACCAGGAATTGTGGGTAGCTGTGTACGAACTGGGTCACTTGTAAGGCATGCAGACTTGTGTGTGTATAGTACTGTATGTGTGTGATATAAACACATCTTAATATCCTTGTGCAATTGACAGCAAATTAACATTCCCACTTGGTTGACATATGCACCGTAAACTTTCATTCTTTAGTCTGTGGACTCATCAGGTTCATTTAATACTTTTAAGTTGTGAAGGAGGTCAGCACCGCGGCTCAACAGGCTAATCCTCCACCTAGCGGCGCTGGCACACTGGGTTCTAGTCCCGATCGGGGCACCGGATTCTGTCCCAGTTGCCCCTCTTCCAGGCCAGCTCTCTGCTGTGGCCCGGGAGTGCAGTGGAGGATGGCCCAAGTGCTTGGGCCCTGCACCCCATGGGAGACCAGGAGAAGCACCTGGCTCCTGCCATCGGATCAGTGTGGTGTGCTGGCTGCAGCGCGCCAGCCGCAGCGGCCATTGGAGGGTGAACCAACGGCAAAGGAAGACCTTTCTCTCTGCCTCTCTCTCTCTCACTGTCCACTCTGCCTGTCCAAAAAAAAAAAAAAAAAAAAAGTGAAGGAAGGAAGGAGAGGCTGAGGGACAAGGGACACGGCTTCCCGTTGTGGTTATCTCAGCAGCCTGACAAAATAACCCAGCATCCTAGAAGAATCATCCGAAATACGTTAGCACTGCAAATAGCACACAAATCTTCTAGGCACGCTGAGAAATCTAAGATATAGCTTCTTTCTTCCACAATGTAAAAATAGAAATCTTTTCTATCCAGCTAAAAGATAAAACCAAAGATGGTGGACACCAATTTGTGTTTGGACCCACAACACAACAAATTTTGCTACCAAAAGAGCCAATACGTTGCATGTGGCCCTGCAATGGAGACATCGTAAGGGATCCCACACGTTTTCTCACTGGACCTGGAGAAAAAGAATAAGTGAGACCAAAGAGGAGAGAGAGTTTTCGCTGTGTGCTTAAAAATAACGCTTTTGGGGCATCATCAAAAGGGCCCTGTGGTTAGTTAAAATTACCACTTCACAATATCATTCACTCAATTGCACGTCCCATTCCCACCACAATGCGGTCAGGTGACCTTTTCCAAGGCCACGTGATTCCTCTGGCTCTGTAAAGTGAGAGAACGGACCAGGTAACCCTCAGTCCCACTCCCATCTGACAGGTGAGAATTCTGACTCTCCTTTAACATCACATCTAGTCCACTCAGGCCTCTGTCTACACTGCGAGCCAGTCGCTTGGGCAGCAGAAACCTAACTCCAGGCCCCAAAGGCACAGGACGGGCTTTGTGGCCCGCACAGCAGAGTTCAGAGGAAGTGGCCCGTGGGCTCTGCTGGTGGGCATCTTTGCCCCCTACCCTGGGCAGATGTGTGCTGGAGGCAGGGCTGCCGTAGCAAAGCCCGCTGCTCCAAAGCGGCGATTTGAAGATCAACATCTCACTTGTTCTCTGTGGTTTCACTTCCTGCTCGGAAACGGGGCTCAGTGCTGCAGATGACGAACGCTTCTAAGAGAGGGCATGCGTTCAGTGTGACTTCCCTTGCTGGGAGAACTTGACAAACACTGCAGAGCCTCTGCTCTGGGTGGGGTCAGGTGGAAAGCCCAGTTGGAACGCACTCCCTCTCGGACGTGCACCCTGGAATGTGAAGAGCGCCCTGGAGTGGTGGTGTTGGGTGGGGCCCTGAGTGGTGGTTTCAGCCACAAGGAACCCACTGGGTGGGGACAGAAGAGCCTGAGTGGGCCAGCTGGTAGGGAACAGGTGTGAGGAGAGCAGCTTCACTGAGCAGCCCTTGGGGAAGGCCACGAGGTTGCCCTGCGCAGAGCCCACCTCAGCTCAGCTGCGCTGGGGCACAGCCCTCTCTCCTGGGACAGGGAATTCTGTATATTTGTAAGGGCATCTGGGGTCATGTCAAAAAGCATGAATTATATAGGGGCCGGCATTGTGTTTAGCTGGTTAAGCCACCACCTACAATGCCAACATCCCCTATGGGGCTGGCTCGAATCCCAGCTGCTCCACTTCTGATCCAGCTTCCTGCTGATGTGCCTGGGAAAGCAGCAGAAGATGGTCCCTTCACCCTCATGGGAGACCTGGATGAAGCTCCTGGCTCCTAGCTTTGGCCTGGCCCAGCCCTGGCCATGGCAGCCATCTGAGGAGTGAACCAGCGGCTGGAATATCTCTCTCCTTTCTCTCTCTCTCCCCCTCCAAAACTCTGCCTTTCATTTAAATAAATAAATCTTTTTTAAAAGGCACGAATTATAAAACTAGAGACCTGGATTCAAGCCCTGTGCTTTGTTACCTCAATGACTTGAGCTCTACAAATGTTAGCTGATGATAACAGAATCTAAGCATCAGGGTCATTGTTTAAGGGCTGGTGCTGTGGTATAATGGGCTAAGTCTCTGGCCGGTGCCGTGGCTCACTTAGCTAATCCTCCGCCTGTGGCACCAGCACCCCGGGTTCTAGACCCGGTTGGGGCACCAGGTACTAGTCCTGGTTGCTCCTCTTCCAGTCCAGCTCTCTGCTGTGGCCCGGGAGGGCAGTGGAGAATGATCCAAGTGCTTGGGTCCCTGCACCCATGTGGGAGACTGGGAGGAAGTACCCGGCTCCTGGCTTCAGGTCGGCACAGCACCGGCCTTGGTGGCCATTAGGGGAGTGAACCAACGGAAGGAAGACCTTTCTCTCTGTCTCTCTCTCACTGTCTATAACTCTCTCTCTCTCTCTCTCTCTCTCTCACTGTCTAACTCTGCCTGGCAATAAATAAATAAATAAATATTTAAAAAAAAATAATGGGCTAAGTCTCTGCCTGCGGTGCTGGCATCCCATGTGGGCGCTGGTTTGAGTTACAGCTGCTCCTCTTCCAATCCAGCTCTCTGCTACGGCCTGGGAAAGCAGTAGAAGATGGACCAAGTCTTTGGACCCCTGCACCTGCATGGGATACCCAGAAGAAGCTCCTGGCTCCTTAGATCAGCCCAGCTCCTAAGGGAGTGAACAGACAAATGGAAGACCTTTTTCTGTCTCTCCATCTCTCTATAACTCTACCTGTCAAATAACTAAAACCTTTACCAAAAAAAAAAAAAAAAAAAAAAAAAAAAAAAGCCATTGTTGGGTTAAATGAGACAATGTGAAGCAATAAATTAGCAATAAAGCGCACGAGCTGTTGTGAACCTTACTGGAACCTGAGATTTTAAAAAGATCCATAATAACCCAGTCCTTATTTAAAGTGATACTCTGCTCATGAATTTTTCACACTAATTTTGACTTTTTAAATTGTTGCATTAAAATATGACTTCTCTTGATTTCTAGAAGGACTTTTGCACCCCTTAAGTTTTGCACATTCTCCTAAAAACTCAAGAAACTTTAGTTGCTACCATTTTACCATCACCACACCGTGACTGCACAATGCAATTTAGCACTGACTCACCTACTGTCTTTATATTAGTCATCGTTCCATGTGCTTACATCTTGTTCTCCCAGTTAATTTGTACACTTATTAAGGGCACAGATTTAACATGTGCCTTTTATCCCTAAAATTGCTGAGTACAGAAGAGGTTCAAGTGAGTACTTGTCCATAGATTGCTTACAGCCTGGGGTAGTCAATTTACTGCTCTACTGTGGTCTAATTGCTTCCTGGATTTAAAGGGTTTTTGGAGGATCCTTGAGGGTGGGCATGACATCAGCATTTGAACTCTGACATGCCTGACACAAAGATGGAGGCGCAGAATCAAGGGACTGGTGAGGAGCTTTGGGTTCCTGTAATCCCATCCTACCTGCTCACCTTACAAATAAACCATCTGACGTCCACGAGATCCCATGACCAGACCAAACCAATCAGTGACTGAGCTGGGCTCTTTCCACTCTAGGACTTTGTTGATTTTCCTTTTATCTCTGCATTCCCCTCTCAGTGTCAAGCACAGAATTTTGCATGTAGGAAAAAGTCAGTAAGTGACACAGATTATTTATTTCTGGAACTTGCATAATCTTTGCTTCATGGAAATTATTGCTTGGAAAAGTACATCAGGAAAAGTATACTTCAAAAAGTTTTGGAAAATGAAATTAAAAGACATTTATTTTGGTGGAAAAATTCTGAAATGCATGCACAGTTTTATCATACTACGTCTTTTCCATGAACTTGTTTGAAAAGCTCTTATGCAAAACATGGATTTCAAATTTTTTGCACCAAGCATAAACTTAACTTTTAATTCCACTTTTCTGCAAACATTTTTTAAAAGATTTTTATTTATTTATTTGCGAGGTAGAGTTACAGACAGAGACAGAGAGAAAGATCTTCCAACTGCTGGCACACCATCCCAATGGCCACATGGCCAGAGCGAGGCTAATACAAACCCAGGAGCCAGGAGCTTCTTCTGGGTCTCCCACGTGGGCGCAGGGGCCCGAGCACTTAGACCATCATCCACTGCTTTTCCAGGACATAAGCAGAGAGCTGGATCATAAGAGGAGCAGCCAGGACACGAACTAGCACCCATATTTGTGCTGGCACCGCAGGCAGAGGCTTAGCCCCCCACGCCACAGCGCCAGCCCTCTGCACACTTTGTGAAGTACCCTCATGTGTATGTGTACCAGCTACCCGTATATTCTGATTCCGTGTGGCAAAGTGGGTAAGAGAATACTGGATTTGATGCTCAAGACCTGTTTCACTGCTTCTTAGTTGTATGACCATGGATGAAATTAAGTTTTTAATTTCTTTTTTTTTTTTTTTTTTTTTGACAGGCAGAGTGGACAGTGAGAGAGAGACACAGAGAGAAAGGTCTTCCTTTGCCGTTGGTTCACCCTCCAATGGCTGGCACGCCAGGAGCCAGGTGCTTCCTCCTGGTCTCCCATGCGGGTGCAGGGCCCAAGCACCTGGGCCATCCTCCACTGCACTCCCTGGTCACAGCAGAGAGCTGGCCTGGAAGAGGGGCAACCGGGACAGAATCCGGCGCCCCGACCAGGACTAGAACCCGGTGTGCCAGCGCCGCAAGGCGGAGGATTAGCCTAGTGAGCCGCGGCGCCGGCTAATTTCATTCTTATCACCCAAATCATGAATGTCATAATGTTACCTACCGCAGAAAGCTATGTCATAGACTCAAGAATACCTAGCCATATTTCCACTTTCAGTTCCATTTCAAGAGAAAGCAGACTATATCCGCAAGGGTGCCCAATCGACAGCAGAAGCGCAGGCAACTATAAGGAGGCACGTGTGACTTGGAATGCTGCCAGCACAGGCCTGGTGCTTGGAACAGCACTCTGAGTATCTCAGAGAAACCAGCTGCACAGCTGAGTTCATCCACACCTTGCCTGCTTTTATCCGCGTTTGCCCTGAGCAGAAAACAAGACTCAAGCCTACTCCAAGCCCAGAGTTACTTGACTCCACAGGAAGGTGGGTGGTAGAAGTTCGTGTACAAAGTATCCTGGTTTTTCTCAACACTTAGACCTGAATATTCCCAATTTCCTATCAACCATTACATTATTTTACATTGTTTCAGCATCTTTATTCTAAAATCTTCCAACTCCTTGATCTTGTCTGACATTAATGTCCCAAAGAAGCAGCAAGAACCCACTGAGCTCACATACTTTAAAAAGCACTGAATGTCCAAACTATTTTGGCAAGAAAAATGAGAGAAAATTATAAGTAAAACTCTATTTTCACCTTGAGTCAAACCCTCTACCAGCAATCTGAAAACCCTCTTAAAATTGGAGATTTTCCCAAGCAATGTGTTATCCTAAGTTGGACCCTAAAACATTTTTTAAAAAAACTTTAATAAGCTAGTGAAATTCAAAAAAGACTCCAAATTTTGGTTAATAATAAAAGACATTTCAAAAACTTCATGGAAATGGAATTAAAAGATAAGTTTATGTTAGCACCAAAAATGTCTGAAATCATGCCCAATTTTTTCATAATAGGCATTTACCATGAATCCTTTGAAAAACTCTTCTTGTATGCATGAATTAAAAAAATCATCAAAACAAACTTATCTTTCCTTAAAATCCATTTTCCATGACTTTTTTTAAGTGTCCTCACATTATACCAATGCTAATTTTTAGTTCTGACAAATGCAACAATAGTTACATTGGCTGTTAACATTAGGGAAAGTTGAATGCATGGTAGATAGGATCTTTGTATTTATCTTGGCAACTTCTCTGTAAATCAAAAATCACTCCAGATTTTATTTTTTGAAGTACCAAAAATATAATCAGAGGTTTTTAGACAAAGAACATTTACTTGGTGGGTAGGGAGAGGTGGGGATGACTATTCTCTGTCCCCAGTGATAAGTACAGGAAGGGGACCAGTATCTCCAACCTTCAGGCAGATGATGGTGGCCAGTGTCTACTCCCCCTTGATAACTGTTGGAAAAGTAAAGAGCACTGGGCATTGAGCTCTCTGACCTGTGATGTGGGAAGCATGCTCCCTCTCTCAAGCCTTAGCTCTGCAGAATAAAGGCGACAACAGATGTAGAGTGTTCAACACATATCAGGGCCTTGGAGAAGTGGCCTTCCTTTTGCTGCCTCTCAGAACTTGCCCACAAACAGCTCTTGGACGCTATCACAGGGAGTTCCCCCGGGGAAGCAAGCATGCCTCTGTCTTGCCAAGCAGGGCCTGTGGTGTTCCTGGCCTCCTGCGGAGCTGCTGGAGGGCTCAGCCCTGCAGAGCAAGGGGTGGTCTTTCAACCCGCTTCTAGGGGGACAGCTTACACCCTGCAGGCCTCCTGCCGAGCCCTGCTGTTGCAGCTCTGTCCTCACCCCTTTTTAACAATGGTCCAGCCATCACTCTGCCAGGAGAGGGGGCCAGGAAAGTCCACTGAAAGTGGGAAGGGAGACAAGAAGCCAAGAACCCAGTCCAGGGCCCAGCGCCTGCTCCCCAGGGGGCGCCTTCTGCGCCACAGCCGGCCAGGGTGGGGGGGGGGGTTCATTTCTGCAGCACGCCCCCTTCCCCGGGACTTGACCCAGCCTTAAGTGCATTGTACTGATTCATATCCTGTACCTCAGGGAAACACTTGAATTAATGAGGCTTCCTTATCATTTTGTGACAGTGTATTGCCTACCCAGGCTTCCTGGCTTTGCCTGACACTGTGGATTTTTGGTAAAAAAAAAAAAAAAATTCCAGGTTTTTATGTCCTACCTCCATAGGTTGTGAATTTTCTAGAATGATCTCTATCCCAAATAATCCGCTTTACTATTCCCAGAAACTATTCCAATGTTCACAAAAGTTAACCCTACCTCAGCATGTAAAGTGCTGCCTCCCGAAGACAGCTGCTCCTCCCTAAAGGTGACCACGCCCCTAGGCTAACCCACAGGCTTTCTTCAGAAGTGGTCAGGGGATCCCACGGGTACATGGGTTCTATCGAGAACCTTCGTCATTTATTTGACCACTTAGCATCTAAACCCTCTTCCTGTATTTGGGGCGGCCCTCTGACCACAGGCAGAGCTGGCCTCCCGCTGTGGAACGTAGCCAGGCATAGCTGTCTGTCTCACCAGGCTCCAGCTAGAGGGTTGGCCTTGAGCTAGGCTCCACCAATGAAATGCACCCACCCACATTTAACTTGAAAACCAGGAGTCACACAGAGCCCCAGCGATGGGGACAGTTCCAGGCATCCAGTTCGCGGACTCACCTGTGCTAGCAGATTCCAGGGCAGTTTCTAGCTCTTAGTGCCAGGGTAGCATGGGGACAAGCTGCAGTACTGTCCCCGAAGGAAGGAAGAGCACTGCGTTTCCACCAAACCGTTTTCCAGCACAGTCTGGGTATTGTCCCTGAGACTGGCCCCTTGACCCCTCTGGAAGTTCGGCCAGCCAGGGCCAGCTTCACATGGATGCGACCTGTGCAGTCACGCAGGGCTCCAGTTTTAGTAAGGCTCTGCGCTTGCTTTGCTGTTGCTAGGTTTTTTTGTTTGTTTGTTTGTTTGTTTGTTTTTGACAGGCAGAGTTAGACAGTGAGAGAGAGAGACAGAAAGGTCTTCTTTCCGTTGGTTCACCCCCCAAACAGCAGCCACAGTCGGCACTGCGCCGATCCGAAGCCAGGAGCCAGGTGCTTCCTCCTGCTCTCCCATGCAGGTGCAGGGCCCAAGGACCTGGGCCATCCTCCACTGCCTTCCCGGGCCACAGCAGAGAGCTGGACTGGAAGAGGAGCAACTGGGACAGAACTGGTGCCCCAACTGGGACTAGAACCCTGGGTGCCGGCACCGCAGGTGGAGGATTAGCCAAGTGAGCCACGGCGCCAGCCTGCTGTTGCTATCTTGCAGTTCTTAAAATCTTTTGAACAAAAGATCTCACCTTTCCATTTTTACTGGGCCCTGAAAATTTTGTAGCCAATCCAACACGAGCTAGCTAATATGCTTTATGTCAAGGAGTTCTTAACCTTTTATGTGAACGAGGCCTTTGGTGGCCCGGTGAAGCCCATGAAGCCTAAGAGAACATAGGCAATCAGTTGTATTTAAATACAGTTAGAATTTATTTAAAAGCCAGTTATGTGATAACATAATACATGTGCCTTTTTATATTAGCTCGTTCAATGAATCTAGTGGCAGGTCTAATCACTTCTGTAACTCAGAAATAGCAATGAGCATAAACCACATTTGGAATGTCTACAAGAAAGTATCTTTCATTGCCAAAGATGATAAAGTCCCAGATACCTAGATCACTTAAAGAAATGCTAAGTTCAGTGAAAGATGGTTGAGGAAAGAAAGGAGCCCATCCAAGTCGCGGAGTCCCTAAATTTTAAACAAGAAAAGAAGTTAAGAGTCTTGATCTAAATAAACTATTTTTCTGCTTATATCAGTCAAAGGTGTCTGTGGCTTACAACCAAAGACCCTGTTGGATGCAGGACCAGGCTGGGGCACGCCGTGCTCCTCCACCGAAAATGCATGACGCGGCTGTCACAGCGGCTCCAGGAGAGCCAAAGACGCAGCCATCACAACGCTGCCTTTGGCTGTCAGTGTCTTAGAGGAGAGACTCTCCAGGACACTGTCTGGTAAACAGGCGACCAACACTAGATCCCAACCGCTGGAAAGAGACCGCTGCTGCTGGAGGACCACCCTGGGGAGGGAGATAAGACGCACAGCAGTATAACCATTACTCCAAAGCCCAAAATAGCCAACATTTCCCAAACCCTAATCCAGCATTCTTTATTTTATTTTAATGATTTTTATTTATTTATTTGAGAGGCAGAGTTACAGACAGTGAGAGGGAGAGACAAACCAAAAGGTCTTCGATCCTCTGGTTCACGGCCACAACGGCTGGAGTTGGGCCAATCCGAAGCCCGGAGCTTCTTCTGGGTATCTTGGGATACCCAGAAGTCCTTGGGCAGGGGTCCAAGGACTTGGGCCATCTTCTACTGCTTTCCCAAGCTGTAGCAGAGAGCAGAATCAAAAGAGGAGCAATGGGACTCAAACCGGCGCCCATATGGGATGCTGGCACTGCAGACGGAGGCTTTAGCCCACTACGCCACAGCGCTGGTCCCCCAAATTCTTTATTTTAACCTAGATCTCCATTTCAACGTGAGTCTGATTTTTGCATATCTCAAAAGAAATCAGATCAAAGCACACTTCCCAGACTAGTCTCCCCTCCCGCAGTCCACTTCTCTTTCTGAGAGAGGGGGATTCAAGAGCCCTTTGGGGCAAAGAAAATGCCCATCTTTCGGACACAGTTGAGAAGCCTGGGTTGAACAAAAGCATAAGCAATTCCTGCTTTAGATGTCTTGAACGTCTCTTATCCATTATGACACCTGAGTATTGTGCGTTTGCCCTTATTCCTGGTGTACAGATGAGGAAACTGACATTCAGTGAGATTGCGCCCCTCTCAAAACCACAAGACAAGATAGCAAACCTGGCCTGGAAGAAAAACTCAGGTTTCTTGCCTCTTGGCCCAGTCCTCCCTCTGGCCACACCTCTCCTACGAGCAGACCACACGAAAGAGAAAGGGAAGAACACTCGAGCAGATCATCTGCAAACCGAGAAACACACACGCCAAACGCCGCAGAGCAGGTGGCAGCTGTGAGAGGAGACACGCAAAACCGAAAACAGATCGCTGGATCCCCTGGGCCCCGCTGGGCTAGGCAGAAGCCCTCAGCATTGGATGGAATTCTCCTGGCCGGAGACCAGCACAGAGCCCGTCCCCTTCCTGTCTGGGAGTGACACTCACACAACAGCAACAGCAGGAAAGGGGCTTTGTGCACACGAGAATAAACAAACTTTCTATTTTTAGCAGGGCTGCAGCTGTGAGAGCCTCATTCTTTGCTTTTTAGCCACAGCATTCCAAGGGAGCAGAGGCAAGGGTGGAGGAGGCAAGGGACGGGGAACAGCAGGGGTAGGCGCGCTGGAAGCCACATTTTCTGTAGCTGAGCCTGGTGGCACGCAGCCTGCAGAGAGCAGTGTCCAGCCGGGATGTCTCTGGAGTCCACAGGTCTGGAAAAACTGAAAAAGCGTCATGAGGAAGCCAGCCCTGTGGCAGGGCTATTTTCGGGCCATATATAGACATAAATAGTCTTCATCGTGTTCAGAGCCACTGAAAAACGGTGTTGCTTCGTATGCCTCCATGGGGCAAGTGGACGTCAGTGCATGGGTTTTTCCTTCCTCACTGAGGCTCGAGGTGGAACCTGTGCGGATCTCACAGGAGCTCAGATCCAGCACCCCTCGCCTGACACTCCGCGTCCAGAATCCTTGATGAGCCGGCAGCATCTTCTCCCGCCTAGCCCTCGCCCGTAGCTGGCCGTGCTAACACTGGAGGTGGAACACAAGCAGGGGTGCGGGGTTTGCCTGCAACAGGATGGACACTGTGCAAAGGGAGTCCCCAGGTCCCCACGGAGGAGGGTAGGCAGGTCCTCTCTTGGAAATGTCACGGCAGCCTTGGGGAAAGTGAACAACTTGTTGATTTCGGAAGTGCTCCTTAACCTCGCTCCCACCCTGACCCCAGGCCGCCAGGGATTACGTTCTGTTCCTGTCCACTGCCCCTCCTAGGGCGGGCGCTGTCCCGAGTGTACTATCAGTCCTGGATAGGAGGTCAGAATGACAGCACAAAGCAGCCCCGGGCAGAAAAGCTGCATGCCTCAGGGGCTTACCAGGAGATAAGTGCGTGAGGAAGGGCGCCAAGCTCAGCCGTGCTCACAGCACATTGCTAAAGCTCCCGGATCTGGCTTTGAGGCCGGGAATGTTCGCTCCCTGATAAATGTTTACCAGGCAATGTCCTGTTTGCCAGACCCTACCCGGCTCACGAGAGCTTACAGAGCAGTGTGGGGAATGGATAAACAGGAAATGTCATTACTGGGTGAGCAAGGGTCCTTTGGGAACATAAGCGGTGGCTTCCACCTCAGTCTTGGGGAGCCAAGGAGACCTTTTTAGAGGGGATGGTGGCTGAGCCAGGAGCCACACGGGCAGACGCTGCCCCCGGGAGGGCAGCCCTCAATGAACAACCTCACCGGGCTCAGATCTGTACGCGATGACTGTCAGCAGCAGAGTCAGCTGATTTCTATCATTCAGTAACATTCACCATGTTGCTCAGTGAAGCAAGCCAACTGCTGTCCAATGACAAGCAAGAGAAGAGAGAGGGACCGGTACTGTGGTGCAGCAGGTCCAGCTGCTGCTGTTGGTGTAACACCGGCATCCCATAATCGGAGTGCTGATTCGAGCCCCAGCTGCTCTGCTTCCGATCCAGCTTCCTGATACCGAGTCTGAGAAGACTGAAGGTGATGGCCCAAGTCCTTGGGCCCCTGCCACCCATGTGGGAGACCTGGATGGAGCTCCTGGCTCCTGGCTTCGGCCTGACCCAGCCCTGGCTGTTGCAGCCATTTGGGGAGTGAACCAGCTGATAGAAGATCTCCTTCTATCTCTCACACTCTGTCAATCTGCCTTTCAAATAAATAAATCTTTTTTTTTAAAAAAAGACGGAACCATAATCATTGAATATGAATTTCATATTCATTATTACATTATTATTCATTATTACAGCTAATAATGTAAGCCCTGGAATGCTGAAGGGTTCACACAGGCTACTAAATCTCCGCCAGGACTAAAGCGCTTTCTCAGCACCCTGGGTGGGTGGCCACCCTGCCTCTCATCGCAGCTCCAGTCGGCTCGTCAGTGTTAGTGAGCTTCAAAGGCAGGAGCTGGAGCAGAGTGGCCTTTCACCTCGCTGGTGTTTCTCGCTCGAGTCTCCTGGTGTCCCCTCACGCTAGTGATTCCAGCGAAAGGCCACCAGATCAACTTTCTTTGGGAGTGGTCAGTCCATTGTCACACCCTTCAGCGAACCCAACTGCCTACATGCAAGTCCTAATCCTCTTCTGAAAGACTAGAATAGGGACGGGTGTGTGGCTCAGTGGGTTAAGCCGCTGCTGGGCCACCAGCCCCCCATATCAGAGTGCCAGTGGGGGTCCTGGCTGCTCTACTTCCCACCCAGCTTTCTGCTAACGCGCCTGGGAAGGCAGTGGAAACAGCCAAATTACTTCGGAGACCGAGGTGGAGTTCCAGGCTCCTGGTTTCACCCAGAGCTGCCATCTGGGGTGTGAACTAGCAGATGGAAGAATCTCTCTTCCGGTCCCTCCCTCTCTCTCTGTCACTCTAACCTTTCAGATAAATAAGTAAATAAATAAATCAATCTTAAGACTAGAATAGCCCAAAGCAAAATGTTACATGATTACCAGGATTATGTACGGCATTTTGTTTTTCTCCTTTGTCTCTCCCTAGTTTTAAGACAGAAAGAGAGTGTTCAAATAATTAATGCTACTTAACCAAAATGTCCTACCATGAGTATTCCTGTCTATATCTTTGTTCATGTTATGTCCACCTAGGAATCTCTCACTCTCTTTCCCCCTTCCAATTCCCCTACGTTTCTCAGATTCTGGCCATCTATCAGAACTCTATGAGTGTTCCGGCTCTTACTGCTTTTCAATCGCAGTTACAAAGTTTAGCACTTCATTACAAGCAGTTCTCACGACCTGCTCATCATCCCATAGTCAGCTCCACATTAGATTACATATTCCTTCAGGGCCATATCCTACCCAGCACAGCGCAGAGGTTATTGTAGTTTCTTCATACAAGTTTGTTAGTGGCTGGCTGGCTGGCTGGCCGAATGGATAGGTGCAATTCCACAGGCTGGATGGATTAGCCCAGTTGCTAAGAGGACAGTTCTAGTGTAGATTAAGTCATCCGGTACTGTGCGTCTCCAGCTGTGGTGTACACACCCCTGCAGGTAGATGGAAATGTGTGTCCACTGCATATGAAGCCACAAAATATTAAATATTGTCTTTTTAAAGCAACGGTCTCTTGTACTTTAGGGGTAATTTAGTGGGAAATGTTGAAGTGCTGCGGTCCATGCATCCCCAAGTGCAGGAATGCCCTCCAAGGCCGACAGCCACACTGTGTTTGAGTCTGTCAGTCTGGGTTTTGCTTTCACGTGATCATTTCAGGATCCCACCAAGGCATCAACACACTGCAAGAGCTCACTGGCCTAGGAGTCAGAGCACTTGGTTCCGGTCCAGTTATGCAGCTACCGTGGGCAACCAGCCCCTTCAAGTCCCAGCTGCTCATTAACCCTGCCTCTCTAATGAAGGTCGTGTCAAATTAAATAATACGTACCTGTGAAACATCTTTATAAGCTGAAAATTACAAAGCTCCAGGTTATCACCCCAGAATCACTTAACTTGATTCTGTCCCGTGACCCTTCCAAGCCTGTCCAGTTGATTAAAATGGGTAGCAGTGGATCTCAGAATTCAGAAAATTCTAGATCGAAACCTGAACCTAGTACAAGTTCCACCAGACTAGAGTTTCAGTCACTTTTGTAGATCTAATGCATTTTTTCTAAAAAGATTATTGAAAGGCAGAGGGAGAGGGAGAGGGAGAGGGAGAGGGAGAGGCAGAGGGAGAGGCAGAGGGAGAGGGAGAGAGAGGTACCTCATACCAACTCTCCATAATATGAGATGCCAGTGTTGGGGTAGGGGAGGGTAGTTAACCTGCTGTGCCACAAAACTGGTCCCTATCTAACATTTCACATAGTCCTGGGGACATTTTAAGCCTGAATAAGTGCACTTCTAACTATTTATTAAAATGTCTGCCTTCTTACCTGACCTTTGACAAATTTTTCAACTTCCCAAATCTCACTTCTCTCATCTGTTGGATTGCTTTGACAACAGTGTCTCACAGGGTCGTCAGAAACTTAAAGGCAGTATGTGTGCGCTGTCAGCCCCATGACCAGCACAGGGAAAGCATCGAGTCAACAGGAGTTTACGTAGTCAGACAGAGTGCAGGCCTTGCCACCTGGTCACTGAAGGCCAGCCCACTGTTTCATGAGGGCTTGGTCAGCGCTTCCCTCTACTTGTTAAAAAGAGCCGGCCTAGGGAGAGGAAGTTTGTTCACAGCAACCCCAATGTTCTGAGTCACTGAACTAGTTAAGGAAGCAAATGTCAAAGCCACACTTACTTCTTGGGCCCTCAGGGCAGAGCAGTGAACGATCTCAGCCTTCACAAAAACTTCTGCCAGAGTGAACGTGCGGGCAGGGCAAGCAGGGCTTCCCAGGAGCCTCCCTGACCGGATGACAGGGAGGCTTCCACCTGGGCCGTGTCACTGCTCTACGAAACCCACCCAAGGGGCTCGCTCAGTACATCGACAGGTAAACCCATCCCCGGGAGAAGAGCAGATGACGGGGAGGCCCAGAGAGGTGAAATGAGAACTCTGTGGGGCTCCCCTCCTGCCCGGAGACCCCTGCCACAAAAGTGATCCAGACACCTGCTGTCTACATCTGAACAAAGCGGATGCTGAATCCCCCACGAGGGCCCTGAATAGCAGCCCTGTCCCGTTTACAGCAGCCAGTGAGAGGGCTGTAACAACAGCTTTAAGGACACAGCCTGGGGGGGGGGGGGGGGGGGGCTGTGAGCCAGGAACAGAAAATGAAAACTGAGCCCTCAGTGCCCCAGAGGGATCAACAAAGGGCCCTCCCATCTGCGCCTCCACTCTCACCCTCACGCTAGAACCAGGCATGGGGCTTTGTCTCTACAACTTAAAGAAGGCACAAAGTGCACGGACGGAGTGAGAAGACAAGCTGAGACTAGAGGAGACATCTAAGAATTTCCTGAACTTTCCCCAGGCCCACGATTTGGAGCTATGGCCGTAAGAGTCACCTTCTTCCTATTATCCTGGGTGCAGTATTGAAGACATTCTGGACATTGCATAGAGAAAGTGCTCCCGCGGCCGACACTGTAGTGTAGGGCGTTAAGCTGCCACCTGCAACTCCGGCACCTCATATGGGCACTGGTTCAAGTCCCGGCTGCTCCACGTCTGCTCCAGCTCCCTGCTAATGTGCCTGGGAAAGCAGCAGAAGATGGTCCAAGTCCTTGAGCCCGCACCTGTGTGGGAGACCTGGAAGAAGCTCCTGGCTCCTAGCTTCTGTCTTCAGGCTGGCCCAGCCCCGGCCATTGCAGCCATTTCGGGAGTGAACCAGTGAATGAAGCTCTCTCTCTCTCTCTCTCTCTCCCCCTCTCTCTGACTCTAAAAATATATTTTTTAAAAAGACAGTGCTCCCAGAAAAGTATACTGTTGTAGCTGCTTTTAAGGGCACTTTCATGATCAGAATCAGGTAATTTAGGGTACAAGGTCTAAACATAAATCTAATTGCAAGAGGTTAATATAAAAACCAATATGAAGGCAGACACTCAAATCTGTTTAGAAGTCAAAAGCCAAAATGAAAAAAGTCACACATTTTTAAAAGATTTATTGTACTTACTTGAAAGGCAGAGTTGAGAGAGAGAGAGAGAGAGAGAGAGAGAGATGCCAGCATTGCAGGCTACAGCTTTAACCTGCTGCCCTATCACAACGGCCCCCAAGTCATGTGTTTTAAATGGGCTATCAGGTTTAGGCAAAACGTCTAAGGCCAGGGGCACAGCGACTGCAGGATCAGGAGGAGGTGGTGGTGTTGGCAGTGCCCATCAGTTCACACCCAAGCTCAATGGCGTCAGGACTCTGTTGTCCAGTAAGGCCCCAGGTCGGCGCTGTGTAAAGGCCACGTGGAATTCCACCACGGGCTTCTGACCACTGCCATGCTCCACTGTGTCCCTGGCACTCACACATCTGTCCAAACCCCTCTGGAATCCATTCCTGTTGCCAGCTTGCTCCACCTCTGCGAGATCATTTATTCCATAAATTTACTACCTGCTGTGTGAAGTCTGTTTCCACTGACTTGTCCTGAACTTGCCTCACATGTGATCCCAAAACACTGCTGTATTTCTGTATGTGATGAACAAGTCTGTGCTCATCTTATCCACACCATTTGTAGTCTCATCATTTCCTCTCAGCGCTTGGGCCTTGGCAACGGGCCTTCTGATTCCAGACAGTTCCGCAAAGCATCAGGTTGCTGTTCAGGGACTTTCTCAAGCCCTGTTTTTTATCGAGACCTTCTCACAGTGTTATAAGCAAGAATATGCCAGGTCCAGGTGACAATAAGGTCATAATGTCAGTTTACTATTTCCCCACCCAAAGATTGTGTCCATGTTGTGCAACACTATCCTGAGTACAACCGTATTGTTTTGTTTGTTTGTTTTACAGAGTGGACAGTGAGAGAGTGAGACAGAGAGAAAGGTCTTCCTTTGCCATTGGTTCACCCTCCAATGGCCACAGCAGCCAGTGCGCTGCGCTGATCCAAAGCCAGGAGCCAGGTGCTTCTCCTGGTCTCCCATGGGGTGCAGGGCCCAAGCACTTGGGCCATCCTCCACTGCACTCCCAGGTCACAGCAGAGAGCTGGACTGGAGGATGAGCAACCGGGACAGAATCCGGTGCCCCGACTGGGACTAGAACCCGGTGTGCCGGCGCCGTAGGTGGAGGATTAGCCTATTGAGCCGCGGCGCCAGCCCTAGCACAACCATATTGTATTAGAGATTCTACACTCACAGAGTTTGCAAACTGATAGGAATCCGTCTGAGGCAGCACAAGTGGATCACTCCTGGCCAATACTGCAAGTCAGCCCGTCTGAAACAGGGCCTTCCTGGGAAAGAAAATCAAATGGAGACAGTCCGAGCCTTCAAGGCCGGCTACGGTTGAATACTGAATACCCCACTGATTTTCACAACATGTGAGAGAGAGGCAACGATTGTTTTCACCTAATAATATACTGATGTGAAACTAAGAATTCAGCAGATGCTGAAGTTGGTAGAGGGGGACGGGCCACCAGAAAGAGCCTCCATTTCCACTCTCAGTTCACAAATCTGCTTATTTTGGTTTCTCTTCTAAAGACAGATGTTAATGCCCGTTTTCACTCCAGTTAGAACCCACTGACTTTTTGAGCACCTTCAAATACCCTTACTGACAACAAGAAAAATAATGAGGATTATGCAAAATGTAATCCCACTGTGGTTGCCTGGAGCCATTCATGAGTTCATAGGAATCAGGACTTCGCTGGCAAGAGAACAAGATAGCAGGCTGGGGCTCTAACCTGCTTTTTCAAAAGGGAGGCACCAATCGCCCAGAGTGAGAACTTCCTGCCTGGACGCCCACACCTTCTCTTCTGCCACAATTGCTCTCCACAGTGGTGTCAGTCTCTCAACGAATTCTGCAGCCTCGGCAACCAAATGCGGGCAAATACACCCGAAAGTCCTCCATCTCTCTGCTCCAGAAGCCATTACCTGTCAGCTTTAGACTTTTCTCCTTGCTAACGCGTGTAGCACAGCTAGCATACCACTTTATGGATGGACCTCTGCTTTTCTTTTTTCATTTTTTTTTTAAGATTTATTTAATTATTTGGAAGTCAGTCACACACAGAGAGAGAGAGAGATCTTCCAACCACTGATTCACTTCCCAAGTGGCAGCAATGGCCAGGGCTGTGCCAGGCCAAAGCCAGGAGCCAAGAGCTTCTTTCAGGTCTCCCACATGCGTGCAGGGGCCCAAGCACCTGGGCCATCCCCTGCTGCTTTTCCAAGTGCCTTAACTGGATCAGCTGGGACTCAGAGACTCAGACGGGAACCTATACTGGATGGCAGCATCGCAGACAGAGGCTTTACCCGCTACACCGCAGCGCCGACCCTGGACCTCCGCGTTTCTGTCGACCATCCCTCAGCCACACCTGTGAAGCCCTGGGCTCCGGCTCATTGCCTCGGTTTCTTCCTGTTTTCTCCAAAAGCAACCCTACGTAACTGTCACCGCAGCCGGAACCCATCTGTATGGTTGCTGTAGGTTTTTCAGCACAGTATTTCTCAGTGTCCCTGGAAGTCTGCACACTGCCGCTGCTCAAGGATGGAACTCCTGCACGGAAAGACATTTTCTGCCCAGCAGATGAGGCCGTGGAAAAAGCCAGGCTGGGAGTTTGGAAACACTTGGACTCAAATTTGGGTTCCACTCAAATCTGAGCTACCGCCTCAAGGAAGTGACTTAACTTCCTCCGAACCTCTGTTTCCCCATTTGCAAAACAAGGACAAGGCTGCATCTCACAAAGTGTTGGGAAAGACTGAGTGATGTGTGTAAGGCTTCAGGCACCGCCAATCTCAAAGCCTCGGGCCAGCACTCAAGGCCCAGTGCTGGTGCCCTGCAGCCCTGTCCTCCACACTCTGACACTGACCTCTTGCTTCGGGCTCCAGTTGCAAGGGAACCAACTCCTCACAGGTAGGCACTTGTAGGCTTCCGACGTCACCAGAGACTGGGCTTCTCCCAGCGTGGTAAACACACCACACCACGGAGCAGGTGCTTCGGTCCACATCCAGGCGCTCTCTCCCGAAGAACTCCGCAGCTTTCTCCCCGCTGGCCTGGAGTGCTTGCTAATCTTCCTGATTCGGGGACTCCTCTTCCCCTGTTCAAACGCAGACTCAGTGCACTTGCCCCTGGACTCCTGGGAAAGAAGTCTCATCTAATCTTCTTTTGAAAGAAAACATTTTTGTTGTTGTTTTGTCTTACCTCATTCCCTAACCATTCCTGGCATTTCTGGGACTGGAGTGTGCTGGGTTTTCTCTTTGGGCTTTCAATTCAGAGCCGTTTGGTTTCTCCTGCAGACACAGAAGAGATCTCTTGTACCTTACATGCCACAGTTGGCTGCCACAGTCACACAGGCAGAGGCCAAAGGACACCAGTGCCCACACGGGAAACGGAGAGCAAGTCCCCGCACAGCACCTGGCACCTGGCACCAGGCTAATACAGTCAAGCGAGCAGGATCTCTGATCCATGTCATGGAAGGTTCTCCCAAGATACTTCAGAGGGGTTCCCCCGCCCCAGCCAGGGGCTGGCATCACCTCCACCCACCCCGAGTGAACCTGGAGACACGGCCCAAGCTCCCTGCCCTGGGCCGCCGACAGCTCTGCGCCCTGAGTGAACCTGGAGACAACCCAAGCTCCCTGCCCTGGGCCGCCGACAGCTCTGCGCCCCGAGTCCCCTAAGGAGCCTGGGCGCAGACCCTTCCATGGCCCGGCGCTCGGGGTGCTGTGCTCCCGGCGGGACCCACGGGATCTGATTAGAGGGTGATAAAGCCCACAGAGGCTGGGAGAGGCATCCCCGCTGACGGCCCCGGTGCTCCCCAGCGCTTCACTGAGGCCCTTGGAGAGCCAGCCGGGGTGCGGCCTGCACGTAGTGTGGAGCGCACAGGGTGGCCGGAGGGGCTGTCGCTTCGCTCGGCCGCACACCTGGCCCTGCCGCGTCTCCCTTCCCTCCTCCCGCCCCGTCAGGCCGTTCCCCTTCGGAGCCCGGGCGAGCCCGGGACGCACCCGGAGCGCGCGGCGTCCCGAAGAAGGCGCGCAGGGGAGGAACACGTCATGGCGGGGCGGAGTGGGGGCGCCTGGCGGCAGGGCCCGGCGCGAGGGGAGGGCGGTCTGGGGCGTGGACGCCCCGGCCCAAGCGCACCCGGGGGCAGCGCCGGGGCCGAGCCGGGGAGCGGGAGCGCCCGCGAGCCCGACTCAGGAAGGCGGGCGCCGGGCCCCGGGGCCGGACGCGGCGGCGGCGGGCGCGGGCAGCCCCGCGGAGCGCGCCCTTCCTGGGCGGGAGCGCAGGTAAGCGCGGGGCGGGGCGGCGCGGGGCGGGGCGGGGCGGCGCCCGCAGACCCCCGTGGGCGGCCGCGGCGGGGCCTTCCCGAGCCGGCGGGGCGCGCCCAGGCTCGCTCGCCCCGCTCCCACGAGACGGCCGCCGGCCCGCAGGAAGCCCGCCCGCCCGTGGGCGCCGAGGTGAGTGCCCCGCGTGTCCGCGACGCCGCCCTCGTCGGGAAGCGGGCGTCCACTCTGGTCACTTTGCAAGTTGGAGACCGGCCCCGGGGACGCGGGGGGCTGCACGGGCTCCGGGGCTGCGGTGCGCGTCGCGCAGCCCGGGGCGGAGGCCGGGTGTTGCCGGCCGGTGGGAGCCGCTAGGCAGGGGCGCACGGCCTCTCTCGAGGCCGAGAACCTGCAGACCGGACCGCGTCGGGCGCTTAGACGTTTCTCTGCCGCCCCAGGTGAAGCCGGAGTTGGAGTGGGGCCGAGAAGTTGGCCAAAACGAAAACGCGGCCTGGCGCCCGGGGGCGGAGTACCTGTCTGCCTCTCTCGGGGCTCCAGGAAATTGGCCGGGACGCCGATGACTTCCTGGAGTCGTGGACTGTGGCTCCACAGCCCCTCCGACCCCCGAGGGTCAAATGGGGGACCCCAGAGGACGCGTTTCCCTAGTATATAGGAGAGTTTCAGGGTGTGTGTGTATATATACATATATATCCATTATATACATAATATATATACATATTCATTATATATAATATATATACCTATCCATTATATATATACATATATATAATGGAGAGACAGAGTGTGTCATTAGGCAATGCTGGAGTCAAGTCGGTGATAGGTACAGTGAGTGGGCGCACCAGGCCTGCCTGGGCCAACAGGGTACGGAGGCACAGGCCAGCGGTTGCCTAGTTCAGTAGAGCACAGAGCAGCCAGCGTGCCTGCTACCTCATGGAAGTGCTCCATGGATCCTGTCCAGCGAGGAAGGGGCAGAAATGTGCCCTTAACCACCTCGGAAGCACCTCTCTTGCAAAGCTATTGCACGTGGTTCACTCCGCTAAAACGCATGAGAACTTGAAGCCAGTCTGAAGGAACTTTTCGTTCTGAAGTCCTGGTGGGTAACGGGAGAGCCTTGCTTTACAAAGAGCAGGACTTTGAAGTAGCATGCCTGCGTCTTGTTCCTGTCATAAGAGGTGTGCGAGTTCTACCTCAAGAATCCTGCAAGGGTGTTGCCAGCCGTTACGCCGGTTCACGTCTGTCAACCACCTGATCGAGGGTCTACCCTCGCCCAGCGCTGGGCTGGGGACGCAGCTGGCAGATAAATCTGATCAGGCCCTTCGTTGTGTCTGACGTTCTGCCGCCTCATCCCCACCACAGAAAATTCAGGAAAGAGACACATTGCAGAGCACACGATTCTCTGGGCTCCACACTCCATCACTAGCCTGTGGAATGAAACTTTCTTCCACCCTTTTGCCTCAAGACGAAACTCAAGAAGAGAATGAACACGCCACAAGCCAAGTTACTGATTTCACCAAAGAGGGAGGGCCATGCTTCCCGTGCACTCGTGTCACACGCACTCTACCTACTGTGTGCTGCGCACAGCCAGGGCCTGGGAGTCTGAAGAGGTGAGGGTTCCTGCTTCTGCAGACCCTAGTGTGGTAAACGAGGCAGGTAAAAGACTGCACTTCGGAGTGAAGTACCTAGAACAGCAGCAGCTGGGGGGCACTGAAGTCGCCCAGAGTTCTTTCCCCAGAGACTGACTGGGGAGTCGGCACTGAAGAAGTGGTGGATGAGCAGTGTTTTGGAAGTGATGAGACGTTCCCATGGAAATAGTGTTTTGGTCAAAGGAGGGAGCATTTGCAAGGTCAGTGACAGGTTTAAGGAACAGCACGGAATGAGGCTACACCACTTTAGTAAGAAGAAGGAGCTCTCTGATAGCACTGGGGAGCCGTATTTGGTTTTCAATAGGGGAAGATTTGTACCTGGGGAAAAAAACATATTGGCTAGGTGGCTGCTGGCTTGGAGAGAGAGGAAGTAGTTCATGGGAACCTCTATTAAGACAGTGGTGGTGGCCGGCGCCCTGGCTCACTAGGCTAATCCTCTGCCTTGCGGCACCGGCACACCGGGATCTAGTCCCGGTCGGGGCGCCGGATTCTGTCCCGGTTGCCCCTCTTCCAGGCCAGCTCTCTGCTGTGGCCCGGGAGTGCAGTGGAGGATGGCCCAAGTGCTTGGGCCCTGCACCCCATGGGAGACCAGGAGAAGCACCTGGCTCCTGGGGGCCATTGGAGGATGAACCAACGGTAAAGGAAGACTTTTCTCTCTGTCTCTCTCTCACTGTCCACTCTGCCTGTCCAAAAAAAAAAAAAAAAGTGGTGGTGGAAACCGAGGAAAGGCAACGGGTCTCACTGGAGTTTAGGAAGCAGAATCAGCGGTGTCGGGGGACTAACGGAGTGTGGTGAGGGAGGAGTGAGTGGAACAGAGAGCGATTGCAAGGTGTGAGCTGGAGGAAGGGGGAAGGTGCACTGTGGTGTCGTGCACGGACGTCGTATGAAGTAGAAGCAGACCATGGAAGAAGCGGCAGCCAACGCTCGAGACGTATTTAAGTGCATATGCCCAGAGGGCGTGCAGGTGGAGACCTGTGGTGAGCAGTTGGGTGTACAGGGCTGAGGCTCCGGGAGAGGTGGAGGCTGCTCCAGTTCTCCAGCCCGGATGTTGTGCCCAAAAAGCAGTGTGGAGGCAGCCGATGAGCTGCTGATGGCACCATCAGGGACGCTGTGTCAGTACTGAAGGGTCTTGGGCTTGTCACTGGTGACCTGCGGATGTAACCATCGCAGCGTGCGGTAACTTGCAGATGACCCTCTCCAGACTCTCAGGGGCAGGGCAGTCCCTAACACTGTAGAGAGAATTCTGGGCTAACAACGTGCAGGAAGTACAGATGCATTACCCTACGTGAGTGAAACCCCAGGAGTCCACTCCCCATGGGAAAAATACCACTGTTCAGTTGTCAGATCTGCCAGGACCTCTCCAGAGCTCATACCCCAAATCTTGAGTTACAGCAGCCACGTGGGTGAGCCCTGCCTTTGTGAAAACAGGAAGGATACCTGCTCAGGCTAATTCCAGACCCTCACAGCGTCATTCTCTAGGTCTGGCTGCCAATGCCCAGGCCAGGATCTTTTACAACTTGCATGCAAAAAAGACACCTTGGACTCAGAAGTTAGGCATGGGTTCAGTTCCTGGCTTGACCGCTTATGAGCTGCCCTTGAACAAGTCTTTGAAGTTCTCAGCTCCATTTCCCTTAAATTTGCAACAGGGATAATTATTACTCAGCAGAGCAATGGTTAGAATCAGAATCGAATTGAAAAAGTAAGTACACTTAATGTGCCACATAAATTGTAAAGCTCTATAAAAATGTAAGGGGTTTTATTATTGTTACTAATCAAGACTCTTGAAGCTATCAAATTCAGATGGTCTGTGTAGGTAGGTGTAGGATCAGGCAGCATCTCGGGCCTGGACTTTTAGCTTTTTAATTGGATTAAATATTTCAAAGCAGTAACTATAAGTCTCCATCAGTCCTGTCAGTGTTGTACATCTATTCCAGTCTCTTCCTGTTTTACTCCTTAGTTAAAGGAGTTGGAGCCCAAAGAAGTCTGTGCCCTGCCAATGACCATGCAGGTCATGTACTGCACAGGGACTGCTGGGGGTATGTGAGGCTACAAGCAGCCAGGGTTCCTCTTGGTAGGGGATGAACTGGCCCCACTTGCATGGGAGTCCACCCAGACGGAACCCCATTTCCTGTTCCTCACTGAGGTGCTGGTTAAACCAGCAGTGGCCCTGGGTGATGCATCCATCAGTGGCTTTGCTGTTTTCCCGTGTTCTAACCAGGAAAGCCCAACATAGTCCAACCCAGTGGCGTTCAAGTTTTATACCGGCGTCAAACTTTCAGTAAACAGGATTCTCACAGGGGCTAGCAATTGATGAAGAAGAGGAAGTAACCACAGATTCAGAGACTTTAAGTGGAAAAACACTCTAGTCGTGAGCCAGCTCCACCCCCGACTTCACAGAGGAGCACACTAAGGTTTGGGGAGGAACGCGTGTGGTCAGGTCACACAGCTGGTTAAAGGAGGGACCAGAATCCAGACACCATCCTTGTGTGTCCAGGAATCCTGGTACTCTCTAGGATCCCTGTCACCTGGACCTTGTGTCCCTGCTACTTGGGGACAAGTGCAGGCACTCCAGTGCTGGCAGAGCGGTAAGGTGAACAGACAGTGCTTGGAGGCCGGCTCCTCCCCGTGGTGACTTCCAGGGCAAAGCAGGAGCCAGGGCGCTAGAGACGCAGCTGGGCCCCGTGCTGGAACACAGCCTCCATCCCGCCCTGCATCCTTCTTGCTTCCCCAGCTCTGTCCTTCACTCAGGACAGCCTGAAGACCCCTCCAGAAGGGAGACCACTTCAGGTGCCCGAGTTGACTAAATCCTGGTAGTGTTTTGTCGAGTGTATCATGGAGCTTGTTTCACCTCTGAGATAAAAACGTGCCAGGGAGCAGTAGACAAGCAGGCGTGACATGTTGGACACCAACAGGCGAGTTAGCCATTCGCCGTGAAGGTGCTGGGTGACCAAGAGGAGCTCAGGAAATTCATCCCAGGACCAGTAAGAGAGAAACACAGTGGCGAGATAGGCTTTGTAAACCTCTCCAGACAGCAAAGGGGAACTCTCTGGTGAATTCTCTGAAAGGCAGTCCCCAGGTAGCAGTCCAGCTCGGGTGTCGGGCTTTGCCCCGTATCAGGCTGAGCCATCTGGACAGAGCATCAGCAGGGGACGTGAGTGGACACTGAGCGGAGACCAGCAGAGGGTAGCTAGGTTCCAAAGCGAAACCTCCCACAAACACAGGGTTTCTTTCTCGGGCGACTCCCAAGGGGCTGTGACCGTGTCCAGACAGAGTCCCCGCCTCTGGGAAGAATCCTGCTCCCACGGTCATCAGCAAGCCACTCCGTGAGTTTGTCGCTAAGAAATGAGAGGAGCGCTGACCACGGCTATGACTCTTGGCCACCATGGAGGAGTTGGTGCTGCTCACCCACCGCAGCCTTGCCCTCTATCCTGTCATTGCCTCCCAGCGTGCGGCTTTCCGGTTGAGTCTCACTCTCCTCGGATAGCACCCTAATGTCAAGCTGGAGAGGTTGAGAAGAGCCATGTGATTGTTTTGTTTTGTTTTGTTTTGTTTTCTGGGAAAGTCATAAAAGAAAATTAGTAGGAGAGAGAGGGAAAACACATGAATAGCAGCAGTGAAGAGCTCTGTCTGTTACAGTACTGCCAATCTCCAGGTTGAGAGCCACAGGAGTCAGGGGTGGGGTGAGCAGAGGTCAGGGGGAGACAGGGGGAGAAGCAGGGGGGACTGGGAGTTTCTTTGTGCCTTACTGCTATGGGAACAGGCATCAGTGTGGACGTACCGTGGATTAACCCAAGTGACATGACAGTGGCCGCTGTCACCTGAGTCAGGAGCCTACTTAGTCCTTCCCCAACCCAGTAAGATACCAAGTCCTCATCCTGCTTGTGGCTTCTACTGTCTGATTCTTAGGTGCCTGCAGCAGTGGGCAAAGTGCCGGCTTTCAGAAACCCTTCCGTGTGTGGTCATCAGACACCCAAAGCCCTGGCCGAAGCCTGCACGCTCCAGGCAGCGACTCATTCGTGCTGGCCTGGAACCAGCAGGGACTCACACTGGGGTTAAAGTGACCTTCCCAGGGATTGGGAACCCAGAGCAAAAGAAAGTCCATCCAGCCTGTCTCGGCTCCCACAGATTGTCAGTGTGCAACTAGATTCTAATAACCACTTGTTGAATGGTGGTGCTAAGAATTGGAGGCTTGCAAAGGGGACAGCCGTTGCCGCCTCTCACCTGCCAGGTTGCTGGTACATCCGCTGGGTGTTCAGCATCACACTAGGGAGACAGAGCAAGGTGGGGGGAAAATGCGCCACACTAAAGGCCAGCCCTGCTGACTCTCTATCCATCAAGCCCCTCTCTTGCAGGGGACTGCCCCCTCCCCAGCTTCCTCTCCTGACCTGAAGCGGATTCCTTCTGGCCCAAGGCCGCAGTCTGTGGAATAGCAGGTGCCAGGCAGCACAGTACTGGCTCCAGTCAAGCCTCCAGGGTTACCTGGTGACCCACAGCATCCCTTAGCACCCCGTCAGCTGAGAAGGGGAACACAGTCGCAGGTCCCACCACCGCGCTGCAGCCTCCCAGGTTCCAAACCCAGAACTCAGATCCTGAGGAACGCCTGGCCCGGGGGAAGCCGCGCTTGGCCGGGCCTGAGGGTCCTTGCTGAGTGCCAGCGCCGTGCCTGTCCCACTGTGCTGCAGGCCTGCGTTTTCCTCCTCTCCAGCAGATGAGCGGCCGTCCTCAGCTGGCCTTGGAAAGAACACCTCATTCCCAGACAGAGGCCCTGCACCCCCACACCGGCTGGGACAAGGAAGGAGAGCCAGTCACAGGGCGTGTGCCACGCAGGGCGGACAGTCAGTGCTCCTGACTGGCATTTTCCAGGAATAAGACTTGGGCGTTTTAAAAAATATTTATTCCTTCAAGGTGGGGTCTGAGAGTGAGGGGAAAAAATCCTTAAGCCACTGGGTATGTGGTCATTCAGCATTTGCACTGGAGTGAGTAAGTGCACACTGGAAGACTCACCAACAAGGTGTTCTGTTTCCCGAATGACTGATGATGGACAGCATTCACATACGTAATGCTAACCGTTGTAAAGAGAGGAGTCCCAGGCGGTTTACAGTGTAGGGCAGCCACTGCCTCTAGCTGCCTCCCTCTTTGGAATCCTGTTTAGTTCCAGAATGAAACCCTGCACTCATTCTATAGTTTCTCCCCATTGCTGGCTCTTCCCCAGGCCCCAGCAGTGACAGTCTGCCTTCCACCTGTATGCATTTACCCGTTCTAGATAATTCCTAACAGTGGGGTCATATAATAGATGACTTCGGTGATGACTTTTTTTCACTGAGCACAATGTTTTCAAAGGTCCATTCGTGTTGTAGCATATATGATACACCATTTTTATAGTTGAATAATATTCCATTGTGTGGACTTTTTTAATCTTTTCATTCGTTGAAAGGCGTTTGAGTTGTCTCCACCGTTTGGCTATAGTGAATGTTGCTGCTGTGGACATGTATGTGCAAGGCTTCAGCTGAATGCTGTTCTTGCGTTCTTTGGAGCATACACCCAGGAATGGAATGGCTGCAGTCAATGCTAATTCTGCCTGCAGCTTTTTGACGAACTGCCAAACTGCTTTCCATTCCTCCACATTGTTATCAACATACTTACAAATTCATTTTCCTTTCTTGGAGGTAGGATTAGGTGTGCACTTTCATCCTATACATTAAGTGTGTACTTTCACACGCCTGCTCTCCCTGTCTCAGCTCCGCCTTTCAAGTAGATGAAAATAACTAAACTTTGCAATGCAGGCAGTGCTGTAGAGGGAACTTCCAGCCCTATCACGCTGTTCTGAGACTGCAGTGCCTGGGGCCAACTCTCACCTCTGCTTTCTCAGAGCCGTGTGACCTGGGGGTTCTGGGAAGCAGACAGGAGAAGGCCTCCAGTGGCTTAAGTTGTCCTCGCTGCCTCTGGGAGGGAAGACAAGAAAAGTGGGGAAGAGGAGCAGGAGCGAGGCCGGAGGCCTGTCGCATGGCACGGTGTGGAGGCCTTCCCACGCCCAGGGAGGAGACTCTGGAGTCACGTGGGGTCCTAAGGAAGAGAGGAACGGATGGGCCTCTTTCCAAAACTGTAATTCCTCTGTTTCACCTTGAGGCTTTACTTTTGCCTCAAAGACTCCTAGCATTTGCCTATCTAGGACCGAAAGCAGTTCAGGTCAGCCAGCAGCAGCTTCGTGGGAAGTCTGGACTCTCCCCTGTGGGTCATTCTCACTCCTTCGCAGGTGAGGGCTGGACGTGTGCCCCGCCTTAGGCCATCTCCAGGTCCTCTCTGCACAGGGAGAGCTGTCGAACTCTTAGGGAGGCCCGGCAGCCTCGCTTCTGGTGGCGGAAGCTGCCCCAACATGAGTCTAGCTGCATTTTTTCCCATCCACATTTCTTAAACACCTCCATGTGTGCCCAACTCTATGATAGAGGCGGTGGGGAATTCTTTAAAAACAAAATAAAAGCAGGCGCAGATTCCACCCTCAGGGGCGCACCACCCACCGCCCTGGAGTCTGCACGTCCGGCCCTCCCACCTAGAGCTGTGAGAAGCAGCAACTTTCCCACTCTCTGGCCCCTAGAGCCACCATCTTTCCTCCCACCACCCGGGCTGCTCTGACATCTGCCGTGTCCCTGCCCAGCCGGCTCCACAGACGCCTAACCAGCTCACCTGAGCCACCAGCTGCAGCTTTCGGCTGCAACCCCGGCTGTGACAGCCCAGCCGCTGTGAGGCCTTTCTGTACTGCCCTGGCCCCCTTGCCCTGCTGTAGCCCTCCTTTGCTTCTCCGCCCACTGAAGAGCCAGTATAGACAGGAGCACTGGGGTGCCAGTGATCAGTATGGACACCCCAAGGCCAGCAGATCGTCAACCAACAAGCATGTGTTGAGCACCCAATGTGGGCCAATGCGAAACCAGACACTGGGGACACCCAGAGGAGAAGGCTCTGGAACGGTTTGATGTCGGGTGGGACAGCAGACATGAACAGCATCTGTACTATCAGTAAGCAATAATCTTTGCCGTGTTGTCGGATGTAAGGTGGTAGAAAGGGAGAGAAGCTTTCAAGTGTGATTTTCTCTATATAACTTTTGATTCCAGAGAAAGCCCTAGGCTACCAAATCCTGCTTTTTCTCACCTGTATCTGTCTGCGGCTGGACGGAGGTCATGGTTTGCTGTAGTGTTACAGGCTAGAGCGTTCCTCGCTCTAATGAAAGTCATCTTCCATGAAATAGCCAGGAGCCAGTGCTGTGGTCCCTTTGGCCCCTGAGCTCCTCATCATTGCACCACAGCAGGAGTCACAAACTCAGGTGTCTACATTGGACGTTTACTCTATACATGGTTTAAACTGCATTAAGTGTAGTACTTAACTCATCCAGTTCCCACAACAGTCCTGTGATGGAGGGCCTATTCTGCTTTTAGAGTTGAAGGAATTCAGGCACAGAGAGATAAAAGGACTTCCCTATTCAGACAACCAGGAGTGCTGGGGCCAGGCCCGGACCTAGGCTGGTCCAGCTAAAAAAGTATCACAGGGAGTGGCCACTGGGCCCAGCTGTTAGAACACTGGTCAGGATGTTTGCATCCCACACCAGGCTGCCTGCACCCAGCTCCTGATTCCAGCTTCCTGCTGATGCAGACCCTGGGAGGCAGTGCGTGATGACGCAAGTAGTTCGATTCCTGCCACCCATGTGGGAGACCTGAATTTGGCCTAACCTTGGTCATTCTGGGCATTTGGAGACTGAACCAACAGATGGAAGTTCTGTCTCTCTCTCTCTCTCTCTGTCTCCTCCGTCTCTCAAATAAGTGAATGAGAAATGAGAAAAAGAGCAACACAGGTGGTACAAGCACATAAGGGGAACACTAAGCCAGGAGAGCTCTGGGTCAAACAAAATACCGCATCTCCCTTGTAGGCTTCTAGTTTTCAACATCTGAGCCACAGAAATACCTAGACAAGCCTTTCCGCAGGTGGAATCTCTTTTCCACATAACTTAGGCTGAATGTTGGCATGTTGCTACATGACTGGGTGCTCTGTGTGTTGAGGGCTGGAGGGGGAGAGAGAGAGAGAGAGAGAGAGAGAGAGAGAGGGAGAGAGAGAGACTCTTGAACTTGGGCCAAGTGGAACCGGCCTTGGTTGCCTAGGGTGTGATGACACCCAATATAAATCAGGGTGATCACCCAGTTTAAGGATATGCAAAGAGATAAGTGTGGTTGAGGTGAAGGAAACCAAAAACACGTTTTTCGCTCAGGTTTCCTTAACACAATTATCTGCCTCACGGTCAGACACCCAAATCATCCCTGGCGGTCCTCGGGGCCCAGTGTGTCATCAGCCACCACCATTCAAGTTCAAGTCGTAGCACACCATGGGCTTTGCAGGAACAGGAAAGTCTTCCAACAGCAGCCTTCCTCCTTGGGCCACAACCGCGAGGCGTCCCTGCCATTGCCGGGACACCGTGGCAATGAGAGCAGCTGGCTGGAGAAGGGTCAGGGAGAGGGGTGACCCCTGGAGAGCACAGCTTGAGCATTGCCAAGGTAACACCACAGGTGGAAGCCTCCAGACCTGGGCGGATCCTGAGCCTCCTTGATGGGGTTTGTTAATCTGAGCAGGCTGGGTTTTCTTGAGCAGCCTTCTCCATCCTGGTCACACCGCAGGGCCCTGTTCACATCACACGCCCCTCAAAGCCTTGCCTTGATTCCACACTGAATGAACAGTTCCCTCCGTGTGGCTCCGACAGCTGCATGTTTGAGTTTCTCTTGAGACGCGTAACCAGTTGGGCCTTGCAGTTCTTCTGTTCTTTCCCATTTCCCCAACAAAAACCAGATTCCTTGAGTTTGCAGGTTGTATCTTTAGTTATATTTTGAATCCCAGGTAGGCTTTCTGCTTCTCATTAGGCAGTGTTATCTGGGTAGGCCTTTGAAGAGAGGCATTCCTCATGGGCATAGAAGGTACTCAGCGCATGTGAGCCGAGTGATCTGCAGTACTGCGGACAGTGGGGTGAAAGTCTTCCACCTGGCGCCATCAGCGTTCACTCAGGGAAGGAAGGAACATGCTAGCACAGGGAGTCCTCCCTCTGAGAAGAAGCGGGGTGCCTTGTGCAGTAGCTGTGAGGTTGTGAGACCCCGCACACCTGCACACTCTGCTCAATTGCTTGGTGGCTGGAAGTTACCAGATGAAATTACATCCGTTCAAGAACCCTGAAATTTAGGGACACAGCCAGTCAGGGGTTTCCAACAATACAGGAGCAGTGTCACTTCCAAGAGATGGAATCTGAATCTTCAGGGTAGCACCCCATGAAAACAAGGCTGCTTTTCCCTTGGGGCCAGTAACCTCTGAAAGTCAGGTCTCGTCTCGTCTCTCGGAGCTGCTCTCAACTGTTTCTCGGCACTGACAGCCTCACTGTAGATTCCAAGGAAACCAGAGTCCAGAAAAAGATGGCAGAGTGTATCTACCCTGGAATGCCCAGCTGTGTCTGGCGAAACTGTGCAAACCCAGAATATGAAATTCGAATCAGCAAGTAGCTTGTCCTGAGCCTGCTCTTTTATCTGACTACACTGTTATATCTGAACCTAGAAGCTAGTGTGGCAGAGTGGAAGAAACCCTGAATATTTTTTAAAGATGTATTTATGTATTTGAAAGTCAGAGTTACAAAGAGACAGGAGAGAGAGAGCAAGAGAGAGCGCGCTTCCAACCACTGGTCTACTCCCCAGATGGCCCCAACCACCTGGATTGAGCCAGACCAAAGCCAGGAGCCTCTTTCGGGTCTCCCACATAGGTGGCAGGGGCCCAAGCACTTGAACCATCTTCCCCGGCTTTTCCCAGGCTATAAGCAGGGAGTTGGGTAGCAAGTGGAGCAGCCAAGACACAAATCGGTGTCCATATGGGATGCCGGCATGGCAGGCAGTGGCTTTACCCACCTCAATGCCAGTCCAGCCCTAAATAATTTATAAAGGTAGCAGAAGCACCACATCATCTTTCAGTAGCTGTGAGAGCTTGGACAAGTCATTTAATTTCAGTGCACCTCAAGGTATCCTCATCAGGGCCAGTGCTGTGGCGTAGCGGGTAAAGCTGCCACCTGCAGTGCCAGCATCCCATATGGGCACCAGTTTGAGTCCCAGCTGCTCCACTTCCAATCCAGCTCTGCTATGGCCTGGGAAAGCAGTAGAAGATGTCCCAAGCCCTTGGGCCCCTACAGCTGTGTGGGAGACCGGGAAGAAGCTCTTCAAATTGGCACAGCTCTGGCTGTTGCAGCCAACTGGGGAGTGAACCAGAGGATGGAAGACCTCTCTCTCTGCCTCTCCTTCTCTGTGTAACTCTGACTTCCAAATAAATAAATAAATCTTAAAAAAAAGTTTCCTCATCTATAAAAATGTTTATTCATTCAGCAAATTATTTCCCAGTGGGTAGAATATGTCCCAGATGTTGGGGACGTAAAAGGCAGGACAGATTTCAACTGGAGGAAGAAAGATCACTAAACAAGCAGTTATCCTAGTGCAGATCCTGAGTCGTGGACGCAGTAGAGCCGCAGTGAAGGGTTCTGGGCTTTCGTGAGGTGAAGGAGGCTTTCCCAAGGGCAGCCGTGTGTGAGCTAGGACCCAGGGGTGAGCACTAGTCCTGCCTTAGTGTCGCGAGGAGAGCCTCCTGCCGGCAAACGCAGGGCTGGAGCGCCGGCCAGCCCAGGACGTGGAACGAACTTAGGAAACTCCTTAGGTTTTTCCTCCGTTTTTCCCCCACGGTGCGTGGACTGAAACAGTGAACATTTGCAGGAGGCTTGAAGAAATGAAAATGAATTTGAACTTTCGGTCTTTACCCAGTCACAGATAAACCCGTGCCCACTCAGGCATCAGTGGGAAGACTGCAGGTGCGGACTGCATCGGTGTGTGGATGCCCCCCCACCCCACCCCCAGGGACCAGGATATAAACAGCCGGTCCCTTTCTGATTGGTTTGCTGATATTTCAGTTTGTAATCAGATTTTGCCTACTGGAGAAAGTGTGCTGTTAATACAGGCTTTCTTATTGCAGTGTCTGTGTTGACTTTGCCAGGCTGGTTAGGGCAGCCTGCCCGTGAGGCTGGGGTAGGGCTTATTCCTGCAGGGTCCTGAGTGCTGGTGAGGGGTCCTTTCATTATGAATGGGATCAGGTTAGGGGGGGCGTTGGAACGTGGAGCTGTGAGGTCCCCTCTGCCCTGGGCCCATTGCACCAAACCCACGGGAGACCTGCCAGTCCTCTGTAGTCCCAGATCATCTTGCTGTACCACCTCCTTCCTTCTCTCCCTCGGGTCTCCCCACTGCCATCCCAGCCCCACCTCCCGTACACGCGGCCTCTGCATCCCGGCTCTGGCTCTCCCGTCCTGTGTGGTTCTCCTCAGCCCTCCTTCCGCACCGTGTCCATCCCTCCCCGAGACAGCACACAGCACAGGGGCCAACACAACCCCCACCTCCTCTGAGCCGGCCTCTCCCCAACCTAAGCCAACAGTGACCTCTCTCCTCCGTAACTTTCCAATATTTAGCATTTTCTTGCTCCTGTTGCTCTTGAAAACTAAACTTCTCAGGGCATTTCTGTTTACAGAGTGCTCTGGTGTGTATCGCTGACTTTCACAACACTGGATGGGCAGTGATGTCAGGGCTGTGATTATCTTACATCTGAGAGCGGAGCCTGACGTCCGTGAGCCGTGTTGCCTACCCTTGGTGAAGCAGAGCCAGACTCAGAGTTGCAGGTTTCAGGAAGAAACTCTTGGGATGGGAACCAGGGCAGGCGCTTCTCTTTCTCCCCTTCAGCACCGTATCGATGACACAGTAGATATTGAACTAAAATCCTTCTATATATGGGTGGAATCCATACTTAACTGCAGGGGAAAATCACCCCAATGGCATATTTTATTGATGTAAATCATTGGTGCTAGTGCTATTAGCCTCTTTGCGTATCAAGAACTATATGCTTATGGCATTATTTTTGTTACGGCAACTCAGTAAACAGCCTAAGACACGCACACACACACACACACACACACACACACACACTGGACCCCCCAGAGGTCAGTCAGAGGGCACCGCAAAGGCAGGCACTGCTCCCTCTGCTCGCTGGAGCCAGCCCCGCTGCTTCCTGGCAGTGGATGGAACGCGCTTGTCAGAACTGGCTCAGCAGGGTGGACATGCTCGGCTGGCCCTGGGAACCAGAGGTCCTCTGTGTGCACAGGAGATCCAGGCTACCCGGCACCGGGACTGTGTGTGGGTCTCGCTCCAGGACACAACACAGCCAGGTGGAGAGCGGCCCTGCTGGGGGTGGGGTGGGGGGATGTCCGGCCAGCCATTCCCGGTTGGAGGCAGGAAGACCTCCTAGCAGAAGTTTGGGCCTCCTGAGTACTCGGCAGCATTGAGAAGTGACTGTTTTTGCCACGGCCCCTCCTCGGCCCCGAATAGCAACAGTTAGGGGTCTGTATCTGTCCACTTCCTAACAGCCCAGGCACACACACACGCCTGTCTGCTTTGGCCTCGAACCCTGTGAGGCAGGTGTTCACTGCCCGGTGTGTGCTGGCTTTTGGAAGTCGGTGTGTGTGAACATTTAGACTGGAACCAAAGGACTGAGGAAAACTGGTCTCCCTCCCAGCACTGTCCCCAGCTTCCTTCCAGACAGGCCGCATGTGTTCTGGATTTTTCCACATTTGGGAGATGGAGAAGAATTGAGGCCCTCAGCAGCCGAGTGGCTCTCCCAGGGGCACACACTGAGTAAGGCGTCCCTGCCCCATACACAGTCCAGCTGTCCCCTCCACCCAGGGTTCTGCAGAACTGCCCTTTAGCCAACTGACTCATGGGAAAGCCGGCAAGAGCAAAGCAACTAAGAGCAGGAAAGCCAGGGCCTGGGCCCACCCAGCGCTGCAGGAACATGACGTCCACTCCCTTCTCTGCCTGCCCCTGGCCACTCCCGTGCCCAGAACCCTTCCTGCCTTCTAACCGGAGGGCCAGGGCGCCACATTTACACCATCTGTCTATCAAAGCGTCCCACCAGTGTCCTATTCCTTCAAGACCCTGATACCTGAGAGTCGATCTGAAATGTATGCTGGGCTGCTAAGCAGAGATACACCCTGAAGGTGGGTGCCCAGCCCAGCCCAGCCCTGGGGCCACACTGTGTAGCGCCCAGAGACCAGGCTGACTTCCCTGGCTTCTCCCACCATCCCACTCTCCTCCCAGTGGCCCCAAGTGCTTTCCAGGAAGTCTTCAGGCCTCCAGGTGTTGATGCAGCAGAGGTTGTGGATCAGGAAGAAGGAAGGGTGAGAATAGGGTGTGTGTGTGAGTGTGTGTGTGTGTGAGAGAGAGAGAGCTGTGCAGCACCCCTGGAGTCTCCAACTGAAGCAGTTTCTTCAGTCCATCCTCCCAAATCATGCATTTGCAATACAAGTATCCCCTGATCCAGGGAGACGTGTTCTGGGACACCCCCTACCCCCGCTGTGGGAATCTGAAACCATGGATAGTCCCAAACTCTGTATATACTGTTTGTCCCCTACATACATACTGATGAGAAAGTTTAATTTATACAGCTGGCAAGGAGGAAATTAGCAACAACAGTAATACAACAGTTATAACAGTATACTAAAAAAAAAATAAGCTAATCAAGATAAATATACAGTGATAAAGTTGCCAACATCAGTACTCTTGCGTGTCAGGGCTGTTAGGTAAAATAGGGATTGCTGAAACTCAGGCACTGAGATACCAAACTGTTGATCTGTTCACCAAGACAGTTGCTAAGTCATTCACAAGTCGGCAGTGCCCGGCGTTGCTGCATTGGACAAAGGAGCGGCTCATGTCCAGGGCAGGCTGGAGCAGGCTGGCGCAAGATTTCATCAACTCGTAATGGTGCACAATTTAAAACGTACCTGTTTACTCATAGATTTTTCCATGCAATATTTTTCTACCACAGTTGGCCGCGGGTAACTGAAACCTCAGAAAGTGAGCCTGAAGATGAGGAGGGACAGCCGCACCCACAGGGTGCAGGGGTGGCTGCCCGGGTGCACCAGTGGGGTCAGGGAAAAGGGGGAGTGAGAGGCAGGCTTCAGACTTCTGCTGTATCAGAGTCCTGTCCTGCCCCTTCGGCAATCTGTGTGAGACAGAAAATGCCGTCTACAGCAAAGAAAAGGGTGCTGAAGCCAAAGGGAAAAAGCGCTGCTTGCCTGGTATGGATGACGTTCAATAAATGCGTTAGCTCATTCATATGTATCCTCTGCATTCTTCAACCGTTATTCATCCAAACCGTAAAAATAATTGCGTACAATGCCAGATATGCAGACGCAGAGCTGCGCAGAGAAGACCTGAAGTTTCACCCTCAGGCAACGTGAGCTCTGCTACACAGCCCAGCCCCTGGGACACAGGCGGCAGCCATGGCCCAGCGACGCTGGAATGTGCCGCATCGGACAGTCCACGGAGATGCGTCCAGTCGGAATGAGAATGTGGCTGCTCATCCCTCTGGGAGGGAGCCTTTGCATTTCAAGCCTTCCTAGTGCAGGAGGGTAACTTTCAGATTTTAATTGCCTTGAACTTTTGTTAACAGTAAATGAAGGGAGGAAATGGAAGGGAAAATAGAACCGTGCCTGTATTGCTTTTGAGTTGCATAATCGTATATTTTTTGCCACCCCATTGGGTTTCAGCTATTCCAGCCTGTAAACCTCTCCCCCGACCACTGGAAAGCAGTCGGTCCCTCATTGTGTTATTGCTGCAACGTTTGCAGGACTGTGGGACTGTGAGTTCCCTTCTCTAGAATTAGAGAGAACGACGCAGCTTTTAATTTAAGGTCTATTTTGTAATTACCACCTCTGTGGGAGAACCTGAATCGCACAAGTGTTCAGTTGTCCTCTTGCTTTTTCAAAAAACACTCTTTGCCTCCGCGAGGATGTGACGTGTGCAGACCTAAGTGTGGGTTACTGGAGTCAGCCAGAAGCAGAACAGAAGAGGCACCGCCCTGTCCCCGCCTAACTCACGTATGACCTCAGAGGCTCACGCTTTCCAAAAATAAGACTGCACCTCGACACGCACCACACCCACCGAGGCTGGCTCCAGTCTTTGACGGCGCAGTCCTGAAGGGCTGTGTAACCAAGGTGGCTCACCGTAACCATGGCTACAGGCTTTATTAGCACTAGTACCAGGATGTGGTCGGATGACTCCATGTAGGCAAACCAAGTGTGCAAAGCATCGGGCATTCTCCACGATGGAAATGTGACTCCTCGTGGTTCGTAAAAGACCAAGGAGGAAGGGAAGGGAGAGTCGGGAAGGCGGGGGCCGGTTCAGTGAGAGAAGCTTGGTGGTCTCTGTCTATCTTTAAGGGAGCTTTTTACTCTAATGCCCTAGAAAACCACTGCCTTGCATTTAGATCGCAGTTTGCCCTCTTCCATGTTCTCTCACGTCTTCACACTGTCTGTTCTTCACAACAATACCTATTTTTGTTTTTTTTTTAGAGAGAGATTGAGAGACAGAGCTCCCATTCTCTTATTCACTCCCTCAACACCCACAGTGGCCAGGACTGAGCTGGGTCTGGCCAAAGGTGAGAGCTGGGAGCCAGGAATTCAATTCAGGTCGCTCACAAGGGTGTCAGGAGTCCAGTTACTGCCCTCGCCACTGCCCCCAGGCTCCGTCTGCATTAGCCGGTAGCTGAGGTCAGGAGGCAGATCCAAGGAACAGAACCCGAGAACTCCAGTGTGCAATGTGGGCATCCTGACCACTCGGCTAGGTGCCCTCCCCTCCTCACAGCCATCCTGAGGGATATCAGTGTCAGGTAACACCCCCATTGCTCAGCTGTGGAGAGGGCTCCCGGAGCTTCGCTGGTGCCCAGGAGAAAGGGCAAAGAGAACCCAGTGGACCCTCTGACTGCTTAGGATTCTTTCCACTGCTTGTGGTCTTCTACCTGGGATACTTTGATCGGACTAGTTCCCGCACCATTTACCTGCTGGACCAGAGACCCACTCAAGTCAGCCTGGGGTTACAGCTGCTAAGTGAGGCTTGCTTTTTGTCCTCATTTACGTTTCCCAAGCCTCCTGCAGCACAGGGAGTAGGTTAGGCAGCCCCTGCTCCCGAGGGACTTGATGGACTCCAGGGGCTGCGAGCTACCGCTGCCTCCAGGGAGCAGGTGGAGGAGCAGAACTGGGTGGAGCACTGTGGGGTAGGGCGATCGAGAGCCAACCGCAGGCCCTTCTGCAGCTCCAGAGCCTGGGGCTTCCTGGGAGGTCAGTGTGGTCAAATCTTAAATCCAAGACTCGCGTGTTTATATGAAACCGGAGGAGGCAGAACAACAGTAAAAAATGAAAAAGCCTGTGGGCCAGATGGAGCCGCTGGACTGCCCGTGAGCACCGTGCCTGCCCAGTTTCCTGGGTCCTCAATCAATAGCCCTCTGGACCCAAACCTCCTCCTGCACCCTCGTAGCTGCACAGCCCTGGGCAAATTACCTCCGACAGCCTCGGCTTCTCCATCTGCATCTTGGAGACAAGATGGCCTGCCTCGCGGAGCTGTTGATGAGGTCGTGCCCGCCCAGTTTCCTGGGTCCTCAATCAATAGCCCTCTGGGCCCAAACCTCCTCCGGCACCCTCGTAGCTGCACAGCCCTGGGCAAATTACCTCCGACAGCCTCGGCTTCTCCATCTGTATCATGGGGACAAGATGGCCTATCCCGCGGAGCTGTTGAATGAGGTCGTGCCTGGAAAGCTTTGATCACACAGTGTCGCACCCTTCAGTGGGAACTCAACAGTTGGTGACTTTGGGCCCAACCAGTCCCTCCAAGCGCCTGTGAAAAGGGAGCAGACGTGTCGCCAGCAGCCCCCATGTTGAGGCCTTGGCCTCCTGAAGTCCCTTATGAGGGGCCTTGCCACAGAAAACAAATGCACACTGTAACCGGAAGGAAGAGGAAGGCTAAACGAGGCTTCCCGCACAAACCGGAGCCTGGCGGTCAGGCGGGCCGCGGGGGCAGGGGATGAGTGGAAGTAGGGAGGAAGCAGTGGGCAGGCCAGTGCACCTGCCCTGAGCCCCAGGAGCTGGCGAAACTCATCCTGAACCGGTGCCGTGGAAAACCGACCGAACTCTGCTTCTAGCCGAAGAATTCTTGAATTAAGGGAAGTTCTCCCCTTTCCCACAGCAGTGCAGTGTGACAGTAAAGATGGTGTGTTAGTTCCCAGGCAGCTCTCCGCACAGGCTGTGTGAGGCGTGCCAGACAGCGTGCTTCACGCGTGTTGTCTCATTGACTGCAGCTAGCCCTGGGTGCATCCGTTCCTCCCTTCAGCGAGTGCTCAGGGCCAGCCCACTTTCCACCAGGCACTGTGCCAGATGCCCAGGGGGCATGCACTAAACACCCAAGAAAGATGCTAATGTCTCAGTTTGCGGAAGGAAGACACTGAACTCCAGAAGCTTAGGTGAATAATCCCCAGGCCCCATCCATGTTATTGGTGCAGACAAAACTCCTGACTCCAGCTTTCTGATTTAGGAGGGAGAAGACGTTCCGTGGTACTCTCAGGAAGGCAGGTAGGAGGAGGCTGGCGATCTGCTAAAGGGCTGGAGAGAGCGTCAGTCACATGCAGGCCTGGTGGGATTTGCAGGGAAGCAGAGACGGCTGCCAGTGACGAGACCTGAGGGTAGGTTAAGACAGACTGATCGTTCCTGGACCCTGTGGCGTGGAGCCCTTTGCAGACGGCATAATTAACGATGAGAAAAAAAGAGGAAGGGAGGGGAGGAGAGAGAGATGAGGAAAGTAGAGGAATCAGACTCCAGGCCTTCCATGATAGGAATTCAAAGAAAATCCAGATGAAAACCTTTCTAAACTCTTCTCGTTCTCAAATAACTCTTAATTGTTTCCCTGGTGTCGCCTCTGAAAGGAGAGAGGGTTTCTCTTACCTCCTCTGGATTCCCTAGCCTGGCTTAATTAATACTTGATTGATTGAAAGATGGACTCATTGAACCTCAGGTGAAATGAACTTTTTCATTTTCTTTTCTGCTGAACCTGACATAGAGCACATAGTAATTAAGAAAGGACCCCTGGTTATCAGAGTCCCAGCCACAGTGGGCTCTGTGACTGAGCAAGAGCAAGGCAGGTGACCATGTAGGAGCTGGTAACACACACCTCACTCCCGGCTGCTCCCAGGGGCGTGGACTTCCCTGATCCTTTTCAGGCTGGAGGGTCTGCCTGGACAGGGCACTGAATGAGTGGAGAGGCACCGTCCACGCCTGTGGCTGTTTCTCACCAGTGACCTGGCTGAGCTGATGGACATGCAGCCAAGATCTCTGGCCCCTCCCCCCATCCCTTAGATTGGTCTGCTTCGTCCCAGACTGTGGGCACTTGAGCAGACGGGCCAGGCCTGCCCCCTGTTGTGGCCAGAGCGTGCCCTGTGGAGGAGGGACACACTGCAGGGCCGGCTGGAGGTGGGGCCGCTCAGACTGCCCGGCTAGGAGAGGGCTGTTGCCGAGGTGGCAGCTGAAGAAATCTGAGCGGAGAAGCACGTGAGCCGAGACCTGAATGTGGTGAAGCGGTCACCCCAGGATTGGGGACAGAGGGGCCAGGCGAAGGGACAGACAAGGTGGACAGCTCCGACATAGGTGTGACCGGGCCCGCAGGAGGCCAAAGGAGACAGGGCCCAGATAGAGGAGGGGCCTGTGGGACAGGAGGAGGAGTTTAGATTGCACACTTGGGGTGACGGGAAGCCTTGGGTGTAAAGCGAGCGAGGGCGGCAGGATCTGGGTCATGGGAGGACGACAGGCTATGGCGAGGGAAGAGTCAAACCAGAGGGACTGGTTTAGGAAGCCGTGACAGTGACCCAGGTGAGAGACAATGGTGATGGAGAAAAGTGGCTGGATTCTGGGTGTGTGTGAGCGGTAGAGCCAACAGACCGACCGGCTGACAGAGTGAACGTGGCGGCCAAGCAGAGGAGAGAGGCAAGGACGCGGGGCCAGCTTTCTGCTCGGCCCAGAGACTGAAGGTGGCGCTCACTGGCTGGCTGTTCACTGGCACGCAGGCTGTGATCAGCGTGAAGCCTGGGCTGTGTGTTAAACCCAGGAGTGGGCAGCACAGCTGTTCAGGAGCTGGAGGGAGTCAGAAAACCCAGTGTGCAAGGACAGAGTGCCTGGAGATCCAGCACCCTTGGCACTGGGCTGTGTTCTTGCAGTTTTTCAAAGCAGACAATGGATTATCCAAGGAGCTCAGCCTTTGGTGGGTGATCGGCTCTGTGGTGGCTCAGGGGGTAGCAAGTCACGGAAGACCCCACAGAGGAAGCCTGGAGGACACGGAGTCCCTTGCTTGGGTGGGGGGAGCGGGGGTCATCTTGGCAAGTGGAACAAGGGCCAGAGCGTGGCCGTGTGAGGGCTGGAAACAGGACGTGAGAATGCCCCAGCCCACCTCCAAGTAGAGGTGGAATGGAAGGCCAGGCTGTGGAGACAGAGGGGCAGATCCCAGTGACCGCAGACTGCAGCCAGGCTAAGCAGGGGATGCGCGATTATGCTGGGATTTTAGGTGAATTGAAGGAAGGAAAAGCCAGATAGTCATTTGAGGGCTTGGACAAGTATGGTAACAATGACTTTTTTTTTTTTTATCTTATAAAGAGGTATTTGTTTACTTTGAAAAAGTTACAAAGAGAGAGGGAGAGACAGATGTTTCATTTGCTGGTTCACTTCCCAGGTGGCCACAATAGCCAGGGCTGGGCCAGGCCAAAGCCAGGGGCTTCATGCAGGTCTCCCACATGGTTGGCCCCAACACTCGGACCATCTTCTGCTTTTCCCAGGCCGTCCATTAGCAGGGAGCTGGATCAGAAGTAGAATAGTGGGATGTGAGCCAGTGTCCATAAGGGAGGCCAGCATTGCAGGCGGCGGCTTTACCCACTGTGCTACAATGCTTGCCCCTTATTTATTTCAAAGGTAGAGTGATAGGAAAGGGGAGAGAGAGAGATTTTTAAAAAAGATTTATTTATTTATTTATTTGAAAGTCAGAGTTACACAGAGAGGAGAGGGAGAGGGACAAAGAGAGAGAGAGACAGAGAGAGAGGTCTTCCATCCGATGGTTCATTCCCCAGATGGCTGCAATGGCCGGACCTGTGCTGATCTGAAGCCAGGAGCTTCTTCCAGGTCTCCTACGCGGGAGAGTAGGACTTGGGCCATCTTCTGCTTTCCCAGGCCACAGCAGAGAGCTGGATCGGAAGAGGAGCAGCTGGGACTAGAACCGGCGCCCATATGGGATGCCGGCACTTCAAGCCAGGGCATTAACCTGCTGCGCCACTGCACTGGCCCGAGAGAGGTTTTCTATTCGCTGTTCCCTCCCCAAATGCCCAACACAGCTAGGGTTGTGCTGGGTGGGCAGCCAGAAGCCTGGAGCCCCATCCAGGTGTCCCACCCATGTGGGGGAAAGGGACTTGGGTACTTGGGCCATCACCAGCTGCCTCCCTGGATGCCCGTTAGCAGGAAATGGGATCAGAAGGGGAGCAGCTGGGACTGGAACCAACACTTCAGTTCGAGATGCAGGGGTCCCACGTGGCAGCTTAACCAGCGTGCCTGAATGCCCACCTCAATAAGAGCTTTCAAGAGGAGGGCCCCTCTGCTTCCTGGTCCCCTCCTCTGCCCTCCGTGCCCACAGAGCTCTCTCGCTCAGGCCTAGCTTACCATGGGCGCTCGCTGTGGTCAGCAGCACTGCCTCCCTCTCTCTCACAATAGGCCACGTTCGTTCTCACTTCAGAGCCTTCCCCTTGGCTCTTTCTGCTACGTAGGAGGTTCTGCCCTTAGCTGTGTGTGCAACTGAACTCTTGTCATCCTCCCAACCTCAGTTCAAGGTCACCTCTGCAGAGGCCACTCCAGCCGCTTCACCAAAGCACCGGCGAGATAGCTGGGTTTACTGCGCACTTGTTTACTGCTTGTTTCTCTCTGTGGACACTCGGCAGCGTTGCCGTGCTGTCTTAGTCATGGTTGTGTCCGCAGTGTCTCAGACAGGAAGTGACAGGTGTTGGGAGCGCATCAAATGCATTGGCGGAAGGAAAGAGAAGAGACGGAAAGACATCCGGTGTGGGATGAGGAAGGAGACTCGCTTCCCGAACTGCCCCATAATGCGAGATCTGTGGACAGAAGGTGAAGAAACTCTCAATAATTGTGCTGAGTGACGCCACTTTCCACTTCTGAAACAGTCGCGTTGAAAAACCACGATGACCAAAATGGTCTGGAAGCCGCTTAAGGCAGGAGAAGGGAGGGAGGGAGGGAGCACCTTTTAGAGGGGTCCTGGATAGTGAAAGTCACGACTCCGGGACCCCCAGATTCCAGGAAGGCAAAGGAAACCATCACTAGCTAAGGAGTCCCGGAATGTTGATTTTGGCCAGCCTGTTTGTTTAGGGTCAGATAAGCAGGCCAGGCTCTGAGGCGCTCAGCTTCTACCGGCTCATTTAATCCTCACAGTCCCCAGTTGTTATCAACTCCATTCTACAAACAAGAAAACTGAGCCCCGGAGAGAGCTGGAACGGCAGCCCGGGGGTGACGCAGCGCGGGAGCCACAGAGCCAGAACCGATCCAGACAAGTCCCTCTGCAAAGCTGCACGGCGGGACAGCGGTGGGGCTCTCCCCACTTTGCTAGCATCACCAGCTTAGCTTTGTGTCACTTGCATCCGTCAGGACAGGCTAAACCACTGGCTTCGCTCACTGGTTTCTCGCTGGTTGCCCTGTTCCCTGTGGGCAGCACTGAAGCTCACCTCCACACCGTCATCTCACTGCCCCCGGGGCCTTTGGAGTCCACCGTGTATCTCCTGCACCTGGCCAGCCAAGGAGCAAGCAGAGAGCGCACATGGAGGACCTAGGGGAGATTCAGGAGCCACGACCCCTCGGCCAGCCCTCAGGCGCATGACCCACAGAGGTGTGAGGTGGCCAGGAACAGAGTGGTGGTGGGCGGCTCGCAGAGCACTGCCCGGGGCTTGTTTTTAAGGACTTTGCTGGGGAGACCTGGCACAGGGCGAGCTAGGATGCTTCTCATCCTGATGACTCAGCTGTCAGGTAGTCTTTGCTGAGAGCTCACATAGTCCTCATCAGTAACGTGAGGAAATCCAACCAGATGGCCCATCTTAGAAGCCTTCAAATCCAAACTATCTATGGAGGGAAGCATCATTTTATTTTTAATAACCATGGGGCCTTAATCATTTTTATATTGATCTATTTGTGCTTCTGTTCAAAATTGCAACCATAATGTCGACTCAGAGGAAAAATACCGTTTATTTTCCTTTGATACTATCTAGTTACCCATCACATAAGGCACACTCTCAGAGGACAAGGGAGCCTCCGACTTTTTATTAGGACGGGTTATTTGAAGCAATTAAGTTGGGAGAAAATGTAATGCCTAGAGCCAGGTCTAAGTACTAAGCATAATGGTGCTACGGGCAGAGTCTTTGCCAGGATCTGACAACTCTTGCAATGCAGTGCTGAGCGCGGCTGCAACGTGTCGGGGCATGTCAGGTTAGCAAGGTGCGGATCACCCAGAAAATACTCATCCAGGGCAGCAGAGTTAATAACCAGGGGCCGAGGCTCCCTTGCAAGCCCTCGCTCGCTGCCAGAGAGCCTTGGTTTCTGGAGTGGTGTGTGTGTGAGGAGGGAGGGGGAGGCAGAGTTTCGTAACCAGAGGGGTTTTGCAAGGCAAGGCAGTTTGAGAGCTGGGGTAAGGTTTAGACGGGCGTGGTGGAGAGACCTGGGGCTGAGTAAGAGGTTTCAACCCCTAGCAAAGGTGACAGGGAGTCAGGTGGACTCTTCGGTGGGATTCCTATCTCAGGAAAGCAGAAGTGTGTGTGTGTGTGTGTGTGTGTGGACTCAGAGACCTCGTAGGAGACAAGGACCAGGAGAAGGAGGGCCGTGCACGCGCAGGACACTCCTCGTGTCCTCCTGCCTCAGCGTCTCCACGCCCATCCACTGGAGAACCTCGGAGCCAGGCCACGTGGCCCCCTCCACTGCCACGTCCCCCTCACCCTAGCCTCCATTTTCCCCCCGAACACCTGAAATCCTCTCTTGCCACTCCTCGCTCTCACAACTCAGTGACGGTTTGTGGACGAAGCACACACTGTTCTATCTCCACTTGCCTGAGAGCCTGTGGCTTCTCACAGCACATGCCAGCCTTTAATACATCTTACAGGGCCCCGTGGTGTAGGGCTGCCGGCCCCGTGGGCCCCACACGTGGCCCCTACTCGTGCCTGCCACTGCTGCAGTGTTCAGCCATGTTGCTGTCTCGGCTTCTCAGGAGAAGCAATAGGTCCAGTTACTGGCCTAACAAAAAGCACAAGAAATGTACTACTATTCCTCTGTTTGGGGGTGGGGGGTGGGAGGGTGGAGACACTGTTAACAGCTGAGCTTATTGTTCTAAATTTAGAGACGCTTTACCTGAAAAAATCACCTAAAGGCTGAAGAAAAATGTGCCAAGCATTTTTGGAAATGCCTGAAAATAAGTTTTTCCTGTGTTTCAAGATTTACCAGTGTTATATATTAACGTTAGCCGTCGCAAAGCACACCGGACACCGGAGTAAGGGAAAGGGTTTATTGGGGAACACCCTACAGACCGGAGTGAAGGGGCGACGAAGGAAAAAGGGAGGGAGACTGTAAGAGAGAGAGACAGAGAGGAGAGGAGCTAGCAAGGAGAGAAGATAGAGCAGAGAAGAGGAGAGAGGAGAGCAGAGCCAAGAGACCAGAGGAGGAGGCTGGAGAGAGGAACCGAGAGAGAGCAGGAGAGAAGGGGCCAAGAGAGCAGGAGAGAAGGGCCAAGAGAGCAGGAGAGAAGGGCCAAGAGCCCAGAGGAGGTGGCTAGAGAGAAGAACCGACAGAGAGCAGGAGAGAAGGGCCGAGAGAGCACGTGTGCAGGAACAGGCCCTTTTAAAACTTTGCCTGAGGGCAGGCAGGGAAGCAGGAGCAGCGAATCCCATTAGGGTGGGGGTGGAGCCTGGCTCAGGTAGCTGGGCCATGCGGCCACCTGGCTACAACCGCGCCAGTTTCCTAACAACCAGCCCACGTGTATGCTTGTTTGTCATTGAGGCCTTGGCTCAGTACTCCCCACTCAGAGCCCTCGTGACCTCCCCGATGGGTCACTCTTGCCTGGTACCCACTGCCCCAGCATCCTGTTCACAGCGCTTGCCGTAACTACACTTTTGGCACACGTCGGTATGGCTCTCCGATGACTGTCTGCTGCCACATTAGACTCTGAGCACTGGACAGTCAGGGATCTGCTCTGCTTGTTCCGGGACACCCAGGGCCAACACAATTCGTACCAGGTAATAGGCGCCCCTAGGTCATTGCCCAAAGACAGAGCCGACCCCACCGTGACTGCCGTCTGCTCTTCTGCCCTTGGCCTTGCTGTCTCCTCTGCCGTGCTGCTCCCGTGTCCTGCACAGACCCAGCCACAAACACTCCCCTCCCCATGCTTCTGCTGTTCGTGTTTCTCCTGCTGCCTAGAAGTGACGGTGCTCAGCCTCTGGTGCACGGGGCCAGAGCCGAAACGCAGATTCAGTGCATGGTGATGGCACTGACACATGGCCTCCAGGCAAACAGTGCTGGCAGCGCAGGGCCAGAAGTGTCGTCTCCCGCAGCTCCTGACGGGCCAGAGTGCTGCTGCGGAGCGGGTGAACTTCTTCCCCGCCTCCCTCACTCAGCACAGGGCCCCCAAGCTCAGAGACGAGGGTCACCTGCTGCACGTGCGTAGCCAGCAGTTCTTGCACCTGACAGTTGTCCACAGCCACTTGGACTGTTACGAGCATCACTTCCTGTGTCCACCCCAGACCTACTAAATCAGGGTCAACTGGGGTGGGCCCAGGAATCCGTGTCTCTGACTCCCTCCCCAGGTCTGCATGCCGTCCTGCTGTCACTGTGGGTCCTTGGGTAGAGGGGACAAAGCGAACCCACTGCTGTTCCCAACACAAGGCAGAGGGAAAGGCCCCAACAGAGGTCTGCGCCCCTAGTTTTCAGCGATGACACGGACGCACGGCATGCCAGGAACCACAGCCACAGCGGAGGAACAGCGCAAGGTTCTGAAGAAGCCTGGAACCCCCGACTTGAGCCCAGGCTCCGCGGGAAGGCTGGAGGTGTGGCCCCCTGGAGGTCACTCTGGGATGGATCTCCTCCTGTTCTCATTGTCATCCTACTGCCGTGGACAGCTCTATAGAACAGTTACCATCTGACAGACACTATTCTAGAACTTCACATGTATGATTTCGCCTAATAAACAGGAACAATGAGAGGCAGATACAGAGTAGAATGCCCCACCCGCGTCCTGGAGAGCTGCAGAGGCAGCCCTGGACGCAACACTGGATCAACTCTGGGCTCTCGGAGATTGGATCGGACCTCTGTGGGAATGACTCAGCCCAGGGTTCCCAAAGCCTGGGAGAGAGGCTGGGGCCTGCTGGCTCCTTGGGCCTCACCTATGAATTCAGCCATCCTCTAGACACCGTCAGATGTTCCCACGTGACTCTTGGTCCTGTTGCCAAGTGCCAGAGTCTAGAATTACATCCACAGACCTGCACACCAGCCGTAAGCCAGGAGGTTATTTGCAAAGCCCTTCTCATGTCTATGGGGTTGGGGGCCTGAGGTTCTGTGGCAGTGAGGATGAGGCTTGGAGGTGAGGGCTGGCGAGGAAAAACTCAAGGCCAGAATTGGTCCATCAGGATTTGGGGATAATCTATTTTTATGTTGCATGGTACTTTACGGTTTACAACATACACTAAATATACTGAGCCCATTTCATCCTCAAGCGTCTCAACCAGGGACGCTCCATTTGATAGCTGAGGTTCGGTAACTCAGCAGGGTCATGCAGGTTGACCCAAGGCTCAAGCCCAGGTCTGAGGGTCCGGGACCATTGTTCCCTGCCACCACCTCCTACGAGGGCAGGCAGAAGCCCAGGGAAGAAAGAATGAATGATGACTCTGTCTCCCCATCCAGATATTACAGAGAATATCAAAGTTTTTTTTTTTTTTAAAGTCTGGTTTCAAGCAAATTGAAAGTAACTTTTCCACTCTTCCCCCTCCTCACACCCACCACCCCCTCAACCACAAGCAAATGAGGTTGCTTGGCACCTATTGTTGGTTTGCAAGGACAGATAAATTGCTTTTCAAACAGTGTCAGCAGCTCTTGAAGAAGAGAGTGAGTCTCCCAGAGTGTATTTCTCGGGCTTCTTTTGCAAAACAGGCCATGGAAGCTCTAACTTTTAATTCATGCCACCAAGGAGGTATTTGATTGTTTCCAAGAGCTGCTAATAATACAAGGCTCATAAATACTAATGAAACACTATAGATTAGCAGAGCTCAGCAAGTAACCTGGGGGCCCAGAAGAGAATTCTTAGATGAAAAAAATATAAAGAATACCTTTTAATCGAATCCCCAGCCTAGGTTCCCAAATATTAATGAATACTCTCTCTCTGGCTATATGGAGAGCAGACTCAGATAAGTACCTGTAGAATGAAGAAGAGAATTATTGACTTGGCTTTAGCTTGAAAAGAAATCTATTTATTCAAAGGCTATTTTAGGGGCCATGGGAGGGACTAGTTTAAGACAAAGGTTGGGAGGGGTAAGAGGGCCTGGGACGCGGAGATAAACACATAATTCAAATGCATGCGTCAGTTTCAGCCAGCTAAGCAGCACAGGTTGGGATTTGCTTAGACTTGTCTTTTATGACATGGTCCTACAACGATAATAACTCCCCCTGGAACAGACAAGTCTCTATCGTTGTCATTGGCTACCGGAACCCCAACACCTAACCCAGAGCATGGCACATACCAGGGGCTCAACAAAGACTTGTTAAGTGGATAAAGAGATCCCGGAAGACATTGTCCACAGCTTTTCAGATCTTCCCTTTTCCGGAAGGGCAGTCCTAACTACAACATTCAAAGCCCCACCCCAACCACAACCACCCTTTCTGGCTTCTCTCCCAATCCTGTCCCAGGCTCACAAGACACCCTGGTCTCCTGCTGATGTTCTAGAATTTTCTCTGCCTGGAATGCTTGGACATTGCTTTCTTCCATGTTTCTCTGAAAATCGTGTTCATCTTCCAGACTCCTCCTCAAGTGGCTCCCTCTTCGTGAAAACTGCCCTCCTGTTCTCCAAAGCCTTGTCGACGTCCTTGCTCTCTCCCTGGCTGAACTCAAGAGTGGGCCTGGGCGCCTTCTGCGCCCCACGGGGACCAGCACGACTCCTGGCACGGAGCAGTGTGTCAACATTGTGGTCATGGTTTCCTCTAACTTGAGTCCCAGAGTACTGTGCGTGGAGCACTTGGTCCCAGGAAAGCTAGGCGTAGGATCCAATTAGAGGATGAGCATCTAAAGCTCTCCCACAGCAGAGCAGAAATATCCCCCCTGCATGGGCCAAAAAGTACTGGAGCAGGCCAGGCTGAAGTGAAATAAAGGTCACAGAGAAGGGAGAGGGAAAATGCAGACGGGGTGGGCGCATGAGAGCGCCGAGGTGTCTCAGATGAACAAGGGGGCCTTTCTCTGCAGAGAGCCCGGCAGCTTCAGAGTGCAGGCAGACCCGCATTGTGGGGTGTCACCCGACGTTTGGAGGGGCTCACCCAGAGCCTCCAGTGAAGGGGCTGACTGCTCAGACCTCCCTTTCACGTTGAGTTTAAGTGGGGGCAGCCGTATACCTTCTGCAAACATGGACTTGGCCAGGACTGGGTTTGTTATGTTTTCTTTGTGCATTTGGGAAGTATCTAACAATGGAATGAAAATCTCTTTGCAGTCATTTCCGCAATAGACTGGGATAAGCACTGATGTCAGCCTGGGGAATAGCCAAGCTTTGTAAGATTCTGGAAGTCCCGGCTGCTTTCCAAAGTGGGTTCATTCCTTACAAGGCAGTCGGAAGCCACGGGGCGGTGCTTGTGAACAGCTGACACCTGCCTGGCACTCAGACTCCCCAGAATGAGCAAGGTCGGCCCCACCACTCCGCTGTGTGACCTCTGCCTCCGTCTCTCCTGCTGTGGGGCGGAGGAGTTTGAGGACCCGCCTCCTGAGGTGGCAGGTGCCTAGAAGAACGCCTGGCGTATAGTAACTGCTTCATAAAAGCTATCTAAAAGTACGGTTGTCATCCTACGGCATGACCTCAGGTTGCATGGGCCAAACGGTAGAGTGGTAGGTGCCAGTTACACAATAGTGCAAGTTTTGTAAATAATGTCACGCTAGGGGCTTGGTCACATGCCAGGAGACCAGAAATAAAGTTAGGCAGGGCTTTGATGGGCACATGGGAGCCAAGTCTATGAGACATCCCCTGCGCATGTTATCCAAGGAATTAGACCTCTAAGAACAGCACCACTCGGGAAGGCCACACGTCTGGGCTCCCGTGCACAGCAGCAGGATGCAGCCTGAGCTAACCGTGAACTCTGGACTCAGGTTCCCCGAGGCCTGTGTCTGTAGGCACGGCACTATCCTGTCACCCACAAATGCATGTGAAAGTGGTGAGCACCCAGCATCAGGCACCAGCGCTGTCATTGTGAGTTCCTCCTCTTGCCAGCGTCCATGGGCGAGCCCTGGACCCGTTGTCCCGAGTCTGGGCATTCGCTGCAGCTCTGCGTGGCCTGACACACGTCACCTCACTGCTGTGGCCTGCAGGTTCCTCACCTTTAGGCAGGAGAGCTGGTCAGGATGCTGTCTTGCGGCCTCCAGCCTAGAAGTCTGACTTCCCGGGGGTTGGGTCCACAGCAGTGTCTTGCACCAGGAGGTCTCTGAAATCTCTCTGAGCTGTGCCTGGCCCTGAGGTTATGTTGGGACAAAGACCAAAGGGAGCTTCAAAGAGCTTCTTCCTCATAGCTAAGCCCTAAGATAGGTGTGGAGAGGCAAAGGGGTGACCCGGGAAGGGGCCACGCTGCTACAGCGAGAGGGAAATGGCCCCTCCTCTGCAGCGAGCTCAGGGTGGGAGCAGGGAGGCATCCGGAGACACCAGACTACCGCCAAGGCCCCTGTTCCACCAAGGAGAAAGGACCAGGCAGAGATGGAGCCTGGGGAATGGTTGCTGGAGCAAGAGAAAACCAGCAGATGATGAGCTGTTCTCCCAGCCTCGGGGGGAGAGGACCCTGAGGCACAGGAGTGGGTGGGAGGCAGTGCGTGGGACAGCATGGCAGGCAGGGGTGGGGCCGGGGGAACTCTGGTGACCTCCTCGCCTGGGGAGACCAAATCCCCTGCCTCGGGCAGCAAGACGTGAACATTCTATCCTGAGCTTCGGCTTTCAGAGCCATTGGAAATGGCAGGTCAGGTCCCTGAGTCGGTACAGAGCTGTTGCGTGGGCCTGTGTGTCCAGGTGAGCTAAGAAGAGCTATGGAGGGCCCAGGGAGTCAGGCCCTCGCCAGAGCACTGGGTGCACTGGTCCAGTGACCACTGACACCCACCACACGTGTGTGTGCCAGACCGGATACGCTATTTGTTTTTATGTGCTAAGCCCAAGGTGGTGTGTGTAGCTAGCAAGAACTAGTCAATGCCCGTTGACTCACTGCATGTATGTGTCTTGTATGTTGAGTCTCAGCACCGTTGCATGAGCTCTGTAAGTCTTCAATTCCTCCCCCTTTCCTAAGCCTGAAACCCACGATGTTGTTAGGATAGTAGACGTTGCCACACGTTTCTCATGAACTGTCTGTTGTCGTCTCTCCAGGTGCTACCCGTGGCATGCCTAAACCCAGAGCCGAAAGAGGAGTAACTTACAAGCGGCCAAGGCCGCGTCCTCTGGAGCCCAGGGCTTGGTGGTGAGCCGAGAGGGCCGCCGGGTGTCCAGCCAGGCACCATGGAGAGGATCAGCGCCTTCTTCAGCTCCATGTGGGACACCATCTTGGTCAAACACCAGGAGGGCATCTTCAACACCATCTGCCTGGGCATCCTGCTGGGGCTGCCGCTGCTGGTGCTCCTCACCCTCGTCTTCATCTGCTGCCACTGCTGCTGGAGCCGGCCAGGCAAGGGCAGCCGGCCGCCAGAGCAGAGCCGGGGGAAGAAGAAGAGGAGGAAGAAGGACGAGGAAGACCTCTGGATCTCAGCGCAGCCCAAGCTCCTGCAGATGGAGAAGAGGCCGTCTCTGCCCGTCTAGGTAGGCAGGACGCCGGCCTGTCCTCCCTCTGGGGCTGAGCCGCCTTCCAGCCGCACAGAGACAGCCCAGAGGACACCCTCCTGTCCAGAGTTAACCGCTCCACCCAGGAACAGACCTCAGACTGCATTCCCAGCTGGCACTCCCAGGGGCACACGCGGGCGATTCTTGGGCACCGTCTTGGCAGCCGCGTGTCCCTAGCAATGAACGCGCTTTTCCGCACTTCCAGGCACGTCTTCCGTCCGTCGCTGGCATACCCCAGGCTCAACGCACAAGGAACATTGATCCACCCATCCAGATACGGCTCCCAGTCGGACACACACACACACACACGCCCATCTAGGTGACAGGTACGAGGGAGAGTACGCTCTGTTCACCAAATGGCCATGGCACGTGCCCTTTGGGCAAGGCAGGACATTACCCACACTTGCAAAAAAAAATATGTCACAGGAGGGCCGGGCCAGATCGAGGCACGTCCTCACAACTGCACAACCAGGCAAGGGCCTCGTGCACTGTGTACTCCATACACCACTCAGGTTAGAGGCGCTTGCTTTCCTGGTCCTGTGCCTGCGTGGCCTTTGACTGGAAGGACTCTGGGACATTGCAACCCCTGCGTGTACTGATGCACACACGCCAAGCTCCTGTGCTCCGACCCTGCTCTACCGGCGTGGCAAAGGGTAAAGCAAGATGGCTCAAAATTCTCTGAAAGTTCTTTTCTTGCAGCTCACAACTAGGTCCTCATTACCACTGAGAGGTATTTAACGTGCTAGGAGCCCTCTGTCGAGATGCTGCCCCCACAGCCATGCAGCTGGGTGCCTTTTCTTAGCATGAACACACAGATCTTGGCGGTGACTACTGGCAAACCACAGAAGCCTCTCACACACTTGAGTGGCTGCGATTGTGACCCTGTGCGGTGCAGGCGTCACGGTTGGAAAGGGGCAGGGGATGCTGCACCTGAGCTGAGTAGCACCTGTGTGAGCAGAGGTTTTCAGCAGGAAGGGAACCAAGACAGTGACCAGTGGAGTCTCCCAGACGGCACTGGGAATGATTTGTGCTGGGTGTGCGCTGTGTTGCAGGAGGGAAGCAGAAGGAACAAGAGTTTATACGAAGGCAGGATGAATTTGTAAAAAGGTTTATTTATTTATTTTGACGCTCAGGCAAGTGCCTTGCACACAGTAGGTACTCAACTGCAGTTGCTGTTGATGCAATGATGTTAAGGGTGTGCTCCTAATACCTCACCACGTCCCCCAAGTGACCTTCTCCTCCCGGAACGCCCACTACCTGCTGCCGTGGACAGACCCGGCGTTAACATGCCACAGGACAGGACCCACAGAAGTGAGGGGCAGCCGGCCTACGGGCCCTGAGGTACGCGAGGACTTGCAAACAGGGAGTCACAGAGAGCGTCCCCACCAGGCTGGGGCTGGGAGGTTAGCCCACCTGTACGACAAACCGGTTGGCATCCTGACCACACCCCAAAGCTGGCCGGTTTCCCACTTGGAAGCAGGATGTGCGTCCAAAGGTTCACTGTCAATGTCCCGAGAGGTCTCTTGAACAGTTTCCCCACAGAAGAGGTTCTAAACGGTGGCAGGTCCTTTGTCGAGGAGCCTGGCCGAGCCACAGACCGAGTCCCCCAACGCTGTGCTAATGGGGAGATGTGCCAGGTCACTCCCGGGGCCCCCGGGACTCGCCTGCCCTCCAGGTGTTCTCCAGGCCCGTGGAGCAGGGGTGTCTGCTGGTGCCTCTTGCCCCAGGGCCTCGTAGCATGGGACCCTGGGAGGCACAGATCAAGCCGGCATGTATTTAAGAGCCAGTCATGTTCTCCCTCCCCTCGGTGGCCCGAATTCCATGGGCACTCAGGCGCACCACCACGCATAAAAACCCTTAGACCGCGGAAAGAAACACCCTGATTGCTGTGTGGCACCCGGCTAACCCTTCCCTTCACAGGCTGACAAGTCACATCCCCACTCCCTCTGCACTGCTGCCCTTCCTGTCCCCAGCTCTCTGCACCCCAACAGTGGACGGCTGGGGGAGACGTGGAGACTGACAGCCAAGACAGCCGTCCGATATGATCTGGGGCCATACGGGTGATGGTTTCCATGGCAACCAGCTGCCAGTTGGGATTCTGGCAGCAGTCAGTCGTCCTTGCTGTGACAAGGCCTCTGTCTCCGGGCCAAGTGTCCCTGCTGCCCCCTAATTGAATGGACTTGCCCTAGCTCCAGGCATGAAACACACGGACGCTCACTCCTCCTCACCTTGAGAGCCGGGTGGGGTTTGTCCCTTCCCTACCCCTCCCCACCCCCCTCAGCCTTCATGCATGCCCGGAATGGCACCAGGCACCCGCGGGGCCCTCGTGGTTCTGGTGGGTGAGTGGACGCAGGAGAGGAGCCCGAGGTGACCCTTGGTGTCCTCTCTCCTTTCCACCCAGTTTACTCTCGGCGTCCTGTGCTTCCTCTTCTCCCGGCCCCGGGCCAGCTGCACCCCTGATCCCTCTCCACTTCTCCTCCCACTTCCACTGGCCCCTGGTGGCACCCCGGAGACTGGAGCCAAAACAGGAGGATTCATAGAAGAGGCTTCCCGGGCCAGCACCGGAGGAGCTCACCCCGCCGGATGTCTGGCAGCTTCAGCCTGCCTCTGCCGCCTGCGCCAGGTCTCCAACCGCCTCGCTCTGCGGATCTGCTTTAGAGCTTTCTTGGGGGGAGGGGGAAGGGCGGAACTGATATCAAAGCAGAATGATGTTTGTCAGTATTGTTTTCTGTACAAGTCACACACGAGAAGACTTATTTAAATAAAAGACCTTGGAAACTCAAAGCCGTGCCCAGCTCGTCACTTGCTGGAGTCCCGGACTTTCTCAACAGGTGGCGTCATCCCTCACCCCACACCACTTGGAAATGAAGGGTGCAGCGACTGTGCCGTGGGACAGAGAGATGCAGCCCCACCAGTCACCGCCTTGCCAACCCAGTCACAGCTCAGAGACCAGGGATGTGGCTTCTCACCCGTTTGCAAAGTGGATGTGGAAACCAAGGCCCTCAGAGGCGCTGGCTTTGGAAAAACACGAGGAGGTTCCTGGTACCACCCAGAGGACTTGTCCTTCGATGAGGATGGTCATTGGCCTCGTCTTTTTCTTTTAAGATGTATGTGCAAGAGGGAGAGAGGGAGAAGTCCTCTGTCTGCTGGGTCACTCCCCAAATGGCCACAACAGCCAGGCGGAAGCCAGGAGTTAGGTCCACCACATGTTGCCGCAGGGGCCCAAGCACCTGGCCTTTCGCTGCTGCCTTCCTGTGTGCATTAACAGAGCCGAATCCGGAGCAGAGTCACCAGGACTCAACCCAGCACGCCCACGTGGATGTCAGTGTTCCGAGCAGCGACTTCACCCAGTGCCTCAATCGCTGACCCCAGCCAAGGGCAAAACCAAAAACCTAAGTAGAAGCAGACTCCCGTGTTCAGCGTGGTGTTGGGATGGGGGGGGCTCCAAAGCCTCTACAGTGGCCACA